>NC_081406.1:318485481-319685481 GCF_030272615.1 Cryptomeria japonica | reverse complement strand
TGGCATAAACTTAATTTTGGGAGATATTCTTCAGATAATAACTACCCAACTACAAGGTTGAGGTTATGAATTGGTACAACTACAAAATCTATTAACCTTTGTCATTGATGCCAAAGGGGGAGTAGTAGATGAGAAAATTCAAAACACAGGGATCACATGCTCAGGGGGAGCTCTCACATTTTTGGTAACATTTTTTGGTCTACACATTTTTGGATATCTTTTTGAAATTTCTCACGAGTGTTGCCATCAATGCCAAAGGGGGAGATTGTTGGCATATGGACACTCCAATGAGACATTGTGTGTGATTGAAGGTTTTGTCATTGATGGTAACCTTGCAATCCTATGGCACCGACAAAGCATTACTCAGGCAACCTTGAAATCCTATGGCACCGACAAAGCATTACTCAGGCAACCTTGCAATCCTATGGCATCGGCAAGACATTATACCAGAAAAGCATTACTCAAACAAAACAGTGCTTTGGCATCAACAAAATCAATCTACACCGGCACCGGCACAGAAGATGTACACCGGCACAGAAGGAAATATGTATACCGGCACAGAGGCCGACAAGATTTTTGATATGTAATATTTTGTTTATCATAGTAAGCCGACTTGGCAAATTGTAAAATGACTCTTGTATATAAAAGAGATCATTGTAGGCATTTGTAGGATATGGATAGAAAGCAATAAATAAATTATAAGGCAGACCTAATGTGTGAATTATAGGTCAAGGGTATATGTAAAGAACAGAGCAAGAACCGGTACTGAATCTGGCATTGAAGATGCTATTGTAAAGCAGTACAGAATATTGGATTTGTGTAAATCCTCATTGTAAGTCAGTGTGACTTCTTATTGAGCAGTGAGCTCTAGGCAATTGGCCTTCCTGCATGTGTAGGCCCCTATTGTAAGTAATATTCTCTTATTGGCCAGTAAGTGAATATTGTGGGTCACAAATCCCACCGAGGTTTTTCCCACACCGGGTTTCCTCGTTAAACATCTTGTGTTATGGTGTTCTTTTCATGTGGATGCTTTTGATTCTGTTATTTGCATTAATTCTTACATACCGGTATACTATTACTTTATATTCTGCATATTCAATTTTAAGAAAATTTCATTACCGGTCAGATACTGATTCACCCCCCCCTCTCAGTATCTGTGGGAACCCTAACAACAACTATCTTGTCAAAATGCCTGCAATCAAGCTGATCAACTGTCTAATCTATCAAATTACTATCAAACTATCAACGTGATCAACATCTTGTCTTAAACAAAATCAGTACACTTGAAACCAAACAGATCTGTCTTATACGAGGTCCAAAACTTCTGAAACTAGACATTATCAAAATCACATCAAACATATCAAAGCAAAGGCACAGTCAGTTTAACTGCTGAGTTTTCTCTATTGTTTGTTGACTCTTTTTTATCAAATTGGCAAAAATCATTGCTTTTAGCTACTCAAGGATGTCCAAAAGTGACTAGAGGAGCCGTGATGGGCATGATCCTTTTCTTTGTTTGTTGTTTGTGCTTTGAACCAATGAAGTTCTAGGGCAATTGCTCTAGTGGGTGTCTGTCATAGGAGCATTCAGCCTATGAATGCCACACATACCTTGACCCCTAGTGTAATTCGTAGAATGGAGGGTTCATTCCTTGTCTATTACATGTTTGTTTCTTTGCAATGAGATATCTATGCATCTTGGTTCTTCATACCCTGGTGTAATAAGCTCCATTTTTATACAATAAGGCTCAATGATGATAATATATTGCACTACAAATAAAACAATGAAGACTTTCTCATCAAAATTCTATCAAATCATCTATTATCATATCTAAATCTAGAATAAACAAAGGTTGACTCAATTGATTGATCATTTTATATCTATTCTATGTCTAACAACTAACAATTCTTCCAAACTCAAAGTCTTCAACACATATTTTGACACACAAAAATAAACACCATCACATTACATTTTCATTATCATTTCATAATGATAGTACATTGCATTATAATAAGAATTTCATCAACCATTATGCATCACAACATAAAGCTACATCAAATCACTGCATGATACCACATTCAAATTGCATTCATCATCACAATAACATAAAATATAATAAAGAAACATTATACCATGAAGTTCACCATCAAATAGCTCATCAAGAACGCATATCATATATCATTTAGAAATGTGTCAAAATACATCGTATCTACAACATCAACATCAATATCCAATCTCTCAACCTATGCTGCCTCTATTCATAGGTGCATCTCGCCTAACTCCAACCTACCTTGACGATGCTCTAGGCGAACCCATCACTCCTCCATTGCTAGTCTATTGAGAGGTAGATCGACTCAATCTTCTCCCCATAAAAGCACTAAAACTAGGCTCCCTCTAACCCTTAGGAATAGCTCTCTCATAAGCCTGCCAATAATAAATAGCCTCCTGTTCAGTAGCAAAATATCTATATACCTAGCTACGTGCCTCTGTCACCAGCCCAAATAACTAATCATAGGCATCCACGGTGATCTGAGATCTCCTGACTGCCTCATCCCTCTCCCTCTGTAAACAATCCCTCTCTGCAATCAATTCCTCCATCTCCTACCTATACTGATCTCTATCCTCCATCCGCTATTGCCACAAAGTAGTGACCAAGTCCTCTAAATTCCTAACTTGATCTCTCGATCCCTCCTCATCTCCTCTCTCTGCACCTACAAACTCCACAGCCTGGGGCATCTCCACATCATATCCATCATCCCTGCCCTCATCTCAACTATTTCTCATTTACCCTGATCCTAACTCATCACTCTCATCAGAATTGCTCATCGTTGCAGTCCCTCCACTAATATCCACATACTCCTCTCCACTATCCACCTACTTTGCAGCTGCTTCTATTAGATCTATACCTTCTCCACTCCTACCTCCTCCATCTCCACCTCCTCCACCTCTCCCTCTCCCCCTAGGACCCCTTCCATGTCTAATCTGCTGAGCACCAATTGGAACTGTTGGGTCTGTTAAAGGTATAGGCCTATGCTGTATCCACCATACACTATACTGTGTTGTGGACCTTGGATCCACTACACCAACACACCATCCCCACAAAATAGGAGCAAGAGGATCAAACTCAGCAATATCAACATGAGGTTGCACACAAGCAACCCAATCACCAACCTCTCGAGTAGTGCAAGCAAAATAAGCTTTCACATCTGGAATACCCTGTACTTCCCCAAACTTTCTAAGTATACGAGCTGGAAGATGCATGTCAATAACCTTATGACCACGCACATCTCGACCAATAAGATATCTTGGTTGTCAACAAAAAGGAAGATGCTGAGCATCATCAGTCAAACCAAGGCAAGTAAGATAAGGTCTCCATGAGAAATAATGTAAGATATCAAGCTGATGATGCCAATACAAGATGTTACCCAATGCCCTATGCCTCACACCAACAATGTACTCAAAATCATATGGCTGATTTGGCTCTAAATAAATATGTAATGTAGGAGGGAAGATAGCTATGTGCTCCCAAGCCCATGTCTGGAGCAAAGTAATGCCACATCCAACTGATTTTTGCTATAAGTAAACAATCCCATGCATATGATTATACAAAGTGGCAAGAAGACAAGGACCCCAAGTATACATCTATCAATAATCATATCATGTATGACACATCCCCATCGAACAGGAAAACCATGGGAACATCTATCATGAATCAATAATCTAGCAACAGTGCAAGCAAGCACAATAATGAGATCATCATAATCAAAATCATCCCAACAAATCTCATAACAACCATGAATATATAGATCCTTCTCCTCACACTCGAACAATGTACACAAAGAAGAAACACCATCATGATGATCAAAAGTAACTCGTGCACCAAATATCAAAATGTGTAAAATACGCCACACATCCTCAAGTGTTATGGATGCCTCACCTGTCAGTAGATGAAAAGAACATGTCTCTAAATGTCACCGCTCAATCAAAGCAATAATCATGGCCTTGTTGGCCATAATCTCAGGCAAATGCGCTATATAATACAATCCAACCTGTCATAACAAAGCGATATCCTCTAGATCCAACTCATGACGTTGATCAAGACCATCTGGCCTTGTCTATCTAGAAAGAAGTACTGCATTATGCACTTGCATTTGGAAAACATACAAATGAGTCAGTCACATCATCAAATTGTCAGGACGCATAAATAAGAAGAAAAAATGCCTTTATTATCAAATGTGAAATACTTATATCAACTACTAATCAAAATTATCAAATGCAACATACTTGTGTCAAATGCGGATCAATTTTAACATATGTCAAACACAATTATTAATTGCAAATCAAAATTATCAATTGCAAATCAAAATTATCAAATGTGGTATAAAACATCAAATGCGATGCATTTACATCAATTGCAAGATAATTATATCAATTGCGGCAAAATTGACAGTCAATTGAAAAATTCATGATAGATGACAGACCATAAAGCCATTAAATTTTTTGGAAAAAAAAGACATAAACAAGCAAAAAATCATGCAACTCACCACGCCACCTATGTTGGGAGGTCTCTGATAAGACTGCACTCGCTTGGATAAATGTAGCCTCACTCTGTGACTTGCCATTTCGCTCCAAGGACACTGAAAGAACTATTATCTTTGTTTGGCATTTGCATGAAGATTGCATTGATGAACTTTTATGTTGTCATTGATGTCATTTATAACTGGTAATGACGTAATAATGTTGTTTTACAACCAGTAGGAGAGATTGTGAAGGAAACCTATATTACTAGAGAAGCAGTGAGTTCAATAGGTAAACCCTACTCATTGATATGTTAAATCCTAACCGATGGAGCTTGGTGAATCGACTGTATTGGTTTATGATCAAATAATGAGTGGTAATGATTATGCCATGTATGCATGTTGTATGAGAAGAGTTTCAAATGATTTTTGGCACGTAGAGATAACGATTTTTATCTTGGGAATGAGCAAGTTCATTGCATGTAATGGAAACCGTGTGATGATTTACAGAGATCGATGAAGCGGTGATCAAAGAGCGGTCAAGGTTGTCTTGAATGATGTGTAGTGATTTCTATGTAATCCAACAGTCATACTTGAACCAATTTGTTTGTAATCTCTATGAGATCTTAGGTTTGTGATGTGTTACCGACCTATTGTTTTGCTTATAAGGTTGATGAATTGTTTTGTTGTAGTGTTGGTAATTTTGGTTGAATGTAAGAGTGACTGGTTGCCGAACTAGATGATGTATTTGTAGTATGTGTAAAGGAAAATAGAAGCATGAAAAGGATCTGATCAAGTAGAGTAGTGCTATTCACCAGATCAACAAACCCCTATTGTTACAACAGTCAAATCCCTTAATAGGGTAAGATCTAACAAACTTAGTGTTTTCTAAATACTCTAACCAGGTGATCCATTAGCTTGGATTTCAAATCCTCTACCGAGGTTACTCCTAATAGGGTATTGCTTCTAATAGGGCATTATAGTCAATCCCTTAACTGGGTGGCCCCTAACAGGATCTGTTCTTAATAGGACATATTGTAAATCTTTAACAGGCTTGGCTCCTAATAGGGCGAACTTCAGAAGAGTTCATAATACTTGTGGGTTTTCATCCCCACCGTGGTTTTTTCCCATTTGGGTTTCCATGTCAAAATCATTGTGTCAAGTGGTGAATGTTTTTGTGGTTATGTTTGATATGGTTAATTTGCTTAACAACTAAATCCACTTAGATATGATATGATGACCAACAACAATCAAAAATGATCTTTTACTTTGGTCAGTAAAGTATTTGGATGTTTTGGTTAAAAGGTTTTGATATTTTTAGAGTTGTTTTATTGTTATTTTGTTATGACAACCAACAGGTTTACTTGACATTGATATTGCAATTTGTAGTTCAGTGTTTGAACCAATCAGTTTTGAGTTTGTCTTGAGAGGTTGTTTTTGTTTGGTGAAAAGTTTAGGTCAGTTTTCTATCTACTAATCCCCCACCCTCTCAGTAGTTTACCAGATCCTTATTGATTCATCATACCATCATCTTTAATGACTTTTTTCAAAACAAAATAGTGCAAATGAGCTAAAATCAACACCAATCTTCAATTTATAAAGATCAAAATTAGGGTTTTTCTCAACATAACATCCATGGACCCCTCCAACTTCAACACAATTGTAAACATAGCACATGAGATCGAAAACATTTCAAACTTCATCTAATCACTATCTAGCACATTTATGAAAAACTGGTATTCGTTCCACATTTTCCCGACCACTTTTTCTTAGGGGGCATATTTATACCTTAATGCCACTGGGACATACTGGGGCAATTTTTTTCATTTTCTTTGAAACAATATCATTTCGACATTGTTTCAAAGACGGGAAAATGTAGACACCTAAAAATGTCTCATTAATTCTACACTAATTATTCATCTATTTAATTAAGTGATTCTTTAATTATTTAATTAAACTAACTATTTCTTTTAATCATCACCCTTCAACACTTCTAATTATTATATTTCTATTCTCAAATCAGTTTAATAAGTTAACGATATCTTAACTATTAATTAAATATCAATTATTTAATTAATTACAACCTTTTCCTTAGTTAAATAATCTTTATTATTTAATTAATTCTATTTCCTAAGTTTAAATAATTTCATTTAAATTAATTAATTAAATTTCTCCAATTCACCAAACTATAATTCCATTTAATTCCATCTAATTTCATCTCATTTCTCCCAAATTCGAATTTCAATTAATTTCATCTAATTCCAAATCATCAAATTCACATTTCCCCAAATCCGAATTTCAGTTAATTTCATGTGCATTTTGGCATTTGAATGACCAAATTCAAATTCAAATTGAAAATGAAAATCAAATTCCATTTCAAATTCCTACAACACATGCTAAAATCAGAACTGATTGATCAAATCAGTTGTCTAATCAGTTAACTCAGTTAACCCATCAATCATCCTTTTTAACTCAAAATCAGCTTTTTATGACTAATCCATCAATTCAGTCTTCTAATCCATCAATTCAATCATCTCCCTAGTCTATTTAGTTCACTAATCAATTAAATTAGTTTACTAATCCATCTATTCAGTTCACTCTCCAATCAATCTAGTTGACTACTCAATCAAATGAGTTAACAAATCAATCAACTTTGTTAACTGATCAATTAATTTCAGTTGTCTCCCAATCAACACTTGAGTTCTATTTCTCACCCCCTTTGTGTTGAAAATCTATAAATTCAACCTCTTTTCTCCTTTCAATCTGGAATCATAGTCTTCAAACAATTGTCTAATCTATGCAGGAATCTCAGTGAAACACCTGAGAGTAACCTACAAGCACAATTCAGAGAAGCGCAATGGAAGCCACGATGTAGGATGAGGGAATTTCAATTATTTGAATTTATTCTTCTCTTGTGTTACTTTTTATTGGTTTATGTTTAAAATTGCTTTGATAGTTAAGGATTTGGTGATTCATCCTTATTTCTTATTTCTGCATTAATGATTTTTAAGCACGAAACACTTCTCACCTTATACTAGTGAAGGATAGAACAAAGGAAATGGAAGAGAATCAATAATCTTCTTGTATGAGTGGCACACCCGTCAAGGTGTACCAAAACCTAAAGAGAAGGGAATTTGTAACCTCAAAGGTTCATTCCATTAGTTGGCCAATGTTGATTGTCTAACTTCATCATTGAGTTTGGCATCCTCTTAGAGTTTGACAACCTGCAATTTTGAGCTCCAACAATCTAAATGAGAGCCATATTGTACTTATTTGGATATTCAATAGTTTCTTTCTCTAGAGTTCTCTTTCTAGCATCATCTCATAATATTTAGAGATAGTTTTAAGGTTACCTTCCTTAATGATGGCTTCTTGAACCTTCCTTATAGTAATATCAAAGTCATTTGGCTTGGTCTTCTTGCTGGGCTGCTCCTCACTGGATGGTTTCCCTTTAACAACTCTAGCAGCTTGAGCACTCTTCTTTACTTCCTTGAAAACATCATCAAATTTAGTTTCTTCCTCATCAACAAGAGCTGTCATATAGAATCTAGATGGTTGCTCTTTCTTTCTCTTCCTTGTGCTACTGAATGGCTTGGCTTTAGGGCTAGGAGATTTGACAAATTTAACAGGTTTCTAAGCACCAGAGGAGGGTGCAACACTCATTGTCTACCTAGGCTTATGTGAAGGGGCTTCTAGTTTGGCCTTCTTTGACTTTACAATATCTTCTTTTAAAATGTTCTTCTCTCTGGCTCTTTGGACCACCTCCTTGGTAATCCCCATGCTCTTCACTAGCTTCTCTACCTCCTTCCTAACCTTTTTCTAAATCTCAAGCTTCTTGAACTTAGTGTGTAAGTCCAAGCTCTTTTCCTTCTAAGTTCCAAACCTCTCCTCAGATTTGTCCATCGGTTTGCTCAATAAGTGTTGAGAACATGCATCAAGCACATGTCCTTCAACCTCATACCCCATGGGCATGATCCATGAATTTCTTGGCTCCACAACTTCCATAAGGCGCTGGCCAGTGTCAACCATAAAATAGATTGTATCCTGATATCTCTCCACTATCTCCTTAGGAATTCTCTCTCTGCTTTATATCATGCTGTTAAAAGTCTTGTAATACCCCCAAGGTATGCCATTCTATACTTTTGAATCTTTGAGACCTTGAAGTGTTTCTTTTATTTGCACTGCCACTGGCCTTTTATAGGCCCACTGAACTTTTCCCACTCCCAGAAACTCATACATAAAATAGAAGTATAAACATATAATCAAAGTTCCGAATTTAAATACATGCTTCTTATCCCATTTGATTTTCTTCAAGTTGCTCAATATCTCACTCTAGAGCACATCACATAAGTCATATTTCTTATCTTCCTTGAACATCTGATAGGTTGCATAGATCATGATACAAAATATTGAACTGTCCTAGCTAGAATGATATTTTTATATATCGAATCACCATTGATGTAAACCTGAAATCATATTCAATAGTATCACTGATTGTCATCGACTTTTTATCAAATTGGGAATTGGTAGCCTCTGTTACCATTTGCTTCTTAATAATTCCTCAAAGAAGGAACCTCACTGACTGATCTCAAACAAGTCACTGCCTTAATTGCACTCTTGGTAATCTTGTGGGGTTTGTCAAGCCACATGAACTCATCATACATTCTACTTAGGATATACCAAACCCACTCTGGTTCATCAAACACCAGAAAGTTGATAAATTGTGTGAAACCCTTCTCCTCAAGTGACTTAAATTTTGGTTTCAGGCTTCCCATTCCGTCAATCATGTGCTCTGTGTATAGTTTCATCATTTGGGCATCCCCGATCTCCTCAATGTTATAGAGAATGTAAACCCTAATGTCCTCCATATGTAAAACTCTATATGGGACTGATGAAAATGCACCATTCAGATCATCTTCCATTGACTTATAAGGATTTTTTTCAAAATTTGGTCTAGCTGGTTCAATCACATCTACCACCAATGGGTTTGCAACACCAAAAGATGCCATATCCAAAAATTTAAGCTTCAAACTGAAAAAGTGTTAACTAAGAAATACCTTACAATCGGATGCAAGATTGCACACCAAATCTAGATATTGCTTGGAATATCTGCAAATTCTCCTTTGCCATGCTCTTCCATTCTCTCTCTTCGAATGCAAAGTGAGAAATGAGAGGTTAATTCACTTTTTATCCTTTGCATACCTAACTTTTTGGTATTATAATTGCTCTTAACCCTAACCTTTTGGATACCTTGCATATAGACAGATCTTCAAAAAATCTTCTATGGATCATCAAACACTTTCAGAAAACCTTCCACTGAATTAGTGATCATTAAATAAAACATCTCCAACCTATTGGAACCAGGTACAAATCTCTGGTAGGGGGTTTGTAAGATTTTTATGAAAACCTCCCCCTAAGGCCAAATGCCTTAGCTTAGTTACCAGATGAGGTTCCAACATTGGAATTAGGTGCAGATCTATTTGTTTCTTCTAAATCAATCTTCTTAACCCAAATCTTCTTCATCTTATCTCTAATCTCTTCAAATTTTTCTTTTCCCTTTACATTTGCCTTCACATTCTTATTATTATCTTCCAGACCTTTCCTATTCACATTTTTGCTTCTGCAATACTTTGCAATGTGATTAGATTTATTGCAAGCATAGCAAACAACATTTTTATGCATAGGTATGAAGTTCATCTGATATCTTCTTGATTTGCACTGATTAGCAACACGTCCAAGCATACCACATGCATATCATCTGACATTTCTCCTATTTTGACAGTTGTTCATCACACTTATGCATTCATTTTCCTTATGACCATACTTATTGCATTTAAAACATTGATCGGAGAAAGATGGACCATTATTATTCATCTTATTTCTACATTGACCAGCCATATGACCAAATTTATTGCAAACAAAATAGTTACCATTAAGCTTATGAGCATTAGGTTTCCTTACCAGAGACCTTCTTGAATTGTTCTTCTGTTGTGCTGATTTGGAGCTTTCACCTTTCTCAAATCCAAGACCTCTTGTGTCATTCGCATTCTTCTATCTTTCAAGCATTTCATCAAGTCTGGCTGAGCTAATCCAGAACTTCTCCTTGTAATAATTTGCAATATCAAGATCATATCTAATAAGAATGATCTTCCTTTCAAGATCTTCCTCATGTTGTATGGAGTCTTGCAATTTAAGCTACAATTGTCCATTCTCATTCTCAAGTCTACAAAATTCTTTAGATTTGTCTTTCAAGGATTAAGAAAGCTTCTCCTCATTCTTCTTCCTTTCCCTAGTCTCCTTTGTCAATCTCATCACAATAGATTCCATCTCATTCTTCAAGATTGTATTAGCTCTAGCAAGTCTCTCACACTCTTCTGTCTTTTCCTTTAGGGCTTCTTCATCAATGCTTTGACTTTCTTTCTCCTTCAGCTTATCAAAAAGTTCCTTTCTCTTTTCCCTTGAATTGTTCACCTAATCTTTCAATGATTCAATTAAGTTCTTAGCATCCCTAAGGCTTGCTTTCACTTGCCGGACCTCAGCTTGTGATTGATCAAGATCTTCAAGTGCAACAAGAAGTTGTTGTCTAAGACTATCAGAATCCATCGATTCACTTTCTCAGGTCCTCCTCAAGTTGTTAGGCTTCTTCCAAGGAACTATGCTCTGATACCAATTGTTGGAATCAAGGAACACTGAGAGGGCTGGGGGGGTGAATCAATTTTTTGCAATTTTTAACATTTTAATATGTTGTTTAAACCACTTAATGCAAATGAATAAAAGTAGAGTGCAGAAACACAAAGAAAATAACCATAACACCAGAATTTTTATGTGGAAATCAGGTTTAGGAAAAAACCACGGTGGGATTGAGACCCATAATATTAATATACCTTGTTAGAAGAATAATAATATTACATGAGGGGAATGCACATGCATTTAGGAACACTGCCTAGAGCTCACTGCTCAAATTACAGCAAGGGCTACAGCTTTGAAGGCTCACTGCCTTACAAAATGATTACAGATAATAATTGGAATGTTTGAATTGATAAACAACATCTACAAATTCCAAAAACAATTTTGGTTAAGCACAAAATACTTTATCTTTCTCTTCTCTACAACACTGCTCTGTACTGGTATTTTGTTGTATTCCAGACCACAAATCTTTCACTAGAGCACATGAAACTATGCACAATCACTCATGCACACTTCACACACAACCACCAATATAAAAAATGATCATATCAATCACTCATATATATCCTCACCATCAAATTAAATCTATTTCATGTAGGACCAAAAATGCATAGCACGCAAATGAAACGTGTTACCCAAGTCAGCTCAATCGGATCCAAAACAATCTTGCAGACCAAAACAAATTGTCCACATGCTTCTCATATGTCGGCTTAACATCCTCAAACACACAAACAATCACCAAAATTACTCTACATGATCCGCACAATAATTTACTTCACAAGTCAACCAAACAATATTGTTCCTCCTGAAATGTCGATTATGAGATATCCAAACTTGCACAAGAATCAACACTAGATGCTATGAGTATGGAATAAGCTACTCCAAGCATATAATCAACTACTTCTAGCACCACAAAGTAAAATATACAGCCAAAATGAAATTCCAATCAAGATACACTTATACTGTTGAACATTGTGTTCCACCTTCCAGACTTAAGCAAATTTGGACTTCCGACTTCTAGTAGGATGAATTTACACAATGCAGATGGAATCCCTGAGTTGGGTTGCCATCAATGACAACACCAAAGCATCTATTTCATGTCTCTTGCCAAAAATATCCAGAGGTAAATCAATAGCTATAAGACTCTATAGTGTAGTGAATTGTATCCTTATAAAATTTCATAATCATTTGGGCCTCACTTTAGCATTTTCACCTTATATGCCCTTGTTTTTCTCACACTAATTACAACTCTATAATCCTCATGTTTTTCTCTAATTCATAGACCTTTGTTTAGCCTACATGGATTGGTCAAGGGTTCCTCACACCCTTGACCTCCTGGTTAGGGATTCCTACAACCCTTGACCTCCTGGTCAAGGATCCCTAACGCCCTTGTGCATATCAAAAGGGCCATTTTCAAACCCTCTAACAATTAGAAAAAATTGAGCAAGAATTAATTTTTAATGCCAACCTTCTTTGTAATTTTAAACATGTTTCATAAGGATACATACACAAGAAATTCTTATCCCCTCATTTGAAATAGTTCTCAACTAATAATTCATCATATCAAGCAATTCAAGTGAGCATGAAATTCAACCATCATTAGAGTAGTGAAGGAGAGGTCAAATATTCAAATTTAAAGCATTCAAGATGGAATCTACAATCAAGTTCTTAACATACATGAAATTATACATGAAAAACTCAACCTTCTAATGAAGGCTTCAAGGTAAAGGAGATTCATATAGAAGGTATGAAATTTCAATTCAACATTACATTTCCAAATCTAGAACTTTTCCATTTTAATGCATCATAAGGGTTAATTCTAAAGCCATGATTTGACCTAGGAAAACCCCTATCAACCAAACAAAAATATCCCCTCTTGTGTGTATAGGTGACATATTTTGGAGAGAACGAATATAAATCTGAAAAGTTCAACCTGATAACACAATGATGAACAAGTAGTACCCAATTGATATTGAGAGGGGGGGGGTGAATCAATATAAACAAAAACACACTCTTGAACCGGTTTGTCTGCAGACACTGTGCATTGATAGACAAACAGTGACACCGGTCCTCAAATAGAGTACAACTGACAAAACCTAGAATAACTGAGACAAGCATAAACCAGTTGACACTTATCTTCTCATACAATCTAACACTTCATTTCCTTTTTACCCTAATGCATGAATAGGTAATCTACCATCAAAGATACACATATGAGCAACTAGATCAACAAGATTCACCACTTGGCAACAAAGCATCACATGAAGAAGACATCACACATGACACACATATTTTTCACGTGGAAACCCAACAGGGAAAAACCACGATGGGGATGAATACCCACAAGCTTGTTTTTGAACTCTTTAGAAGTCCGCTCTGTTAGGAGCCTTGCCCGGTTAAAGACTGATACAATAGGTTATGTTAGGAACCAATCCTGTTAGGAATCACTCGGTTAAGGGATGGCTAGAATACCCGGTTAAAGGTTAAACCCTGTTAAAGGTTACCTTGTTAGAGGATTTCAAGAACTCAATGGTTTTGAGTCACCTTGTTAAAGGATTTACAGCAAGCCTGTTAAAGCTACCCTATTAAGGGATTTCTCAACTATTGAAGTGGTTAGAGATCAACAGGTATTACAATAATCTGGTTACAACACTCAATGCCAATGCAGATCCGCTGAAGCTCCTCTTCACCTTCTACACTTACACTCTGTAGGTATCACGTTTCTCCTTTGGTCTGGCAAGAATCACGTATCTCTTCTCTTGGATACACACACACAACTTTTGCCAACAACCTCAAAAAGAATCACAACATCGACCTTATAGGAAAATAGATAGGTTGATAGCATAAACCCTAAACCCTAAAAACTATTACGTTAAGGAGTTCAAACGGTTCAATCTTGACCATTGAGCACTTTGCATTAAATGCAACAGTCTTGATCCAATCTCCATCATCCATTTTCCACTGATTTCATAGCGGCTGATAATCCATCATACGTTATCACCGTTTACAGACTTCACATATTCCCGAGGTAGATAGGAACAATCTCCTTCATGCAAGATCCTTCACGCGCACAAGGCTTACATGACAACATGATTTGTTCTTCTTTACCATGCTAACTCATCACAAAAAGTCACCGGTTGAGCCACACAGGCTTGAAGCACTTCAACCAAAAAACTTGAAGTTGAGACTACCAACCAGTAGTCATACAATGCTTCCATGTGCCAGTTCCCATAACCATATGCCGGTTCACCTTGAACAAGCACACCGCTTCACTTTGGCACAAATGCCGGTTCACAGTGATATATTGGTTCTCTTCATTTCATCATATTGACATCAATGACAACACACAATGTCATTATGTCCTCATACCGGTTCACATAATGCCAATAATCTCCCCCTTTGGCATTGATGGCAATATACAAAGATATCTCTCCACTTCACATCTTCTCCCCCAATTTTTGCAGATATCTTCTCCGCTTCACATCTTCTCCCCCTTTGACAACAATGCCAGAGTGGAGGCACAAGCTTCCCTATTCCATTATGCTGCTCCCCCTGAGGAGTAGCATCCTTCAACACCTCAATTCAAAATAAATTTGACTATGCAATACCTGACTGATGTGGAGCATATGCTTTTAGTTTACCTCCTGAAGGGGCAACATCCCTAATTCACATCTTAAGTACATAAATGTAGCCTTTGGGAGGGGCTTGGTGAATATGTCTGCTAACTACTCCTTATTGGAAACATGTTCTAGTGCAATCTCTTTGTTTTGAACCTTTTCCCTTAAGAAATGATACTTAAGCTCAAAGTGCTTGGTTCTAGAATGTAAAACCAGATTCTTGGAGATATTAATTGCACTAGTATTGTCACAAAATATACTTACCGGTTCAGATACAGGAACTTTGAAGCCATTTAATACATGCTTCATCCAAATTATCTTTGTGTAGTTCATGAAAGCTGCAACATACTTTGCTTCTGCTATAGACTGAGAGATACAACTCTGCTTCTTACTCATCCATGAGACCAGTCTACCACTGAGAAAGAATGCACCACCGGTTGTGCTCTTTCGGTCATCTACATTACCATCCCAATCAGCATCTGTGAACACTTTCAGGTTAAAATCATTATTTTATGGATACCATAACCCATAGTCAATAGTTCTTTTCAGATACCTAAGAATCTGCTTGACTACAACCAAGTGAGATTCTCTTGGACTTTTCTGGAACCTTGCAGTAATGCCAACTACATGTGCAATATCTGGTCTGCTATGCACTACATAATGCAATTTACCAATCATTGATCGGTATTCCTTCTCATCAACAAATGCTGAGTCATCTTCTTTGGATAGTTTACAATCGGTCACCATCGGAGTACCAACCGGTTTTCTATCTTCCATGCCAAAGGTCTTCAACACCTCTTTGACATACTTGGACCGAGTGATAAAGATTCCTTGTTTCATCTGCTGGATCTGCAGCCCAATGAAGAATTTAATCTCCCCTATGAGTGACATTTCAAACTCTTTCTTCATCTCATCTGCAAACTCATGACTCATCTTGTCATCTCCACCAAAGATAATGTCATCAACAAATACCTCACAGATTAGGATCTAATCTACTTCAAACTTTAAGTAGATATTGCTATCTTCACTTGTTCTCTCAAATCCAATCTTCACAAGATGGGAATGCAGACGTTCATACCATGCTCTAGGTGCCTGCTTTAGACCATATAAGGCTTTATGTAGCCTACATACCATGTCACTGTCTTTAGATAGGGCAAACCCATCTGGTTGCTCTATATACACCTCCTCTTCAAGTAAACCCTTTAGGAATGCAAATTTTACATCCATTTGATATACTTTGAAACCTTTAAAAGCTGCATATGCAAGAAGCATACAGACTCCTTCCAATTTGGCAATAGGAGCAAAGGTTTCTCTATAGTCTTCTCCTTCTTCTTGAGCATATCCTTTGCACACCAGTCTGGCTTTGTTCCTAATCACTATGCCATCCTCATTCAGTTAATTTTTGAAAACCCATTTGGTACCAATGACATTTTTATGCTCTTGTCTAGGTGCCAAAGACCATGTACCATTTTTCTCTATCTGGTCAAGTTCCTCTTCCATTGCCTTGATCTAGTCTTCATCTTTATGGGCCTCTTTGAATGATTTAGGCTCAAATTCAGAGATCATACATGAGTTTTCTCTGACCTTTCTTCTTGTAAGGATTCCTGCATCCTTATCTCCTATGATCTGCTTAGGAACATGATTCAGCTTGACATACCGAGGAATGGTCTTAATGGATTCCTCTTGCTTTTCTTCTTCACCCTCATCTCCATCAGTATCAACATTTACATCTACCGGTGTAGGAACATTGTTACTGGTACTTGGTTGACTGACAATCGGTTCCCAGAAAGTTACAACCGGTTCATTTACTGCTTTCTCACTGCTGGTTTCCTCAGTTTTCTCAAAGGTTTCATCAACTCTTACATTGATGCTTTCCATAATTCTTTGAGTCCTATTGTTGAAACACTTGAGAGCTTTTCTCTTGGTGGAATATCCTAGGAATATTCCCTCATCACATTTCACATCAAATTTGCTCTAGTGTTCACTCCTCTTGATGTAACATTTGCCACCAAACACTCTAAAGTAGCTAACCATAGGTGTCTTACCGGTCCAATACTCATAAGGGGTTTTATCCTTAACTTTCTTGATGAGTATCCGGTTCATTGTATAGATTGCAGTGCTCACCGCTTCTCTCCAAAAGGTGTGAGCTACCTTTCCTTGAATCAACATGGTTCTAGCTACTTCAACCACAGTTCGGTTATTCCTCTCTACTAGGCCATTCTGTTGTGGAGTTTGGGGGGCAGACAGTTGCCTCTTGATGCCATGTTCTTCACAGTACTTGTTGAATTCACTGAAATTGAATTCCCCTCCTTGATTAGTTCTCAGGCACTTGATCCTTTTATCGCTTTCCTTCTCCACTAATGCTTTGAAAGCTTTGAACTTTACAAAAGCTTCAGAATTATCTTTCGAGAATGTGACCCACATCATTCTTGAGCAGTCATCAGTGAGAATCATGAAGTACCTATCACCCTGCACACTCCGAGTTTTCATAGGACCACACAAATCAGTATGCACAAGATCAAGTAGATTGTCAGCAGTGAAAGATTTACCTTTGAAGGTTGAGGAAGACATTTTCCCCAATTGACATTCTCTGCACAAGGTATTATCTGGTTTTCTTAGCACTGGAAATCCTCTAACTACCTTGATCTTACTAGCCTTCACAATGTTATCAAAGTTTACATGGTAGAGTCTCCTACACCATATCTAGCTATCATCAAATTTAGCCATGAGACATGTACTTATATTAGCATTCAGCTGAAATAGATTACCTTTGGTTTGCATGCCGGTGGCCACCAATTCTCCATTCTTTCCTTTGATCCTGCACACTCCATTTTTGAATTCTAGAGTGAGACCACTGTCATTCAGGTGGGCAACACTTAGAAGGTTGTGTCTAAGACCATCAACCTAGTACGCATTGTCAACACTACTCTTTCCATTCAGAGAGATGGACCCTCTACCTTTGACCATGCATGGTGTATCATTGCCAAAGCGAACCACACCACCATCATACTCTTCCAAGGATAGAAACTTGCTTCGGTCACTAGTCATATGGTGAGAACAACCACTGTCAATGATCCACTCATTGGAATTATCAAATCGGGAGACAAGAGCCTTCTTGTCTAACACATCTTCCTTGACAACAACAAACACAATATCTTCATTTTGTTCATCCTCTGATTCCTCATCTGTGACACCTTCATCAACTACCACAAAATAGTTTCTCCGGTTTCCTCCTTTGAATTTATTGAACCTTTCCAGTTGTCCTTGTTGTCGCCATTAGGACAGTTTAGAGCAATATGTCCTATTCGGTTGCAAGAAAAGCATTTCAAAGGAAGCTTACCTCTGTATTTGTTGGTTCCTTTAGGAAGTTTCCTGGCAAGGAGAGCTTCAAATGCCATCAGAATCTCCTCATCATCCATTTCTCTACATTGTCTTGGTTTGCCACTAGTGCTAGCTTCTTTTCCTTTTCTGGATGGTACAACAAAAGCTTTAAAAGTTGATTCAGTCTTTTGAACACTGCCATCAAAACTATTTAGCTTATAGGCTGTCAACTTTGCAATGATGGAGTCTAGGGATACTTTAGTCTTGTCTATTGATCTCAGCTCCTGAATAGCAGCAACCCTTATTGCATAGACCGACAATAGGGATCTCAGGACTTTGCTTACCACAGTGGAATCTTCTATTTTACCACCTACACTCCTGATATCTCCAACAACGGTTTTGATTCTTATTCCATATTCTTGAATGGTCTCACCTTCAACCATCCGCATATCTTCAAACTTCCCTCTAAGGCTTTCTTCCTTAGCTTGTTTTACATGCTCATCACTGCCATAGATATTTTCAAGAGTATCCCATACCTCTTTGGGATTTACCTTATCTTGGACATCAATAAACTCAATGTTAGATAAACTACTAATTAGGGCTTCCATGACTTGCCCATTCTCCTGCATCTCTCTCTTTTGGTCATCGGTGAGAGTACCGATAGGGGCAACATAGGCATTCTCAACATAGCTCCAGTGTTGAGCACCCATGCTTCTGATGTATATCTTCATTCTATCTTTCCATATATTGAAATTTTCTCTGTTAAACTTTGGACCTTCCCTCTTCATCATTAGACTGGGATCTTTACCTCAAGCGGTTAAGCTTATAGCATAGAGGACCTGAAGGAGGCTCTGATACCGATTGATAACACAATGATGAACGAGTAGTACCCAACCAGTATTGAGAGGGGGGGGTGAATCAGTACAAACAAAAATACACTCTTGAACTGGTTTTTCTGCAGACATTGTGCATTGACAGACAAACAGTGACACCGGTCCTCAAATAGAGTACAATCGACAAAACCCAGAATAACTGAGACAAGCATAAACTGGTTGACACTTATCTTCTCATACAATCTAACACTTCATTTCCTTTTCACCCTAATGTATGAACAAGTAATCTACCATCAAAGATACACATATGAGCAACTAGATCAACAAGATTCACCGCTTGACAGAAAACAACAAAGCATCAGATGAAGAAGACATCACACATGACACACATATTTTTTATGTGGAAACCCAACAGGGAAAAACCATGGTGGGGATGAATACCCACAAGCTTTTTTTTGAACTCTTTAGAAGTCCTCTCTATTAGGAGCCTTGTCTGGTTAAAGACTGATACAATAGGTTCTGTTAGGAATCGATCCTATTAGGGATCACCCAGTTAAGGGATGGCTAGAATACCTGGTTAAAGGTTAAACCCTATTAAAGGTTACCTTGTTAGAGGATTTCAAGAACTCAATGGTTTTGAGTCACCCTGTTAAAGGATTTACAACAAGCCTATTAAAGCTACCCTGTTAAGGGATTTCTCAACTGTTGAAGTGGTTAGAGATCAATAGGTATTACAATGATCTGGTAACAACACTCAATGCCAATGCAGATCCACTTAAGCTCCTCTTCACCTTCTGTACTTACACTCTGTAGGTATCACTTTTCTCCTTTGGTCTGGCAAGAATCACGTATTTCTTCTCTTGGATACACACACACAACTTTTGCCAACAACCTCAGAAAGAATCACAACATCGACCTCATAGGAAAATATATAGGTCAGTAGCATAAACCCTAAACCCTAAAACCTATTACGTTAAGGAATTCAAATGGTTCAATCCTGACCGTTGAGCACACTGCATTAAATGCAACAGTCTTGATCTAATCTCCATCATCCATTTTCCACCAATTTCATAGCGGCTGATAACCCATCATACGTTATCACTGTTTACAAACTTCGCACATTCCCAAGGTAGATAGGAACAATCTCCTTCATGCAAGATCCTTCACGCACACAAGGCTTACGTAGCAACACGATCTGTTCTTCATTACCATGCTAACTCATCACACAAAGTCACCGGTTGAGCCACATAGGCTTGAAGCACTTCAATCAGAAACCCTGAAGTTGAGACTACCAACCAGTAGTCATACAACACTTCCATGTACTGGCTCCCATATTCACCTTGAACAAGCACACCACTTCACTTTGGCACAAATGCTAGTTCACAATGATATACCAGTTCTCTTCTTTTCATCATATTGACATCAATGACAACACACAATGTCATTATGTCCTCATACCAGTTCACATAATGCCAACACAACCTAAGACACACATGCCCAAATTTTGGAGAAGCAAAAATTTTGGGTTAAGGTCGCCTAGCAACAGGGACTAAGACTTTTGGGTCAAGGTCACCTAGCAACATTGAACTACATTTTTTAACCTAAATTTTCAACACATGTTTCTCTCTACTTCCTATTTATAGATATGTACTTGATGCTTGCATATATGTTCTGAAACTATCTGCTTATGCCAATCATTATTAATTTGTATCATTAACCATAATTCTTATCATTAAATAAACAGTTTCAACTAAAATAAGGAGATTTAAGATCCAATTTATGCTCAACCCTTTCTGATAGGGTTAAGCCTATTAAGTCTTATTCCCCTTAATATAATTTAGTTGTTATTGGGCTTCATTCCCAGTTCATACAACTAGACTAATGAATCCCCATTTTTCACCATTTACATTTTGGTGAACCTTACTTGTGTATTGCATAATTTTTTATTTATATGCTCAAATTTGATTGTTATGTTTAGATATATCATTTCTATAGTGCAATTTGTTGGAATTATGGATGAATTGATTGTGTTGCATTGATGTTTTGTCATTGATGTCAACACTAGCTATTATGGTTGGTTACCGGCAGACAGGTTTTGGTTATCGACAGACAAGTTTTGGTTACCGGTAGAAGATCTAGTGTTACCAGTAGAAGAGACTATCTGTTGGACACTTCTAGCATGTTTGGATCAATAGAGTATGTTTGATTTTATGTGTTACATGTTCCTGGAGCATGTTTTGGTTAGTTGGTATTGAATTGGTAATTGGATGCTATCCTACACTCTTGTAAACCCTTACCGACATTGGTTTAAGGTTTAATCAACAAAGCTTTCACTGAGAAATCTTGATAGGATGCATAAGTGGTGTTGGTGCAGCTTCTAGATGGATTTCAGGATGTTGAAGATGTTCTTTGATCATGCTTCAACTGCTTGAAGACATTGCTTTGGCGTGGTGGACCCAGAATAGGTCTGGTGCCTATCTAGGTTATGGACCGATATCATGATAACATGTTCTCTACATGTTACCGGGATGTTTTGGGTTGTTCTATGGATTGGTTATTGTTGTTTTGGTATTAAGCTGACATGGCATATCATTGTAATATGGATTTATGTAATGATCTTATTGTAATATCTTGTAGGTGCCCGACCTAATTGGTTTAGGCTTAGGGTTGATATAAAATGATGTAAGATCTCATTGTGGATCATGGGGAATATATGTCATGGTCTTGGAATGTAATATCATATGCAAAGTTGATTTGTTTGATCATAGGTGATCGAATTAGGATTAAGGAAGAGGTCAAAGGCCTCTGGTATTGAGCTTAATCGGGACTGTAATCAGGCATGGTAGATGTTATCTCTAGCAGTTCACTTTATTGGATTGTTGTCCATTTATCTTGAGATGGTTATTACCTCTTTGTAGTCAGTGAGACTCTTTTGTAATGAGTAGTACGCTGTAGGCAGTGTGCCTTCCTGCATGTGCAGGCCCCTCATTGTATCACATACTTTCTGCAGAAGTATCATCTGACTTTGGGTAGGCTTCCGACTGTGGTTTTTTCCTTTCTGGGTTTTCCACATAAAAATCATGGTGTTATGTGGTATGGTTGCATTGTGTTGATTATCTATTTTATTGTTAAGTTTTATTTCTTATCGATATTTGTTTTTGCTTTACCGGTACTTAATCTGGTTTAAGGTTATTAAGTGGATTAAATATTATAATCTATTAACAACTGATTCACCCCTCCCTCTTAGTTGTTCACCGGTTATCCTAACAATTGGTATCAGAGCTTTGGTCCTCTCTTGTAGAAGCTTAACCATTTGAGGTAGATCCTATGGCAACTGACACTTCAAATCCACCGACAACTATTTTTAGAAGAGAAATCCCTAAGCTTGATGGAACAAATTATGGGATATGGAAAACTCAAATGGAGACTCATCTTAGATGTCTTGGAAAGGACATTTGGGAGATCACTGAGAAAGGATACACACCTTATGATCCAACATCTAGCAATCCTTCTCCTATAGATTTGGACAAGAATATTGAAAATGATTGCAGAGCTAGAGAAACCCTCTTGTGTGCACTTACTGATTGACAAATCATAGGATTGAATAATAAATCATTGACAAATGTTATGTGGGATAAATTGCAAACTCTGAATGAAGGTGATCCTACTATCAAAATTGCTAAACTTGATGGTTACCGGGTAAGATTTGAAAACTTAAAGATGGAAGATAATGAAAGAATTGTTGTGTTTATGGAAAGAGTAAATGAGATTGTTATGGGGATTCAATGTTGTGGAGGATTTCTGAGTGAAGATGAAATAGTTTCCAAATTCTTGAGAGCCCTTCCACCAGCTTACAGGATGAAGGAAACTACAATTAATGAGCTAAGAACAATGGCTAACTCTTAAGTTAATAGAGACATTTTGATTGGGAAATTATCTGCTTTTGAGCTTGAAGAATTTGGATCTTCTGGAGCTGTAAAATATGAACCTACTTTTCATGCATCATCATCATCTACCGGTAAAAGTGATTGGAAATTTCTATATGCCAAATAATTGGAAGACATGAGGAAAGAAGATGAAGAATTTGAACAACTTGAAGCCTTATTTGCTAGAAGAGTACCTAAAGGACCAACAGGAAGTAAGTGTGAAGGAAAAACACCTTTTAAATGTTTTGCATGTAATAAGATTGGTCATTTTGCATCTAGATGTCTTGAAAGGAATGCAAGATTTGAGGAAAGAGTTAAGAAATCATTTAAGCCTAACTAAAACAGATATAGATTCAAGAAAAGTAAACAATGCTACATAGAGGATGAGAAAGGAGTAAGTGATGAATCTGGAGATGAACCAATAGAAGATTATGCTAGTGAATCCGACAATGGAAAGGAATGGGTGTTCTATGCTTTAAAGGAAGATGAACTGGAACCCGCTATCATGAATGAAGAAATGGCCTTGGAAAAAAAAGTTGAAGATAAGGATGAATGGGTAATTGATAGTGGATGCTCACATCATATGACTGGAGATAAAATAGATTTTTTGTCCCTGCAAGAATACAATGGTGGTCAAGTCAGATTTGGAGATGACAAAGCATGTATGATCAAAGGTAGAGGTATTATTTCTCTGGATGGCAAACATAATAGTGATAATGTCTATTATGTAGAAGATTTAAAGCATAATATTTTATGTGTTGGTCAATTGGTGGACAAGGGTTTCCAACTTCAGTTTAAAGATAGAAAATGCAAAATCATTAACAAGACTGGTTTGGAGATTGCAATCAGTATTTAGACTGGAGGTAATATCTTTCACTTGAACATTGGTAATAAGACATGTTTGATTTCTCATATTGACGAGAGTTGGTTATGGCATAAGAAGTTGTGTCATGTTAATTTTGATTGTATTGTTAAGATCAGTTCAACTAAGGTAGTTAGAGATATACCTAAGATTGTGAAGCCTCATAATCCGGTATGTAAGGAATGTCAATTGGGAAAGAAAGTTAGAACTTCTTTTAAGAGCATACATGATAAATCTAATGATGTACTTTATTTGATTCACACTGACTTATGTGGTCCAACAAGGACTAGAAGCTTTCAAGGTGATAGGTATTTCATGTTAATTATTGATGACTATTCTAGGATGATGTGGGTGACTTTTCTAAGGGAGAAGTCTGAAGCCTTTGAGAAATTAAAGATCTGTAAAGAAAAGGTTGAAACAAAAAATGGATTGAAAATCAAATGTCTAAGATCAGATCAAGGCAGTGAGTTAACTTCTCATGAAATTAACAGTTATTGTGAGACAAATAGAATTAGGAGATAGTTATCTACACCTCGGACTCCTCAGCAGAGTGGAGTAGTGGAAAGAAAGAACATAACCATTTTGGATGCAGCAAGATCTATGATGATGGAAGCCAAATTGCCTCACATCCACAAGAGAGAAGCAGTGAGTACATCAGTCTACACATTCAACAGAGTTCACATCAAAGGTGAAACCAGTAAGACCCCTTATAAATTATGGTTTGGACATACACCTACTGTTAAATATTTCAGAATTTTCAGAAGTAAATACTATATCAAAAGAGATGATTCAATTGGAAAGTTTGATCCTAGATGTGATGAAGGGATATTTCTTGGTTATTCAATTTAAAGCAAGGAATATAGATGTTATAACAAAAGATTGTAGAAAATTATGGAGAGTGATAATGTGAAAGTGGATGAGCAGTACATAAATCAATCTATATCATATGACAGGGAACCGATAGTGGAAATGATCATAATTGAATTGACAATGCCGCAACCGGTACAGGAAACTGAGACAGTTACACCGACACAATCAAAAATTTCAACTGTGACTAATAATCAGAGCAGTGAACCTGAAGTTCAGAAGACACCAAGGTATGTAAGATTAAATCATTCTAAAGATCAAATCATTGGAGATAGGAACAAGGGAGTTATGACAAGAAGAAGACTGGAAAATGAAGACGTATGTCTTATTTCTCAAATTGAACTGGCATCTGTTATTGAAGCTTGTAAAGATAAACATTGGTTAAAAGCTATGGAAGATGAATTAGGTGAGATAGAGAAGAATAAAACTTGGACTTTAGTTCCCCGACCTAAAAATAAGAATGTTATTGGAACTAAATGGGTTTTTAGGAAAAAAATGAATGAGGATGGTCAATTTGTAAGAAACAAGGCTAGATTGGTTTGTAAATGATATTCTCAAATGGAAGGAATTGATTATGGTGAGACATTTGCAGCTATAGCTAGAATTGAAGTTGTTAGACTATTTCTTGCCTATATAGCTTATTAGAACTATAAGGTTTATCAAATGGATGTTAAATGTGCATTTTTGAATGGTGAGCTTAAGGAAGAAGTATACATTGAGCAACCTGATGGATTTTCATTGACAGATGATAAATATATGGTTTATAGATTGAAGAAAGATTTATATGGATTGAAACAAGCTCTTAGAGCTTGGCATGCAAGGTTGGATAAATATCTTTTGAAGCTTGGTTTTACTAAAGACAATGCTGATAGTAATTTATATTATAAGATCACTGATGATTATATTTTGATTATTGAAGTATTTGTTGATGATATCATTTTTGGAGGAGAAGATAAATTGTGCATGGAATTCTCTAATAATATGAAGAATGAATTTGAAATGTCTATGATTGGTGAGATGAAATTTTTCTTAGGTTTGTAGATTACCCAAACTGACAAAGGCATTTTTATCTGTCAAACTAATTATTTGAGGGAATTGTTGAAGAAGTTTGGTATGGATAATTCTAAACTGGTAAGTACTCCTATGGTGACAAGTAAGAAATTATCTATCAAGGATACTTCTACACCAGTAAATCCAACAAGGTATAGGTCTATGATTGGTGGTTTGTTATATTTAACTCAGACTAGACTGGATATTATGAATGTAGTAAGCATTGTTTCAAGATATCAGAGTAATCCTAAAGAAAATCATGAATGTGTAGTAAAGAGGATATTCTGGTATTTGCAAGGAACAATGAAATATGGCTTATGGTATTCTAAAAATGATGATTTCACTTTATTTGCATATACTGACTCAGATTGGGCAGGAGATACTGATGATAGGAAGAACACTTCTGGTGGAGATTTCTTTCTTGGAAAGAAATTGGTTTCATGGATCAACAAAAATAGTCATGCATTTATTTATCTACTGCAGAAGCTGAGTATGTTGCAACAACAACAAATTGCACTCAAGTATTGTGGATGAAGCAAATGTTGAAGGATATGAAGCTAAATTGTAGTGAACTGGTAGTTATCTACTATGATAACTCTGCAGCTATTGACATGTCTAAGAATCTAGTATTTCACTCTAAGACTAAACATATATCAATAAAGTATAACTTTTTGAAGGACAAGGTAGAAGGGAAGGAAGTCAAATTGGTTTATGTGAACACTAAAAAATAGATTGTAGATATATTCACTAAACCACTGTCTAAGGAATCATTTGAGTATTTGAGGGATAGGTTAAGGGTTTTTGCCCCTCCGGTAGAGACTTGATTGATGCAGTTTGTCATCAGTCTGACATGCATTACTAGAGATATTATTCATTCCGACATTGATGAGTGGTGCTACTACTCAGGGGGAGTAGTCAACTTTGAGATTCAAAGGTTTATATTCTTGCTTTGATATTTTTGTCAGATTTCTGGCATTGATGTCAAAGGGGGAGAGATAGCGATGTGAAAAATAAATTCAGAAATTTACAGAGATATCATTCACAGGGGGAGAGTTATTGATATTCAGGAGATTTTCGGTTGTCTTCCACAGGGGGAGACTTCTTTGATAGTTTTTTGGTACTTAGATGTTTTTCACATCTAGTGTTGCCATCAATACCAAAGGGGAGATTGTTGGCATTATGGATGAATTGATTATGTGTTGCATTGATGTTTTGTCATTGATGTCAACACTAGCTATTATGGTTGGTTACCAACAGATAGATTTTGGTTATTGGTAGAAGATCTAGTGTTACCAATAGAACAGACTATCTGTTGGACACTTCCAACATGTTTGGATCAATAGAGTATGTTTAATTTTATGTGTTACATGTTCTTGGAGCATGTTTTGGTTAGTTGGTGTTGACTTGGTAATCAGATGCTATCATATACTCTTGTAAACCCTTACCAGCATTGGTTTAAGGTTTAACTGGCAGAGCTTTCACTGAGAAATCTTGACAGGATGCATAAGTGGTGTTGGTGTGGCTTCTAGATGGATTTTAGGATGCTGAAGATGTTCTTTGATCATGCTTCAACTTCTTGAAGACATTGTTTTGGTGTGGTGGACCCAGAATAGGTCTGGTGCCTATCTAGGTTATGGACCTGTATCATGATAATGTGATCTCTACACGTTACCGAGATGTTTCAGGATGTTCTATGGATTGGTTATTGTTGGTTTGGTCTTAAGCCGACATGGCATATCATTGTACTATGGATTTATGTAATGATCTTATTATAATATCTTTTAGGTGCCCGACCTAATTGGTTTAGGCCTTAGGGCTGATATAAAATGATGTAAGATCTCATTGTAGATCATGGGGAATATGTGTCGTGGTCTTGGAATGCAATATCATATGCGAAGGAGATTTGGTCAATCATAGGTGATCGAATTGGGATTAAGGAAGAGGTCAAAGGCCTCTGGTATCGAACTTAACCAGGACCATAATCAGGCATGGTAGATGCTATCTTCGGTGGTTCACTCTATTGGATTATTTTCCATTTATCTTGAGATGGTTATTACCTCTCTGCAGTCAATGAGACTCTTTTGTAATGAGCAGTATGCTCTAGGTAGTGTGTCTTCCTGCATGTGCATGCCCCTTATTGTATCACATACTTTCTGCAAAAGTGTCATTTGACTATGGGTAGGCTTCCCACCATGGTTTTTCCCTTTCCGGGTTTTCCACATACAAATCATGGTGTTATGTGGTATGGTTCCATTGTGTTGATTATCTATTTTATTGTTAAGTTTTATTGCTTACTGGTATCTATTTTTGCTTTACCGGTACTTAATTTGGTTTAAGGTTATTAAGTGGATTATATATTATAATATGTTAATAAATAATTCACCCCCCCTCTCAGTTGTTCACTGATTATCCTAACATAATTTTCTTAATTAAGTGGTTAATTGATCATTATATTAGGAAATTGTATTGTTTAATCACATCTTTTTCTTTAATTATCAATTGTATGAGAGGCATTGTGGGTAAAAATCTATTTCATTAGCTTTGCCCTCTTTGTGTATGAGTTTCATGACCCTTTGCCCCTGAATCCAATATCTTAGTTAGAAGAAGTTATAGATTGATGCAAGGACTTTGCGAGGTCATAAGCTTTGACGTGGAGGTGTATCATGAGGAGTTGTTGGAGATGCTTACCGAACCTAGTTTAGTTGGACCCCAACTCGATCAACTTTTTAGGGCCCAATTCCTCCATCCGGGGCTTCAAAAAGAGGTTTTTATGTTTTTTTTGAGATTTTCGAAAGTTGGTTTTTTAATTTATTTTTGAACTCATAATCTTAATGAGGTTAGAGAATTGGCAATTTGTGCTGAAATAATGTTGTTGGTGTAAATAATTATTCATCATGGATATTATTACACTATACTTAAGTTTACTTAGGAAATGCATTTCATAGTAGTTTGGGTATGAGACACTTGGGTGTTTGTGCCACATTGGGATTGTGTGTGTAGGAGAATTTCCACCTTTTATGGTGTTGATCTTGTTGTTACACTCCACATTCAGTGGGTGATCCACCTCATGTGGGCTATTATATTATTTCTCCTACCTACCCACACCTATTTTCTACCTACCCTTGTTTCTTATTGAGCCACATGTCATGTTTGTGTGCTCACATATCCATATAGCCTTGCCTATATAAGCAGGCTTATATTCATTGTATGTAATGCTTAATGATCCAGTTGATCATATTTTTCATCTTGAAAGAATACAATTTATTTCTATCATCTATTTTGTTCTTTCTTATTTGTGCTTTCCATTGCCTCTTGATCTTGGCAAAATCTCACATAGTATCATAGCCATTAGAGTGTCATTGGTTTGCTAATTGAGAGAAATTTGATGCTATTTGGGGTTTGCATTTTGGATCTTTCTATTGCAGGTTATTATTAAAGCTTGATGGATCAAATCCGAGATCATCATTGGATTGAGGAGGTCCAAGAAAGTCATTTTTGTCTTTTGTTTCATCCAAATCGGACTTCAGAGGCCAAATCTAGAGGCATTTGAAGTTTGAAGCTACGACGGAAATTTTCTAGAAATTATAATTTTGCAGGCATTTTTCAAATAGCGATATCTCACTCATCCGGACTCGTTTTTTCAAGCAATTTTTTTTGTTTTGGGGTAGAATTTCATGATCTGTACAATGGTGCAGGATTTTTCTATTTCTTGGATACAAGTTTTTTGGAAATCATGAAATCCCAATTTTTACAACTTTGGAGGCTTCATTTGGGCTCATATGGACTCCTTTTCAGGTGCCATTTTTTTTGAAAGTGCATATTTTTTCATCTACTTTCATAATCTGCCATTTTTTTGCTGTAATTTTAAGTAGAAATTGTACTTTCATTATTTGGCCATTTTTGGCATATTTGGTACTTGCATTTTGCTTGGATCTTAGTTTAGATCACTAGCAGTATTTGTTGAAGTCTCTTAGATCTCATTTTGAGAAGTTGTAAATTGAAATCAAAAGTCCACTTAGCCTTGTTTTGCAAGTGGCCTATTATACATGCACTACATATAAAGTGCCAAAATCATCATTTTGGGGGTACTTTGATTGAGGGAATTTGGGGGGTGTCTCTTGTGCTTTTGTGCTCGTATTCCTTCCTTTCTACTGCTATGGGTTCTTCTAAGTTTCCTCTCTTAACTCCTCATAATTATGCTACTTGGAAAATTGATGCATGGAGTAAACTTATGGAAAAATGACTAACTCATTACATTGATGGAACTATTGTTGCTCCCGCTGATCCTAAGGTTGATCCAGTTGGTCACTTGGATTGGCTCACGAAAAATATCATGGAAATTGGTACCTTAAGAAAGTATGTATCAAAGGATCTCATTTTTCATATTGAGAAGTGTACTCTAATCAAGGATGCTTGGCAAAAGTTTCAAGACTTGTATGGTCAAGTTGATGAGATTAGGAGATATCAAATTGATAGTGATCTCACCATGTTGGATCCCAAGAACTTTGATACTATACAAGATTATGTCACTAAGGTAAATGAGTTGAGGGCACAAATCAAAGATTGTGGCTTTGATAAGAAGGATACTCAATTGATATTCAACTTGATAGGCAAGCTTCCATAAGAATATGCAACATTTGTTTCTAGTTTCCAAACCCATAGGATGACAATGGGTTCAAGCTACACAATGCCTACATTTGATGCTTTCAATGAAATGTTGATGATGGAATAGACTAAGTTAATAAGCATGGGCATTATTAAGGCTTCTAAGTCTCAAGAATTAGTGGTAAATCAAGGGAACAAAGGAAATCAAGGAAAGGACAACTCAAACAAGAAGAAATGGCAATCAAAGCCTAAGGACAAAGCATCATTCTCTCCACAACAAGGAGATTCATCCTCTTCCAAGAGTTATAATTCACCAAAGAAGGAGAGACCTACTTGTGCCTATTGTAAAAAGGTTGGTCATGAGGAGCGTCGTTGTCATTCTAAGAAGATTGATGAGCTCACACATATCCTTAAAAAGATAACATTGATTTTCCTAATGTCTACAAGAAGGATGATTCACCAACTTCCACTTCCTCACATTCAAAAGGAAAAGGGGAAGCATTCATGGCTTCTACAAGTAGGAAGACTCACTCTTTTGGGACAAGAAAAGGAAAAGCTCTATGTGCTACTATCAGTCATGATTCAGAGAGATGGCTTCTAGATTTAGGGGCTTCTCATCATATGACATCTTCGCAGTCTATGTTCTCTACATTTGAGCCTTGCACCATGCCGCAGATATTGATGGGCAATCATACATACATGGATGTGATTGGGAAAGGATCTATTGACATTGGGGACAACTCCTTCAATAATGTGTTGTGTGTAACCCACTTGACAAACAATCTCCTTTCTATCTATCAAATCACACATGGCGCAACTAAGAGAGTTGTGGAGTTCACACCTGAGTCAGTTTTCATTAGAGACTTGGAGACTAGAGCTATCATTGCGACTGGGGTGGTTGATCATGCATCTCAGTTATACTCCTTTTCGGATTTTGTTGATGATGATGATTTCACATTTGATGATTCTACACATGATGATCACACTTCTTGTGATGGTTCAGATTTTGAGGAGAACTCTGGGCACTTGAACATGGGGATTCTCACATGTGACCCCATTCTTGAGCCTTGTATTTCATCTCCTCATATTGATATCACATCACCTATTGCACCCGATGATGCAGATAGTGCGATAGTTTTTCCTTCATGTGATTCAGTGCAACAGGATATTCATTGTCTTCCAGCTTCAGATTCATGGGATGATTACTTGACAGACATTGCAGGTTTGTTTGTGGAATCCTACATTGCAGATTTGGGAGACATCATTGATGACATTCATCTTCTCTTTGATGAAGATGATCCTTCTTCGATTGCTGGGAGGGCACACTCTGACCCTCTTGTTCATTATCTACATGATCATTCTTTTGAGGTTGATATGATTGTGGATACTTATGTACAATAGTTGGAGGAGGTCTCTTTATGTTTTGAGGAGACATGTGAGTCTTTGGGACATGTTCTACATCCATCTCCACTAGATCTTGGAGTGCCTTTTTCAGTAGTGTGGCATAGTTTACCACCTTTGGAGGGGGTATCTTTCAGCATCGACATGAGGACACTTGAGCAGTTTTCAGAGATTCCTTTCATCATGAGTTTTTTTCATACATCTTCCCTTCATGATTGGGGAGACTTCATGGATACACCTTTGGTTTTGTTTCTTCCTAAGGGGAGGAATGTTGTTTGACGATCGTGGAGCAGTTTCTTCATACATCGAGCTTCTATCATTGGTGCAGATTCCACATTGAGGGTGGATTCCTAGTCTCTCTCTCTTCTTCTTCTTCTTCTTCTCTCATATGGGGGGGACTTTTTCCTCACATGGGGTTTTGTTCCTCACATTCTTCTATGAGAGTTCTCTTGTATAGCTTTCATCTCTCTTTTGGGTGAGGGTTTTTTCCCATTGGGTTTTTCTCTCTTTCCCCACTTTGTGAGAGATTTCATTGCATTGGTTTTCATGCATTTGCACTTGTACATGGGTACCTAACATGGCCTAGTAGCCGGGACCCATCTTGCATTGCTTAGTTGCATTGTAGACTTTAGTGCATTCCCCTAGGTTGCACTTAAGGGGGGGTGTTGGTGTAAATAATTATTCATCATGGATATTATTACACTATACTTAAGTTTACTTAGGAAATGCATTTCATAGTAGTTTGGGTATGAGACACTTGGGTGTTTGTGCCACATTGGAATAGTGTGTGTAGGAGAATTTCCACATTTTATGGTGTTGATCTTGTTGTTACACTCCACATTCAGTGGGTGATCCACCTCATGTGGACTATTATATTATTTCTCCTACCTACCCACACCTATTTCCTAACTACCCTTGTTTCTTATTGAGCCACATGTCATGTTTGTGTTCTCACATATCCATATAGCCTTGCCTATATAAGCAGGCTTATATTCATTATATGTAATGCTTAATGATCGAGTTGATCATATTTTTCATCTTGATAGAATACAGTTTATTTCTATCATCTATTTTGTTCTCTCTTATTTGTGCTTTCCATTGCCTCTTGATCTTGGCAAAATCTCACAAATGTTTTTAGATTTCTAGAATATTTCATGATTTTTGGGATAGATTTAAAAATTTTCATAAATGGCAAATTTCAAATTTTGTAAAATTCTACCCGAAAAGGAAATTTCTAGATTGTTTTTAAAATAGGTCTTTCTTTTCATTGTAATGGCATAATGGTTTGAGATTTTAGAAGAAGGATATTGAAGGAACATTGTTCCATACTTGTGTCATTTTGTATGCTTTCATTAATGGTGTTGATTGTGTTTTAATTGGCTACATCATAGACTTATGGCTTCCCAAAGTTTATATATTAAGGGTATGCAACATAAGTTGAATAACTTATTCCATGGGAACTTGGGTGAATCCTTTATTCCTACACAAGATATACCTAACATTGTGGAGAACCATTCCCCTCACAATTCTCATGATGAGGATCTCTCTTAGCTCAAGTGAATATTGAACAATTGGGTGAACTTGATAATAAATTGAAAACATTTCAACAATGTATGAGTCAATAAAACTTGGGTGGAGAGGTAGTCCCCTTAATTGAAGGTTAGAAGATATTGATTCAAATTAATGAATATGGTGTCAATTTATTACATGGCATTTCTCATATTATATACACTAATATCATGTCACTTAAAAGTTGTGCTAAGGTGCTTCATTTCTCAAATCCTACAAATCAAGTTGAGCATTAAATTCCTACATCTTTGCCTAATGTACCTACATATAAATCCTCCATCATGGCTACCTCTACATAAAATGATAATGCTAAACATGTTAGTAATAGGGGGAATCCTTTCAATCAATACTCCTACATACCTCCTTTGGTTAGCCTTCAATTTGTTTCCCATCTGTCTCCTTTACCCACTTACAATTATGTTCCACCAACTTATTCCAATGTTCCACATTATGCTAATACTCCACCTACCCATCATAATATCACACCTTGATCACAATCCAACATATCCAACTCCAATTCATCTATTGAAGTCACTATAAATAATTTGGCCCAAAAAAATTCATCTTTGCAAAAACAATTTCCTTACATAACCCAATCCAAATTCAATCTTCCTACATGTAATACTTCTAGCCCACTTTAGAATGACATAATTTGTACTCTTGTCCCACAATACATGGAGGTTCCCCATTTAGAGACATGTAATGGAAAAATTGACACCCAAACTCATGTGAAAATATTCTAGATTTTGTGTAATGATTTCTCGCATGATCATAGACTTGTGGCAAAACTATTCACTTGTACTTTGAGAGAAAGAGATTTGTAATGGTTTTTATCCTTGCCTCCTCATTCAATTGATTCTTTTCAAAAAAATTCTAATGCATATGTGCAACATTTTCAAATAATATTGGGTATCAAATTACTTTAACTGATTTGATGTATTGTAAGCAAGGAGTTGAAGAAAAAGTGTATTTTCATTGGTAGATATAAACATTTGCATTCACAAATTGCTTATCCTATGTATGGTGGTGATTTTGAAATAATTTTCATTAGTAATTTGGAAAAGGATATTAGGGATAAGCTTTTATTTGAACATAATAAATGTGCATTATTATGCATATTTTGCATTATTGTGCATAACACTTCATAACAATCAACTTCAAGTGATTAAATTTGAATCCTCTTCATCAATGGTTCTAGTTGATAAGAATGAAGAATCTCATCAGTATTTTTAAAATTTTCCAAAACAAAATAAGAATTTAATCAAGATCAATAAAAACTCTTCCAATCATATTCATTCTCAAGTGGTAGTTGCAACACCAAGTGTGGCCCCTTTATCATCAATCTTTGCATGTGGTAATTTTACTCCTTTTTGGATCATTGCATAGTATCATGCTTAAAAATGTGATGAAGCTTCCTCCCATCAAACTCATAGATACCTCTAATCCTTTTCCAGCTTCCTTTGATCTTAAAGCATTTTTCCAATACCATCATCGAGTTAGTCATGATACTAATAAGTATTATAAATTGAAGTGTGTGATCCAAGATCTTATTGATTCTAACACTATAAGATTGGAGAGTATGAATGAAAATGGAAATAAATCTATGGCTCCTCCTAATCAAAACTTGTAATTCTTTACCAATCTATTGCATTCTCATTCTACCAATGTTGTTGAGCCTAAACATCCAAACTTTATAGCCGCTAGTGATATGTCTATTGAAGCCAACCCTGTTGTGAACCTCATTGAGAAACCTAATATTAACCCTCATATCACCTTTGAATCAAGAGAGATTGTTGACGCACTTGATGGACTATTATACATCAGTTCAAAGAATAAAGGAAAGACCTCATGTGGATTACTCATTGATCCAGTATGCATGGTGAATGTTATCATGGAAGAACGTCTTTATACCCAACAATTATACCAAGTTGCATATGATAAATCTAATGCTATGTTTAAGGTGCATTATGGTTTCACTTGTCCCAATATAGGTGTTGGTGTAATTATTATTCATCTTGGATATAATTACACTTTACTTAAGTTTACTTAGGTACATGCATAACATTGTAGCTTGTATATGAGACACTTAAAGAGATGTGCATACATTGGGAGTGTGTATGTAGGAGAATTTATACCTTTTATGGTGTGATCTTGTTGTTACTTTATCATATCCACTTATTGTAGAGTGATAATTCCACCTTCAGTGGGTGATCCACCTCATGTGGAATATTTTACTATTTCTCCTACCTACCCCTACCTACCCTTGCATCTTATTGAACCACATGTCATCATTGTGTGATCTCGTCTCTTAGCCTTGCCTTTATAAGGCTCATCTACATTGTATGTAATAATCTTGATGATTGATGATCCAGTTGATCTCTTTTGGCATTATTGATAGGAATACAGTTTATTCTTATCACATTTTATCTCTCTTGTCATTGTGCTATCTTATGGTCTCTTTGATCTTGGTTGCTTCAAGCATAATCTCACAATAGGTTCCATCACCCTTTCTATAGAGGTTAGTACTAAGTTATTAGATGTTACCTTCACTATTATCCTAACCTTCAACCAATTTCATGTGAAGTTGAGACACCATTAGATCAATTCCATGAAAGCTATTCCTTCTACCATTCATAAGTGTTTAAAGTTTCCTCACAATTTGCATATTATCACATTCAATCATATCCTGTATTAGCACTTAGAAAGACATTAAAATTTCACCCTTGATTACTTTTGGCCACAAAAATCTAAACCTTTGCAACCCTAAGAAGATATTCTTTTCTTATCTTATTAAAAATTCAAACATGAAAGCATGTCAACCTTGAGTAATCCTAAGGGTACTTTACTTATGGATATGTATATTCCTTTGTAAGGACCATCTTTTCCTAACTCTAATTTAACTTGCATAATTAAACCGTAATTATAATATAATAAAATTTTATTAAATGCACATGCGAGAATTACAATAACTAACATACAATAAATAAGTGAAACTCAACATTCCTGTGAATCACATCTAACATGCAAAACTATTCAAGCATCGTAGTAAAAGTGAAGTATAAGTAAAAATTGCATGACGGTAGAATAACATGCATAAATTGTGATTAATGCGTCGTAATTAAATCAATGATTTAGAATGAAGTGCATGCATGCATTCATGGAAGAAAATTAGAAGTAACATTTGCATGAATTATTACAAAATTAAGTTAACATGCAAAATACATAATTAATGTATGCCGATCAAGTTAATTAACTAAAAATTAAATGAGAACATGCATGCATATGTGAAAAGAAAATTAATCAAGGAAAAAAAATCATGCAAAGAAAGACACATGTTGGTGGGTTAGTATGTTAGTGGTTTTTCTCATCTTTCTATTAGTTACATATTACATGGTGATTTTCTATCACATTACATCATGGGACCCTTATAGGTCTTTTATATAGCTTTTACATGAGACCATGTTGGTCAATTTACAAATAAGACACAATATGCATCATATAATTATTACATAAAATTTATCTGAGTTCTCTATCTCTGGATGTGTCATCTCCATTGCCATCAAACAAACTTCCACTTGCAAACTGGAAGATAGACATATGACCAAGGCATTTTATCCACCCAACCAATGAAGCTTATGCTTCTTGGATGCTCATAATAAGCTCTCATTCCTCATGATGGAGTTTCCTAGCAAACCAGTACCAACTGGCAGGAATGGAACCTATGCATGCATGTAGAACTAACAACCCATTTGTTGAACTAACTACATGTGTTATGGCAGGGAGAAAATTTAATAAATTAATGGCCATTGTTACCCTATTGGGGTAGGTGAAAGAAAAATCACCCTTCCCTGGTTAACCCATAATCAATCACACTTTTCCAAAGCATCCATCATAGACAAAAAAATTAAATTAACCCCTCCTGGATTAATAACATTTATTATTTATAATTTAATGTATTCAACATATAGAACTTTAAATTAATCTAAATTCCGAAATATATAAGTAAACCGTCCCCTTTAGATACATACATTAAATATGGGTCACTGTTGGCACGCTATAAGACCCCTCGGTCATATGTCCACCTTCGACAATCAAAATTGCAACCACCTTACACTCGACAAAAGGACGTTAGACCACAATAAAAATGCATTATACTCATCATCACATTTTAAAATCTAAAAAGTCATTAATAGCATTAAACATCAACATTTAATAACTAAAACATCATTAATAACATTAAATATCATAAATATCATCTATCATCATTAATCACCTCAATAATCTAATCAATATCATTGTGCACATTTATTAGCATAATAATGTCAATAGTATCAGTATCTAGAAAATAAAAGTAATCTAGAACTAAGTGGTCTGAACTAGGTCGTGACATCCTTCCCTACTAGGAAGAGACATCATCTCGATATCTTATTGCAAAACAAAACATGAATAGAAATAATATTAACTAAGTCCATCAAAGTAAATTGATGCAGGAGCATCTTCGGTTCTTGGCAATCTTGCATCAACCAAAAATATTTCCTTTCTGTTTTACAGTTTCAACATTTCATTCTACATTTTCTAGCATTAGCTTACCGGATCTTGAGGAGTTGGATTTTGCTTAAGGAATGGATCATCTTCCTTATTCCTAAACTATGGAGCATTTGGATCATTTTTCGACAAGTTATTGATTCCGGTTTCCGAGACAGTTTTCTGGCACTGGAACCGATTGGACCTATTTGCTTTGGTGAATCTACCAAATCCCTTCCTTAGCTTGTGGAGCCCTGAGCATTGATTCCAATGTTCCTTGGTGTGTGGTTGACCTTCCCTTTGATACGCACTTGGATTTTCTAGAGGAATCTCTTTGGCGTAGGCCGACCTTGTTGGTTTTACACGTTTGGTCTTGTTCTTCGACATTTGATCCTTTTGGGCCGACTAGATTCCCTTGGATCATATAAATCATTATAATTGAGCATTACAATATAGATTAGAGGAAATATAGAGCATAGAAGCTAGATAAAAAATTTTGAGGTCCCGATTGTGACTTGTTCTGTAATTGAGCATGTTTGTAGTAGGCTAGTGAGACTAATCTTGTATCCCGGATGTTACCGGTTGCTTGTAATCATTTTTCATGTTTTAGTTCATTAATTTCTGCACTGCCTCCATCATATATTTGTATTTTTGTTATGTTTACTCTTGTTGACTGATCCAGACTAATCTCTTTGAGGTCCCTCCTAATCGGTGACTACACCAAGTGGTATCAGAGCAAAATTCATTTTGGAGATTGCGTGGTCTTGAGAATTTTGTTGTGGGGTAGCAGATTGTGGATTTGACATGCAGCTATAGAGGACTGGTGTGAAGATGGTGCGAGGAGGAAATAGGAATGGTGGAGCATGTGGGAATGTAGACCCGAATGTGATAGAAATATTGAGAGGATATGCAGCCCAATTGGAAGCCATTGAGACAACCCAAAGAAGAGGTTGACATATTGAAGATATGAGTGAAGATGAAGGAGAAGAAGCCTCGATAGAACAAGTAAACCCACTGGCGATTGATCTAGATGAAGAAAGGTTCTTAAGGGTTTTGAGTAGGGTGAATACTAAACCACATTTTACCCCATCGAAATATGATGGAAAGTTGGATTTAAATGAATTGATGGATTGGATCTTGAAGATGGAGAAATATTTTGATTTTGAGAACAACACAGAGGAAAGGAAGGTGAAATATGCCTACACCCAGTTGAAAGGTCATGCATCTCTTTGGTGGGAGAATTTGTAGGTTGATAGATAGAGAAGAGGTAAAGAGAAGATCAAAACATGGGATCGGATGGTTGCTAAGTTAAAATAAAAATTTATGCTAGTTGATTATCAAGTGAATCTATTCTGGGAGTAGCAGAATTTCAAGCAGAAGGAATCTAGTGTAAAGGAGTATAACAAAGCATTCTGCAAGTTAAACATCGGATTTGGACATGTTGATGATGAGGTTGAACAAGTTGCAAGATATTTCAATGGATTTCAGATGTCTATGTTGGCGTATGTGCAGAGTTTGATGACATGATAGGATTGTATGTTGTCATTGATGTCAATATGCTGAAGTATGAACCGATATATTGAAGTAAGCAAACTGGTAAGTGAATCGGTATGATGGTATGAAGTGAACCGGTATGATGGTATCAACTGGTATATGCAAAAAGATGAACCGGTATGTTGGAATGTGAACCGGTATATGCAAAGTTTGTATTGGGGTTTCATTTGATATGACTATTGGCTGGTAGTCTCAGCTTCAGGGTTTCTGGTTGATGCATTCCAATTCTGTGTGATTTGATCGATGACATCCTATGATGAGTTAGCATTGAAATGAAGATTAGATCATGTTGCCACGTCAGCCTTGTGCATGTGAAGAATCTCCTTGAGGATCTTGCATGAAGAAGATTGATTCTATCTACCTCGGGAATGTGCAAATTCTTAGTAAACGGTGGAGAGCGTGTGATGGGTTATCAACTTCCAGAAGCAGTGAAGAACGGATGATGGAGAACATATTGAGATTTGTTCAAGATTGTTTTACCCCATGTAATGTGTTTAAATGGTTAGGATTGGACTGACTGTATTATTAACCTAGATGCTTAGGGTTTTAGGTTTTGGCTATTGACCTAATTGTTATCTATAAGGTCGATGATAATTCTCATTTGAAGTTGTTGGAAAATGAATGTGTGTGAAGTGATTCTTGCTAGACCAGAGCAGTGAGTAGAGATCTGCAGAGTGTGATTGCAGATGTAAAGAAACTGAAGTGGATCTGCCTTGGCATTGATTGTTGTTATCAGATCAGTGTATTACCTGTTGACTTCTAACCATTTCAGTAGATGGAAAATCCCTTTACTAGGTAGCTTTAATAGGATTTTTTTGTAAATCCTTTAATAGGGTGACTCAAAATCATTGAGTTCTTTAAATCCACTGACAAGGTAACCTTTAATAGGGTATTAACCTCTAATAGGGTATTTAGCCATCCCTTAACCAGGTAATCCCTAGCAGGATCAGTTCCTAGCAGAACCTATTGTAAAGTCCTTAACCAGACTAGGCTCCTAACAGAGCGGATTTTAGAAGAGTTCAAGAACAACTTGTGGGTATAAATCACCACCGTGGTTTTTCCCAGTTGGGTTTCCATGTGAAAAATAAGTGTGTCATGTGTGATGCTTTTTCATGTGATGTTTTAGTGTTTTCTGTTAAGCGGTAATGCAAATTGATCCAATGGTCATTATATTTTTGATGCATTTACTTGTTTAAGCATATGGGTGAAGTGGAAATGAGATATTAGGTTTTGTGAAGATCTAAGTGTTACCGGTTTATTACTTTTACAGACACTATGTTTTACCAGTATTGCCTTGATTTAGATCAGTGATATTGTTGCCAGTTAGTGCAGTCTTTGCAGTTTAAGTTGTTTAAGAAGTTTTTGTGTGTATTGATTCACCCCCCTCTCAGTACCTGTTGGGTATTTTTTGTTCATCATTAATCATCAATTGGTATCAGAGCATCCTCCAGGTCCTCTGTGTTGTAAGCTTAACCACTTGAGGAAAAGGTTCTATTCTAATGATGAAGAGGGAAGGTCCTAAGTTCAACAGAGATAACTTTAAGATATGGAAGGACAGAATGAAGATGTACATTAAAAGAATGGGTTCTCAACACTGGAACTATGTTGGGAATACTTATGTTGTCCCTATCGGTACTCTCATCGATGATCAAAGAAGAGAAATTTAGGAGAATGGGCAAGTCATGGAAGCTCTTATCAGCAGTCTATCTGATATTGAGTTTATAGATGTTCAGGATAAAGATAATCCCAAAGATGTATGGGATACTCTAGAGTCTATCTATGGTGGTGATGAGCATGTAAAGCAGGCTAAGGAAGAAAGCCTTAGAGGAAAATTTGAAGACATGCAGATGGTTGAAGGAGAGACCATTCAACGATATGGGATAAGGATTAAAACTGTTATTGGAGACATCAAGAGTGCAACGGGTACAATGGATGATTCCACCATTGTTAGCAAAGTTTTGAGATCCTTATTACTTGTCTATGCAATAAGGGTTGCTGCTATTCAGGAGTTGAGATCTATTGACAAGACAAAGGTATCCCTTGATTCTATCATTGCTAAGTTGACTGCATATGAGCTAAACAGTTATGATGGTAGTATTCAAAAGACCGATTCAACCTTTAGAGCATCTGCTGCACTATCTAGAAAGGGTAAAGAAGCTAGTACCAGCTGTGAATCTAGACAAAGGAGGGATATGGATGATGAGGAGATCCTAATGGAATTTGAAGCTCTTCTTGCCAAGAGACTTCCTAAGGGAATTGGAAAATACAGAGGTAAGATCCCTTTGAAATGCTTTTCTTGCAATAGGATAGGACACATTGCTATCTACTATCCTAATAGTGATAATAAGGACAAACTAGAGAAGTTTAAAAAGTTCAAAGGAGGAAATAGGAGAAACTGTCTTGTTGCAGTTGATGAAGGTGTCATTGATGATGAATCAGAAGATGAAGAAAGCGAAGACATAGTATTTGTAGCTGTTAAAGAAGATGTGTCAGACAAGAAGGCTCTTGTCTCCCACTTTGATAATTGTAATGAGTGGATGATTGATAGTGGATGTTCTCACCACATGACTGGTGATCGAAAAAAGTTTCTATCTTTGGAAGAGTATGATGGAGGTGTATTCCGATTTGGTAATGATGCACCATGTATGGTAAAAGGCAAAGGGTCCATCTCTCTAAATGGAAAAAGCAATGCTGATAATGTGTATTGGGTAGAAGGTCTTAGGCATAACCTTTTAACCTTTTGAGTGTTGCCCAGCTGAATGATAAAGGACTCACTCTGGAATTCAAAGATGGAGTGTGCAAAATAAAAGGAAAGAGTGGTGAACTGATGGCCACTGGTCTACAGACCAAAGGTAACTTATTTCTATTAAATACAAATATCAATCAATATCTAATGACTAAGTTTGATGACAGTTGGATATGGTATAGGAGACTCTGCCATGTAAATTTTGATAATATTGTGAAGGCCAGTAAGATCAAGGTAGTTAGAGGATTGCCTTTGCTAAACAAACCAGAGGATCCTTTGTGTAGAGAATGTCAACTAGGGTAAATGTCTTCCTCAACCTTCAAAGGTAAATCTTTCACAGTAGATAATTTACTTGATCTTGTACATACTGATTTGTGTGGTCCTATGAAAACTAGGAGTGTTCAGGGAGATAGGTACTTTATGATTCTTACTAATGATTGATCAAGAATGATGTGATAACTCAATGAAGAATAGTGAGTACCAATCCAATACTAAGAGGGGGGGGGTGAATCAGTACAGACACAAAAACTTTTCCTGAACCGGTTTGACTACAAACAGTGAACTTGATTGGCAATCACTAACACTGGTCTTAAACCAGATTACTACCGGTTAAGCACAATGAGACTATGAAAGATATAAACCGAAAACACTTATCTTTCCACAAAACCTACACCCTCATTCCCACATTATCCTTGTGCATAAACAGGTAATCTATCAATAGAAATATAATAATATGCTAGATCAACATGATTCATCGCTTGATAGAAAACAACAAAGCATCACAAGAAAAAAAACATCACATATGACACACATATTTTTCACGTGGAAACCCAACTGGGAAAAACCATGGTGGGGATGAATACCCACAAGCTGTTCTTGAACTCTTTAGAAGTCCGCTTTGTTAGGAGCCTAGTCTAGTTAAAGACTGTTACAACATGTTATGTTAGGAATTGATCCTGTTAGGGATCACCCGATTAAGGGATGGCTCGAATACCTGGTTAAGGGTTAAACCCTATTAGAGGTTACCTTGTTAGAGGATTTTATGAAATCAATGGCTTTGAGTTGCCCTGTTAAAGGATTTACAAAAAGCTAGTTAAAGCTACCTTGTTAAGGGATTTTCCAACTATTGAAGTGGTTAGAGATCAATAGGTATTACAATGATATGGTAATAGCACACAATGCCAAAGTAGATCCGCTTTAGTTCCTTCCTTCTACATACACACTCTGCAGGTATCACTCCTCTTATCTGGTTTGGCAAGAATCACATATCTTTGCACTTAGATACACACACAAAATTTGCCAACAACCTCAACATGAAACACAACATCGACCTTATAGAAAACAGATAGGTCGGTAAAATAAACCCTAAAGCAATTTAGTCGGCTCAATCCTGACCATTGAAGACTTTGCATTTGAATACAACAGTCTTGAACAGATCTCAAGACATTCTCCATCATTTGTTTGTCATTGCTTCATGGAGGCGACAACCCATCACGTGTTCTTCACCATTTGCAGGGAATTCACACATTCTCGAGGTAGATAGGATCAATCTCCTTCATGCAAGATCCTTCATGCGCATGAGGCTAACGTGGCAACACGATTTGATCTCCATTATACTACTAACTCATCACACAATGCCATCGATTGAATTACACCAGTTCGAAACACTTCAACTGGAAACCCTGAAGCTGAGACTACCAACAGGTAGTCATACCATATTGAGCCTTGATAGAAAACATTCCATATACTGGTTCACTTGAACAAACATATCGGTTCACTATTTCACATATATTGGTTCTCAACAACATACCGGTTCACTTTGCTAGTTGTTAAACTTCAATAAACCGGTTCACTCTTCAACATATTGCCGGTTCTCTCTTCATCATATTGACATCAATGACAACACAATATCATCATGTCAACGTACTCTGCATATATGCCAACAATCTCCCCCTTTGGCATTGATGGCAATATACAAAGATATCTCTCTTTTTGCATCACATCTCCTTAATACTGTAGATATCTTTTTCACTTCACATCTTCTCCCCCTTTGACAACAATGCCAAAGTGGAGACACAAGTTTCCCTGTTCCACTATGCTACTCCCCCTGAGAAGTAGCATCCTTCAACAAATTAATCCTGAAAGGATATAGCAAAGTAAGATCTAACTGATGTAGAGCACAAAACTTTAGTTTACCTCTTGAAGGGGTAGCACCCCTAATTGACCTCTCAAATAGGTAAATGTAGCTTTCGATAGAGGTTTGGTGAATATGTCTGCTAACTGCTCCTTACTGGAAACATGTTCCAATATCACCTTTTTGTTCTTAACCTTTTCCCTCAAGAAATGATACTTGAGTTCAAAGTGCTTAGTTCTCGCATGTAAAACCGGATTCTTGGAGATGTTAATTGCACTTGTATTGTCACAAAAGATGCTTACCAGTTCAGATACAAGAACTTTGAAGCCATTAAACACATGCTTCATCCAAATAGTTTGGGTGCAGTTCATAAAAGCTGCAACATACTCCACTTCTGCTATAGACTGGGAGATACAACTCTTCTTTTTACTCATCCATGAGACCAGTCTGTAAGGAAGTTAAGTAGCGGAAACAACTTCCTACACTAACCTTGAGAGGAGGGTAATGCAAAACTTTTTCAGATCATTACAACAGTTACAGAAAATAGAAATAGATATAATAGCATTCATACCACAACACAATGATTTACGTGGGGAAAACCCTTTCGGGAGAAAAACCCCACCCTCCAAAAGTAGCTCAATATTTTATTCAGCAATCAAAAACAGATTACAAAATACTTGCAGAGCAAGCTCTTCGCAGGAGTAGCACTAATCAGAGATTCAGAGGCAACTCAATAGCCATAAGACTCTTACACACAACCTCTATCTCACACACCTCATAAATAGGAGATACAATACAAGAAACCATCAAACGGTATTACAAAACCATGGGCTAAAACCACCCAATAAGGTGTAGCCGACCTTATCTCCCTTCTATGACATGTTAAAGCACACATCAACACGTGTCGCTCCCTTTTTCAGCTCATTTATGTATCCGATACAAATTATTTTTCCTATTTCAGGAGTACAAACTTCCGGAGGCCATAACTTGAGAACCGGGTGTCCGATTGACGAACCGTTTGAAGCGCTAGAAAGCTCGCGAAGTGCTCTATCACCTCGTAACCGGCGAAGCCGGTTACGACCACTTTTCAGGGCGTTTCGGAGCCTCTAAAGTCCCCAAAATTAAGTTTAAACATTTTATTGCACCCCTCCAAGATGAAAACTTTAATATCTTCAAAACTAGCTGTGACCTTGCGACGCAACTTTACCGAAATGCTTATCTAACCAACCAGAAGCTTCAGGGAGAGTTTCGCACAATTTCGTGCTTAAATGAAAACTTACTATAAATAGTAACCTCACATAAATGCAAGGTTGAGACACCATTTTTCCCAACAAATCTCCCACTTGTCGAACACCTTGCATGAGCGGAAGGGATTGTCAACACAATGAATCAATTGCTAGGGGCCATAAGGCCCATAGACTCTGAACACCATCTGAACTTCTCTGTGCTCACAGCCTTAGTTAAAGCATCTGCAACATTCATCAAAGTTTCCACCTTAACTAGCTTCACCCTACCATCTTCGACCATATCTCTAACAAAATGATACTGAACATCAATATGTTTGGTCCGGGCATGAAATGTCAGGTTCTTAGCTAGGCTAATTGCACTCTGACTGTCACAGTAAATTGTCACTGTACCTTGTTTTATTCCAATATCCGAACACAGTCTCTTAAGCCAAATGGCCTCTTTACAAGCATGAGTAGCTGCCATATACTCTGCTTCAGTAGTGGATAGAGCAACCACAGCCTGTTGCTTACTCATCCAACTAATTGCACCACCAAACAAAGTAAACACATAAGCACTGGTGGATATTCTTCTATCAATATCACCTGCCCAATCTGAATCCACATAACCATGGATATCAAGGGAAGTCATGTCTCCAACTGAATTACCATGATAACACAAAGAATACTCTAAAGTACCCTTCAAATATCTGAAGACTCTTTTGACTGCATCCCAATGAACTCTACCAGGATTAGACATATATCTAGAAAGTACTCCCACTGCTTGGGCAATGTCTGGTCTAGTACAGACCATAGCATACATCAAGCTTCCAACCGCACTCTGGTAAGGCACTCTGCTCATGTCTTCCATCTCCAATGGGGATGTAGGACAATCTGAAATGGATAGTTTCATTCCAACTGTAAAAGGAACACTCAATGGTCTACAATTCTGCATGTTGAACCTCTGTAACACTGAATTCACATACTTACTCTGGCCTAGCCATAGCTTTCTGTTCACCCTATCTCTTCTAATTTCCATCCCAAGAATGTGCTTTGCTGCACCAAGATCTTTCATTTCAAATTTAGCAGCGAGCTGAGACTTCAGTTCTGAAATCATACCTTTCCCTTTACCAATGAATAACATATCATCAACATACAATGCAATGAATAAGAAATGATCACCATAAGATTTATAATAAACACAGTGATCTGATTTAGAACATTCAAATCCCAAACTCAACACATATGTATCAAATTTCTGGTACCACATCCTAGGACTTTGTTTGAGGCCATACAAAGATTTCTTCAATTTACAGACCAAATTACTTTTGCCTTTCACCACATAGTGCTCTGGCTGTGTCATATAAATATCTTCCTCCAAATCACCATGAAGGAAAGCAGTTTTCACATCCATTTGCTCAACCTCTAAATCATAAGCAGTAGCAATAGAAAGCAAAAATCTAATGGACGTCATTTTTGCAACAGGAGAAAATATCTCACTGTAATCAACACCCTCAACCTGAGAGTAGCCTTTTGCAACCAACCTTGCTTTATACTTCTCAATGCTTCCATCTGAACCAATCTTTTTCTTGAACACCCATTTACAACCAACAGGTTTTTGTCCTTCAGGTAATGGTACAAGATCCCATGTATCATTCTTTTTCAAAGCTGCCATTTCTTCCTCCATAGCAATCTTCCAGGATTCTGCATCATTCATACCTAATGCCTCTTCTACAGATTTCGGTTCATCCACACTAGTATTCAAAGAAAAAATACATCTCCAATCATCAGGTGAATACCTTTTAGGTGGTTGTCTATGTCTTGTAGACCTTCGAACAAGCTGAGTTGGAGGTTCTTCCTCTTCTTCTGAAGATTCAGAGCTAGACGAGCTCTCCTCAAATTCTTGCCTATCTAGGGGTCTCGATTCAACTCTTTCAGATGTAGAAGGAAGTTGAATCACATCTTCCTTTTTAGTCTATTCTGGCTGCAGTGTAATAGAAGGAGACTTAATTTCTCTAAAAATAACACTTCTACTGTGAATTACCTTTTGTGCAGCAGGGTCCCAAAGCTTGTATCCTTTCACACCATAACTATACCCGATGAAGATACATTTCACAGCCTTGTTCTCCAACTTTGTTCGCTTCTCCTTTGGCACATGTGCATATGCCTCGCAACCAAAAACTCTAAGATGTCTCAATGAAGGCTTGTGACCTGACCATGCTTCCATAGGCATTTTATCAACAAGAGCTGATGTAGGAGACCTGTTAATTAGGTAGCAAGCAGTGGCAACAGCTTCAGCCCAAAACTTTTGTTCGAGACCAGCACCACTCAACATATTCCTAGCCTTCTCCATCAGTGTCCTGTTCATTCTTTCTGCAACTCCATTCTGCTATGGAGAATACGGAGTTGTCTTATGCCTGTTAATTCCACAGTCTTTACATAATCTATCAAAATCATTAGAGCAAAACTCACCGCCATTATCAGTTCTCAAACATTTTATTTTTTTTCCAGTCTGCAACTCAACCATTGCTTTAAATTCTTTAAAACAACTAAAAACTTCAGATTTACTCTTTAGAAAATATACCCATGTCCTTCTACTAAAATCATCAATAAATGAAACATAATATGTGGATTTTCCAATCGAAGAGACATCTACTGGACCAAACACATCAGAATGGATAAGATCCAAAACACCACAAATTTTATGAGAACTCGAGTAAAACTGAACGCGGTTTTGTTTTCCATAAATGCAATGCTCACAGAAATCAAAGTCAAGATTACAATCATTCAAACCTTCAACAAGATTTTTATTTTTCAAGGTCCTTAGACCCTTTTCTCCAATGTGGCCAAGTCTCTGGTGCCATAACATAGTCTTCTCTGCAGGTAACTTTGCTTCAGACGAAAGAGCACCCTTAGGTACCCAAAAACCATTTCCATCTGCTGAAGGTGAAACCTTCAAATCTTCTAGTGAAGTATCCGCAAATTTGCTTTTTACAGAAGTGCTATTACATTCAACAGTGTATGCTTCAAGCTTATACAAAGTGCCAAACCTGACACCTCTAGCAACTACCATAGCACCCTTAATCATCTTACATCCTGCTTCAGAAAAGACTACCTGCACACCTGCATCTATCAGTTTGCTCACAGATAACAGGTTTCATTTTAATCCAGGGATATGCAGCACACCATTAATCCTTTTTATTCTACCATCAGAAAACCTGATTCTAACTTTACCTCGACCAACAATGTCTAGTTGTGAATCATCACCCAAGTACACCTTACCTCCATTAAATCCTTCATATTCAGAAAACCAATCTCTATTGGAAGTCATATGAAAAGATGCACCTGAGTCAATTAGCCAGGCATCATTACCTACATGAGTCGCCAAAGCCGCAATAAATGCATCGCCATCTTCCTTGTCGGACTCAAAATCAGAATCGAACTTTTTCTTTTTCTTCTTCTTTTCTTCTTTGTAGTCCTTACGGATGTGACCCGGTTTACCGCAATTCCAGCAAATGACTTTGGACTTTCCAGGAGATTTCGATCTCCCTTTGGATTTGGACTTGCCGCGCTTCTCATTCTTCTTGCCTTTCTCCTTAGGTCTTCCATGAACGGTTAGGGCTTCCTTTGAACTGATGGATACCTTCCTTCGCATCTCTTCACCGAGTAGGGCACCCACCACGTCTTCAGATTTCAAAACAACAGAAGTACTACCGATAGCCATAACAAGAGAATCCCACGAATCAGGCAAAGAACAAAGCAAGATCTGACATTTCTCCTCCTCATCCATCTTAACACCGACGGATACTAATTGAGCCACAATCATATTGAATGCTTCTAGGTGGTCTGCAATTCGTCCACCCTCTTCCATCTTCAAGGAATACAATTTCTTTCTTAAGAAAATTTGATTTAATAAAGATTTCACTTGATACATCTCACCAAGCTTAGTCCATAGCTTCTTTGCAGAGTTTTCTTCATGGACATTGATTAGAATAGAGTCTGCTAGGCCCAGTCTTATTAGACCCTTGGCTTTTCGGTCCATAACATCATACTGAGCTGCTGCAGTAGGATCTGAGGGTCTTTGGACATTCACATCAACAGCATCCCAAAGATCTCGATCTATTAGCAGATCTTCCATCTTTAGCTTCCACATCTCAAAATTACTTCCATTAAATTTCTCCACCTCTATTCTCCCTGACGAACTCGCCATCTGAAAATTCCTGCAACAAGATCAAAAAGTGTCTTCTGCACAAGCTCCCACTCAAATCTGGATTAGTTCAAAAAACCCAACTGCCCACAATTGAAACCAAAGGTGATCAGGCTCTGATACCACTTGTAAGGAAGTTAAGTAGCGGAAACAACTTCCTACACTAACCTTGAGAGGAGGGTAATGCAAAACTTTTTCAGATCATTACAATAGTTACAGAAAATAGAAATAGATATAATAGCATTCATACCACAACACAATGATTTACGTGGGGAAAACCCTTTCGGGAGAAAAACCCCACCCTCCAAAAGCAGCTCAATATTTTATTCAGCAATCAAAAACAGATTACAAAATACTTGCAGAGCAAGCTCTTCGCAGGAGTAGCACTAATCAGAGATTCAGAGGCAACTCAATAGCCATAAGACTCTTACACACAACCTCTATCTCACACACCTCATAAATAGGAGATACAATACAAGAAACCATCAAACGGTATTACAAAACCATGGGCTAAAACCACCCAATAAGGTGTAGCCGACCTTATCTCCCTTCTATGACATGTTAAAGCACACATCAACACGTGTCGCTCCCTTTTTCAGCTCATTTATGTATCCGATACAAATGATTTTTCCTATTTTAGGAGTACAAACTTCCGGAGGCCATAACTTGAGAACCGGGTGTCCGATTGACGAACCGTTTGAAGCGCCGGAAAGCTCGCGAAGTGCTCTATCACCTCGTAACCGGCGAAGCCGGTTACGACCACTTTTCAGGGCATTTCGGAGCCTCTAAAGTCCCCAAAATTAAGTTTAAACATTTTACTACACCCCTCCAAGATGAAAACTTTAATATCTTCAAAACTAGCTGTGACCTTGCGACGCAACTTTACCGAAATGCTTATCTAACCAACCAGAAGCTTCAGGGAGAGTTTCGCACCATTTCGTGCTCAAATGAAAACTTACTATAAATAGTAACCTCACATAAATGCAAGGTTGAGACACCATTTTTCCCAACACAGTCTACCACCGAGAAAGAATGCACCACCAATTGTGCTCTTCCAGTCATCCACATTACCAACCCAATCAGCATTTTTGAACACTTTTAGATTGAAATCATCATTGTATGGATACCATAATCCATAGTCAATAGTTCCCTTCAGATATCTAAGAATTCACTTGACTGCCACCAGGTGAGATTCTCTTGGGCTTTTCTAAAACTGAGCGGTAATACCCACTGCATGTGCAATGTCCTGTCTTCTATGCACTACATAATGCAACTTACCAATCAATGATCGGTATTCCTTCTCATTTACCAATGCTGAGTCATCCTCTTTTGATAGTTTACAACCGGTCACCATTAGTGTACGAACCAGTTTGTTGTCTTCCATGCCAAAGGTCTTCAACACCTCTTTGACATACTTGGACTGAGTAATAAAAATTTCATCTTTCATTTGTTGAACCTACAGTCCAATGAAGAACTTAATCTCCCCTACGAGTGACATCTCAAACTCCTTTTTCATCTCATTTGCAAAGTCACGACTTATCTTGTCATCTCCACCAAAGATTATGTCATCAACAAATACTTCACAAATCAAAATCTGATCTCCTTCTGATTTAAGGTAGATATTGCTATCTTCACTTCTTCTTTCAAATCCAATCTTCACAAGATGGGAGTGCAAGCGTTCATACCATGCTCTAGGTGCCTGCTTCAGCCCATACAAGGCTTTATGTCGCCTACACACCATGTCATTGTCTTCTAATAGGAAAAACCCATCTGGTTGCTCTATATACACCTCCTCTTCAAGTATTCCATTTAGAAATGCAGATTTTACATCCATTTGATATACCTTGAATCCTTTAAAAGTTGCATATGCAAGAAGCATACGTACTCCTTCCAATCTTGCTACTAGAGCAGAGGTTTCTTTGTAGTCTTCTCCTTCTTCTTGGTATATCCCTTACATATCAGTCTGGCTTTGTTCCTTACCACTGTGCCATCCTCATTCAGCTTATTTTTGAAAACCCATTTGGTTCCAATGACATTTTTATGCTCTGGTCTAGGTACCAAAGACCATGTACCATTCTTTTCTATCTGATCAAGTTCCTCTTCCATTGCCTTGATCTAGTCTTCATCTTTATATGCCTCTTTGAATGATTTAGGCTCAAATTCAAAGATCATACATGAGTTTTCTCTGACCTTTCTTCTTGTAAGAATTCCCGCATCTTTGTCTCCTATGATCTGCTTTAGATCATGATTGAGTTTTACATACCTAGGTATATTCTTAATAGATTCTGTTAGGGTTCCCATAGATACTGAGAGGGGGGGTGAATTAGTATCTGACCGGTAATAAGAATTTCTTAAGTTGAAACATACAAAACATAATATAATAGTGTACAGTATGCAAGAAATAATGCAATAAATAGAATCAAGAACATCCATAGGAAAATTACACCATAACACAATATGTTTAACGAGGAAACCCAGTGTGGGAAAAACCTTGGTGGGATTTGTGACCCACAATATTCACTCACTGGCCAATAAGAGAATATTACTTACAATAGGGGCTTGCACATGCAGGAAGGCCAACTTCCTAGAGCTCACTGCTCAATGGGAAGTTACAATGACTTACAATAAGGATTATATTAATCCAATAACTTGTACTGCTTTACAATAGCATCTTCAATCCCAGATTTAGTACCGGTTCTTGCTCTGTTCTTTACATATACCCTTGACCTATAATTCACACATTAGGTCTGCCTAATAATTTTCTTTATGCTTCTTACATTACTTCTTCAAATGTCTACAATGATCTCCTTTATATATAAGAGTCATTTTACAATTTACCAAGTTGGCTTACAATAATAAACAAAATATTACATAACAAAAATCCTGTCGGCCTCTATGCCAGTATACATGTTTTCTTCTGTGCCGGTGCCGGTGTCGGTGTAGAGTGATCTGTTGATGCCGGTGCACTATCTTGCCTGTGTAATGCTTTGCCGGTATGATGTCTTGTCGGTGCCATAGGATTGCAAGGTTGCCATCAATGACAAAACCTTCAATCACATACAATGTCTCATTGGAGTGTCCATATGCCAACAATCTCCCCCTTTGGCATTGATGGCAACACTCTTGAGAAATTTCAAAAGTATCCAAAAAAGTGTAGTCCAAAAATGTTACCAAAAATGTTTACCAAAAATATGAGGGCTCTCCCTGAGCATATGATTCCTGTATTTTGAACTTTCTCATCCCACTACTCCCCCTTTGGCATCAATGACAAAGGTTGTCAAGATGTCAGTAGAGTTTGTAGTTACATCTATCCATATCCTCAGCCCTGTAGTTGGGTAGTTATTATCTGAAAAAGATCTCCCAAAATTAAGTTTATACTATCCATAAACTTTTTACTATCTTTTATTGCTATTTCAGTCCTCTTTACTGTACCGGTGAGATGCTGCAAATGCTCTGTCGGTGTTTTGATGCCTTGTGTTAGTGCCTCTGAAATTTCCTTCCGCAAAGATGCTAAATAGTCCAATCTTGGACTCAGTTTAGATCTTAAATGCTTTGCCTTGTTTATTATTCTCTCTTTTTCTCTTTCTAGTTTGAGCAATTCTTTCTCAAAATTTGCTATCTTCTCTTCAAAAACTGATAATGAATCTGGTGAGTTGACAAAATTGTCTGCAAGCTTATTTATTTCATCCTGTGTCTTGCTTATTTTCTTGTCAATATCTACAGTCAAAAAGTTTGTTTTACATGTATCTTTATACAGATTTTTGTATTCTTTCAACAAACTACATAGTTCCGGTAGAAGTGTGTCAAAATTTCTGTTACACTTCTTTATTTCCTCATCAAAGAAATTTTGTTTCTCTTTTTCTACCTTGTCCTTTACTGATTCTTCCTTTATTTTCTCATTGTTTTTAGAAATATATTTACACAATGTGCCCAATTGTCCTAAAGAGTCTTTATTATCTATGTTACAGTTTGGAGCTATTGCCTTCAAAATTGGCACTAATACATTTGGGGTCAAATTCCGACGGAGGTTTCCGATGGACAAGGAGCATTGTGTGAAAATTTGATTTTTTTTTTTAAAATGCCCATGTTCGTCGGAATTCTGACAACCTCGAGCATTTTATTTTAAAAAAAAAAACACAAGGCATTTTCATTTTGAAAGCAAACCGAAGTCGTCTTGCCTCCCTGCCCCCCCCCACCCCCCCCTACCGGAGTGATCTCTGCATAAGCAAGGTAAGAACTCTTTGTTTTTCAATGAAGGCAACTAATTCTTTTTCGCAACTGGTTGTTTTTTTTGAATTAATCCATTTTGTGCATATCCTGCGATCTTAAAATTCCATGAAATGACATCTCTTTGAGGTATTCCGTCATACAGTTCACATGCCGTGTGTATGCTACCCCATTTTGCGATTAAAACCCCCTTCGATTATGCTTTGATGCTATCCCATGATTGGAATTGGTTGTTGTGTCTTCGGGTTCAGGTGTCCAACCAACTATTACTTCCCAGAACTATTGCTATCCCACCCTACCTATAGTTTGATAGTTGTACAACCAAAATCGAGAAACTTGTCATTCCATATATGGATGGAAGCCAGAACCGCTAATCCATGAACAGGAAGGCGGGTAAACCATTACCTGGGGATAGATAGAAACTAGATACTGGATGAGGAAACTAGGGGTGGGTGGATATCGGGATTGTGTGTGGTGTTTGAGTTGGGTCTACACCTCAGAGTTAGGGTGAGGGCTGAGGAGGGAGGAGAGGATGTGTATGCGAGGGGAATGAGGGAGATTAGTAGTATGAGGTTTAGGGTAGAGATTGGTGATTCCATTTTCAGAGGTTATTGAGGAGGGGATTGTGGGGAATAGGATTAAATAGGTTGTGATTGTGAGAGTGGGTGAATTGGATTAAATAAATTCACCTAAGAGAAAGTAGATTCACATAATGATAGGTGGATTTTCCTAAAGATGAAGGGATAAGACTTAACAAAAAGAGGACTTAGGATGATGACAAGGAGGATTCATTTAAGGATATGGCATATTCACCTAAGGGATAGTGTATTCTCCCAAGAATATGGAAAAATTATTGATTGGTGGAATGACATACTAGATCAAGGAATGATACAAGGGTAGATTCACCTAAATATAGGGTAAATTCAGATAAAAGGGTACCCATGAGATTGTGGTACTGAGTACCTATCTATGGATGGTGTATTTGGATACAAGAATGATGAAACCATGCTTGTGTATGATGAAACAAAGTCCAAATCTCTATTATAGGTGCAACATAATCTCTATTATTTGAGACACCATTTTATTAGCATATCCAATTAGGGTAATTTATGGGTTTAATTATGGATCATGTTGTCTATTTCCATGCACTATTGAACTTATTTGGATGTATTGTGATTATTTTAATTTTGAAGTAATAAATAAATTATGTTTGTACCTTAGAAAGGGTAACTCCAATTAATGTTTGGGCAGTTTATTTGAAAACTTATGGTGATTATTTCCCTATGTTATGTAATGGAGTTATTTTTACACTAAGTAATTAACTAGAAAAATTAATTTGTATTGTTGTACAAGTATGATGAAACCATGCTTGTGTGTTTACATGTTTGTGCATCCTATTGAGAACCAACCTCACTATTGAGGAACTCAATAAATGTGGTGTTAAGTAGAAGAATGGAAAAATCAAGAAGCTATGGTGACATATTGTGGCATTAGTAGGGATTATCTCTATTGACCACACCTTTCAAAGATAGTATCCCCTACTTCTCCTCATAGAATGGACCATTGGATGGCTCATAGTGGTATCCTATCCTACATTTATCTTGATGGCATTGCCAGTAGTTGGTATGTGGTTCTTGGTACGGGTTTCCTCTTACCCTATTATCTTATTTATATCTTTGTTCCAACATGTGGAGATTGATTTTTGTCATGCTATGATGATTTTCATGATTGCATGTGTTTTGACATTATGCAAATAGATATGATGTCACACCATACTTATGTTTTGATATAGTGTAGGTGATGGTTACATGTTGTTGATGGTAGCGATTTGGGTTCAAAGACACAATTCCACACACACACACACAAATATTTGAAGATGCATTTTATATTATTCCTTCTTAGTGGCGATTAGTGTTGGAAGATTTGCACACATGTAGAGAGGAACTCATGTTAGATACAATAGGTTGTGTTTGATAACATATGAATGTGCCTCATGATGTATACATATAGTTTTGGTGTGTGACATGCATGCACATTTTTCCATAAGACACATTGCTATGTGGCATGTGCCCTATGCATGTCTTCTTTGTGAGGCACATTGCTATGTGCAATGTGGCCCTAGGTGTGTCTTCTCTATGAGGTGTATTGCCATGATATGTTAGGATTTGTAGTGTTTAGGCCACAAATGCATGCATGAAGGACTATTATTATAGTCATGTTTTTTGGGCATGTAGCCTAGGCATGTCTTCTCCATTAGGTACATGGCCATGCTGTGTGGGAGTTTTTGTGTTCATGCCACAAATGCACACATGAGGGACTATTATTGGAGTCATGATGAATCTTCACTCTATTTAACCACAATTTCTAGTTGTATAGTTATGTAATGTGCACTTTTAAGGATTGTGAAGTTTCCTTCAATTATTGATGATCTCTCATCTTTGTTGCATGGGCCAACAATTTTATTTTATCTTGTTTGAATTAGTTTAATCACTATTGTGAGTTTTCTCTATTGTGTAGTTGTTGTGGCTATGTTTGATTTGCTATTGGCATTGAACACATTTATTTGACTTATTATTGTTACTATTTTTTCTTTCTTTCAATATTTATGATCTTTGGTAGTCTAGTGAAACTCTTGCTATTTTTAAATGTTGCCTTCTTTGTTGTGATGTGATTCCTCACCAAGATTGACATAGATAACCTTGGATGAATGTATATAAGGAATCAAACATTGGGAAAATTTGAGGATAGGGGTAAGTGTTTGTTGTATGGGTAGCTACGATCCACTTGTACATTCTTAGTGATTATTGATGGCTATGTCTTGGAGCTGGCTAATCCCATTAAAAAAACAAGGGGGAAGTCATACATAATTGTATGGCTCCTCCCTAGTTGTGTGTGGATTCAAGACCATCATTTAATATGGTTCTTGGTTACTTTGTGAAACCATGGCATCCTCTTAGACCAATACGTGAGCCTTGTATTGTTATCCCTACAATGTGGATGAATAAGTGTATGTTAAAATAAATGCTTTGCTTAGAATACTCAAAAATGTCTCTCAGAAAGTCTACAATAGACAAACTTTTAGTAAGAATTTGCAGACACAATGCTCAGAAATTCACACAATCAGCTACATTAAATACGTTCTCTATTAAGTTCAATGGTTTTGGTTCAATTTGCAATTTTTGTGAAGCTTTTGCACTGAAGTTTCCATAGCCTAATTTTTTTGCTTGTGAAGAAAGACCATGTTAGATAATATCAGGGAAGAACAAAATAAGGAGACAATTGCTAGATTATGCTCTAACTTGAAAAGAAAGGTGATGGGAAATGTTATTGTCCCTACAAAATTTGTAAGGGCTTAAAGACTAGAAGACTTCTAATCAAAACAACTAAGAAACATTGTAGGTAGCATGGTCACATTGAAGGGGGACATGATTATCATCCACTGGTAAGTTGTTCATTATATCATTTTAACAATTTATATACATAAGAAATCACTTGATAATGAGAGCATGATCATGATTTATTTATGTATATCAATTTTATATAGGTGGAGCACCCTAGAGCACATGGTATGGATCAAAAAAACCTTGAGAATATGGTTTTCAAAGTGGAGGAACATGGAGGTGTGAATATTGAAGTTGAAGATAATGATCTCATGGAAGATGACAATCATGCACTAGAAAACACAATTGAAGATGATGGTACAAATACATTGATCCATGACACATTTAGTACTGGCACAGCTGATCATGATGATCAGGATGACCTTGATGTTCATGATTTACCTCTTCTTGAGAAGGCATATGAGCCCCTTTACAAAGGCTCCCAAACAACTCTTCTCTTTGCTATATTGTTGTTGGTGAACTTGAAGGTTATGAATGGTTTATCCAACATAACAATCTCACTTATGTTAAGGTGTGTCATACATGTCATTATAGTTAATAAATGGTGAATCATGTACCATTAATATTCTTTATATTGACACCTCAAACTTTTTTTTTTGCTCTAGATTGATAGGTGAGTTTTTCTTACAACCATCAAATATTCTACCTCGCTCATACTGAGAATTATCTACCATTATGAAAGGTATTGGAATGGAGTATCAAACAATAGATGCTTGTCCCAATGATCATATTATATATCATAAACAACATGAATTTGGAACAGAATGCCCTAAATGTCATATTAGTAGATATTGAATAGATCAAATAACAAAAAAGGTGCCTCGCAAGGTTCTTCGTTATATTCCCATTATTCCACGTATGCAACGATTATTCAGGTGCACTAGCTTGGCACAATTGATGGATTACCATGCATGCAATAGAAGTCGAGATGACATTATTCAAATGCCTGCAGATGGTTCAACATTTATGGACATAGAGGAAAAGTGGCCACACTTTAAAGAAGAACCTCATAATCTCAGGCTTTCATTGGCAGTGGACGGTGTCAATCCATTTGGAGAGTTGAGATCTGTTTACTTGGTGTGGCCTATTTTTGTTATCAACAATAATATTCCTCCATGGATGTCAATAAAGAGGGAGCACATAATGTTGGCAATGATTGTTCCAGGTATTTTATCATTTAATAGTCATCTACATTTAATAGTCATCTACATTTAATTATAAATATTGCAATAAAATGGTCATAATAATTATGTAATGTTTTTGTTCATTCCACTAGGCAAGTACCAAGTTAAAGATATGAATGTATATATTGAGCCTCTTATCGACGAGTTGCTGGAGTTATGGAATGGTGTGACCATGTATGACATCTCTAGACCAATAGGACAAAGACAATTTCAATTCCATGCAATGCTTGTATGGACAATACATGATCCCCCAGGGCTAACACATTTTTGTGGTACGTTATAGTGTTCAAGTTGTGCATGATAATTAAAATTATAAAAATTAACAGATTTAATAGAATTATACATTATCTTGTAGGTCTTCAAACAAAGGGAAAATTTGCATGTCTAGTTTGTGGTCCAAAGATGAAATCTCGTCATTCAAAAAGTTTAGGAAAGCAGGTGTTTGATGAGTATAGGCACTTCCTTCACAAAAATCATAAGTACCAGAATACTGAAAAACATCTTTTCAATGGGAAAGAAGAGACTACATCAAAGCCACGAAGAATGACTCCTCACTTATGGAAGTTGGAATATAATAGAATTAATCGTCAAGGTAATGTCATTCCATCTAATGGTTTATGTTTGGAATTTGAATTTTTCTATCGTGTTTTGTTTACTGATGATGTAATTGATGATACTGAAGGTCGTCAAGGCATGGATGGCCACCTTCCAAAGGGACTAAAAAGTTATCCCAGACAATTCAGTAGGTTGCCTTACTACGAGTAGCTACAAATTATGCATTTGTTTGATACAATACATATTGGAAAGAATATAACAGAGACATTATGGAAAATATTGGATGGAAGGCGTGACAAAAAAAAAAATTGTCAAAATTTGTAGTGACATTGTGGAATCCAATCATGCAATGAAAAATGTCATTCAATCAAATAGCAATGGAGATCAGATTAATATAAGTGCCCTTCCTTGGTTATTAATGGAGCAGCAAAGCAATTCTATAAAAGAATTCATACGAAAAATTCGATTTCCCACAGAATTTGCTGCGAACATAAACAATCTCATATCAAAGAAGAGTGAATTTGGGCCAGGGATGAAAATGCATGATTGGCATACCTTCATTAAGGTAATTCGTGTTCTTGTGTATTTACTATATATTTGTATACTGTGCATGTACTTTTCATTGTATTATGTTAGAAAACAATGAAAAGATCATTTTATAATTGTTGCAGTATGTTCTACCTCTATCTCTCCCAGACCACTTCGACAATAATATCAAGCAAGTCATATATGATCTTGGAAAATACATGAGGTAAGTAGTGATGTTTGTTCAATTTGTTGTATAGATATTATATTTGCCATTTGTTTTACTTGTTATGCAATATATTGTATATTATTTTGTGAAGTCTCATTTATATCTTTTTGCATCTTCAATCTCTTTAATTAGGTGGTTGTCATCTAAAGAAATCCACAAGGAAGATATAAAATATTGGAAGAGAAAAATCCCTCATCTAATGTGTGAAATCCAAAAGTGTCTACCTTCAACTTTTTTCAATGCACAAGAACACTACCTCATACACCAAGTTGAGGAGATCGAATTGTGTGGACCTGTACACACTAGGTCAATGTGGATGGTTGAGAGGCACTTGAAATTTTTGAAGGCTTTGGTTCGACAAAGAGCACATCCCGAGGGTTCTATGGTGGAGGGATATATGGTATACCAAACTATGGTGTACATTACTGAATATCTTCCTAAGTTTGCAGAAAAAATCCAAGTAGATCGCATTTGGGATCCCAACCCCATTAATAAATTCAAAGGGGAGCACTTGATGGGGAAAGGTAGATTAAAGAAAGTGAGAGGTAATTATAAGATGTTATTGTAGTAAATTAATTCTTCATCTTCTAAATAAATCAGTTGTAAGTGGTCTATTGGACAGGAGTGGGATGCGTTACATTTGTATATTGCAAACAATCTTGATTGGATGATGGTGTGGATTGAACGATGTCAACATTCTGGTCACACATTAACATGGGATGGTATCGCTTCATTGGTTAAAGAAGCTCATCGTAATGGAGATTCCAATGTTACACAAAGGGAAATTGATTTAGCATATGGTTTAAGAGATCAATAGGTACGTATAATTTTATTAATCACCCGTATGCTTATCAACTCATGATGCAATAATTTTAATATGTTAGACATATTGCAGGTCAAACACCACAAGGCTATGTGTTGCAATGGTCATAAACTTCGCATCAAACGGTTGGATGACACGAAGAAAACTTGTGATTCTGGGATAACTGCAGTCTTTGAGGTGACCAATATTTCATCTAGAAATGACATACATCCTCAAGTGTCTCAAATCGATACTATGGAATTTTGGATGATATACTTGAGTGTGACTTTAATTCCTTCAAATTAGTTCTATTTGTCGTCAAATGGTATAGGCTACGACTGAATATAAATGATCTTGATAGAACTGCTATCAAACATGATAATGGATTTACAATGGTTAATACAAGGTCATTTGAATGAGTTGGGGATGAGCCCTATGTTCTTCCAAGTCAATGTGAGCAGGGATTTTACTTGGAGGTTCCACATAAACCGGGTTGGTCATTTGTTGTTAGACATGATCCAAGAGGAAGGCCGATAATGTATAATGTGATGGAAGAAGAAGATACCGAAGAAGTAGAAGATGATATAGATGATCATGATCGACAGTTACTCAATGATGTTCCTGACAGAAATGTACACGAAGAAGAAGCTGATGATGATGATGGTGCTGCTGTTGATGATGATGGTGATGGTGATGGTGTCGGTGATGGTGATGATGATGACGATGATGAACACAATGACGATGACAATGATGATGATGACGACGATGATGACGACGACGAGGAGGATGATGATGATGATGATGATGATGATGATGATGATGATGATGATGATGATGAGTTGGATGAAGAAGAAGATCAGTGACATGAATGAAATGTATGAGATGCGATTATTATATTATCTATTTAATATTGATATCTTGATAGAAATTGATTTGACTTATATGGTTACATAAATAATTCATATATTTTGAATTCTAATGCCATTACTTAATTAATTCATGATGCACCTCTAGCTATGTGATAGATGGTGATTTAAAATACATATGTGATGGATTACATGCTTATGATGATACATGTGACATTTTTTGAACTTTGTGTTAATTTATGGAATGTGGACTACTTATTAGCTATGTGATGGATGGTGATTTATGATACGTATGTGATGGATTACATGTTTATGATGATACATATGTGATTCTTATGATGCTCAATTACATATATGATGATACATATGTGATGCTTATGATGCTTATGATGCTTATGATACTGCAGTATTTATTGTTTATCAAATTACAAATGTAATGCTTATGATGCTCAATTGTTGGTGCAGGAACCTGAACCCCTTTGACTAGGATCCTACACAGTCTCATGGATCGACAGGTATAAGTCAATACACCTTATAGAAATAATATATTTTTTAAAAATTACAAGAAAAAAAAACTTCCTCAGTTTTTCAAACCTCAACATTAGCAGAAAATCTAATACAGTTATCAACACTTGAGGCCCCAGTTGGACTTACTCAAATTTTAATCTCAACATCAACTTTATGGCTGACTTCTTCATCAATATTACCCTCATTTTCAAAATATCTCTCTCATTACCAACCAACTCTCTCATTTGATGGTGCACAAGTATCACCAAATAGGTATTTGTCAGATGTGTCTTCCTTGAGTGAGGGAAATGTAGGAATAGAAGAGGAAAGTGAGACATGTAGTAGATCTCAAATATGGAGATCAACTAGAGGTCAAAAGATTAGAAGAAAATTCAATAAACACATGGAATTTTTTCTTGCTCAAGGGGGGTCATGTTCTTATGATGATGAGACCAAAGGCGACATTGAGGTGCCCTTGAGGGACAAACATCTACTGAAACAATGTGTACCCAAGGAACTTCCTCCAATAAACACTCATTTTTGTGTTAATGAGAGGATATATCGCATAGCACCTTCGTCATTACATGGTTTGGGCCTATTTTCCATGGACAACATAAAGGTCTGTTACAACAAAGTTGCTGAATTGATGGAGTTTGTTGGACCTTGTTACAATTATAATGATTGGATGCAGATTGTTCGATATAAAAAAAGTATGCATAGGTATGCACTATCAGCCAATTATATACAACAAGAAGATAATGATCAAAGTAAATGAGTGGTTGTATACATTGATGGAAGGCCAAAAGCAATAGGGAATATTGCAGGTTTATAAATAGTACATGACCTGGGTCAACTAATAAGCAACCCAATTGCATATTTGAGGCACGTGAGGGAAATTGTGTGCTTGTATGTGCGATAAAATCAATAAGTGCAGGGGAAGAGCTGCTAATCGATTACAATTTGAATCGTATAGATACAAACAAAGTTACTATCATGGGGGTGGTATGTAGTATATATATATACCATTTAAGCTAACTTCCAATTAATGAATCCAATAAACCATTGTATTATTAAGTTTTTTTGCTAAGTCTATTGGTTTCATTTTGCTAACGTTTTTATATTTTTTCTTTGTCACAGGGCCACATGGATCCACCACATAGCATAGATAGGGGTGTAGGTCCCGACACTTCTACGGAGCAGGTAAACCTCATTGTAATTGTACAAATTAGATAGAATCAAACTGTTACATTATGATCTTTTCTTGAGTGTTTTGAAGTAATTTTGATAGTGTTAATTATATTCTTGTCACAGATGGATGTTTGGGATAAGGGAAAGGAACCTGCAGTACCTCAACACCTCCATAGGGATGTGGGGTGCTCGACAGTGTTATGCGCTGATGACATCGCACTTAGTGCAAACTCTATGCAATTTGTACAAAAGAATATTAGAAAAATTAGGCAAGAGATTGTTGATTTGGCAACCATAAGTCCTCAGACTGATGAGATAACAAAGAGGGTGCAACTATTGTTAACGACAATGGAAAACTTGCAAGTAAGCAGTAATGAAAGCTTTAATCATAACAAAAGTTCAATAATGGTTTATATTTTTATCTCTTTTATGTCATTAACTAAAATATGTATGTGTTGTTTTTACAAAAATTTATAGGGCCTCATTATCCTAGTGGCGATGACTAGGGTATTGCGAGTAGTTCAGGTGATTACCATGTTCTATATATTAAAACCACTCCTTTGGACTTGTGAACTTGCTTTTTTAATGTTTTACATATTTAATGTATTACTCTTCAGGTGCTGACATGGGTTTGAGGTCGAGCCCAATTGTATTGCCGACTGCAATGTTGGCAACATGTAGCATGCAGACATCATCTGTTGCACAGGCTTGTGTTGACCCACCCACTAGTGGTAGATCCCTCTTTTTCTCTCTCTTTCGTTATGTGTTTATTACCCTTGAAGTGTTCTTTCTTGGAGGCATTTCATAGTGGAATCATTTACTGTGGTAGGAGATGCACATGAGGATGTGCCAGAGGCGAGTACTGCTGATAACATACCATCATTTCCTGGATCTTCCCGTATTGCTAGTATTGGAACGTTGCAGGCCACATTGGTGGTGAGCGATGAAGAATTGATTCCCTTGAAGATAAAGTAGGTTCAAAGTACTTTAAAAATATTATTATATATAGTCTAATTGTAATTTACTTACTGATCACTCATTTTGGACTAATGATCCCATGTTTTTTTTGCAGGAAATGATATTTTTTATAAAAATCTTAATGACATTTCATTGCAGATATTTGGGCCCACCATACGTGAACTAACCCTTATCCACTATTTTGATTTCATATCATTGCTAGAATAGTTTTCCTTTTATCCATTTCTTGAACTATATCAAAGGTAGCTTCAGTTTCTTTCTAAATCTAACAGGTTTTTTTTTGCTTTAAAGGTGGAATGACCAAGAAAAAAAGTTAAAAGGTGAACTCACAAACCGTATGGTAGGGTTGTTTGGAAATGACACATTCGACAAGACTAAGCTCCTGGAAAAAGCTGGCACATATCTAAAATATTTGAGGGACCAATACAGGACACATTTAGAGAAGAACGTAAAGTATGAGTGTCCCCCCATGATTCTAGAGAGGGAGTGGAAGGACCTGATTTTGGATGCAAAGGAGAGAATTGAAAGGAAAAAAGGAAATACACCACCAGACGCCAGAAGAAGGTATGTGATACTATTAAGAATGTGAATATGTACTAATTATTCATTATATTTATATAATCTAACATATTTCAAACTTTTCATAGATTGAGTGATATGTCAAAGGCAACCAAGGCAAGACAAGAAAAGCATGGGCAACACAAACTCGACTCTGGTGGTTATATGAAACTTGCTGCACGAATTGTAAGAATCAGTAAATTAAGTATCACATCAAAATATTTATAAATTGTAAACAATTTTTTTTTGATCAAACAATACAAGCAAAATTCACAATACTAAGAAAAAATGCAGGGCTCTGAATTCAATAGAGGGCCCACAGAAGATGACAAGAGAATTAGCTACCAGCAAGGCTATATATACATGGCTGAATGGCTACGGGAATTGAGTGGGCAAACATGAGATTTTGATGCATCTGTCACAATGGTAATTAAGCTAAATGAAAATTATTTCAAATTGAATACTTAACCAATAATCTATTTGATGTTAAGTTTCAACATAAAGTGACTATATTTTTTTCAAATAAGCAAGCAATGATAACACTACACATGACATTGGAATGCAGCATGATAATCATGGAACAAAACCTATACATGAAGGTCTGGATGTGCATCCTAGTAGTGGAGGTATTCATTTGCTATTCAAATTTTTTTATGTAATTATTAATACAAGTAAACATCTTAAATTGAAAATTAGTGTAGTAATTAATGTAACCTTTATTGTTAATATTTTAGAGCATGTAGTCGGTGGTGACCAAGTGGAGCATGATCCGGGTAGACAACATCAGGAACATGATGTTCCCCAATCAGGTAAAGAGGACCATTGTTATTCCTTTAAACAAATTTAATTGCAATTGGTGTATTGATTAATGTAACATTTCGTATTTCAACTCCAGAGGATCTAGAGGGTGCTCAACATGTCGAGGTTGAGGCTAGACAAAATGATGTGGAAGATGATGTGGCCCCATCAGGTAAAGAGTGTAACGGTTGTGTTATTTAAATTAATGAAATACTTGTAACAATAATAAAAAAATGTTTTGAATTTAACCCAATTCTTTGTTATTGCAGAGGACCCTCCTTTGGTTCAGCATCCTCGTCCTTTGTATAGGACTAGGCATACATCAAGAGCATGAGAAGAGGGCATAACATCCGCAGATGGGGGAAATGATGAAGAAACTGATGTTCCACTTAGTCTTTTCATATCTTCAAAGAAAAAACAAAGAAAGAAATGATTGTAATCTACCTTATTTGATAATGACTAATTTTTATGTGTAATGAATGTAATTATGTGCTAATGAATGTTCATGAATGATATGTGCTGATGATTATTGATTAATGTTGCATTTTAATGAAAGTTAATGAATTTTATGTGTTAATGAACGTTATGTGATAATGAATGAATGTTATATTTTAATAATGGATGAAAGAATGAATGAATTTTAGATGTTAACGGGGAATTTAGAGTGATGTTAGGGGGGGGGGAGGGGCCAAATGAGCTTCCACCTTCATGTGGTTGTCCCTATTAAGTAGAGAATATTAAACTATTCTCAAAACAAAGCAAAGCTCAATTATAAGATGTGAAATGTTTGAAAGGTGAGAGTCCACAAATAGATGTGAAATGTTTAAGTAGGCCTCCCAATGAAGTGGATCTCATAGACATGAAGAATCCTATGTAGAGAATCATTGAGAGCCCTTGAAGAAGCAAATTTGAATTTCAATGAAGCAATACATGATGGAGGAATATCTTGCAAGAGGAAATCAAAGTCATTATGGTGTCATCTAGATCTGAAATGTGGTCTACTTTTCAAAAAAGTAAAGATGCTTGATATGAATGTGTCCTAGTGGGGTGAATCTAGAAGACATATAATCCTATTGCAAAGAATCATGGAAAGTTCTAGAAGAACCAACTTTTAATTCTGAAGTACAAGAGATGTTCTCATTTGTAGATGGAGTATCAAGAGGAGGATCACTAGTCCATGGACCATGTCATTGTTGTTAAATACCTACGCTTTTGTTCATAGTCACTTGGTGTAGGAATGAATTCAATGAGATAGGGTAGGAGATCCTACATAATGTAATTGTGGTTTCCCCATCAACCTCTACCATTGTGATTAAAGGGGTCTCAATCATAGAAGGGTGATAAGGTAGCATGGATAGGGAGGGCAGGTACAAGTTTACCCACTAAGCACACCACCTCATATGGATGGCAGACTACCACATGGGGCCAAGAGGGATGGTATATCTGCTCTTGGGCTTAGCATGTGGACAGCTTCGGGTGCCCTATCATGTTTCTCATCCAAGCCCTATTATGGTTTAACTCCAATTATGCATTATAGATATTGTGTAGTTCACATAAAATTGAAATAGTTATGAATATATGCTATCTAAACCTAGTTGAAATGGTTGCTCTATGAATTATACTTTCAATACTTGTCTAACATGATTGCAGGTTTCAAAAATTATTCTAATACCCTGATGGTATTGTTTCTTCATTGGGACTACTCACATGCATTCGAGGACTGCTAAACTATCATATTCACATAATATTGTCTCAATAATAAAAAGAGAACCCTAGGTCATCTTTACCATTATATGCTTTTGATCTTGCAACTTTGCGACTGCAAATAAGATTTTAGTGGGATTCTAGGACTTCTCCTATGTTTTGATTTTTTCTTTCTCCATTGGGGCTATATTGTTCTAGGGTCTTAAACTAAGATAATGATTGTCTCCTGTAGCTTCATCCCTAGTTGTCATTTTGTATAATTTGATGCCAATAAGGATTGATATGCTGCTCCTTTCAGTGAAGTGTCATAGTTCTTTGGACTGCTCATACCATATTCTAAAATTTTATGAAAACCCTATAATGAATGTCTCCTTGACTATCATCGTTGTTTGTATCTTACCATTGTAGATTTGAGTCTTGATTTGACTATATGGCTTCTCTCAATAGAAAACTGTTTAAGGCATTTATAACTTCTAATCCATGACTTCTCATCAAGCTTTGGCACATTGAGATTGGAACAGGGATGCTATACACCATCACTAGAGATTATCAACAAGAGAAGATTCACCTATTGATCCTTTGAACTGATAGTTCTTGATTGCCTTTTTGACTCATCGTGCTTTGTAATGGTGATTATCTTATTTATGGCTTGATGGATATTGATCTCTCTCTCACAAGTGTTTCAACTAATCTTTGATGAATACGAACCCTTCTCTTTTGTTGAGTGCAAATATCATGAATGCATTTATTTTTCTTAACTATCCATAATGACATTTTCAAATATCTGAGACTACACTTAGGCTTGTTGTCTCTTGATTCTTCATTGGACTGTGGTTTCTTTGATAGTTCTTTATAGCTTTTTCTTTGAATGGTCACTATCTTATTTGTAGCTTTGTATTTCCTTTATGGTGGCAGACCTCATGCAATGTTTTCACCTTTAAAACCAACACTAAACCTTTCAACAACCATCTTCATAGACAGTTTGATATCAAATTGTGATACAACATTAATCATTTCACCACTGTTATCAATTATATTTTTGCATGCTCAGTGTCCATGCCTTCATTATGCTTGAGTTGATGACTGTTGCAACTTTATTACTGTCAAATCTGCTTCATGATGTCTTGTATGCATATGACATAATGCTAACCTATTTATCAGTGCTATAGACTTTTCACTTTGTGTCATGGCATCCTTTTATCTTTCATCAAGATCTGGGGGTGAAGAAAATAATTATGACACTAAATACCTATGACCTTGCACTATGAACTGCCCTTGCACATCTTCTAGAACTTCATGGGCTATGGCAATACTGTGATTTTGACCTTTCATAGCCTTTTGATTCTTTTTTGGGCTGCTAGATGGTTGTCTTTGATCTAACTGTAGACCTTGGTGATTCATATTTATTGTTCTCTCTTGAAAAGACTCAGATTAGGACCTCTATTCATGCTTTGACAGTGATACTTGACACTATCATCTCCATATCATGGCCACTATCATTCATCAAATCTCATATATTGCTGCTCTCAGTGTTATACCTATTAGTTATCCATGTTGAAGACTCTCACATACCTTCTAACACTATCTTAGACTTGGCTTTTGCTATTTAATACAACATAAGACTATAATGAGGCTGCTATGTGTCATTGATTTGACAATTTCTAATGTCTGGTAGATGTCTTTGATGCTCTCAAATTGTTCTTGAAGCTTATATGGCTTGGTTCTGATCCTTATAAGCTTTTAGACTGATTTAGGCACTATGATCTCACTGCAAATTTATCATTTATTGGTTGTTCTTTTGTTGATAGTGACATTTATCACTACTTTCATCTAAGGTAATCACTTCTTGATAGTCAAAAGGTTGCCCATCAATTAGTTTTCATTGTCTTTAGCTTCTTGAGACCTCTTATTTATTGATAGAGAAACACAATATATTCTTCAATAATCAATCAAACCTACTCAATTTAACCCTATAACTTGTAATTTTCTGTTGTGATTGTCTTTGTGTTTTGAACTATAAAAAAACTCTTATCATTGTCTTTTTAATTCAAAACCCTTCTTCATTACAAGCTCTAAGTAATCTATTCCTTGCTATACTTATGATTATCTATTAATGCTATTCAAGAATTGGGGAAAACCTAGACACTATTATCAATGTCTAAACCTTCTAACAGACTACTCTACTAGTCCTTACTGTCATTGTTATTTTGGTGGAGGCTAGACTATACTTCATTTGAAACAAACAAACCATCCATACAAATCATGCTTTCTCAAAAATGTGAAATCCTAGACTAGAGTAAAGAAGATAGCTAGCCCAGATATGAAATGATTTGAATGTTCCAGACACGTAGCTACTCTTTGTTAGAATTTCCCTTCTAATTTTGCAACATGTCATGGTTCTCCTTCTACATGGCTGTCATACTACACCTTCGAATAGAGCTTACCAAACTGAATACTAGGGTTTTCTCCCATCAAAAGTGGAGTCCTCTACCAATGAACTCGAGATACTCATCTTTACCACAGGTTTATCTTGAATTTTGATTGACCTTAGTTAGAATGGGCATTGAATAGTCTAAGAAAATTACCTCCAAAATGTTAAACTCAAACTTCAACTCATGAATTATAAGGCCATGCAAGTTTTTATTTCTCTTTTGATGAGAGAGGGTGAGAGGAAGAGATAATGACCTGGAGAGGGTAGAGAAAGAGAAGTAGAGAGGGAGAGAAGAAGAGAGGGATGGAGAAAGAGACCTAGATAGGGGAGAGAGAAGAGAGATAGTAGAGAGGGATAGAGAAGAGAGATAGTAGAGAAATCTTTTTCTATAATTTTTTTTTTTCCAAAAAATCGGCCTACTGTCAGAATTCCGACATCAAAGGGTAAAAATTCCGATAGAGGAGTACTGTCAGATGCACAGCATCCTCGTCGGAACTCTCCTGGGCCGTCATAATTCTAACAGAGGAGTGCTGTCGGATGCACAACATCCTCGTCAAAATTTTAACCTTTTGATGTTGGAATTCCGACGGTAGGCCGAGATCGCGACGGTATTCTTTCTGGGTATGACCATCCATGGCGGTCATTGGAAAGGTTTGAGAGGATGTCGGAATTGCGACGACCACAAGGATAGTCAAAACTTCTGACAAAAAGTTTTCGACGACTATTTTTGTCGGTAGTGCGACAAAATTGTGTCAGAATGACGACGATTTGCTGTTGAATTTTGACCCGAATGTACTAGTGTGGTATAGAATCATCTATTGCTTTATAAGCCTATGAACTGCAGTCAATTATTTTCTTTATAGAATCTAATAATACCTTAGTCACATTTGTTGACTTGAATGTTGATGATGATCCAACTATCTGAGTGTCGGTGGAAGTAACCATGCTTGTATTGACCTCTAGCAGGTCAGTTTGTGTCTGCATTTCTTTTAGCACTGGTTTTCCTACTTCACTACTTACCGGTGGCACTGTTTGCTTATGTACCTATTGTTCTAGAGCCTTTAGCTCTATTGATTTCTCTGGATGTTGTGTTGTCTCTGTCTGTGCCTCAGATTCTACCTTTTTCTCTGTATCTTGTGCTGGTTTCTCTGTTTCCCCTACTACCGGAGGCTCTTTAGCCATATCTGACTTGTCAGTATCTTTATCAACTATTATGTTGATCTTTTGGGTATCAACATTTACAGTATATAGGACTTCAGAATTAGGATTTCTATCCTCTGCATCCATACTTTTTGCTGTCGGTTGATTTTTAGTAGTTGTAATTTTCACAAGTGGGGGTAGGTTGTCTTTAACTTTTATGTTTGGTGGTGCACCAATTTTGCCTTTCCCCTTGTCTCTATCCTTCTGATATACCTTTATAGGCTTAGGGTTCCTATATTCTTCTTGTTTTTCCTTGTCAACCAGGAATATGTCCCAACCATCTTATGTTTCCTCTATTATTTCAGTAACTCTTCCTGCCATCAGTGAAATGTGTCGGTGTGGAGTAGAGAATACTGATCAGTTTGCCTAAGCAATCAAATCATCAATTTCCTTGGGAGAGTTTACTGGATATACAGCAAGTAGTTTCTCTATTTTTATTTTCTTATCTAATTCTATCACTGCTTGTCTTCTGGCCTCAAGTTTTTTGTACAAATCATCAGGAATTTCATTTGCTACTTCCATCAAAAATTTCTTATACATGTCCATATACAGTATCACACTTTCCTCAACTTGCCCTCTCTCATCAACAGATAGAGTGTCATAAATTTTCTCTATGTTTTTCAGTTTTCCTTCCTCTATGATTTCATTTAACAATATATCAAGAGGTGCCAAGTCACTGTTTGTCCTTTTCTTTTTCTTTGGTGTTAGCTTCTTCTTAGGTGTGACCTTTCTAACTGAAGATCTCACTGCTTGTTGCTTTTTCCTTGTCCTTCTAGGTGAAGGAGTGGTTGCTGATGAGGGATCTCTTTTTCTAACAACTCTTTTAAAAGTTGCTAGCATGTCACCTTTCGAAGAAGTACCTACCGGTGATAGGTGAGTTTCAAGTTGTGGGGCTGCCAACTCATCCTCCGTTATGCCGGTTTTCTTTAGTACATCTTCCTTAATGGCCTTTGCTTGCCTGGATCCTTTCCTCACAAATGCCTCAACCTTCTTTACTCTTTTCTTTGATTGTATTTGGCTTTCTATGGTCTTAGCACTACCAAATACTTCTTCCTTAGGTTCATTTGGGGCTTCCAGAAGTGCTTTAGCATAAGTTTCAACTATGTGATCATCTGTCTCATAGCCCATCTCAGTTACCCAAATTGTCCTTGGGATGACTGCTTCCATCCAGATTTCATCTTTCTTAATAACAAAGCATATATCATCTTTGTATTTGTCTACTATTTTTTGGGATAACCTTATTCTTTGCTTCATTTTGGTCTTCAATGCTTGGAAAAAGTCATGAACATTGTTCTCCTTGTTTTCACCCATGGTATTGAATAGTTCTGTCAATTGTTTTCCTACCGGTATGTCATATCCAAGTTCTTTATAACCTATACCGGGAACCTATTTTTTTATGTGTAGCATTAGACATACCAATAGATTTCCAAATCTGAAAGTTCCTTTCTTGTCCTTTTTGATTTTTCCAAGGTTGTCTATTAGTTCATTGTTTAACCATTCATAGATGTCAATTTTTGCATTGTCTGTTCCCATATCATAAGCACTTTTAATGCATAGACTTGAAACTAAGTTAAGTCTGTTAGCATGAGTGGATTTGTAACCTAATATCATACTTATGAATCTCACATTGATATCTTTTACATCATTAACCCTTAGAGATCTCTTATCGAATGTTGCACCTGTTAGTTTTGTAACTAGGTCATTTGGAACCTTCTTGGTTTTGTCTGGTCTCTTACCGGTGGTCCATAACCCTGTGACAGCTTTCACAGCTTCCTTGGTGATCTTATGGATTGCATCTAGCCAGAAAAATTCTCCATGAACTCTCCATGAACATTGACCGGTGGGTGTATTGATAGTTTGATAATTCCTAGATCTACATTCATTTGCTCTATGACCATACTTATTACAGTTAAAGCATCTTCCATTGAATTTATAAGCATTAGGTTGTCTTACCAGTTTGTTGTGATCCTGAGTATTTGTAGTACCAGAGCTTTCACCAACTTCAAAGCCAATTCCAAAAGTGTCACCTTTAGGTTTTTGATTCTTCAACAAGGTACCAAGTTCCTTTGAGCTTTTCTTGAATTTTTCTTTATGTTGATTTGTAGTTTCCAGTTCCCTTTCCAAGATTTCTTTTTGTCTCATCAGTTCATTTGAGTCATTCTGAGTATGCATCAGGTCTGTCTTCAACATGTCATTTTCATAGCTAAGTCTCGTGTTCTCATTTGCTGCATCACTTAGTCTTCTGGTCAATTCTTGTTCATTCTTCTTTATGTCCTCAATTTCTTTGCAAAATCTCATAGTCATATCCTGCATTTTATTTTTTGTTGTCATGATCTCTTGTTTCAACTTGCTTATCATATCATTAAGTGATTCCTTTTCATCACTCTCATTTTGCAGTTTTTCACAAAGTTCTCTTCTCTTATTTCTTGCAACAGTAAAATTTTCTTGAAGTGCCTGAATGATATCCTGAGCTGCTCTCAAATCATCTTCTAGTTTCATATTTTTTAATTTTTCTACATCATAGTCTGTAAGAGCTCCTTCAAGTTGCTTCATCAGATTTTCCATCTTTACTGGTGTCAAGATCTTCCTCAAGTTGTTAGGCTTCTAAAAATAGAGGACTAGGCTCTGATACCAATTTTTAGGTTTCCCACATATACTGAGAGGGGGGGGTGAATCAGTATCTGACCGGTAATAAGAATTTCTTAAGTTGAAACATACAGAACATAATATAACAGTGTATCGGTATGCAAGAAATAATGCAATAAATAGAATCAAGAACATCCACATGACAAATACACCATAACACAAGATGTTTAATGAGGAAACCCGGTGTGGGAAAAACCTTGATGGGATTTGTGACCCACAATATTCACTCACTGGCCAATAAGAGAATATTACTTACAATAGGGGCTTGCACATGTAGGAAGGCCAATTGCCTAGAGCTCACTGCTCAATGGGAAGTCACACTGACTTACAATAAGGATTATATTAATCCAATCACTTGTACTACTTTACAATAGCATCTTCAATGCCAGATTCAGTACCGGTTCTTGCTCTATTCTTTACATATACCCTTTACCTATAATTCACACATTAGGTCTACCTAATAATTTTCTTTATGCTTCTTACATTACTTCTTCAAATGTTTACAATGATCTCCTTTATATACAAGAGTCATTTTACAATTTGCCAAGTTGGCTTACAATAATAAACAAAATATTACATAACAAAAATCTTGTCGGCCTCTATGCCGGTATACATGTTTTCTTCTGTGCCAGTGCTGGTGTCAGTGTAGAGTGATTTGTTGATGCCGGTGCACTATCTTGCCTGTGTAATGCTTTGTTGGTATGATGTCTTGCTGGTGCCATAGGATTGCAAGGTTGCCATCAATGACAAAACCTTCAATCACATACAATGTCTCATTGGAGTATCCATATGCCAACAGATTCCTCTTACTTTTCTTCTTCAGCCTCATCTTCATTAGCATCAGCATCCACTAATGTAGGAGCACAATTACTGGTACTAGGCTGATTTGCAACCAGTTCCCAAAAGGTTACTACTGGCTCATCTCCTACATGCTCACTATCAGTTTCCTTAGGTTTTCCAGAGTTTTCATCAATCCTAACACTAATTCTTTCAATGATTCTCTGAGTCCTATTATTGAAACATTTGAGAGCTTTACTCTTGGTGGAATATCCTAGGAATATTCCCTCATCACATTTTGCATCGAACTTGCTTTGATGTTCACATCTCTTGATATAACATTTGCTACCAAATACTCTAAAGTAGCTTACCACTGGTTTCTTACCAGTCCAGTACTCATAAGGAGTCTTATCCTTTCCTTTCTTGATGAGTACTTGGTTCATTGTGTAGACTGCAGTGCTCACCGCTTCTCTCCAAAAGGTGTGAGCAACCTTTCCTTGGATTAACATAGTTCTAGCCACTTCAACCATAGTCCAATTGTTTCTTTCTACTAGGCCATTCTGTTGTGGAGTCCGGGGGGCAGACAATTGCCTCTTGATGCCATTTTCTTCATAATATTTGTTGAATTCACCGGAAGTGAATTCCCCTCCTTGATCAGTTCTATGGCATTTGTTTCTTCTACCGTTTTCCTTTTCTACCAGTGCTCTGAAAGCTTTGAACTTTCCAAAGGCTTCAGACTTGTCCTTCAAGAATGTGACCCACATCATTCTTGAGCAATCATCTGTGAGAATCATAAAATACCTATCTCCCTGCACACTCCTAGTTTTCATAGGACCATACAAATCAATATGCACAAGATCAATTAAATTGTCTACAGTGAAAGATTTACCTTTGAAGGTTGAGGAAGACATTTTCCCCAGTTGACATTCTCTGCACAAAGGATTTTCTGATTTTCTTAACATAGGAAATCCTCTAACTGCCTTGATCTTACTGGCCTTCATAATATTGTCAAAGTTTACATGTAGAGTCTCCTATGCCATATCCAGTTGTCCTCAAACTTAGCCATAAGACATTACTAACATTAGCATTTAGCTAAAATAAGTTACCTTTGGTCTGCATACCAGTAGCCATCAGTTCACCACTCTTTCCTTTGATTTTGCACACTCCATTTTTGAATTCCAGAGTGATTCCACTATTATTTAGTTGAGAAACACTCAAAAGGTTGTGCCTTAGACCATCTACCCAATACACATTATCAACACTACTTCTTCCATTCAGAGAGATGGACCCTTTGCCTTTTACCATACATGGTGCATCATTACCAAAATGAACCACACCACCATCATACTCTTCTGGAGAAAAAAACTTACTCCGGTCACCATTCATATGGTGAGAATAGCCACTGTCAATAATCCACTCATTGGAATTATCAAAGCAGGAGACAAGATCCTTCTTGTCTGACACATCTTCCTTGACTGCAACAAACACAATATCTTCATTTTCTTCATCTTCTGATTCCTCATTAGTGACACCTTCATCAACTGCTACAAAACAGTTTCTCCGGTTTCCTCCTTTGAATTTCTTGAACCTTTTTAGTTTTTCCTTGTTATCACCATTAGGACAATTTACAACAATGTGTCTTATCTAGTTAGAAGAAAAGCATTTCAAAGGGAGCTTACCTCTGTATTTACCGATTCCCTTAGGAAGTGTCTTGGCAAGAAGAGCTTCAAATTCCATCAAGATCTCCTCATCATCCATTTCTCTGCTTTGTCTTGGTTCACCACTGGTACTAGCTTCTTTTCCTTTTCTAGATGGTGTAACAGATTCTCTAAAGGCTAATTCATCCTTCTGAACACTGCCATCAAAACAATTTAGCTCATAGGCTATCAACTTTGCAATGATGGAGTCTAGGGATACCTTAGTCTTGTCTATTGACCTCAACTCTTGAATAGAAGCAACCCTTATTGCATAGACTGGTAATAAGGATCTCAAAACTTTGCTAACAACAATGGAATCTTCCATTTTACCACCTGCACTCTTGATATCTCCAACAACATTTTTGATTCTTATTCCATATTGTTGAATGGTCTCTCCTTCAACCATCTGCATGTCTTCAAACTTTCCTCTAAGGATTTCTTCCTTAGCTTGTTTCACATGCTCATCACCGCCATAGATATTCTCAAGAGTATCCCATACTTCTTTGGGATTCTCTTTGTCCTACACATAAATAAACTCAATGTCAGATAAACTACTAATTAGGGCTTCCATGACTTGCCCGTTCTCCTGAATCTCTCTATTTTGGCCATCGATGAGAGTACCGGTAGGGATAACATAAGCATTCTCAACATAGCTCCAATGTTGAGCACCCATGCTTTTGATGTATATCTTCATTCTATCCTTCCATATTTAAAAGTTATCTCTATTGAACTTTGGACCTTCCCTCTTCATCATTACAATAGGATCTTTCCCTCAAGCGGTTAAGCTTACAACACAGAAGACCTAGAGGACGCTCTGATACCAATTGATAACTCAATGAAGAACAGTGAGTACCAATCTGGTATTGAGAGGCAGGGGGTGAATCAGTATAGACACAAAAACTTTTCCTGAACTGGTTTGACTACAAACAGTGAACTTGACTGGCAATCACTAACACTGGTCTTAAACCAGATTACTACCGGTTAAGCACAATGAGACTGTGAAAGATATAAACTAGAAACACTTATCTTTCCACAAAACCTACACCCTCATTCCCACATTATCCTTGTGCATAAACAAGTAATCTATCATCATAAATATAATAACGTGCTAGATCAACATGATTCACCGCTTGACAGAAAACAACAAAGTATCGCAAGAAAAAAAACATCACATATGACACACATATTTTTCACATGGAAACCCAACTACGAAAAACCATGGTGGGGATGAATACCCACAAGATGTTCTTGAACTCTTTAGAAGTCCGCTCTGTTAGGAGCCTAGTCCGGTTAAAGACTGTTACAACAAGTTCTGCTAGGAATCAATCCTGTTAGGGATCACCCGGTTAAGGGATGGCTAGAATACTCGATTAAGGGTTAAACCCTGTTAGAGGTTATCTTGTTAGAGGATTTTATGAACTCAATGGCTTTGAGTCACCCTGTTAAAGGATTTATAGCAAGCTGGTTAAAGCTACCCTGTTAAGGGATTTTCCAACTGTTGAAGTGGTTAGAGATCAACAGGTATTACAATGATTTGGTAACAACACACAATGCCAAAGCAGATCCGCTTTAGTTCCTTCCTTCTGCATACACACTCTGTAGGTATCACTCCTCTTATTTGGTCTGGTAAGAATAACATATCTTTACACTTAGATACACACACAACATTTGCCAACAACCTCCACATGAAACACAACATCAACCTTATAGAAAACAAATACGTCGGTAACATAAACACTAAAGCAATTCAATTGGCTCAATCCTAACCATTTAACACTTTGCATTTGAATACAACGGTCTTGAACAGATCTCAAGACATTCTCCATCGTTCGTTCTTCGCCACTTCATGGATCCGATTACCCATCACGTGTTCTTCACCATTTGTAGGGACTTCACACATTACCGAGGTAGATAGGATCAATCTCCTTCATGCAAGATCCTTCACATGCACGAGGCTGACGTGGCAACACAATCTAATCTCCATTACATTGCTAACTCATCACACAATGCCATCGATTGAATTACATGGGCTAGAAACACTTCAACTAGAAACCCTGAAGCTGAGACTACCAACCGGTAGTCATACCATATTGAGTCTTGATAGAAAACATTCCATATACTAGTTCACCTTTCAATATACTGGTTCACTTGAACAAACATATCGGTTCACTATTTCACATATACCGGTTCTCAATAGCATATCGGTTCACTTTGCCAGTTGTTAAACTTCAATAAACCGATTCACTCTTCAACATATTGCCGATTCTCTCTTTAGCATATTGACATCAATGACAACATAATATCATCATGTCAACATACTCTGCACATATGCCAACATGATGTGGGTCACATTCTTGAAAGACAAGTCTGAAGCTTTGGAAAGTTTAAAGCTTTCAGAGCACTAGTTGAAAAGGAAAGCGATAAGAGGATTAAATGCCTTAGAACTGTGAAGAGACTGGCATCAACAGGAAACTATCTGCCCCCCGAACTCCACAGCAGAATGGCCTAGTAAAAAGGAACAACCAGACTGTAGTTGAAGCAGCCAGAACGATGCTGATTCAAGGGAAGGTTGCTCACACTTTTTGGAGAGAAGCGGTGAGCACTGTAGTCTACACTATGAACCGGGTACTCATCAAGAAAGGTAAGGATAAAAATCCTTATGAGTATTAGACTAGTAAGACTCTAGTGGTAAGCTACTTTAGAGTGTTTGGTAGCAAGTTTTATATCAAGAGAAGTGAATACCAGAACAATTTTGATGCAAAATGTGATGAGGGAATATTCCTAGGGTATTCCACCAAGATAAAAGTTGTCAAGTGTTTTAACAATAGGACTCAGAGAATTGTTGAAAGTATCAATGTTAGAGTTGATGAAACCTTTGAGAAACTTGAGGAAACTAGGAGCGAGCAAGCGGTAGATGAACCATATGTAACCTTTTGGGAACCAGTTGAAAAACAACCAAGTACAAGTAACAGTGCTCCTACACCAGTAGATGCTGATGAAGATGAGGATGAAGAAGAAAAGCAAGATGAATTAGCTAAGATCATTCCTAGGTATGTAAAGATGCATCATGATCCAAAGAAGATCATAGGAGATAAGGATGCAAGAATTCTTACAAGAAGAAAGGTTAGAGAAAATTCTTGCATGATTTCTGAATTTGAGCCCAAAACATTTAAAGAGGCACACAAAGATTAAGACTGGATTAAGGCTATGGAAGAGGAACTTGACCAGATAGAAAAGAATGGTACATGGTCTTTGGTACCTAGACCTGAGCACAAAAATGTTATTGGCACCAAATGGGTTTTTAGAAACAAGCTGAATAAAGATGGCACAATGGTAAGAAATAAAACAAGATTGGTATGTAAGGGGTATGCTCAAGAAGAAGGAGAAGACTATGGAGAAACCTTTGCTCCAGTAGCTAGATTAGAAGGTGTTCAAATGCTACTTGCATATGCAGCCTTTAAGGGATTCAAAGTGTATCAGATGGATGTGAAATCTACAATCTTGAATGGAATACTTGAAGAGGAAGTGTATATAGAGCAATCAGATGGGTTTGCCCTATCAGAAGATAGTGATATGGTATGTACACTACATACAACCTTGTATGGATTGAAGCAAGCACCTAGAGCATGGTATGAACATTTACACTCCCATCTTGTGAAAATCGGATTTGAAAGAACAAGTGAAGATAGCAATATCTATCTGAAGTCAGAAGGAGATTAGATTTTGATCTATGAAGTGTTTGTTGATGACACAATTTTTGGTGGAGATGACAAGATGAGCCATGCATTTGTAGATGAAATAAAGAAGGAATTCGAGATGTCACTAATCAGAGAGATTAAGTTCTTAATTGGACTACAGTTTCAACAAATGAAAGATGGTATCTTTATCACTCAGTCCAAGTATGTCAAAGAGCTATTGAAGACCTTTGGCATGGAAGACAACAAACTAGTTGGTACACCGATGATGACCAGTTGTAAATTGTCAAAAGAAGATGACTCAGCGTTGGTGAATGAGAAGAAATACCGATCAATGATTGGTAAGTTGTACTATGTAGTACACAACAGACCGGACATAGCACATGTAGTGGGCATTGCTGCACATTTTTAGAAAAGTCCAAGAGAATCCCACTTGGTAGCAGTCAAGTGGATTCTTAGATATCTAAAGGGAACTATAGATTATGGATTGTGGTATCCATTCAGTAATGATTTCAATCTCAAAGTGTTTACTAATGCCGATTGGGGTGGTAATGTGGACAACCGAAAGAGCACAACCGATGGTGCATTCTGTCTCAGTGGTAGACTAGTCTCATGGATGAGCAAAAAGCAGAGTTGTATCTCTTAGTCCACATCAGAAGTAGAATATGTAGTGGCATTTATGAACTGTACTCAAACAATTTGGATGAAGCATGTATTAAGTGGTTTCAAAGTCCCTGTATCTGAACTGGTGAGTATATTTTGTGATAACACAAGTGCAATTAATATTTCCAAGAATCCGGTATTGCATGCTAGAACCAAGCACTTCGAGCTCAAGTATCATTTCTTGAGGGAGAAAGTTTAGAACAAAGAGGTTGTATTGGAACATGTTTCCAGTAAGGAGTAGTTAGCAGATATATTCACCAACCCTCTACCGAAGGCTACATTTACCTATTCAAGAGGTGAATTAGTGGTGCTGCCCCTTCAAGAGGTGAACTAAAGGTATGTGCTTCACATCAGTCAGGTATTGCATTGTCAAAACTTTTTAGGATTGATGTGTTGAAGGATGCTACTCCTTAGGGGGGGCAGCATAATGGAACATGGATGTTTGTGCCTCCACTTTGGCATTGTTGTCAAAGGGGGAGAAGATCTGAAGCAGAGAAGATATCTGCAGTATTGAAGACATATTATATGGAAGAAGATGTAGAGATATCTTTATCTATTGCCATCAATGCCAAAGGGGGAGATTGTTGGCATATGTGCAGAGTTTGATGACATGATAGGATTGTGTGTTGTCATTGATGTCAATATGCTGAAGTATGAATCGATATTTTAAAGTAAGCAAACTAGTAAGTAAACCGGTATGATGGTATGAAGTGAACCGGTATGATGATATCAACTAATATATGTGAAAAGGTGAACCGGTATGTTGGAATGTGAATTGGTAATGCAAAGTTTGTATCGGGGTTTTATTTGACATGACTATCGGTTGGTAGTCTCAGCTTCAGGGTTTCTGGTTGATGCATTCCAAGTCTGTGTGATTCGACCGATGACATCCTGTGATGAGTTAGCATTGAAATGAAGATTAGATCATGTTTCCACATCATCCTTGTGTGCGCGAAGAATCTCCTTGAGGATCCTGCATGAAGAAGATTGATTCTATCTACCTCGGTAATGTGCAAAATCTTAGTAAATGATGGAGAGCGTGTGATGGGTTATCAGCTTCCAGAAGCGGTGAAGAACAGATGATGGAGAACATCTTGAGATTTGTTCAAGATTGTTTTACCCCATGTAATGTGTTTAAATGGTCAGGATTGGACCGACTGTATTGTTAAGCTAGATGATTTGGGTTTTAGGTTTTGGCTATCGACCTAATTGTTGTCTATAAGGTCGATGATAATTCTCATTTGAAGTTGTTGGCAAATGAATGTGTGTGAAGTGATTCTTGCTAGACCAGAGCAGTGAGTAGAGATCTGCAGAGTGTGATTGTAGATGTAAAGGAACTAAAGTGGATATGCCTTGGCATTGAGTGTTGTTATCAGATCAGTGTATTACCTGTTGACTTCTAACCATTTCAACAGATGGAAAATCCCTTTACCAGGTAGCTTTAATAGGCTTTTTTTGTAAATCCTTTAATAGGGTGACTCAAAATCATTGAGTTCTTTAAATCCTCTAACAAGGTAACCTTTAACAGGATTTTAACCTCTAACCAGGTATTTAGCCATCCCTTAACCGGGTGATCCCCAGCAGGATCGGTTCGTAGCAAAACCTGTTGTAAAGTCCTTAACTGGACTAGGCTCCTAACAGAGCGGACTTCAGAAGAGTTCAAGAACAACTTGTGGGTATTCATCCCCACCATGGTTTTTCCTAGTTGGGTTTCCACGTGAAAAATTGGAGTCATGTGTGATGCTTTTTCATGTGATGTTTTAGTGTTTTCAATCTAGCGGTAATGCAAGCTGATCCAGTGGTCATTATATTTCTGATGTATTTACTTGTTTAAGCATATGGGTGAAGTGGAAATGAGATATTAGGTTTTGTGAAGATCTAATTGTTACTGGTTTATGACTTTTACAGTCACTATGTTTTACCAGTATTGCCTTGATTTAGATCGGTCATATTGTTTGCTAGTTATTGCAATCTTTGCAGTTTAATTTGTTTAAGTTTTTGTGTGTATTGATTCACCCCCCCCCCCTCTCAGTACCTGTTGGGTATTTACTATTTATCATTAATCATCAGTCTATACAAGATGAACTCGATTTGATCAAATTACAAAGTGTTGAAGAAGCTTACCAATATGCCCTAAAAGCATAAGAGAAGCTAAACAAAAGGCATGAGTAGAGACAAAGAGGTAGGGGTGGAAGGTTTTCTGAAGGAATATTTCAAGGAGGAAAAGGATATACCAGTGGAAGAGGAACCTATATAGATTAGAACAAGGACAAGGAAGTAAGTAAAGATGGTGGTTCATACTAGAAGGATGATAGAAATTTCTACCAGAGAAGAGAACCTGATGGTTACTGGAATGAGAATTTTGGAAAAGATAACAGAAGACAAGACAAGATAGTGTTCAAAGGAGCTTTCTTTTAAGTGTGGAGGAGAAGGAAATCATGCTTTCGATTGTAAGAAGGTAGAGAGCACCCAGAGAACAACAGTGGTGGAAGAAAGCCCCACTAGATCAGCTAACAAACCAGAAGATGGAGAACTATTGATGATAAGGAGAGCTTTGTGTCATACTAGAGGAGATGAGGAGCCCTTACAGAGGAGGAATTTGTTCAAGACCAGATGTAAGGTATTTGGTAAATATTATAAAGTTGTTATTCATAGTGGTAGTTCAGATAACCTTGTTTTAGAAGAGATTGTGACTAAGCTGAATTTGGAAATATTGAAACACCCTAAGCCTTATCAGATAGCATGGATTCAAGATGATCATAAGTTGTTAGTAAGTGAGCAATATTTTGCGAAATTAAAAATTGGGAATTATCATGATGAAGTCTTGTGTGATATTATGCCTATGGAACTTTGTCACCTTTTGTTGGGTAGACCTTGGTAGTTTGATAGACAGGAAATACATGATAGGAGAAATAATATATACACTATTGTGGCCAATGGGATGAAGCAAACCTTGTTTCCCTTGGAGGAGCCTTTGAAGAGTGAAGTCTGTATGAATAGTAGAATCTGTTTGGTTGATGGAAGGAAATTTTTGGATGGGATGAGACATGATAATGTGTGTTTTGCCTTAATTCCTAAGAAGACTCAGAATCTAGAGCATGAAGAAGAACAACCGAAAGAGATAAAGGGGTTAATGGCAGAGTATGAAGACATCATTTCAGATAAAGTGCCTGATGGATTACCACCTATGAGAAGTATCAGCAATTGCATGGACCTGATTCCTAGAGCTAGTTTGCCTAACAAAGTTGCACACTAGATGACACCAACAGAGAATGAAGAGATGAATAGACAAGTGTAGGAATTGTTGAGCAAAGGTTTGATCATAGAAAGTTTGAGTCCTTATGCAGTACCAATAGTATTAGCACCTAAGAAGAATGGAGAATGGAGGATGTGTATCGATTCCAAAGCAATAAACAAGATCACAGTTAAATACCAGTTTCCTTTTCCTAGGATGGATGACATAATGGGTTGTTTGAGTGGAGCCAAATACATCACAAAGATAGACTTGAAGAGTGGATATCATCAGATCAGGATCAGAGAAGGAGATGAGTGAAAAACAACATTCAAGAAAAATGAAGGACTGTATGAATGGTTGGTGATGCCTTTTGGGTTAACTAATGCACTAAGTACTTTCATGAGGTTGACGAATGAGGTATTGAATAAATTCCTAGGTAATTTTGTTATTGTATATTTGGATGACATTCTTATTTTCAGTAAGATAAAATAGGAGCATTTGTTGCATTTAAGACAAGTTTTGTAGAGGCTGAGAGAAGAAAAGTTGTTGATAAACCTTAAGAAGTGTACTTTCATGAAGGAAGAGTTAGTATATTTGGGATTTGTGATATCTGAGGATGGTTTGAAGATGGCACCTAAGAAATTTTTGAATGGCCTACACCAGAAAGCATTAGAGAGGTAAGATCATTTCATGGATTGACTAGTTTCTACTGAAAGTTTATCATAAATTTCAGTTCTATTGGTTGTGTTCTTGAGCTTTCAGACGTTGACTAGTGAAGATTTGAAAAGTGGTGTTGGTACAACTATTCTTGATGATTCTAACATGCTTGATGATGTTTCTTAGTCACATCCTATTTATTTTGGTGATCTGCATTGATCATTGTGAGATTTTTTGGTGGTTTCTATCAACCGGTGATGATTTTTGTATTATGCGGTTTTCCTGGTGGTGTAGCGTGTTGCAGTTGATCTTGGCATGATTTGTGGTGGTGTTATGCATTTGGGAATTTGATTTAGGACTATTTAATGCTATTTAAACCATTGTATTAGTGTGGTGGCCAATCTTTCTATCGTGTGATGCAATTTTATAATTGAGGGTTGAGGGTTTAGCCGACCTTGTCATCAAGGTTGATGAATAGTATATATAGGTGATATAGTCATGTAATTTAAGTGTCGATGTTGTGTTTTCATTATCAGAGAGAGGTTTATGTGAGTTCAAGTGATGTATCCTTTGGTGTTAAGTTTATGGTGAGATTGGTGTTGCAGGGAAGACATCTGTGCTTAACCAGAATTGTAATCAGGCATTTGAAGATGCTAATCTTTCAATTCATTTCTTTCTGATTGTAGTCCGAATCTTATTGTAAGTGAGACTTTCTTGAGGGTTGTAACCTTCTAGGCCATTATATTTGAGCAGTGTGCCTGAATGCATGTGCATTCCCCATTGTAACATTTTTACATACTATTGCAAAGTATCATTTTATTGTGGATAGGATCCCACTGCGTTTTTTCCCTAAACCATATTTTTCACATCAAAATCTTGGTGCTGTGTGTTGTGATATTAATTTGCTCATCTATCTTACTACTATAGTTTATCAGATCTATGTTTTGTTTTATATTCTGGTGAATACTAATTCACCCCCCTCTTAGTCTTCCTTCTTAATTGTTGCTAATAATTGCTATCAGAGCTAGATCCTCTGATAGAAGCTTAATCACTTGAGGAGGTCCAGGATGGCAGCTCAAGGTGTTATCTTTAAGAAGGATAGTCAAATATTTGATGGAAGTAACTATTCTATATGGAAGGACCGGATGTAAGTGCACTTGAAATGTCTTGGTGAAGATTATTGGAAGATTACAAAGAATGTCTATGTTGTTCCTCAAAATGGACTGTCTACTCCTAATGAGGTTAAGGAATCTAAACATAGTATTAGAGAAAAGGAAGCATTGCTTAGTGCCCTGACTAATTCTGAGATGACAAATGTAATGGGACTTCAAACCACACATGAGATCTTAGTGAATCTTGAGGTGTTGTATGAAGGTGATAAACAAGTAAAGGTTCCTAAGTTGTAAAGTTTGAAAGGAAAGTATGATACATTGAAGATGGGAGATGATGAGAACATACACTCTTTTATGGATAAGGTGAATGACCTTGTCCTAGGCATCAGATGTGTTGGTGGAACCATTGAGGAAGATGAAATTATTGCTAAGGTGTTGAGATTTTTGCCTCCTACCTATAAACATAATGTTGCTGCTATTGATGAGATCCAGAGTGTGACTACTGTGACAAGAGATGTTGGTTGGAAAGCTTGCTACATTTGAGCTGAGTGAATTTGGAGAATCACATAGAAAGTATGAGACTGCATTTTGAGCATCCGCATCTATATCTGGTAAGAAGAAATATGATCTTGATGAGTGTAGAATATTTAGATATGAAAGAGAGAGGAGAGAGATGGAAGAGCAAGAAAGGGAGATGGATGAACTTGAAGCATTGATTTCTTGGAGATTGCCTAAGGTTTCGGTAAGTATTATGAAAAGTTGCCTTTGAAATGTTTCTCTTGTAACAAGATAGGACATTTTTCTTCTAGATGCTTGGAGAGAATGGCTAAGTATGATAGACATGATAATTTTTGATAAGCATGATAGGAATGATATATATGAGAAGCATGAGAAGTATAATAAGCCTTACAAGCCTAACCAAAAGTATAGGAATCAAAAGAACTATTATTATGTTGTTGATGAAGGTATTACCGAGGAAGAATATGAAGGAGATGAAGTTGTATTTCTTTCCATTAAGGAAGATGGACCTGTACCTGTTGATTCCATTAGTTGTACTATTGAGGATAAAGCTTTAGCTGCTAAAGTTGAAGAGAAAGATGAATGTGTGATTGACAACAGTTGTTCACATCATATGACTAGTGATAAAAGTAAATTTGTGAGTATGGAAAGATACGATGAGAGGTTCAATTTCTTTTGATGGTAAGCATAACACTGATGATGTCTTGTATGTTGAAGGTTTGAAACATAATATTTTGAGTGTTGGACAGATGGTTGATAAAGGTTATGATCTACAAATCAAGGATGGTAAATGCAAGATCTTAAATTCCTTTGGTATAGAGATTGCATTTGGAACTAAGGCTAAAGGTAACATTTTTCATCTAAATGCTGGTGAGAAATCTGTTTGATTACTCAGATTGATGAGAGTTGGTTATGGCATAGGAGAATGTGTCATGTAAATTTTGATTCAATGACTAAGATCTATTCTGCACATGTTGTTAGAGATCTGCCTAAGATTGTTAAGCATACTAATCCAGTATGTAAGGAATGTCAGTTGGGTAAGAAAACAAGAATTTCTTTCAAGAATAAACAATATACATCTGATGGATTGCTAGATCTTGTGCATATTGACCTATTTGGACCTACAAATGTTAGAAGTGTGCAGGGTGATAGATATTTTATGTTGATAATTGATGATTATTATAGGATGATGTGGGTTGTCTTTTTGAAGGAGAAATCAAAAGCAATTGATAAATTCAAGATATTCAAAGCTAAGATTGAGACTGAATCTGGATTGAAGGTGAAGTGTCTGAGATCTGATAGAAGTGGAGAATTTTGTTCTGGTGAGTTCAATTAATTTTGTGAGAAGCATGGGATTAGAAGACAATTATCTGCTCCTAGAACCCCTCAGTGGAATGGAGTTGTTGAGAGGAAGAACATAACTATTTTGGATGCTACAAGGACTATGCTGATTGAAGAAAATGTTCCAAATATCTACTAGAGAGAACCTATTACTACTACTATTTACATATTTAATAGAGTTCACATCAAAAGAGATACCAGTAAGACCCCTAATGAGCTTTGGTTTGGTCATGATCCTACATGAGATATTTTAGAGTATTTGGTATAAAATGTAATATCAAAAGAGATGAGGACATAGGGAAGTTTGATGCTAGAAGTGATGAAGGAATTTTCTTGGGATATTCAACAAAGAGAAAGGCCTACCGGTGCTACAATAAGAGACTGAGAAAGATAGTAGAAAGTGTGAATGTGAAGGTGGATGAGAACCTTGGGAAAGAGATCAGAGTATGTGGTTATGATGATGGACACCATATTATTTTAGCCCCTATTCAACTTGAAAAGCCTAAACAAAATGATCCGATAGAGACTGTGAATCTGGATGTTGCTAGTGAAGGAGTGTAGGAACCTGAGAATCAAAACAATCAAAAGACTCCAAGGTATGTAAGATTGAATCATTCTAAAAATCAGATTATTGGTGATAAGAATAAAGGTGTGAGGACTAGAAGAAGGTTAGCTACTAAAGAAGTATGCTTGATTTCCAAAGTTTAACCTAAGGATGTTGCTGAAGCATGTAAAGATGAAAGTTGGATGATAGCTATGGAAGAAGAAATAGGTCAAATTGAAAAGAATAACACTTGGGAACTTCTGTCTAGACCTAAGGGTAAGAATATTATTGGTACTTAATAGGTATTCATAAATAAATTGAATGAAGCTGGTGAAGTTGTTAGAAATAAAGCTAGACTGGTCTACAAAGGATATTCATAACAAGAAGGGATTGATTATGAGGAGACTTTTTCTTTGGTTGCCAAACTTGAAGTTGTTAGAGTGTTACTTGCTTATGTTGCTTATAAAGATTTCAAGGTATATCAGATGGATGTCAAATATGCCTTTTTGAATGGTGATCTTGAGGAAGAAGTTTACATTGAGCAACCTGATGGATTTTCATTATCAGATGATGGAGACATGGTTTGTGGTGTAGTCACTGGTTAGGAGGGACCTCAAAGAGATCGGTCCAGATGGGTCAGAAAGAGTAAACACAATGGAAACATAAGTTCATGATAGAGGCAATGCAGAACATATTGAATTATATCATGAAAATTGATTACAACCAACTGGTAACAACTCGGTTACAGTAACCGCCTCACATGCCTGCTAAAACATGCTCAAAATATAGAACAGGTCACAACTGGGACCTCAAACTTAAGATTTTTCTTCTATGTTCTGTCTAAATCCTTAGATACATTCTAATTCTCTATTATAATTATTTATATGATCCAAGGGGATTTGGTTGGCCCAAAAGGGATCAAAACCCGAAGAAAAAGACCTAACATGTAAAAACCAACAAGGTTAGCCTCCGACAAAGAAAATCCTTCAAAAAATTCAAAGGACAAAGTGAGATTCAAAGGGAAGGTCGGCCACACACCAAGGAACAATGAAATCAATACTCAGGGCTCCGCAAGCTATGGAAAGGATTCGGTAGATCATCGATGCAAATAGGTCCAAGCAATCGGTAATAGAAAAATGTCTCAAAAACCGATAGCGATAACTTGCGGGAAAATAATCCAAATGCTCTGTGGTTTGGGAATAAGGAAGGTGAACAAGTCTTCAAGCAAAATCCAACTCCATAGGTTTCGGTGATCCAAATCTAGGAAACACATAAAGAAATGCTAAAACTTTAAAACAGAAAGGAAATATTTTTGGTTGATGCAAGATTGCCATGAACTAGGGATGCTCCTACATCAGACATTTGGGGTTGTTGAAAAAGTGAGTCTCTCACTTTGCTAGGTTTAGAGGAAAACCAAGGTGGTCTACCTCTACTTGAGAAATCCAAGATGAATCTTGAACTAGTCTATCCTTCCACTTCACAAGATACTCCTTATACTGATTATTCTGGGTACTACACCCAATCCTACTGTCCAAAATGTCTTCAATCTGATCCGGTTTCTTCCAGGGCAACTGTTTCTCCAAGTCTACAATATTGTCCTCACTGAATTCTAGTTTATGATACTGATGAATATCTGGAATGTTAAACACAGGTGAAATACTCAAACTATCTAGTAACTCCACTTCATATGTATTTCTAGAAATTTATAAAAATCTTGCAAGGTCCAAATTTTCTCATCTACAACTTGTTATAAGTTCCAACTGAGAATCTTTCTTTTCTCAGATACACCATCACTTCATTGCCAACTTCAAAATCCTTATGTATTCTTTTCTCATCTGCTTTCTCCTTATACTTGTTTTTCATGTCCTCCGAATGTTTCTTAACTTGAATATATAAGTCCTTCATGTGATTTGCAAGTTTTTCTACTTCTAAACTTCTCCAATCTTCACTGCTAATATCTCTTAATTCTGATATACTTCTAGGGTGTGCTCCAGTAACAATCTCAAAAGGTGTCCTTCCAGTACTCCTGTTTACTAAATTATTGTAGGCAAACTCTACTTGTGCAAGAATAAAATCCTAACTTCTGGTTTTGTCTCCAACTAAACATCTTAATAAATTTCCCAAGCTCCGGTTAACTACTTATGTCTATCCATCAGTCTATGGGTGAAAAGTAGAACTGAACTTCAAATCTGTCTTCATCTTCTTCCAAAGTGTTCTCCAAAAATAACCAACAAACTCTGTCTGAAACTATGCTCTTAGGTAATCCGTGCAATCTCACTACTTTCTTGAAAAATAGGTCTACTACATATAATGAATCAGATGTCTTCTTACAAGGTATGAAATGAGCCATCTTTGAGAATATATCCACTATCACAAATATAAAATCATTCCCTCTCTACATTTTAGGCAATTCAAGTATGAAATCCATGCTTATATCCTCCTAAGGTATTACCGATACTGTCAAAGGTTTATACAATCCCACATTCTGACTACTACCCTTTGGAACTTGACAAAATCTATAGCTTTGCAGATATTTCCTGACATCCTTATGAATCTGGGGCCAAAAGTAATGCTCACTCACCAATGCTACTGTTTTATCAACACCAAAGTGTCCGACTAATCATCCACTATGTTTCTCCTTTATGAGATTCTCCCTCATATAACTCTTAGGTATGCACAACTAAACTCCTTTGAATAACATCCCATCCTGAATGAAATAATCCAACCACTTGCTTCTATCTACCATAACCGGTTCTCTACATGCTCTCCATGGTTCTGCAAAATCTAGCTCATCATCATACAAGGTCTTCAATTCCTCAAATCCTAATACTATTACTGTCATCTATGTCAGCAAATTCCTTCTCCTACTTAATACATCAACAACTTTGTTAGATTTCCCACTTCTATGCTTCAACATAAAGATGTAACTCTACAAAAATTCTACCCATCTCATATGTCTTTGATTAACTTACTTTGACTATTCAAATATTACAAAGCTTGATGATCTGTATACAACACAAACTCCTTAGGCAATAAGTAATGTCTCCACTTCTTCAAGACTTGAACTATGACATAAAATTATTGATCATACATTGAATATCTTCTACAGGCATCATTTAATTTCTCACTGAAATAAGATACTCTCTCCCTTCCTGAATCAATATTTCTCCTATTGTTGTTCCACTTGCATCACAATCCACTTGAAATACTTTATTGAAATCCGGTTAAGCTAACACAAGCTGCTCAGTCACTTTCCGCTTCAACAGTTCAAAACTTTTGTTTGCTCCGGTGGTCCACTTGAACTCCTTCCTATCTCCCCTCATTGTCTCAGTCATAGGGTTACAAATTGAACTAAAATTTCTGATGAACTTCTGGTAGAAACTAGCCAATCCATGAAATGATCTTACCTGTCCAATGCTTTTTGGTGTAGGCCATTCAACAATTGCTTTTACTTTCTCAAGTTTCATCTTCAAACCATCCTCAAATATCAGAAATCCCAAATGGACTAACTCATCTTTCATAAAAGTACACTTCTTGAGATTTATCAACAACTTTTTTTCTCTCATCCTCTGGAAAAATTGTCTCAAATGCAACAAATGCTCCTCTTTTGTCTTAATAAAAATCAGAATGTCATCATTTATACAATAACAAACTTATTCAATAATTTCTTCAATACCTCATTCATCAGCCTCATGAAAGTACTTGGTGCATTAATTAACCCAAAAGGCATCACCAACCATTCATACAACCCTTCATTTGTCTTGAATGTTGTCTTCCACTCATGTCCTTCTCTAATCTTGATCTGATAATATCCACTCTTCAAGTCTATCTTTGTAAAGTACTTGTCTCCGCTCAAATAGTCCATTATGTCATCCATCCTAGGCAAAGGAAACCAGTATTTCACTGTGATCTTGTTTATTTCTCTGGAATCGGTACATATTCTCCATTGTCCATTCTTCTTAGGTGCTAATATTGTTGGTATTGCACAAGGATTCATACTTTCTCTAATCAAACCTTTCTTCAACAACTCCTGCACTTGTCTATTCAAGTCTTCATTTTCTATCAGTGTCATCCAGTGTGTAGCTTTGTTAGGCAAACTAGCTTTGGGAATCAGATCCATGCAATGACTAATACTTCTTACAGATGGTAATCCATCAAGAAAATCATATGAAATGATGTCTTCATACTCTTTCAGCAAATCTTTTATCTCTTCCAATTGTTCTTCTTCATGCTCCGGATTCTCATTCTTCTTAGGAACTAAGGCAAAACACACATTCTCATGTCTCAATCCATCCAGGGATTTCCTTCCATCCACCAAACATATTCTAGCATTCATACAAACTTCACTCTTCAAAGGTTCCTCCAAGGGCAACAAGGTTTGCTTCATCCCATTGGCCACAATAGTGTATGCATTCTTCCTCCCATCATTTATTGCCCATCTATCAAACTGCCATGGTCTACCCAAGAAAAGGTGACAAATATCCATAGGCATAATATCACACAAGACTTCATCATGATAATTCCCAATTTTCAATTTCACCAAACATTGCTCACTTACTAAAAACTTATGAGCATCTTGAATCCATGCTATCTGATAAGGCTTAGGGTGTTTCAATATTTCCAAATTCAACTTATTCACCATATCTTCTAAAACAAGATCATCTGAACTACCACTATCGACAACTTTACAACACTTACCAGATACCTTACATCTGGTCTTGAACAAATTCTTCCTTTGCAAGGGCTCTTCATCTCCTCTAGTATGACACAAAGCTCTCCTCATCATCAACAGTTCTCCATCTTTTGACTTATTAGCTGATACGATGGGGCTTTCTTCCACCACTGTTGTTCTTCTGGCATTGTCTATCTTCTTACACTCGAAAGAATGATTTGGTTCTCCTCCACACTTATAGAAAGTTCCTCTAAACACTCTCTTGTCTTGTCTTTTGTCATCTTTTCCAAAATTCTCATTCTAGTAGCCATCTAGTTCTCTCCTCTGGTTGAAATTTCTATCATCTTTCTGGTATGAATTACCTTCTTTTCTCACTTCCTTGTCCTTGTTCTGATCTATGCAGGTTCCTCTACCTCCAGTATATCCTCTTCCTCCATGAAATCTTCTTCCAGAAAACCTTCCACCTCTGCCTCTTTACCTCTGCTCATGTCCTATTTTTAGCTTCTCTTTTGCTTTCAGGGAATACTGGTAAGCTTCTTCAACACTATTTAATTTTATCAAATTGAGTTCATCTTGTATAAACACCCGCAATCCATTCAAATATCTTGTAACTTGTTCAACTTCATCATCAACATGTCTGGATTTGATATTCAACTTGTAAAATGCCTCGGTGTACTGCTTCACACTAGATTCCTTCTGTCTCAAATTCTACAACTTATAGAACAAATTTACTTGATAATCAGCTGGCATAAATTTTTATTTCAACTTAGCAACCATCTGATCCCATGTATTGATCTTCACTTTACCTCTTCTCTGTCTATAAATTTTCCCACCAAAGAGATGCATTACCTTTCAACTAGGTACATGCATATTTCACCTTCCTTTCTTCTACATTATTTTCAAAATGAAAATATATCTCTATCTCCGAGATCCAATCCATCAATTCATATGAATCCAACTTCCCATAATATTCCAGTGGGTAAAATGAGGCTTAGTATTCACCCTACTCAAAACTGTCAAAAACCTCTCTTCATCCAGATCTATCACTGGTGGGTTTACTTATTCTGTCGGGGCTTCTTCTCCTTCATCTTCACTCACATCTTCAATATGTTAGCTTCTTATCTAGGCTATCTCAATGGCTTTCAACCAGGCTACTATTCCTCTCAAAATTACTATCACAATAGGGTTTGCATTCCCATGCGCTCCACCATTCCTATTTCCTCTTTGTGCCATCTTCACGCCAGTCCTTTGCAACTACAGGTTAGATCCACAGTCTACCACCCTACAACAAAATTCTTAGGACAACACAATCTTCAAAATGAAAGCTCATTTTGATACCACTTTGTGTAGTCACCAGTTAGGAGGGACCTCAAAGAGATCAGTCTAGACTGGTCAGGAGGAGTAAACACAATGGAAACATAAGGACATGCTAGAGTCAATGTAGAATAGATTGAACTATATCATGAAAATTAATTGCAACCAATCGATAACAACCAGGTTACAATAACTGGCTCACAGGCATGCTAAAACATGCTCAAAATGTAGAACAAGTCACAACCGGGACCTCAAACTTAATATTTCACTTCTATGTTCTATCTAACTCCTTAGATACATTCTAATGCTCTATTAAAATGATTTATATACAATCTAAGGGGATCTAGTCGGTCCAATGCTCTAATAGATCACCAATGCAAATAGGTCTAGGCAACCAGTAACAGAAAACTATCTCGGAAACCGGTAGCGATAACTTGTCAGAAAATGATTGAAATGCTTTATGTTTTAATAACTTAAAGTACAATACAAATTAGTTATCTTAAAGTATAGATTATTGTTTTAATAACGATGGTGATGATAACTTGAGCATGAAGTTTGTTGGTGATATGCAAAAGGAATTTGAGATGTCTATGATTGGTGAGATGAAATTTTTCTTTCGTTTGCAGATTGCATAGACTGGAAAAGGTATATTCATATCTCAAACTAAGTATGTGAAGGAATTTCTGAAGAAGTTTGGATTAGATGACTCCAAACTGGTTGGAACTCCTATGGTGAGTGGTTGTAAGCTGTCTAAAAATGATAAATATCCTAAAGCTAATCTATGTTTGTACAGATCTATGGCTGGTGAACTATTGTATCTTACTCAAACTATACCGAACATTATGCATGTTGTGTGCATGGCTTCCAGGTATCAAGCTGATCCAAAAGAGATTCATGTCATTGTTGTGAAGAGGATATTCAAATACTTGAGGGGAACTCTAGACTATGGATTATGGTATCTGAGGAATGATGATTTCATGCTATGTGCCTACACTGAAGTTGATTGGGCTGGTGATGTTGATGACTGGAAGAGCACTACCAATGGAGCATTCATTTTAGGTAAGAAGTTGGTTTCATGGGCTAGCAAGAAACAAGATTCAATGTCCTTATCTACTATTGAAGCTGAGTACATTGCTACTGCTAGTAATTGCACTCAGGTAGTTTGGATGAAGCAAATGCTAAAGGATTTCAAAGTTATTTATGATGAGCCTACTATTATATACTATTATAATTCCAGTGCTATCAACATGTCAAAGAATCTGGTGCAATATTCAAAGACTAAGCATGTGTCAGTCAAATATCATTACTTGAGAGAGAAAGTCAATGAAGAGAAGGTGAAGCTGGAGTATGTGTGAACAAAGGAAAAAATAGCTAATATTTTCACTAAACCTTTGCTTGCAAATACATTTGTCTACTTGAGATACAAGTTAGGGGTATCCACCCCTCTTGATGAGAACTAGATGCATTAAGTTGTATCAATCCGATGGATTTCAGAGCCTTATCTTTCTATCTGAATTGGTGAGCTGGTGTTGCTCCTCTCATTGAGTAGTTTGTTGATCTGGTTATGTATTTCTGGGGGAGAGAGAGTTTGGTTATCTATTTTAGATATTTGGCATTGTTGGCAAAGGGGGAGAGAGATCATGTGAAAAAATACTTTATCTGTCTTGATCTTAGGGAGAGTTTGCTGGAGATATCTTCTTTCTTTGCATTGATTGTTTTTTACATTCATATGTTGCCATCAATGCCAAAAGGGGAGATTGTTGGATATTGTTGGTCATTTTTGCTACTAGGATATGTTGTTGTCATTGATGTCAACATATTCCTATGATTTATTTTGATGATTACAGATTGGGAAGATCTTATGATCCAGTTTGTAGTTTGGTATATCGTATGGTATATTTTGGTGTTATCAGATCTTATGCTGAGCTTTTGGGATTGTCTTGTGTATCTTTATTTCAAATGGAACATGATTTGGTGCTCCACAAGTTTTCTTTTTCATAGTTGCTGATTGGTTGTGTTCTTGAGCTTGAAGACGTTGACCGATGAAGATTTGAAAAGTGGTGTTGGTGCAACCATTCTTGATGATTCTAATGTGCTTGCTGATATTTCTTAGTCATGTCCTATTTGTTTTGGTGATTCACATTGATCGTTGTGTGAGTTTTTGGTGGTTTCTATTAACCGGTGATGATTTTCATGTTATGCGGTTTTCCTGGTTGTGTAGCATGTTGTGGTTGATCTTGGCGTGATATGCAGTGGTGTTGTGCATTTGAGAATTCAAATATAAACCATTATATTGGTCTGGTGGTTGATCTTTCTATCTTGTGATGTAATTTTTTAATTAAGGGTTGAGGGTTTAGCCGACCTTATCATCAAGGTTGATGAATTGAATATATAGGTGATATAGTCATGTAATTTAAGTTTCGATGTTGTGTCTGCATTATCAGAGAGAGGCTTGTGTGCAAGCAAGTGATGTATTCTTTGGTGTTGAGTTTGTGGTGAGATTGATACTATAGGTTAGACATTTGTGCTTAACCAGAACTATAATTTGGCATTTGAAGATGTTAATCTTTCAGTTCATTTCTTCCAGATTGTAGTCTAAATCTTATTGTAAGTCGGTGAGACTTCCAAGAGGGTTGTAGCCTTTCGAGCCATTATATTTGAGCAGTGATCTCTAGGTAGTGTGCCTGAATGTATGTGCATTCCCCATTGTAACATTTTCACATACTGCTAAAAAGTATAATCTTAATATTGGTAGACTCCCACTGTGGTTTTTCCCTTAACTGGGTTTTCCACATCAAAATATTGGTGTTGTGTGTTGTGCTATTAATTTTCTTATCTGTCTTATTATTGCAGTTTATCAGATCTATGTTTTTTTTTTTATTCCAGTGAAGATTGATTCACCCCCCTCTCAGTCTTCCTTCTTGATTGCTGCTAACAATTGGTATCAAAGCTAGATCCTCTGATAGAAGATTAACTACTTGAGGAGATTCGAGATGGAAGCTCAAGGTGTTATCTTTAAGAAGGACACTCCAAGATTTGATGGAAGTAACTATGCTATATGGAAGGACCAGATGGAAGTGCACTTGAAATTTCTTGGTGAAGATTAATGGAAGATTACAAAGAATGTCTATGTTGTTCCTTAGAATGGACCATCTACTCTTGATGAGGTTAAGGAAGTTGAACACAATATTAGAGCGAAGGAAGCTTTGCTTAGTGCCCTGACTGATTCTGAGATGACAAATGTAATGGGACTTCAGACTGCACATGAGATCTAGGCGAAGCTTGAGGTGCTATATGAAGGTGATAAACAAGTGAAGGTTGCTAAGTTGCTGAGGTTGAAAGGAAAGTATGAGACATTGAAGATGGGAGATGATGAGAATATACACTCTTTTATGGATAAGGTGAATTATCTTGTCCTAGGCATTAGATGTGTCAGTGGAACCATTGAGGAAGATGAAATTGTTGCTAAGGTGCTAAGATCTTTGTCTCCTGCCTATAAGCATAAGGTTACTACTATTGATAAGATCCAAATTGTGACCACTATGACAAGAGATATGTTGGCTGGAAAGCTTGCTACATTTGAGTTGAGGGAATTTGGAGAATCACATGGAAAGTCTGAGACTGCATTTAGAGCATCTGCATCTATATCCGATAAGCAAAAATATGATCTTAATGATTGCAAAATATCTAGATATGAAAGAGAGAGGAGAGAGATGGAAGAGAAAGAAAGGGAGTTGGATGAACTTGAAGCACTGATCGCCTGGAGATTGCCTCAAGGTGTCGGTAAGTATGATGGAAAGTTTCCTTTGAAATGTTTCTCTTATAACAAGATAGGACATTTTGCTTCTAGATGCCCGAAGAGAATGGCTAAGTATGATAGTCATGATAAGTTTTATAAGCATGATAGGAATGATAGATATGAGAAGCATGAGAAATATGACAAGCCTTACGAACCTAGCCTCAAGTGCCTCTCATGCTCCTCTATTGATTTGGAGTAGATAACAATATCATCTATGAAAATCATGACAAAGTCATCTAGACAATCTCTGAAGACACTATTCATAAGGTTCATGAAAGTTGTCGGAGCATTTGTTAGTCCAAAGGGTTTCACCATGAACTCATAATGTCCATAGTGAGTTTGGAAGGTTGTCTTATGTATATCTTCATCCCTTATTCTAAGTTGGTGGTATGAAAACCTAAGATCAATATTGGATCTAACACAGTTGCACCTTTCATTTGATCAAACAACTCATCAATTCTAGGGAGTGGGTATCTATTCTTGATGGTGACCTTATTCAACATTCTGTAATCTATGCACAATCAAAGTGTGCCATCGTTCTTCTTGATGAAGATTACAAGTGCTCCCCAAGGTGATACACTTGGTCTAATTAGGCCCTTGTCCATTAACTCTTGCAACTATTCCTTCAACTCATACAATTATGTCATTTTCATTCTATAGGGTGCCTTAGATTGAGGTTCAGTTCCTGGGTGCAAACCAATAGTGAAATCAAATTCCCTCTTGGGAGGCAATCCTAACAATTCCTTAGGAAAGAAATCTTGGTACTCTCAAAGGTTAGAGTGTGTATCTGTAGCGTCCTAAAATTGTGACACTTGCAATTTCGACCGCATTTGGATCTTCACGATGGCGACGCAACACGCAACCTGAATGGAGACCCCGAAACTTGCTCATGACACCAAAAACTACATTTTTCCAGCACCCTGGCCTGATCCTCCTTGCACCCTGCTGTCTCGGGAGGTGGGACCAGAGTGCCCAGCGCCCTGGTCCCCCAGGACCATGGCGTCCAGCGCCCTGGTCCCTGGCCCTATTTTGGGCCCGGTCTCCTATGGGACTTCGGGCCTTTTTGTTTGCAAATTGGAAAATTAACATTTCCTGGTCGGCCTAAGGTCGGGAAAATCAGTCTATCAGCCCTAATTGACAAGTATATAAACTACATTTTCCTCTTTCATTCGACATGAGGTAAAAAGGCATGGAAACGATACTCAAACATTCAAGCATTCAAGCATTCAAGCATTCAAACATTCCTTCAAGCAATTGATCATTCTAAGTCTCCATTCAAGGCCAAGTGTTGCATTCAAGACAAGGATTCAACCATTGAAGAGGAGATCACATACTACAACATACAACATACAACATACAACAACATCTATACCTTCGCATATAAGGATACAAACATCCTTACAACAAGGTATTAGTACTTGTTTTACATTACATTTACAGCATTTCTCATTTCTTGGTTAATTCCAAAAATGGGGTTTGACCTAAGGGCAAACCTCTAATCCCTAACCCCCCAATCATCTTCGCTTTTCTGTGTGTAGGTTGCAGGTACGCGGCTGAAATTGAAGATCTGGAATCCTTGTGCAGAGACAAACAGATCCCCCTTCGTTTCACGGATTTTTCGGAGGACCGTGTGCACGCCGGGCGCCATCGTCTCGTCAACTTTTGCTCAAATTTGCAGGACAGTGTTGTCTCAACATTTTACTGCTAATTCCAGGTCCGCAGCTTCATATCATATCCCTATCTCAGTTTATAAGCGAATCTTTATCACTTTCTATGCATTCCTAGTTCAATCTTTCCATCTACATTCTTTACAAAAGAGGGTAGCCTTGCTGTCTTAACCCTTGAAACTCATATAGAATCCAATCTTGCATTGTGTGGGATTGGATCTTGTGGGTTTCAACCCCTCTTTTGAATGTAAAGTCCCTCCTAAGTGAAAACCATCAACCCTAGTGAATCTCCCTTCTCTCTCCTTGGAGTTGGGGAGGGGAGAACAACTAGGGTTCGATTTTTCCGCTTTACATTTTGGTGAACCCGACGTGAACATCCTTTCTGATTTTTCATGGTTAGATCTGAAATTTTTTCTTTCCTAATTACATTTCCATGTTTGATCTTTTGCAAATTTTGGAGGTTGATTGCATAAAAACCCTAAAATTTTCTTTTTAGTAATTAAACTTGTGAAATGTTTAATTGTTAATGCTTGTTTCAGATCTACCTTTCTTATCAATTCATATTTGTGCTTTAATTTTGAAAATTAAGTGGTTAAGTGTCAAAACCCTAATTTTTGAAACCTTCTTGATTCAACCTTTGTCCGACAATTTCACTAATCAAAACATCTCCAAATCAGCTGTAACTTTGGATTCCACAATAAAATCACAATATCTTTCATCCCTGAAAATTTGGAAAAAAGTTACGAGGACCGTGTGCACCCCGAGCGCCATCATCCCCGACATTTTTTCTGAAATTTCGGGAGCTAGATCTTACTGTATTTTTCTGCTAAAATCTATAATTTTGGCTGATTTTATCAATTTTAACACTTTCAAAATTACGGTCAAAGTTGGTCTAGTGATTGCTTGGATTGAGGCTTCTAATCATTCAAAAATTGTTGAAATTCAAATTTGTGTCAAAATTGTGTTTCTTACAGTCCTAAATCTGAAAAGTGTGTTATCATTCATTCAAAATTTCAGTGATTTATTCAAATTTTTGCAATTTGTGACTTTTGAAATTAAGTGCTTAAATACAACAACTTTGATTTCTGCTTTCAAAATTGAATTTTGCGTGAAATTGAGTCAACTTTCAAATTTCAAAACTTGCATTGCTTTCGGTATTCCCTCTAAAATCATAAAATTCAAAATTTCAGTTTCCCTCTCTTTTTCAAAATTCAAATTTTGCATTTTTCGACAATCTGGGTAGGGTTCAATTTTGAGATTGCAACTTTAATTTGGCCTATCTACAGATCAAAAAATCACTCAATTTTTTCAGGTTAGCTGTAAAATCATCATAACTTTCATCCTTGCAAATTTCAAAAAAAGTTGCGAGGACCGTGTGCACTCCGAGCGCCATGGTCCCAGACATTTTTTCAGAAATTTCGGGAGACTATCATGATTGCATTTAACAGCTTAAATCTAGAAGATTGGCTGGTTTTACTGAAATTTGCTACCTCTAAAATTCAAAATCTTCTCTCTCTCTTTAGTGCATGAGTTTTACAACAATAAGTCCTACTTACACTATTCCTGTTAGACGAAGCCTGAGAATTAAGTCTTTCCAAGGTTTAATTACTGAGGAGATGGAACCTAATTTGAATGGTCTTTTTAACGAGGACATGGGTAATTCCTCTAATCCTCTTAATGATGAAGAAGCTCTCCATGACGTTTCTGTAGAACAACTTTCAAAATTGGATAACCAATTTGACGATTTTCGACAGTGGATGTCTCAAGAATACCCTGATAGTCAAGCTCTTCCTTTAATTGAGGGTCTAAAACGTATGCTTCAAAGTGATAAGAATGGAATTGATATTTTGCATGGTATTGCACACATTGTGGATTCAAATGTGATGCCTATGAAAAGTTGTGCCGAAACCTTAGGTTATATACAACCTCCTACTCAAGACAATCATTCTATTCCTTTGACGACTCCTATTGCTAGTATACCTACTTTTACATCAAACATAATGACTACTTCAACACAAGACATTCCTCCTATGATCACCAGTCATGGGGGCAATCCCTCTTCTTCAATTAACCCTCTTCCTTCATTCAATCCAACTTCTTCATTCATTCCTTCAATGAGTGTTCCTATTATATCACCACAAATGAATATGACGCAAGGGGGCAACTCGTTTAATCATTCCATTCCTCCTTGTAGTGTTCCTCCTGTCCAATCATCTCCTATGACTAACTATCACAGTGTCCCACCACCTTACTCTCTACCTTCTTTCAATAACATAACACCTCCATCACAATCTAACACGTCTAATATGAACTCTTTGACTGAAGCGACCATTAACAATCTTGCACAAACTGTCTCTTCTTTACAGCAACAAATTGCCTCTATGAATCAATCTAAGTTTAGTGTGCCCACATTTGATGTTGCGAGTCCACTTTCTCTTGACATTGTTCGAGCTATTCCCCCTAAACATGTTGAAATTCCACATTTGGAGCTTTATAATGGTAAGGGTGATCCTCTAACACATGTTAAGACCTTTCAAACAATATGTACTGATTTTGCTTATGACCAAAGGTTGCTTGCAAAATTTTTTACTAGAACATTAAGAGACAAAGCCCTACAATGGTATTGCTCATTGCCTTCCTATTCTATTACTTCTTTCGAACAACTTGCAAATGCTTTCATTCAACAATTTCAAAACAATATAAGTCCTAAAGTTACTTTGATTGATTTAATGCATTGTAAACAAGGTGTTAAAGAAAAAGTGACTGATTTCATTGGTAGATATAAGCATTTGTATGCTCAAATTTGCCTGACAATAATATTCAAAGAATCTTTATTTCTAATTTACAAAAAGACATTAGAGAAAAACTCCTGTTTTCTGAGTTTACTTCTTTCCAATAGTTGTGCGCAACTCTTCACAATTATCAACTGACTGTGAGTCAAATGGAACAATCACATCCTATGGGTCCGAGTGATAAGGGTGATAGTAGTCAACAACCATTTGGGAAGTTTAAACCGAACAGAGAGTCCATTAAATTCAATGAAAACATCATCAACAACAATGTGAATGCAGCATCAGGTGTGTCTGCTATTTCTAAGTTTTTCAAGAAAGAAAGAAAGTTTACTCCTTTGAATGAATCATTGCATAGTATTATGAATAAGTTATTGGAACAAAATGTGCTTACTCTTCCTCCTATAAGGCAAATTGATCCTACAAAGATTAATTCACCCTATTTTGATAACAAATCTTTTTGTCAATTTCATCGTCAACCTGGGCATGATACTGAAAAATGTTTTGCTTTAAAGGGGAAAATTCAAGATTTGATTGATAATAATACTATCTCTGTTTCTGGAGTGAATGATAAAGGCAATACATCTGTAGCTCCTCCTAACCAAAATCTTCAGATTTTCACTGATCCATTACCTTCTCATACCTCTAATGTGATTGATACTACTGATTCCTCTGTCTCACCTGATGATCTTGTGTCCATGACTCCGAATGTGATTAACTTTGTAGAGCAGCAGAAAATCCCTAAAGAACCTTCCATCACATTTGATTCCAGTGAAACTATCAGGGCACCTGATGGTCCTTTATATATAGTTGCAAAAGTCAAAAAAACACCTTGCCGTGGAGTGCTTATTGATCCTTCTTGTATGATTAATGGCATTACTGAAGAATTTCTTTTTACTTTGCAATTGAATCAAGTAATCTATGATGAAACAGATGTGGTTGTGAAACTATTTGATGCATTTTCTTCTCCTGCAATTGGTTCTATTACATTACCTATTGAGGTCCGTAACAAATCCCTTGATGTGAACTTTGTTATTATTCCATCTTCCGAACAATTTCGTGTGAAGCTTGGCTATCCTTGGCTATCTTCCATGAAAGCTATTGCTTCTCCTATTCACAAGTGTTTGAAATTTCCCCATAATTATGAAGTTGTTACTATCAATCATAGTCTCTTTAAACCAGCTGAAAGAACTTCTAGCGTTCCTCTTGATTACATTTGGCCTAAACAATTCCAATCTCTTCCTCCGTGAAGTGATCATCTTTTCAAATCTTATCAAAAGTGGAAAACACATATGATCCTATCTCTAAGTGAACCTAGAACACCCAAACTTGACATTCCTATCATTCTTGAGAAGGAAGTTCTTCCTTTGAAAGATAAAACTAATGTCTTTCCTCAAGAAGATTCCCAACCCATCCCTATGGATGTGACTATGCCTATGATTAATAAACTTCCTAAAAGTAGACCTATCCCTCCTCATCATGATGGACTTGGTCTCCTTCGAAAACCAAATATTCCTCCCTTATATGGAGCAGTTCCTCCTCCTTCCTCTTATGGAGAGAAGAGACCTTCCTCTTCTCCTATTTTTCAGCCTAAGAGACCACAACCTAAACACCCAAGTGATAAGGATGAGAACATTCCTCCTCCTCAATCTTTGCAACTTCCTACTAAGACTAGACGAAATCGTTCTGCACGTGAACGCCGGCGAAAGCGTCGTCTTAGAGCTCAAACTTTGCAATCCCCAAAAACACCTTCAACAAGCATTATTCCATTTTCTCCTCAGCTGACGATTGAGCCGAAATCTCCTAAACATAAGATGCATGATGGTCTTGATCCTGTACAAGTTAAAGATCCTATTTTTATAAATCTTGATGATGATATAGATGAAAATGTTATTCATGATGAAAATGCTACTTCTCCTGTTCATTCTGATAGTGAATATGAACTTGTTGATATTGATAACCATTTATCTAACGAATTTTCTAAAGCACTTATCCTAGCTCCTAGACAAGAACACCGCGGCTTGGGATATGAACATAGCCCTTGTTTGGATCTTGTGATAGCTCCATCTGCTGTGTTGGATGTTCCTCCTCTAGCGTGTTCCCTGCCTTCCCGAAACATTGATCAGCAAGATCGGGGGGTAGATGACGTGCTAGACTAGTTTCATTAGCATAGCAGATTCTCTCCTCCTCTCTTTCGTTACTTCTTCTATGTGTTACTCTCATTCTTCTATTTGTTGTCCTTAGTGTTGTCTACTTGAGGACGATGCAAAGCATTGAGATCTCTCGATCTCTCTCATGTTGACTCAAAAGACACATGTGTTCCCTTCTTCTAGGTGACCTTCCTTGATTGGGGAATGAAGAACAATTATGCATACATACATATGATATACATGAATTATCATACAGCATACTGACCTCGAGGAAAGTGAAGTCACCTTGTGCTTTGTGTTTTGTGTCTATTATCCTTGGGCTTAACTCACACTTGGGGGCTAAATCCTTGCGATAACATGCTCCTTTCCTTTCTCATTTCTTATATGTATCACTACCTTAAAGCAATCACCCCCGGTGAGGCGTGTACGATTGCTTTAACATAGGGGGGCATACATCCCGTTCATATCTTTTCAAGATACTTGAAATTTTCTTGACAAATTTAGCTTTGCCTTGAAAATTTTTGATATCTTTCTTGCATGACTCATAGTGAGGGAACCTTGCTACTGACAGTCATGGTTCTCCCTCGTGATCTTCCCTTTTACCTCGTCAATCGAAGTCGTAAGATCCTTAGTCCACTGGGGGCTTGGTGTATCTTGCCTCCTTGACGTGGTGAAAGTTTTTCAATGTTGCTTCCTTGTACTTTATCGGAAGTATGAGCGTACGCTTATACTCCCGCTAAAGTGGGGGCTAAATGTAGCATCCTAAAATTGCGACACTTGCAATTTCAACCACATTTGGGTCTTCACGATGGCGACGCAACACACAACCTGAATGGAGACCCCGAAACTTGCTCATGACACCAAAAACTGCATTTTTCCAGCACCCTGGCCTGATCCTCCTTGCACCCTGCTGTCCCGGGAGGTGGGACCAAAGCGCCCAGCGCCCTGGTCCTTCAGGACCAGGGCACCTAGCACCCTGGTCCCCCAGGACCATGGCGCCCAGCGCCCTAGTCCCTAGCCCTATTTTGGTCCCGGTCTCCTATGGGACTTCGGGCCTTTTTGTTTGCAAATTGGAAAATTAACATTTCTTGGTCGGCCTAAGGTCAGGAAAATCAGTCTATCAGCCCTAATTGACAAGTATATAAACTACATTTTCCTCTTTCATTTGACATGAGGGAAAAAGGCGTGGAAACGATACTCAAACATTCAAGCATTCAAGCATTCAAGCATTCAAACATTCCTTCAAGCAATTGATCATTCTAAGTCTCCATTCAAGGCTAAGTGTTGCATTCAAGACAAGGATTCAACCATTGAAGAGGAGATCACATACTACAACATACAACATACAACATACAACAACATCTATACCTTCGCATATAAGGATACAAACATCCTTACAACAAGGTATTAGTACTTGTTTTAGATTACATTTACAACATTTCTCATTTCTTGGTTAATTCCAAAACTGGGGTTTGACCTAAGGGCAAACCCCTAATCTCTAACCCCCCAATCGTCTTCGCTTTTCTGTGTGTAGGTTGCAGGTACGCGGCTGAAATTGAAGATCTGGAATCCTTGTGCAGAGACGAACAGATCCCCCTTCGTTTCGCGGATTTTTCGGAGGACCGTGTGCACGCCGGGCGCCATCATCCCGTCAACTTTTGCTCAAATTTGCAGGACAGCGCCGTCTCGACATTTTACTGCTAATTCCAGGTCCTCAGCTTCATATCATATCCCTATCTCAGTTTATAAGTGAATCTTTATCACTTTCTATGCATTCCTAGTTCAATCTTTCCATCTACATTCTTTACAAAAGAGGGTAGCCTTGTTGTCTTAACCCTTGAAACTCATATAGAATCCAATCTTGCATTGCGTGGGATTGGATCTTGTGGGTTTCAACCCCTCTTTTGAATGTAAAGTCCCTCCTAAGTGAAAACCATCAACCCTAGTGAATCTCCCTTCTCTCTCCTTGGAGTTGGGGAGGGGAGAACAACTAGGGTTCGATTTTTCCGCTTTACAGTATCAAGTCTAGTGTTATCCTCCCTTATATCCTTCATATGAACTGCAGAGATCTCAGAACCCTTTCTTTGGGCCCTTTTAAGTTGACAAGGCTTCTTATCCCCTTGTATCTCCACTTGGTTGCCTAAATCATCAAGGCACTCTACAAGTTTCCCCTTACAATTCATTATGGCCTTATGCTCAATCAACCAATTGATTCCTAGGATGACATCATAACTTCCTAATGCAGCTACATAAATATTTACTTCTATTAAGAAGTTAGGAAGTTGTAATTCATTGCATGTCAAACATTTATCTACCCTCCACTCTACCTGATTTCCATATTGAACATTCCAAGGTTTTGACATATATCTAGGCTTAATATTTAGCTTAGATACAATCCTAGGATCTAAAAATCAATCAATAGAACCTGTATCTATAAAAATGGACACTGCATGACCAAAAAGTTTACCATCAAATTAAATAGGTGAGGCTTGGAAATCTGCTTGACAGTTGTCAACTGCGACATGAATCTGGGTTGTCTTTTCCCTCTTGTCTCAATTGTGCATTGATTGCACTAGTTAGCATAATGATTTCCTCCACAAATGAAACATCCACCTTTAGGTCCCTTCTTATAGTTTGGCTTATCCTTCCCATTATTGAACATGTTACTGCCATAGTTATTGTTCCCTCTATTATTGAATTTCTTATTAAAATTCTCGCCTTTACTCTCCCCAGTATTGTTCTTCTTCAAGTTTCTGATATGCTGAGTTTCACCCTTCTGATTATTGTTTTGAAACTCCCTCTTCTTGAATTCTGAGTTCTTATTCCTAGCTTCATATATCTGTACTAATTTCCACTCCTACATAGTTGCCTTCTCAAAAGCTACTGCCATGGTTTCAGGACTATGCATTTCAACTTTTGCTCCTATCTGAGATTTCTATCCTAAGATGAACTTATGAAACCTGAAGTTCTCATTCATTTGATATTGTGGCACATACTTCAATAAGTGAGAAATTTTTTCCCAATGTTGAGTCACTGTCATGTCTCCTTGAGTTAGTTTCTGAAACTCATTTATCTTATTGTTAAAGAAGTGTTGTGGAAGCCACCTCCTTTAGAAAAGTTGGAGGAAAATATCCCAAGTGAGTTCTTTAGGTTGAAATTTATGTTGTTCTCTCTCATTGTCCCACCAAGTAGTGGCTTCACCTGAAAGTTGGTAGGCAACCTATATAGCTCTAGTCTCATCAGATAAGTCTCTAAGCTAAAAGTATTTTTCCATCTCTATGATCCGTGCCTCTGCTTCGTCACCTATGGTTTTCCTGTCAAATATAGGTGGAGTAACTTTCTTCCTTTTTTTTTGATAATTAAAAATAATAAATTTAACAAAAAAACAACCTGAAATATTACTGTTATCACGTCAGGTAAGAAATCCAAATAAAGATTCTATTAAGGAAAATCATTAAATCATTCGCTATCTACAAGAAATAATTCCTACACAATTCTAGATTTTGTGTTGAATTTAGCCATTAGTGGGAAATTTTAACAACATATTGAGAGAAAAGAGTGAAATTTTGGTACCTACAAGCATAAGTCTGTGACTAGAACACAACAGATATGGGAGAGGACGATACTCACCATTTAAAAAAAACAAAAACAAATTGCTAATCAAAATCAATTCCCATAGGAATCGTTGACCATGTAAATAGCCAAATTCTGAATTTGGCAGGAGACAATATAACCAACAACTTGACTCATGGGGGGATCGATTTGATTTTAGTAGAATTCAAGCTAAGGTGCTGAATTGGGGATAGAAGGGGGATGCTATGCTTCCCTCATCACTCAACAAACCAAACTCTATCTTATCGCCTCCTCCAACCATTTTGTTTCAATAGACCAAGGGAGGCATGGAGGCAGGAAGAGGCGTGGGAGACTGCATGAGGTGTGGAGAGTTCTTAGTTGAACCAGCAATGCCCCCTCTCTTTCCCACTAAATATGCCTTTCTCCAAATTGAAAATCTGCAGGGAAAAAATAAGAAGAGAGGGAAAGAAGGTGATTCAACAATCAAGAAACACAAATAGAATCTCCAATCCCACGTGGCACTTCAACCAAGCATGCAAGCAATTGCCATCCCTGGCAGAGGAGAGGAAGCAAATTGGAAGGGAAGAGGGAGGTGTGGTCTCACTGATTCGACCCCCTACAAAATGGCTATTAGCACACGGAGATCATAGAGAAAGAATAATAATACTTCTAGCGTAATTGATTGTGTGAAATATGATAATCAATCCTATATTTATAAATGATAAGACTAAGATTGATTTAATGCATGTAAGATGCATGTATTGAAAATTTGGTAACAATGAGTTCGATTAATTTTAAAATATAAAACTTAGCTGATTGTAATTACGAATGCATAAATTATAACAAACTAAATTGGGAAGTTTAACTAATTTGCATATCTCATGCATTCAAGATTTAATTTTAGTTTTTGAAATTTAATTATCCTTTTAGTCTTTTTTTAGATTTATTAAAAAAAACTAGGGATGATTATTTTATTATATTTTCTTTAATTTTTAACAATACCCCCCTTGCATGTCGTTTCCTATTTTAATTTTATAATTTATCCTCTAATCATTTATTATTATTATTTTCTAATTTAAATATCCAAACCCACCTATGCCAATTTTATAATTTAAATATTATAATTTACGAACTACAACCTCTAAATTGATTTTATATTTTAATAATTGAACTTTCGAATAATCACTTATTATATTCTATTTATTAAATTACATTCTTTAATTAATTTAGTTATTTTAATTTCTAACTTTAATTTGTTTAATTATTTAAATTTATAATTGCATAGGGTCCCATTCCATAAGTCACTGCTAACAAACTAGAAGACCCATCCTTAGTCATATGTCTGCCTTTGATGGTCAAACCTGCAACCACCTTACGCTCGACAAAAGGACATCAAATCACGATAAAAATGCATTCTATTCATCATCACATTTAAAAATCTAAAAATTCATTAATAGCATTAAACATCATCATTTAATAACTAAAACATCATTAATAACATTAAATATTGATCATAAATATCATCTATCATCATTAATCACCTCAATAATCTAATCAATATCATTATGCACATTTATTAGCATAATAATGTCAACAGTATCAGTATATAGAAAATAAAAGTAATCTAGAACTAAGTGGTCTGAATCGGGTCATGTCATCCTTCTTCGCAACCTAGACTTGGACTTCTTCCTATTGGTTGAAAATTTTAGTAACTGACGCCCTCCTAAATGGCACAATATTAGTCTAAGATCAATCAACACAAAACACAGAAGATGTTAAAGTTAATCAATCAAAAACCAAAGCATGAAGGCATTCCAAAAGAGACACTAAAAGAGACATGCTAAATATATCTAATACATAGAACAAATGATCATGAGACATCTCCAACTGCCTCTTAGCATGGCCTTAGCTTCTTCTCCCTTGTTCCTCTCCTCTCCAAGTTCCAAAATAGTGTAGCTCTCAGCAGCTTTTTGCACTATGGATGCTTATGGAGGATTGAGATTGTAGTATAGCTCCAAACATGAAATGAAAAGCTATATTTAATGCTAAAATGATTGATTTTACCAAAAAGACAAGATTTAGTTATGCTATGCTAAATGCTCTCTAAAATGGCTATAGTCTAAATGCTTACAAGTTTTCAGGATCTGGATTATGAAGGAATGGGCTCTATTTATAGGAAAAATGGAGCAATGGATGGCCAGGATTGAAAGGTTTAATCAAGGGTCAAGCTTGAAAGTTGGGGATCCATGTGCACAATTGGCACCAATAAAATAGTGACAAGTGTCAACACAAGATTGGGTTGAAAGAAAGGGGTTGGAGGCATTGAATGCCTGAGAAGACTTCATGGTTATCTAAAGGCTAAGGGTCAAGCCTAAATTTGGATTACCCACTGGATTAGGAGTTAATCCAAGGATAAACCTTTGTGCAAATGATTAAGAGATAATCATGGTCAAAGCATTAATGACCTGATGAGACCCTTGGGTTGGGTAGAGGTTGAGTCAAAACAAATGTTTTAACCATGTGGGAGAGTTGAATTAACCATTAATGGTTATTGGAGACTTTGGGGATTAAGTGGTTGAAAGTTGGAAGCCTTTAATGGTTTTCAAAGACTTTGGGGTTTTTGGTGGTTGAAGGTTGAAAACCTTCAATGGTTATCCAAGACTTTGGGCCATTTGAGAAGTGACTCCATTTTGCTTAGGAATGTGACAATATTTAGGGGATGGATTAGGCTAATTAGGAAGGGGTTAGAAGAATCTAGAAGGGGATTAGATTTTGGAAGTGGATTTGGTGGGTGAGGGAAAATAGGATTTTATTTAAAATAAAAATTCATTTATTTCAAATATGTGTGCAAGTTGCATTTGTAGGAAAATGCAAGTGGGGTGGGGATAATGATTTAAATAAATGTTTTATTTAATTTATTTAAAAGAGGAATAAGGGGATTTAATTAAATAAATAGATTTTATTTATTTAATTGATTGTGAATTTGGTTTAATGAATTAATTAAAATAAATTGAATAATTTATTTAATTAATAGAAGAATGTTTGGGGATGAATTAATTAAATATTAATTTAATTAATTGGTGGCTAGTGGATTTTTAATCAAATAAATATGAAATATTCGTTTAATTTAAAATGGACAGATTTATGTGACTACATTTGCCCCTCTTTGAGACGGTGCAGTTTATCGCATCGTTTCAAAGAAAGAAAAACTGGTGTGAAGAAATACCCCATTAAAATGTAAATTTAATGGGTGGTATGCCCCCTCGAGAGATGGGCCGAAGAATTTTTTTTGAAAAATCGGGCGATCTCTCGAAAAAGAATAGAAGAAATTAGAACTAATGATGAAAAAATGGGAGAAAATGGAGTGACTATGAAGAAACAACAAGCCAGCGAGTACCCTGAGGTCATGCAAGAGATACATAGCAGATGTAGTGTGGGGTTTGGATTGATGCTATACAATTGATCAAAATTGGTTGAACAATCTGGTGCAATCGGTTTAATTGCCCCAGTCAAGTCAAAGCGTGACAGTTGATGTCAGTTGGTCGCTTGGACATGATAAAGTCTGAGTAAGTGAATCAAAGTGACCTGATGTGACTTAGACAATTGATGTAATTGCCCGATGAAGTCAAGGTATATGAAGCAAAATACTCGTTGAGACGTAGACAATTGATGTAATTGTCCGTTGGATTGTGTTTGATTGGTTGATCAATTGATAGTATGTGCGTGTGATGGATGGTTGTGGGGAATCATGGTAGCCCCGTTGAGACTAGGCCATTATGATAAATGCCTGATGTAGTCTAGGATTACCATAATCGATTACCTGTTGAGACCCGAAGATACTTGATCAAAGTATCTGTTGATAGTCCAGGTGTGTGGGAGTCGATGTATCTGTGCAAATAGAGTAACTTTCTTGACTTATTGGATGACTTAGGATAGGAAACACAATCCCTCCTATTTAGAGATGGATGGTGATGAACGTGGCTTGATTGGGTTGATGGGAAACGATGAAGGATATGTGATGTTGATTATCAAGATGGGGAGGGTGAGGGGGGATTTGATGTTAGATAGAAGATATGGAGGACCTATGACTCATTCCTATGGAAGAAGAGGAAAATAGAGTATGCATTATTATGACTATGTATGCATGATATGCAACTATTATGAATGTATTGATGGGTGGAATGCAACGAAATGCAATAGATACAGATGAGATGAGATGATGATCCATAGTGCTCTATTTTCATCATTGAGCTTTAAAATGTTGGAAGAGAATACAAGCATCTTGACATAATGATTCAAGATGACCTGAGTATTCCTTTCATGGATTTGATATAGCAAGTTAATACAAGCAACTTGATATAATGGATCAAGTTGACCTGAGTATTGCTTGCGGAACAGACAAGGATTATCTCCTTTCATGCATGACTTGGATCGTCCTCCTTGATCTTAGGCTGATCATATCCTGAGACAAGTTCATACCGTACTAAGAAAATAAAACCTTTATCCAATTTGGAGGAAGAGGAACCAAAGAATGAGCATTGTACCTGCAAACAAATAGTATAGACATAAAGAATAAAGAATAAGGATCCTTGGTAATGGTTCATGCCCATATGGTCGAGATATACGCTGTAGTCAGCAAGCCGTAATGATCTATGACTACATTTGGCATAAGATCACATAGCTTGGTGAACTTCCCACGTAGACACCATTAGTACATGCCCCAGAACTTCATCGGAAATAATGCGCAAATGATACAAAACAATGCTGAAAGATCCCGATACAGATAAACAAATGAATTACTCACGAATCAACCAAGCATTTGATAGCTTAACAGAATTTTCTTGTCAAAGAAAACGTCATCTTGTCTTTGTTTTTGATAAGGAAGGATGCATCCTTGTGTTTAAAGACAGTTTGGTTTGTTGATGTTGATTGTGTGGTTGATTGGTAAATGGTCAGTGTGTGAGTAGTTTATCAATGTTTGTTTTGGTATCTGCATAGATGGGTATGTACAAAGTTTTGTCATGTTTTTGTGTAATTTTCAATGTTTTCTGATGTTTTTGGATTTTGTGAAATAGTTTTTGAATGTTTTTGGTATTTTTGCGAGATATTTTTGAATGTTTTTTGGATTTTGTGTTGAGATATTTTTTTGAATGTTTTTGGTATTTTCTGATGATTGCCTGAATGAAGAGCGTAATGATTTATAAGACAATGTAGAATCCACTTCCATCACGAGGGTAAGGGTATTGCCCCCAGTTTGTAGACCTGACTATGAAAAGGTGGGATGCTAGACGCATGGAGTACGTTCTTAATTGCAGATCAAATAACAAGCCATGGTTGGGATGGATGGATGTATGTGTGCATAAATGTGATCGCAATGAGCCTAAAAGATACTAGAGCCATTGCCTTTACGAGTGGCGCCTGTTTGCCAGGTTTTTACCATCGCACTTACCCAAGGTGCCACCGGAGTGGTTGTTCACCGTTTGGATGCATGATTTTTCTTTACTTTTCTGAATGTTTTTGTATTTTCTTCAGGACATTTTCTGAATGTTTTTGGTATTTTGCTGATATGTAGGGGAGCCTGATGCTCTGTATAGCTTAGGTATAAAACCGTTTGAGGTGCATGCTATTGATTGGATCTGCAAGCGGTTCTCCTTCTGATGTAGCCAACTGATATGCCCCGGACCCAAATACAGCAGTGACAACATATGGGCCCAACCAGTTTGATTCAAATTTGCCTTGATGTTCTCTGTTTGGTTGGTTGCGAGGATTCTCTCGTAGAACAAGATCACCTACCTCAAATGTACGAGGTCTAACTCGGTGATTGTAGCTTCTGCTCATGCACTGTTGATAGGCTTTGAGGTGATTGTATGCAGCTTGTCGCTTCTCATCTAGTAACTCTAAGTCCTGAAGACGAGATACTCTGTATGCTTCATCATCGATGAGATTGTGCAATGAAACCCGTAAGGATGGTATCTCGACCTCAATAGGTAGGATAGCTTCAGCACCATAGACCAATGAATAAGGAGTTGCACCTGTAGGGGTCCGAATGCTAGTTCGATATGCCCATAGCGTTGGATTCAATTGAACATGCCAATCACGACCGACATCATTGACTGTCTTCTTTAGGATCCTCAATATGTTTTTATTGGATGCTTCGGCCTGACCATTGCCTTGTGGGTAATAGGGAGTGGAAAAGCGGTGTTGGATATGAAATTTCTCACAAAGCTCACGAACATCCTGATTTTTGAAAGGAAGACCGTTATCTGTGACAATGGACATGGGCACACCATACCGGCAGATGATGTAATTGAGGATGAATGAGGCGATCTGCTTGCCGGTGACTTGGGTAAGTGGAACAGCTTCGATCCACTTGGTGAAATATTCGGTGGCGGTAATAATGAATTTATGGCCATTGGTTGAAGATGGATGGATTTTACCCACAAGGTCAAGGCCCCATTGACAAAAAGGCCATGGTGTTGTGATTGGTTGCAGTTCCTGTGCTGGTGCATGTATCAGGTCGCCATGAACTTGACATTTCTTGCATTTCCTAACAAAGTAGTAGGAATCCTTTTCCATAGATGGCCAATAGTATCCAGCTCGCATGATCTTCTTGGCTAGTGATGGACCACTTGAGTGAGTCCCGCAAATTCCTTCATGTACCTCTTCCAAAGCCTTTGTTATCTCATCTTGTTCCAGACATCGAAGGAGAGTACCATCAAGACTACGTCGGTATAAGATTTCGGCAATAATGGTATATCGAGCAGTTTGGCGAATGAAGGTTTTTCGTTGGTTATTTGATTGGTTGGGAGGAAGGGTGTGATCGCGAAGATAGGCGTAGAACTCACCGTACCATGGGGATTCGGAGCCAACAAGGCGACATATCATTTCGGATTCAGGGATATCATAAGCAGGAATCCAAAGCTGTTCTACCAAGAACTCGTAGCGTGTTGAATTCTGTGGAAGATCTAGGAGAGATGCGATAGTAGCCATAGCGTCAGCAGCTCGATTCTGATCTCTTGGTATCTGCTCAAAAGTGATAGTAGTAAATGATGTCTTTAGAGTGTCCACCATTTGCTTGTATGGCATGAGTTTATCATCTTTGGTCTGATACTCATCTGTTGCTTGTCGAATGACCAGTTGGGAATCGCCATATACTTGCAATTCTTTTAATTTCCATTGTATGGCTAATCTGAGTCCTGTGATCAAGGCCTCATACTCTGCTATGTTGTTTGTGCATGGAAATGTGAGCCTGTAAGACTTCGGGATGCTATCACCTTGAGGTGTGATAAACAGAATGCCTGCCCCCGAGCCGTGCCTAGTGTATGAACCATCAAAGTATAATTTCCATGACTGTGCTTCTGTAATCATGAATATCTCTTCATCTGGAAAATTGGAAATGAGAGGATGATCGCCTATGAGAGGTGCATCAGCCAACTGATCTGCAATAACTTGACCTTTGATAGCTTTACGGTCCACATACTCAATGTCAAATTCACTTAGAATCATCACCCATTTGGCCAAGCGACCTGTCAATGCTGCTTTGCTGAGTAAATACTTGAGTGGATCAATCTTTGCAATGAGTTGTACCTTGTGTGTTAATAGATAGTGCCGCAATTTAGTGGCTGCCAGGATTACTGCTAGGCAAGCTCGCTCAATAGGTGTGTAATTGAGTTCATAGCCAACCAGTGTACGAGAGATGTAGTATACAGCACACTCTTTGCCTTCTGCATTATGTTGTGCCAGTAATACACCTAATGCTGTACTTGTCGCTGAGATATAAAGTAACAACGGTCTACTTGGATCTGGTGGCATCAACAATGGTGGATTCATGAGATAGTCTTTAAGGGCCTGAAATGCTTGCTGGCATCGGGCATCCCACTGAAAGCGGATGTTCTTGTGTAGCAGGTGTGTGAATGGGTGACACTTATCAGCCAATTGTGCAATGAATCTGCGGATGGATTGAAGCCGTCCTTGTAGTGTCCTTAGTTGACTGATATTCCTTGGAGGTGGCATGTCCATGATTGCCTTAACCTTTGCTGGATCGACCTCAATACCTTTGCTTGAGACAATGTATCCTAGAAGCTTCCCGGAGGTCACTCCGAAGACACATTTCTTTGGGTTGAGTCGAACATGGTATTGTTCCAGTCTATCAAAGATTTTATCTAAGATGTGAAGATGTCCTTCTCTAGTAAGTGATTTTGCTAGTAAATCATCCACATAATCTTCCATTATAGTATGCATCATGTCATGGAAGATGGTGGTCATTGCTCTTTGATAGGTCGCTCCTGCATTCTTTAGACCAAAAGGCATTACATTCCAGCAGTATGTGCCCCATGGACATGTGAAGGCTGTCTTATGTTGGTCCTCTGGTGCGATCTTTATTTGATTGTATCCCGAAAAGCCATCCATGAGTGAAAGCATGGCATGTCCTGCTGTCAAATCTACTATGATGTCGATATTTGGTAGAGGGAAGTCATCCTTAGGACATGCCTTATTCAGATCTCTAAAGTCTGTACAAATGCGGATGCCCCCTTTTGGTTTGCCAACTGGTACAATGTTGGAGATCCATTCTGCATAATCAATTGGTCTAATGAAACCAACATCCAGGAGTTTCTTGAGTTCTGTTTTGACTAGCACGGCAATCTGAGGATGCATCTTACGAAGCTTCTGCTTGACAGGTTTGGCTCCTTTTGCTACTGTGAGATGATGCATGACTAAATCAGGATCAAGCCCAGGCATGTCTGCATATGACCATGCAAAGTTGATCTGACGCTGTTGGAAGAATTCTATGAATTGAGGCTGTTCCTCTGTAGTGAGAAGAGATGCTAGATGTATGATATGAGGGTTTTCAGGAGTCCCCACATTGTATTCTTTGGTTTCCTCGATGAGAATCGTCGATCGTTCCTGTTGTGTACTAGCAGGGAGAATGTCAAACCCTTCATCCTCAGGCGCCTCAGAGAGGTTTTCACCGTTGGATACGCTCTTTCTTTTTACTTTTGTTGGATCAAACAGTGCCACAGTGTGGTTTTCACTGGAAGATCCATGTTTTAATGTTATATTTTTGCAGCTGAAGGGTTTGGCATCCGCTCCGAAGTATGCTGTGCTATTAAGTTGAATGACGAATCCAGCTTTGTGATCCCCGCTTGGTAGATTATCCCTTAATTCCAAAAAGTCAATGATAGCCTCATCGTTTTGGAAGAGGTCAAGACATGGGGGATTTGGTTGGTTCCATTCGATGAGTTCAGGGTGGACAATGGGCATTACGTCATCGATTAGGTTAAGTGCGGGAGATGTATCAGTGAGGGTTAAGACAGTGTGGTGAAGGTCATTGATGGTACTCTCCCTGTCAGAATCAGGCGTAGGATGAGACGTAGGGTCTGTGGAAGATGTTTCCAGCTCAGGTACCCAAGTGGTCTTTATCTGTGCTTCTCCATAAACAGGAATGTCTTTGCGTGGCGGAGGTGGTGATGTGTCTTCCTCATCTGAAGTGTTAAGCTGCACTGAATCGAATTCCCACTCATGTGAGTCGGTCTCTGAATCACTCTCCAGCATCCGATTGCTATACCATACTGGGATGTCTTTGGAATTAAATACTGCAGACGTGATTGGTTTATGTACTTTTGTGGTGATCAATGCTGCAGGAACCGTGATGGGGTTTAAAGGATTTGTCATTGGAAGTATCGGCAGTGTTGATTCCGTGGCTTTTGCTGGAACTACTGGTGCCATAGATGCTGCTGCGGGTTCTGATACAGTTGTTCCTACAGATGGTGTTGCTGATGGGATTACTGGTTCGTTTGGTGGGATGTTTGGCACTGTAGATGGTTGTGGTGGGTTTGTGAGCCTCGATGGGGCAGTGGGGATATTGCTTGATGGTGCTTTGATTATGAAAGGTGTCCTCTTTGCAGTAGGTGGGCAAAATGGTTTGCTGGGTTTACCTTTGAATCTGAGTTTAGGAAGGACTTCCTTTTCAAAGCCTAGGCCTGTATTACCTTTGGGTTTGAACTCTGGCAGCAGTGGTTCTTGTCGTCCTTGTTTGCAGGATCCCAAGGCACTCTGACCATCATACCCCATTCTTTGCATAATGAGGAGGCCTTTGCCATACTGTTCTGTAGGAAGCGTAACTTGCGGTTTGTCAGTGGTGATGGGATCTTTATAGATCCAGTCAGCTAGGTCCTCATCTTGTGTCTCTTCCTCTTGACTCTTTCCAAGGACGAAAGGCGTTAAAGCACATGCGGGCGTGACTATGGATTGTTGGAGCAACTGCTGGGGTTTACCATGCGTTCTAGGAGAAGTGGGCATTTGTCCCACACAAAAGAGCTGACTCAAGTTATATTCCCCGGGACCTTCCTCTGTGGCTTTCATCTTAAGCTTTTCTTGCTTGGGTATAGGAGTGTTTGAACTGGCCAGAGAGGCGGGATTTACATATGATGTGGAGGAAATGGCTTCCCTATTATTAGGAACAGTAATCTCTGGTTGATGGCTGATATTATGGCAAAATGCAAAGGGATTTGCATCGCCCAGGATTGTGATCTCTGCACCGTTATGTGGGAACTTGATACATTGATGGTAGGTAGATGGAACGGCTTGCATGGCATGTATCCAAGGTCTTCCTAATAATAGATTATATGGCAGAGGAAGGTCCAAAACCTGACAAATTATGTGTTTTACCACAGGGCCCACTCGGATTGGTAGCACCACCGCTGCTTTGGATGAACGCTCTGCATCATCATAGGCCTTGATGGTGATCTTCTTGCGAGGATCCACTGATTCTATTGCATATCCCAATGCTGTGACCAATTGTAGTGTGCAAATGTTTAGGCCTGCTCCATTATCAATCAAGACTCGCTTGATCCTGTGTTGGTTGACAAAGCCTTCAATGTGTAGCGAAGCGTTATGAGGTTGTTGGAAGGAAGAGTTGTCACTTTCAGAAAAAGTGAGACAAGGTGATGACTTTAGAGTTCCAACCATGGCTTGAAATTGGTCCGTGTTTATGTTTGCAGGGACTGACGCCTCTTGGAGTGCGTGATCCAAGATTGTTTTATGAGAGGGTGACAGACGCAAAAGCTCCAAAATGGATATAAGTGCAGGGGTTTTGTTTAATTGTTCCACAAGATTGTACTGCTTTGGGATGGAGGTAGTGCCTTGTGGAGCTGCCTTTATGGTGACCTTGCCACGACGTGTAACAACATTGCAATTTGAGGTGGGATTTTTGAAGGTGATAGTTGCAATTTGTTCACTGGCATCATACAGGTGATTGACAGTGTAATTATACGCAGCCTGCGTATAATCAGTGGTATCAGGACCTCGTCTGGAAGTGGAAGGACCCCTTTGATCTTGCGATGGAAGTGGATTCTTGAACATCTGATGATCATTATTGGTTGTTTTTGGGTCATGCCCTTCAATTTCAATTTCTCCTCGGTCAATAAGATCTTGAATGAGATCTTTCAATCGATGACAATTACTTGTCTTATGTCCTCTTCCTTGATGGAACTCACAATGTTCAGTATCTCTCCACCATGCCGGTTTGACTTGAGGCTCATAATTTGATAACTTAGGTAGCGTGATCAAATTCTGAGAAATGAGTTGTCGCATCACTGTTTCAATGGGTTCCCCTAAGGGAGTGTATGTGCGTTTTTGTTTTTGTGGACGAGGTCTTGGTTCATCCTGAGATGTGATGCGACCTTGATTAGGAAGAACATTTGTGTTATTTTGAGGTGGAGGATTTTGTCCTGCAAACCGAACCACAGGTTGTGCATTTTGGACAGTCCGAGCATCCACAACCCCATCATTGACGATATTCTTATTCTTGTTCCAGAAGTTCGGTTTATCGCTATTGAAGCGCGGGCGAGGACCATCTTTGGGTTCATTAAAGATTTTGATGAGTCCTTTTTTGATGAGTGCCCGCTCACATTTTATACCCTTGGTGATCATATCGTTAAAAGAATCTGTGTCTTTGACATCCAGGTGAAATTCCATTTCTTCGTTTAAGTTGGAAATGAAAATTTCCACTAGTTCTCGTTCAGGTAACTGAAGAGAACGTCTGCTAGACATTTGGCGCCATCGTTGCAGGAATACTGAGAATAATTCACCTGGTTTTTGTTTGGTGTTGCATAGATCAGCCATGGTGATGTCACGTTCAATATTATAAGAGTAATGAGATAGGAACTTCTGGATGAGTTCCTCAAATGTTCTTATGCCACCTGGTAGTCGGGAAAACCATGATGTGGTTGTTCCTCCCAAGCTTTGGGGAAAAAGGCGCATTAAGTATGTGTCTTCATATGCAACTTCGAGACAAGCGGAATGAAATTCTCGGACATGATCGCGGGGATCTCCCTTTCCTCTATATTTTTCGAATTTTGGTGTTTCGAACCCGCGTGGAAAGGGTGGCATATAAAGATTCCTGTCAAACGGATAGGGACAGATGTCGTTAAGTGAGAATTGATTGGTTTTAACACCACTATGAAGTTGCTGGGCGAGATTCTCAACTTGTTGCCGCAACATCTCTATTTCGTTAGGAGGAGGAGGTGGTGGGTTACCTCGAGGGATGTTATATCTGATGTGGTCTCTACGCCTTTCCTCCTCATGGCGACTTTGTCTTTCTGATGCTTGTCTTAATTGGGCAAGATCAAAGTCTGAGGGGAGTTTGGCTCCTTCTTGAGCCAGTTTTAAGAAGTGAGCATCCGCATTGCTCCTTAGTATTTCATCGAATAATCTGTTAAAATGAGGGTTATGCTGAACCCTTTCAATTGTGGAAGGAGTGGGTGTACTTGGGTTTTCATCATTCCCAGTTCCTCCAAGTGCTTCTTGAAATTCATTGAGGTTGTCCTCTTCTTCCTCAATTTCTATTTCTTGCTGCCTTGATCGTGATCGGGTTTGAGCCATTTTGTTTGCAAGTTTGTTTTTGATTGAAGATGATGATGAGTTGGTGATGAAGGATGGATGTTTTTAGTGGATTGGTGGTATGTAGGTTTCTAGCACTTTAAGATAGATGTAACCAAAATTCCTTCTTTGAATTGCTTGCTTGTTTTGATAAGTTTTGATGTGATAAGGTGTAGAGAAATCTGAGATGTGTTACAGATTTTGACTACCTAGTAATGAGAGGATTCACTCATGAACTAGTTTTAACCTGCGTAGATGTGTCTCTTAGGATGAGCTTATCCTAGATGTAGAAACAATCTAAAAGTGATGTGATGTGTTTGATTTCAAGCAATATCTAAAAAGAGAATTTGGGACAAGAACCTCTGAATGTTTTGAGAGTTTTGGGATGAATTGATGATGGAGTGATAATGTATGAATAAGATGATGGATGTTTTGTTTTCAACTTCAATAAAAACTTTGTGTCACAAATGGGACAAACTCTATCTCTTCCCTTTCGGGTGTTGGTGGCACTTCTCGAGCTGTGTTGTAGGTGATACAGATGTTTGGGAAGAAATTGGGGTTAATCTTTCCTCCTTGATTTTTGTGATAACTCAAAGCTCTATATTGCATAAAAGCTCTGCGGTTCAATGATTCTGAATCAAACTTGTTTGTTTTACCTTGAAGGTATAGACGCATGCGATGTAGAAAGACTCTATGTGAGACAAAGATTTGTCTATTGAGATAGAAGAATTTCCTCTTTTTGATTAAAGCCTTTGAGCTTAGTGGTCTCCTTTTCAAGGTGATACTCTGATGACACTTCTTCTTTCGCAAGATGTGAAGAATGGTCATAAATTTTTGACTCTTTGTTTGTTTGTACTTTGTTTTTGGTATTTTTGGTTGTGTTGACAGATGTTGGATAAATACTTTGTTTTTGGGGTTGATTTTCTGATTTTTCTTTGACAAGAAAACAAAGCAAGCACACAAACACAAGATTGTAGCCTCAAAGGCACAAATGAGTATGGGTCTAGATCAACCCAATCCTTGGACTTGTTTCTGACCCTTCCTTTAGATTTATTTTAAGGTGTAATTCCAAAGCCTGAAGTCGGCTCAATTTGCACTAGGTCTGTAAAATGAACACACTTCAAACACTCTTTATCCCTATGGTCAAATGGCCAGTTGTGATAAATTTAGCCCACATCTTGATATTTCTTTGACTTTGGTACTACATACCTTATGAATCCCGCCGTGGCAGGTAAGGATGTGATATACTAAGTCTTGCATGAGCATAACAAATAGATGATCCCTATGATGGGGGAGTCACCACTTTTATCAAGCCACAAGTGACCTTTCAAAAAGCTAGGTTTCTACTCAAGGAAATATGTATGGTGAGTATCTTGGGAGCAAAACCATCTATGCTCTTGCACTAAATTATACCTCAAATATCCTCAATCAATAGAACAGGTGGGCTACTACTTAAAGGTGTTTAGTCATGTTCGATGGCTTTGGACATAAGTTCATTCTGCAGTGACTCACTTAAGAGCCTTGTAACTGGTGGTGGGGCCCATTTGTCCTTTCGGCCAGTTACACTGTAGGAACAGCTATACCCAAGGCTACAGCTTTCGCTCTCACCTGATTTCTATAGCGGCTCGAAGGATTTACCGCTCGAGGTCGTTCCCAAGAGTATCGATCCCTTGGCAGGCCTCTCTTAAAAAGATAAAATTTTGAGCGTTACTAACACTTTTCTCTTGCACCTAGGACCACGAGAGCCAAGGGAGAGGATAGTGTGTGTTAGAAGTAGGACCACTCGACTGACTTTTTGTGCACAAGCGTGCCAAACACGTAAAACACTTGTTCCTTTTAATCCAGCATTTGCAAATGTGATCTAACTATTTGGAGATGTTGCTCCAACAGCCATGGTGTTCTTTTTAACTTCAAAGCAATATGTTTTGTAATCTAGAAGTTGAAAGTCCTGGTCAACTTAATGAAAAACACGATTGCATGAAGGAAAATTTGTTTTTGCCAAAATAAAGACAAGTGGATTGTTCTTTTTACTGCACCAAAAAAATTTTGAAGTGTGGATTGTGATTTTTAAGTCCCAATTGATGCAAGAAATAAAGTTTGTTTGGTTGATTTTAAGCACCAAAACAAAATGTATCCCTAACTAGAAAACAATGAAACTATTTTTTTTTGTGTTTTTAAGTTCTTTTTAAGCACTAAATGAAAATTTTTTTTGTGATTTTTGTTGTGTTGTTTTAACCTGCACAAAGAAAAGAAACAAGTTAATAAAATTGATGCTCAAAGGGGGGCTTCCACAAGCCTAATTTTTGATTTTTTTCGGTTACAAGTCCCTTTGGTCGACACTCTGTCGCAATAGCGCTATTCTGTGTTTTTTACAGAAGCGCTAATTAATACGAAAGCGCTAGTCTGCGTGAGCAGAAGCGCTAATTTACACAGTAGCGCTTAAATAAAAGAAAATCCCGAGAATACAAAAGCGCTAGAATGGAGTCAAAAGCGCTGAAACGGTGACAATAGCGCTGGAATGTTGTTAATAGCGCTGAAACATTTTCAATAGCGCTACTTTAGGGTCAATAGCGCTAAAAGAAATTTTTCAATAGCGCTAAAACGCGTTCAATAGCGCCGAAGCGCGACCTGTGTGGCAATTTCAACAAGAAAAATGTTAATTTCAAAAAAATCAATCAGAAGGTTGCGTGTTCGATTCACGTCGGGTTCACCAAATGACGCCCTCCTAAATGGCACAATATTAGTCTAAGATCAATCAACACAAAACACAGAAGATGTTAAAGTTAATCAATCAAAAACCAAAGCATGAAGGCATTCCAAAAGAGACACTAAAAGAGACATGCTAAATATATCTAATACATAGAACAAATGATCATGAGACATCTCCAACTGCCTCTTAGCATGGCCTTAGCTTCTTCTCCCTTGTTCCTCTCCTCTCCAAGTTCCAAAATAGTGTAGCTCTCAGCAGCTTTTTGCACTATGGATGCTTATGGAGGATTGAGATTGTAGTATAGCTCCAAACATGAAATGAAAAGCTATATTTAATGCTAAAATGATTGATTTTACCAAAAAGACAAGATTTAGTTATGCTATGCTAAATGCTCTCTAAAATGGCTATAGTCTAAATGCTTACAAGTTTTCAGGATCTGGATTATGAAGGAATGGGCTCTATTTATAGGAAAAATGGAGCAATGGATGGCCAGGATTGAAAGGTTTAATCAAGGGTCAAGCTTGAAAGTTGGGGATCCATGTGCACAATTGGCACCAATAAAATAGTGACAAGTGTCAACACAAGATTGGGTTGAAAGAAAGGGGTTGGAGGCATTGAATGCCTGAGAAGACTTCATGGTTATCTAAAGGCTAAGGGTCAAGCCTAAATTAGGATTACCCACTGGATTAGGAGTTAATCCAAGGATAAACCTTTGTGCAAATGATTAAGAGATAATCATGGTCAAAGCATTAATGACCTGATGAGACCCTTGGGTTGGGTAGAGGTTGAGTCAAAACAAATGTTTTAACCATGTGGGAGAGTTGAATTAACCATTAATGGTTATTGGAGACTTTGGGGATTAAGTGGTTGAAAGTTGGAAGCCTTTAATGGTTTTCAAAGACTTTGGGGTTTTTGGTGGTTGAAGGTTGAAAACCTTCAATGGTTATCCAAGACTTTGGGCCATTTGAGAAGTGACTCCATTTTGCTTAGGAATGTGACAATATTTAGGGGATGGATTAGGCTAATTAGGAAGGGGTTAGAAGAATCTAGAAGGGGATTAGATTTTGGAAGTGGATTTGGTGGGTGAGGGAAAATAGGATTTTATTTAAAATAAAAATTCATTTATTTCAAATATGTGTGCAAGTTGCATTTGTAGGAAAATGCAAGTGGGGTGGGGATAATGATTTAAATAAATGTTTTATTTAATTTATTTAAAAGAGGAATAAGGGGATTTAATTAAATAAATAGATTTTATTTATTTAATTGATTGTGAATTTGGTTTAATGAATTAATTAAAATAAATTGAATAATTTATTTAATTAATAGAAGAATGTTTGGGGATGAATTAATTAAATATTAATTTAATTAATTGGTGGCTAGTGGATTTTTAATCAAATAAATATGAAATATTCGTTTAATTTAAAATGGACAGATTTATGTGACTACAGTAACCATGAGAGTTTACAAAATTGTGGTTTCAACCATAGCAAAATGAGATTAAATCACTCCTAATTTCTAAGGGAAGGCTCCCCCTGTAATTCTCTACTCTACCTTTATAAAATAAGATACGAGTTTCAACTCCTAATCTAACTTGGGCGATACATAATCTTATCCTCTTTTTTCATGAAAGGATTTACAATATAGAGCAACAATAATTCTTACAATTTTATTGTTACAAATTAACTTATAATGCAAGAATGATACAATATGGACAAGGAAAGAAGCAAAGTTTCTATAAAGTCCCAAAGGCCTTTGTTGCTTCTTTGGGATGATAATGAGTGCTTAAGCTCAAATTCTTAAAACTCATTGTTGTCCTATCAACCTTTTTTACAAATACTTATGTAACCGAATGTGTTAATTAAAAAAATCAAAGTAAAGGACCGTAAAGGGGAAAATTTGATTTGGCAATTTGCAACATAGAAGGAGAAATCATCAAATCAATTTTTCGCTTTGAGGGATATTTACTTTACATTCAAAAGAGGGGAGGAATCCACTAGATTCAATCACAAATCAAATAAGAACTTAATACTAAGTGGATTGATTGATTGTGATGTGATTTTCCCTCTTTCGTAAGTTGAAATGCTTATTTAGGGTTAAGTGTTGAAATTAAAAACAAAACTAAGAAAATACTGAGCTACAGGTTCATGATTTGGTCATGCACTTGGATCCGAGAAATATGAGCTGATTTGGATTTGCCCTATGAATACTGCCTGGAATAGAAGGGACAATGACATTGCCTCTTGGTCCTCCAAATTTTCCATGCGTCGAAAAGGGTTTTTCCGTCTTTGCAAATAAAGCTTAATTGCAAAAGAACAACTATGCACCTATTTCCTACACACATAAAGAAGGGGAAAAAGGTTGGGAATAAGGGTTTGCCTAAGTCAAACCTCGGTTGAGGAATCAACCTTCAATGAAATATTGCAAATGCTTGAAATAAAATGATGGAAAGGTATACCTTCAGATTTGCAATTGTTGGTGTAAATAATCATTCATCATGGATATTATTACACCTTACTTTCCTTTGTGCCACATTGGGATAGTGTGTGTGGGAGAATTTCCACCTTTTATGGTGTGATCTTGTTACTACTCTATCATATCCACTTATTGTGGAGTGATAATTCCACCTTCGGTGGGTGATCCACCTCATGTGGAATATTTTATTGTTTCTCCTACCTACCCTTGTTTCTTATAGAGCCACATGTCATGTTTGTGTGCTCACATATCTATATAGCCTTGCCTATATATGCAGGCTCATATTCATTGTATGTAACAACTATTGATCATTTATCTATTGATGAGAATACAATTTATTCTTGTCCTATATTTTGTCTCTCTATTTTGTACATTTCATTGAGCTCTTTATCTTGGAAAAATCTCACAACAATGAATGATGATGATGCTTTTCTTATTGAATGTAATCACATATGTTGTATGAAATGACATGAACATGACAAAACCCTAACACACACATGCTTGCAAATGAATGATGTAAATTTTCTCCACAATGGTTGAATGAAAATGGTTGATGTAGACTTGATGAATGGTTGAGAAGACTTCACATAACCTGCTCTTTCACTTCACAAGAGGCTCCTTTCATTGAATTATTTTTTGGGGGGCCTCTAATGAGGAAAGAAAAGGCTATATGTATGAAACCCTAATATTGTTTTGGGTCATAGGCTAACCTAGAAATGATATAATTTCATAATATCCTAGATTCAAATTTTAAAATACCTCCAAATCATGCTCCTAAAATTTGGGGAGAAAATGTCAGGAAAGACTTATGCCTCTTGTGTCCACATGAGAGGGAAAGACTTCCTTACATGCTTGGCCATCGTTAATGTTAACTTTTTGACATAGGTTGGCACAAGGGAAGGTTTACTGCTCACATTTTTCATAGGGAAAAAGGCTAAAATTGGGCCCCAATTGGAGAGGACCAGGGCGCTACACCCTAGTCCAAGTGAGGACCAAGGTGCCATGCCCTGTTCCTACCCCGAATTGGGCCAAGGTAAGGGGTCCAGGCAAGGCACAAAGTGAAAATATGAATTTTGTTGCATGGTGGAGGCATAAATGGGTCTTGATCAAATGTGAGAATGAGGACACTAAGGCAAGGGCACCAAATGCAGTCAAAATTACAAAGGGTGCAATTTTAGGATGCTACAAGCACAAATTCTTTAAACTAACTCCTAATTACAACTTTCAATAATATTTTTTTGAAATGATAATATGAAGGTCAAAGTCTTCAAGCTATGATTTCCTTTTCCAAGATGACACAATAGAGCACAAAGTCTTCAAGGTGCTACCTTAATATATTTTAGCTAACTTTATCTTGATAATACCAATATGAGGTGCAAAGTCTTCAAAATAATATCACAATCACCAATTCCGAATTCTATTAACAAGAGTAAAAATATGACACAAAGTTCACAAATTAACAATTGCCTCTATTCTTTAACAATATTCTCTCAACACACCTTTACTTGAGCAAAAAAAAAGAAGAATTTATAATGAAAATAACATAAGAACACTCTCACCATAAACCACAAATGAATCCAACACAAAGTCTAGATGCCAAAGCTTTATTCTTATTTCATCAAGTTTGTAAAATCACAATAGGAACACAAAGTTTCACTTTTTCTCTTCACTTTGGTAGAGTTTTGGCATATAAATTAAAGATTCTTGATCGAAATTACAATAAGCAACCTCATATATATAGGAGAGGTGTGTTGAGCAAAACTAGGAAAAACTATGAGTAATTCAAAGAAGAGTCCTAATTGACTTTGGACTCGTGCATTACCTAAGTTCAAAAACTAAATACAAAATGACACTTGAGGTGTCAAAGTCTTTGTTGGCATTCTGATGCAATTCTGTATGACCGGTAAATGATATGGTTGTCATTGCTGGAAATATCATCTCCTTAGTCTTCCCCATCCTTAAGGAGTAAGAAAACCAGACAATGAGTAAATAGGCAGAAAGTAAGTATACCGACAAGCAATAGACCGACAAGTAGTAGACCAACAAGCAGTAAGGTGATCGAGTAGCGGTGAGTAGATCGGTAAGAAAGATGTCCACTAGCTAAGCAAAGACTAAACCGGTACACAAGAAGAAATTGGCTAGACAAGGTTGTGATTGGTTCACCGAAAAAGTTGGTAACCGACAGACTGGTAACATTTAGTTACACCCAGTTAAATCAGAAGTATTCTCTCAGTCAACCAATAGAAATATAGGCATGTTCAACAGTATTGACAGAGATTCCTGTATGATTTCAGAAGTGCATTTTAAGGGTTCACAATGGAATTTTTTAAATGATTTTTTTGGAGGGAAAAGTTGGCGAAAGACTTAAGGATCTATAAATTCACATATCTCATTCTTGAGAGGGTTGTTGTCAAGGTGATTAAAATTAATGTGAAAAAGAACATAGGGGGAGTTTCAGAGCATGCAGAGTCGAGTGACAAAAGATCGATAGAGTGGGGTTTCACAGAGCAGTGACTTAGGTGACAGAGGACTGGTAGTGAAAGATTCAAGTATGAACAAATCAACAGAAGGTTGAGTTGTGAAGGACAGGCACAATCGATGCAGACCAAGACTGATGCCTAATTGTGATCTGATCAAGCTAATGTGTAGCTTCATGTATTTGATCATTTATTTGTTGTTTTGAAATGATTACAATATAAATCCCTTAACTGGGTGGACTTTAACAGCTCCCATTGTATAAATCCCTTAACTGGGTAACATCTTAATTGATGTTCTAAGTCCTCTAACTAGGCTACCTTTAATAGGGTAAAGGCACTAACTGACCTTCATCAAAATCCCTTAACCGGGTGGCACCTAACCAATGTCTTTGTAATCTCCTAACAAGGATGGCTCTTCACTGGGTGTACTCCAGAAGAGTATTTTGTGAGTTCCTACTCACACCATGGTTTTCTCCCTATTGGATTTCCACGAGATAAATCTGTGTGTCTTTGTGTATCTTTTCATGTATGCTTAATCTTCTGCAGTAATTGTGTACATTGGTGAATGGTTAATTAATTCATATTTAAAGCTAAAGTTTCAATTAGTAAAAACTGGTAATGTACTGATTCACCCCTCCCCTCTCAGTACTAGTTGGATCTAATAATTGGTATCAGAGCACCGTTCCTTTGAAGTGAAGATTAATAGCTTGAGGATAAAGATCATGGAAGAGTACCAGTATCGGAAGTAGATTGATGAAGCCAATGAGATCATTGCTCAGCTAAAAGAGAGATTGAGAAAATCTCTTGCAAAAAGGAAGGAATAATCTCAACAGCTAAATGAAAGTCAGGATATCATAGATCAACTCTCTGAATAGAGTGGATCTAAAGAAGCTAAAGAAGTAGTCTCATAACTCATTGAAAAGAACAAGAAGCTGATCGAAGAAGTCACACATCTCAAAAGGGAACATGAAGGTCAGGCCCTGAGAATGACTGAGATACTAGAAGCCAACATAAATGCTGATGAAAGAAAAAGGAAGACAGAAGAAGAACTATCAAAATTCGAAAGAGCCGGGAGGCTTGCTGAAGATGCCCTGAGAAAAAATGATGCAATCATGATTGAGAAAGATGAAGAAATCCGAGTTCTTACTCAGGAGAATGAATACATACACAAACATCTGAATGACAATGCAAAAGAAAAGGAGAAGATGATGAAAGAGATTGAACAACTCAAAAGTGAGTTGAAAACTGAGAATGAGATAAATGAGAAGCTAAGAAAGTTCAATGGAAGGTCTGAGAAGGTAGATAAATAGTTGAAGGCTCAGAGAAGAACAAAGGATACAACCGGTCTTGATTACCCTAGTTCAGGTCCTATAGAAACTAGAGAATCATCTAAATCCAAAAGAATGAAGGATGATAAAATAAATCAATCAGAAGCAAGAGGTATGAAGTCTTTCAAATTATCTTGTAATCATTGTGGAAAATCGGGCCATACGACCAATGACTGTAGGAATAAACTGGTTAATCAAAAGAAGACTTTTACTTTTGATGGTTACTGTCACAATTGTCATAAGTATGGTCACACTTCTTGTGAGTGTAGATCTCAATCAAGAAGCCTGACAAGTGTAAAAAGATTTAATGGACATTTCTTCACTTGCAATAAGTTTGGACATAGATCAAAAGAATGCAAGTTCAAGACAAAGGTATCAAGGCCACTGTTCAAACCAGTTAGTCCTAAAAAAAGGAGTAATCAGTTGAATGCCACCTGTTCCATGTGTGGTAATTTTGGTCATGTTGCCAAAACATGCAGAATGAGGTTGGGTCAGAAAAACAATCCAGGACCATGGAGGACAACTGGTATGGAATGTTTTAACTGCCATAAGATCGGCCATCTAGCTAGAGAATGCAGAAGTTGATCCTACAACTGGTCTGCAGACAAGAATTGGTTTAGCAAGAAAAAGGAGCAAAATGACCTGAAGGGAAAGAAGACAACTAAATAAATAAGAGATGAAATGAAAAAGACATGGATCAAGAAGGATGAAGGAAAAGAAGGACAAGAACATTCTCAAACCAAGTCATCATCCATCGGTGATGATAGTTCCACTTCCAACTAGGCATATCGATGCCCAGGGGGAGAACATATGGTAAGATCACTCTTGAATCCCCTCAAGAAATGTAAGTATGTGTTTATCTACATAGTTGTGATGCACAAACTTTGGTCTGAAAGTTCTTAATTGAAGTTTGTCTTGTGAGTTATTTATTTTGAGTATCGGTATCGACAATAAATAACCAATGAAGTCAAATCGGTGTACTTTAAGTTGTCAGCTTCAAATCTGAATGTTGGATCCTAACACCAATAAAAATCAATGGTTAAATAAGGAAATGATAGCGCAATTTCATTTACCTAATGACTTGTGAATTTTCTTGAGCTCCCAAGTGTTCCAAGGCGATTTCAAAATTGCTAAGCTTTGTTTGTGTGAAAAATAAATTCAAGCAGAGCAATAGTGGTGTTTGGCATTCCCTAAGAAAGGGTTTTCAACTACATCTAAGAAAATATTGATTGAAGGTCATCATGGCAATGCAATTATTGACTCTTGTGTTGGTTGAAGCTATCAAGGAACCCCAACCCGAGTTCAAGTTGCACCCGATGAAAGTCGGTGAAGTCAACAAAACAGGTGCTTTATCATCTATGCCCTCCAGTGTATTGTTGATAGAAGATATTCGCTCCTACATTCATTGCAAGCTCGAAGAACTTGGAGATAAGTTCATTCAAAATGAGTTTAATGGGTTCTGTGACAATGATCAATTGAAGCCAGAATTTCTATCTCTGAAGACAAAGGGTCTGGCAAATGTGATTGGTTTTCCTATTCAGTTTCATGAGGACTAGGTTAGATATGTACTAAGAAGGGTTCATGATCAATTTTTGTGGCTGGAGGCTAATGCATCGATCAAGATTTCAAAGGAGGTGATTCAAAGAGTGACTGGGTTCAGTGCTACTAGTGAAGCATTAAACCTACGAATGATTTCATCAAATGAAGTCATCTAGTTAACCAAATCTCGATGTGACAGTCGAGCAATGACTATCACTCATATTGAGGATGTTGAAGTAAGATTTGCATCTGCAGTGTTGGGTTATAGGGTATATCAATCAAGCCAGATGAACAGTGTGCTGAGTGGTGCCATCCATGTTGGATACCATATTTTCAAAGAAGATGCAACATATGATATATGCGGGATGATTCAAAGTCAGTTCATGGTGAACATAGAAATAATAAAGAAGGATAAGAAGCAATCCTTCAAATATGGCTCTCTACTAGTATGTATATTCTTCTATGTGCTAAAATATTTTCCTGATAAGGGTAATGTAGTATGGTCATAGGAGAAACCTATCATGGTTCAAATAGGTGAAATGATTAGGGATCTGAGAGATAATTTTGGGGAAGCAATGTGGGGTTATTTCAAAGAATTCCAAACTAGAATTCACAAGAGGGAAAGAATTCCAACCAGAATAGTGCAGAAATACAAGAACAACATTTTTTTTCTTGTATATATAGATTGTTGTATTATCCAAGTAGTTGAACCCATAACTTTTTGGGTTCCACCTATGGGATATGAGGTTTCAATAGATCTGGTTAAAATTCATATCAATATGCTTCTATCTAAATAGTAGATTTGAACGCAAAGAGGTTTGGAACATATGAGGAGGCAAGTTCTAAAATAAAACAAGAACTTCAGGCAACTATCATTAAAAGAAAAGTAAAGAAAATGATAGATACCCTTGACAAGAAATATGGAGGTGATGCATCTGGTGCCACTACCTCCATCGGTGCGAGTGAGCAAGCAAGGGACACACCTGCCAAAGATGAACTGACCGGTTAAAACAAGAAAGTGACAAAAACAAAACCAAAGGGCACTGTAGCAACTAAACTGACAACATACACAAAGGAAAAGAATCCAGGTACTCCGGTATCTTCACCAAGGAAAGATAGACTGGTAGGAGTAACTTACACCAGAAAGAGGAGGAGTGGTCCAAAAATTAAAGAGGATAAGAAAGAAGGTGACATTGGGCCAAATGTGGAAGTAACAAAGGTTAGAAGAAGTCAAAGAAATAAAGCTCCAACAATTGATGAGATGGTGCATGGCATCAAGGAATTTGGAGCTTTGTTCGGTGTTGGAAGGAGATATTCTCTTAGTAATGATGAAGACAAGAGAAAACTTGAGGAAGATTTGATCTAGAACTTGCACACCTTTTGTAGAACTCCCAGTGAATTGTATGCCATTAGTCAATCAGATTTGTTGGATAAAATTGAAGGAAGATGGAAGTCTGCTCTAGCTATTGAAAAAGAGCTCAGAATAAAAAATCTCATGGAAGTGCAACATGAATTAGATTTTGATCAAGCTTCACTAATGGCTCAAGCATGTATTTAACATTTCAAGATAAGGAACAAAACTGGAAGAGTGGCAATAGGTGAAATTAGAGAAGTGCACGCTGAAGGCGTTGCCCTGTGGAAGGAAATTATGGACTAGCAAAATAAGGTTGAAGAAGAAATTGAACAAGAAACTAAACAGGACAAAGGGGCAGTTGTCCTTGATAAAGGGAAAGCTAAAGACTCCACTGAAGGATTTGATACGTTCTCTATTGAGGACATCATAGGAGATGTTGTGTCAGACATCCCCAATCTGACAATAGGTATTGAACAACCAGTAGAGGAAGCCTATAAAATTAAATTGTCATGTCAAGATGAAGTGTTAGTTGAAGACATTCCTTATGAGGATACACCTCACAAAAACTTGTCTACACCAAATCCTAATCTCTCTCAAGAAGGAAATGAGGAAGAGAAGAGAACATATAAAACATAGACAAAAAAGAAGGCAGAAGAAGAGGAGAGAACAGAGAAAGAAAAAGAAGAAGAAAAGAAAATAGAAGGAAAAGAGAAAGAAAAGAAGATAGAGGAAGAGAAGAGAAAAGAGGTAGGAAATGAGGAAGAGAAGAAAGTAGAGGAAGGAAAAGAGGAAGAGAAGATAAAAGATAACATAACAGTGTTGGATACCCCTCCGGTAAAAAGAAAACTAGACTTAGATAGGGAAAATGTAAAGCAAAAGGTAAGAATCGTCACAGGAACTAGCTCAGAAGCTGAACCCTCAAAATTTGAAGAAGGAACAGAGGAAGAAGAAGAAGGTGATTCAGTTATAGATATAAATAAAATGACCCTAAACAGTTGATGAAAGTCTTAGAAAAACTAAGAATCCAAGTTGAAAAGGTAAAACTGAGAGAAAAGAAAAAGAAGGCAAAAATCCTTACCTCAGCCAAAGCAATTCTCTTTGATCTCATCACAGACTTTGCAATTGATGATAATGCACCCATTATTGATCAATTGAATACTCTGGTCAAAGAAATTAGTTCAGAAGCAACCGATCTGGAGAAGGTTGCAATAAGACAATATGAAAAAAAGCGAGGAGATAATCTTCAAACTTTCCTGTCCTAATCAAAGATTTGGATGATAACAGAAATCAGATTCAAAAAGAGATTTAGGATCTGGTGAGCTCATTTGATCCTCTTAGTAGTTCAACATCAACTTTCACTGGAAAAATCAAAATGCTCAAACATCAACTTAGAAAGTTGAAAGATGAAGAAGACAAAAGAAGTCTTAGCATGCTAGAGCTCCAGTGCTATTTAACACCAATCATAGACTTCATGCAACTGAACATTAAAGAGGAAGACCACTTAATTCATGCACCTGACTGCAAGATGGTTGACGATATGAAGGTCTTCATTGAAATATTGCATGGCCAATTTACTACCATGAAACAAATTCAATCTTCATGGGAATCTTCTTTAAATGTTGCTCAAGAAAACTTTAAAGAAATTTTTTCTTTATTTTGACTAATCAATTTTTATAGTCTTTGCCATTGATGGAAAAAGGGGGAATTTTGGCTTTTATGGAGTATTGTCAGGAACAGGGGCCATGGGACCGACACAGTAGTTTGTAGAATTCGCCACCAATGCCAAAGGGGGAGTTTGTTGGCATTTTCATGCAATTTTGTATGACCCGTAAATGATATGGTTGTCATTGTTGGAAACATCATCTCCTTAGTCTTCCCCCTCCTTAGGGAGTAAGCAAACCAAATAGTGAGTAAACAGGTAGACAGTAAGTATACCGGCAAGCAGTAGACCGGCAAGCAGTAAGGTGATTGGGTAGCGGTGAGTATATCGGTACAAAAGACGTCCACCGGCTAAGCAAAGACTAAACTGGTACATAGGAAGAAATTGGCTAGACAAGGTTATGATCGGTTCACCGAAAAAGTCAGTAACTGACAGACTGGTAGCGTTCAGTTACATCAAGTTAAATCAAAAGTATTCTCTCAGTCAACCAACAGATATATTGACATGTTCAATAGTATTGACAGAGAATCCTACATGATTTTAGAAGTGCATTTTAAGGCTTGATAATGGAATTTTTTAAATGAATGTTTTGGAGGGAAAAGTTGGCAAAAGACTTAATGATCTATAAATTCACATATCTCATTCCTGAGAGGGTTGTTGTCAAGGTGATTAAAGTTAATGTGAAAAAGAACACAGGGGGAGTTTCAGAGCGTGCAGAGCCGAGTGACAGAATACCGATAGAGTGGGGTTTCACAGAGCAGTGACTCAAGTGATAGAGGATCGATAGTGTAGGATTCAAGTATCAGCAAACCAATAGAAGACTGAGTTGTGAAGGACATGCACAACCGATGCAGACCAAGGCTGATGCCTAATTATGATTTGATCAGGCTAATGTGTAGCTTCATGTATCTGATCATTTATCTGTTGTTTTGAAATGACTGCAATATAAATCCCTTAACTGGGTGGACTTTAATGCGTCCCATATAAATCCCTTAATTGGGTAACATCTTAACTGATGTTCTAAGTTCTCTAACCAGGCTACCTTTAACAGGGTAAAGGCACTAACTGGCCTTCATCAAATCCCTTAACTAGGTGGCACCTAACCAATGTCTTTGTAATCTCCTAACAGGGATGGCTCTTCACTGGGCATACTCTAGAAGAGTACAAATTTTGTGAGTTCCTACTCACACCATGGTTTTCTCCCTATTGGGTTTCCACGAGATAAATCTCTGTGTCTTTGTGTATCTTTTTATGTATGCTTAATCTTCTGCAGTAATTGTGTACATTGGTGAATGGTTAATTAATTCATATTTAAAGCTAAAGTTTCAATTAGTAAAAATCAGTAATGTACTAATTCACCCCTCCCCTCTCAATACTGGTTGGATCTAACAATCTTATTAAAAAATGCATCTACTATGAAAAATACTAAGTGTCACTAGACACTCTATTTTGATCCTGCTTCATGAATTCCTCAAACTTTTGTAGAATTGATTTCATATGTTCTTGATCAGGTCCCTTAGTGTGACTTGTGATGACCTCAACCTGGGTGATAGAATCTCTGAGGCTTATGAAACATTTTGGTGGTTTTTTAAAAGAGAGGTTAGATCCTCCAAATTTACAAGAATATCTATCAGCTTATCAATTTAGGTCAATGAGAAAACTTGTTTATCAACCTCTTCACCAATAAATAGGCTAAATTCTTTGATGATGATGTTCTCATGAAGGGGCTTCTGGCTCTCATCGAGGAAAGCGCAAGGAAAAGTTGATATTTTCTCGATGATGTCTTTCCTTTTATCATTATATTCCTTCTATTCTTTCCTCAAATCTTTGATAAGCACCTCTATTGTGTTCATTTGGTTTTCTAGTATATCTCTTTGCTCAATGTACATATCCCTTGAAGGGAGCACTCTATTATCAACCATAACATCTAATTAAAAACCCTCCAACTTCAACCAAGAGTTGAATTCCTTCTCATATACTTCTAGTTCATTTGAAAATAAATTCAAAGTTTATCAATTTCAATTCTTACCCCCTCTAAGTTGTTCACAAGAGTAACTGCTAAACATAGAAGATGAGTTCCTTACCTCAATAATTTGTCCATCCATTTGCCACTTGTTCTCCCATGAGAATTGATCCATTCAGCTTGTTTAATGATTTGATCATCCATTGAAGAAGTGATAGGCTCAACTACCTTTGATGATTTGGTAATCTTGATCAATACCTCTTTGAGTTGATCAACCTATTTATTTAACTTATCTTTCTTTACCTTCTCTTCATTGAACATCACCACAAGATGCTGGAAAGAAGTTTGAGAATCCTCAATTGTACCTTCATGTGTTTGTTTTCCCAAATAAACCTTTTTGATGACATAATTAGTAAGCTTCACTTTATCTAAATCTGTGTCTGGAGGAGGAATTTCCATTTCCATATACTTCTTCTTTGTTTTATCTATTCTTAATCTAGACAAAGTCTTAGCCTTCTTTGTAACCTTGGGCTTAACAGGTACCAACTGACTGAAATCAAAGTCATTTGGAGAGATGGCTTGATTTTTTCTCCTTGGGAGTGTTAGACACTAGCTAGGGTGGCAAAGGTGCATCATCATCCACTCCAGTAGTCAACACTTGTGTTGATAACTCCTAAGACTGAAAACTTGTAGTAATAATGGGTGAAGTTGAGGTAACAATGGCAGGTGGATTTGAAGCAATAGAAACCTTAGGAGGAACTTGGGTTTCTAACATGCAATTATCAAAATCTTTCAACATGGAAGAAGTAACCTTAGACAAATTAAGAAGAAATACAATATCAAGATTGTCATGAGATGTATCAAGGGTAAATTCACTTGCGGAAGTGGAAGGGATAATATGAATTTCAGGAGCTTGCAATGAAAATGAAAAAATGGAACCTAAAGGAATAGTATTAGTAACTGAGACTGAAGTAGTACCTATGACATCACATGATGCATGAGGAATAGCTTCTTTTGTCTCTTGATATTGGGAAGTACTTGGGATTTTAGGTAACACCTCCTCATCAAATTATTATTCCTCTTGTTCTTGTTCCTTTTTAGGTTCATCTTCTTCCTTCTCTCCTTAATTATCTTCTTCTCCTTCAATCTCATCATGAATTTGAGCTTCTTGACTTTCTTGAGTCTCACCTTGATTTGAAGACCTGCCTTGATTCTTACCCTTTCTAACTATAAACTTGAATTTGGGAACTTTAGAAGCCATAGGATCTTGCCTATTCTTGGTCCTTAATTCAAAAATATTTCCTTTAGGCCCAACAATATCATCCTCAAATGACTCATTCTGGAAAGGATTCAATTGAACACCATGCAGATTTAACCAAACACTGGTATTATCAAGAATATTCTGGAACTTGGCTCTTATTGAAGTATTCTCCTTTTTAGACCATTGGATAAGAGGCAAAGGTAATCCAACAACTTTATTTATCTCATACATAGGATCAAGGATGTCTTTTTCCTCTTCAAGATCCTCAGTAACTTTAGCAAGATCAAGATTCTCAATTTTCTCTACTGTCAAACAATAGTAGTCAAGTCTGTGGATGTCCTCTTCAGTTCTGCAATCAATCCATACATATTCAATCCGGAGAACCTGGGTGCAATTCTTCTTAATCTTGTTCTTCATGCCCCTGTAGTCAAAATAATTTATGGCTTTGAAAAATCTCATAGTCACTCTCCTCATCTCGTCCTCCATGGCATGGGTCTTGTAGATGGAGTTGATGGAGTATCTCCCTATGGCAATGAAGAGCTTAAGACTTGTCTTATGAGATCCAGATTGATGCTTATGGATTGATATCATATGGTGAGCCATTTCCATAAGAATAATATTATCGGACAGATACCTTCGAAGCATGAAGGGATCTCCATAAAAGAATCCAAACCTGATATATGTAAATGTAGGAAATGGTAAGAAAATACAACCATATTCACTTACTACTTTCCAAGATTCATCTGACACTCTCTTATTTTGAATATATTTGTCAAATACACACATGTAATTAGAAAAGAAAGTATCATTTACCCTTCTAAAATAATGTAAACTCTCCTTGAGAGTCAGCTGAGTGAAGTACTTATAAACATGAACTTGGCTCCTATCACCTGTGATAAATAAACCTAGAAAATGCCTCATTGAAGTAGCTACATAGAAAAGATATGTTGTCATGTAAAAATTCAATGTGGTGGGCACCTTAGTCAATTTATCACACAAAGCATCCACAATCTTCTTGCTCCAAAAGATCTGCTTCTTGTTTTTCCTAATAATGTGAATGTATTGATACATCCACTTGTGATATGTGTTAGATGTTGGGAAACCCTTTGCTCTTCTAAGAAGAGTAATGAGATCATTGACCTCCTCAATGAAATCACCATGGGGAAGAGTCTTAGGCCATCTTGAAATTGTAGGCCTAGGTTTTTTTAACTAATTATCATTAATGCTCCTCCAGCACTTATTTGAATTGTTGTCAAAGTAAGTAATAATATCTGCATATTGACCTATGGGAGGACATTTCAAAATTGTATCAAATAAGTCTTCATAAATATTGATGAGTTTCTTCTTTCCATCTACATCCTTCATTGATCTGGTGGTAGGGTTATACCTATTAGCTAAGGCTAACACAAATTTTGAATTTTGTGCAGACATAGGAAAGGCCACTACTAGATGAATTCCATTGTTGATGGTGGGCTCCATTTTATAAGACTTTGAAATCTCTTTGAATCTCTTCAAGAATTAATTGAGATCCACATGGCCAATCTCCATATCTCTTATATTATCAATATTAAATGATACAGGCAGAGGAAAAACTAGATGAATGTCTTTCTTCTTGAACTTCATTGATCTCTTACTAGGTGAGGACTTCATCATTTGCAATAAATGAAATACACCATGAAAATATCATCATTTTAGATGATTAGTCTCCATAGAAATATCAAGTCATAGGATAAAATCTATTGATCAACCACAAATTATCTAAAAACCACCAATTTGTAAGTGGGTTAAATAGGTGCAAATCAGACTTATAAGTCCTATTTGCACTCAATATAAGTGGAAAATCAATAACAAGTTCCTATCGGACTTGTAAGTCTAATTTGCACGTCAGGGATATCAAAAATCAAAACAGGTGTATATCGGGTTTATATTCCTGATCTACACTTAAGAGGAATAAAGAATGAAGGTGCATATTAGGCTTGTAAACCTGATATACACTTTATAAAGGATAAATCAACATATGGTGTGGATCTAAAAACATCCCCAATCAACACCTAAAGGGATAACACTTTAAGTGCCAAAATAACAAAGTGGTGTCGGGTGGGGTTCTAAACCCAATCGACATGGAATGAAAGGAAGGAAACAAGGATGGTGGGTTTGTAACTCTACCACACACTATTGAGTAAAGCTTTAGTGCATAACATGGTTACATCCCTGCCACACACTATTGAATGTGTATAAAGCAAAACATTGAAATGACATCGGTCGGGATTATAACCCTGATCACCACCACGGTCAAAGACTTTGGTGGGAGTCAGGTTAGTAACCTTGAGCACAACCACAATCTAATATGGAAAGAAAACCATGGTGGGTGGTGAGACTGTGTGCCCACCACACACCACAAAGGGAATGCTATGGTATATGATGGACACATAGTCCCACCATCCCATGAAAAGGGCATGAAACAAAGGAAATATAATTTGTGTATGGGTTGAGATTGAAATACAATGCATATCCAAGATAAATATTTGGTATGTGTCAGGTTCCCATTCCAATTCATACCAAAAACTAGGGCACGACAAAAAATGATAATACAAATTTTAAATTTTAACAATATTCATCAAAGTAAAAGTTTGACGTATATTGTTAATATTTGTAAAGCGGAAAATCGAACCCTAGGTGTTCTCCCCCACTCCAAGGAGAAAGGGGGTCACTAGGATTGATGGTTTTCACTTAGGAGGGACTTTACATCCAAAAGAGGGGTTGAAACCCACAAGATCCAATCCCACACAATGCAAGATTGGATTCTAAATGAGTTTCAAGGGTTGTGACATCAAGAATACCCTCTTTTGTAAAGAATGTAGATAGAAGATTGAACTAGGAATGTATGTAGAAGCAAGAAAGATTCACTTATAAACAGAGATAGGGATACGGGATGAAGCTGCGGACCTGGAATTAGTAGTAAAATGTTGAGATGATGTTGTTCTGCAAATTTGAGCGAAATTTGACAGGACGATGGCGCCCGGCGTGCACACGGTCCTCCGAAAAATCCGCGAAACGAAGGGGGATCTGTTCGTCTCTGCATAAGGATTCCAAATCTTCAATTACAACCATGTACCTACAACCTACACATAGAAAAGAGAGGATGATTGGGGGGTTAGGGATTAGGGGTTTGCCTTTAGGTCAAACCCCAGTTTTGGAATTAACCAAGAAATGAGAATGCTGTAAATGTAAATGTTTGTAATGTAAACAAGTACTGATACCTTGTTGTAAGAATGTTTGTATTCTCACATGCGAAGGTGTAAATGTTGTTGTATGCTGTATGTTATATGTGGTATGTGATCTCCTCTTCAATGGTTGAATCCTTGTCTTGAATGCAACACCTAGCCTTGAATGGAGACTTTAGAATGCTCAATTGCTTGAAGGAATGCTTGAATGCTTGAATGCTTGAATGTTTGAATGTTTGCCTAGCGCTTTCGCCTCTTGTACACACATGTCCTTTTTCCTTTTTTCTTACCTCCTCAAGTGGGAGGGGAAATGTAGTTTATATACTTGCCAATTAGGGTTGAAAGACTGATTTTTCCGACCTTGGGCTGACATAGCAACCTTATTTTCCAATTTGCAAACTTAAAGACCCAAAGCCCCATAAGAGACCGGGCCCAAAATAGGGCCAGGGACCAAGGCGCTGGGCGCCATGGTCCTGGGGGACAAGGGCACTAGGTGCCCTAGTCCTGAAGGACCAGGGTGCTGGGCGCCATGGTCCCACCTCCAGGGATAGCAGGGTGCAAGGAGGATCAGGCTAGGGTGCTGAAAAATGCAGTTTTTGGTGTCATAAACAGATTTCGGGGTCTCCATTCAGGTTCAGTGTTGCGCCGCCATCGTGAAGACCCAAATGCAGTCAAAATTGCAAGTGTCACAATTTTAGGATGCTACATTTAGCCCCCACTTTAGCGGGAGTATACGCGTACGCCAATACTTCCGGTAAAGTACAAGGAAACAACATTGAAAGACTTTCACCACGTCAAGGAGGCAAGATACACGAAGCCCCCAGTGGACTAAGGATCTTACGACTTCGATTGACAAAGTAAAAGGGAAGATCACGAGGGAGAACCATGACAGTTGGTAGTAAGGTTCCCTCACTATGAGTCATGCAAGAAAAATACCAAAAATTTTCAAGGCAAAGCTAAATTTGTCAAGCAGTTTTCAAGTATCTTGAAGAGATATGAACAGGGTGTATGCCCCCCTACGTTAAAGCAATCGCACATGCCTCATCAGGGGTGATTGCTTTAAGGTAGTGATACATATAGGAAATGAGAAGGAAAGGAGCACGTTATCACAAGGATTTAGCCCCCAAGTATGAGATAAGCCCAAGGATAATAGACACAAAACACAAAGCACAAGGTGACTTCGCTTTCATTGGGGTCAGTATGCTGTATGATAATTCATGTATATCATATGTATGTATGCATAATTGTTCTTCATTCCCCAATCAAGGAAGGTCATCTAGAAGAAGGGAACACATGTGTCTTTTGAGTCAACATGAGAGAGACCAAAAGAGATCCCAATGTTTTGCATCATCCTCAAGTAGAAAACACTAAGGACAACAAATAGAAGAATGGGAATAAAACATAGAAGAAGTAACAAAAAAGAGGAGGAAAGAGTCTGCTATGCTAATGAAACTAGTCTAGCATGTCATCTACCCCCCGATCTTGCTGATCAATGTTTCGGGAAGGTAGGGAACACACTAGAGGAGGAACATCCAACATAGCAGATGGAGCTATCACGAGATCCAAACAAGGGCTATGTTCATGTTCCAAGCCACATTGTTCTTGTCTAGGAGCTAGGATAAGTTCTTTAGAGAATTCGTTAGATAAATCAACATCAACATATTCACTATCAGAATGAAAAGAAGTAACATTTTCATCATGAATAACATTTTCCTCTATATCATCATCAAGATTTATAAAAATAGGATCTTTAACTCGCACAGGATCAAGACCATCATGCATCTTATGTTTAGGAGATTTTGGCTCAATTTCTGGTTGAGGAGAAAATGGAATAATGCTAGCTGAAGGTGTTTTTGGGGATTGCAAAGTTTGAGAAGCAGCTGCTTGAGCTCTGAGACGACGCTTTCGTTGGCGTTCACGTGCAGAACGATTTCGTCTAGTCTTAGTAGGAAGTTGAGAAGATTGAGGAGGAGGAATTTTCTCATCCTTATCACTTGGGTGTTTAGGTTGTGGTCTCTTAGGCTGGATAATAGGAGAAGAGGAAGGTCTCTTCTCTCTATAAAAAGAAGGAGGAGGAACTGCTCCATATAAAGGAAGAATATTTGGTTTAGGAAGGAGACCAAGTCCATCATGATGAGGAGGTATGGGTCTACCTTTAGAAAGTGTATTAGGCATAGACATAGTCACATCCATAGGGATGGGTTGGGAATCTTCTTGAGGAAAGACATTAGTTTTATCTTTCAAAGGAAGAACTTCCTTCTCAAGAACGATAGGAATATCAATTTTGGGTGTTCTAGGTTCACTTAGAGATAGGATCATATCTTTTTTCCACTTTTGATAAGATTTGAAAAGATGATCACTTCACGGTGGAAGAGATTGGAATTGTTTAGGCCAAAAGTAATCAATAGGAATGCTAGAAGTTCTTTCAGCTGGTTTAAAGAGACTATGATTGACAGTAACAACTTCACCATTATGGGGAAATTTCAAACACTTGTGAATAGGAGAAGCAATAGCTTTCATGGAAGATAGCCAAGGATAGCCTAGCTTCACACGAAATTGTTCGGACGATGGAATAATAGCAAAGCTCACATCAAGGGATTTGTTATGGACCTCAATAGGTAATGTAATAGAACCAATTGCAGGAGAAGAAAATGCATCAAATAGTTTCACAACCACATTTGTTTCATCATAGATCACTTGATTCAATTGCAAAGTAAAAAGAAATTCTTCAGTAATGATATTAACCATGCAAGAAGGATCAATAAGCACTCCACGGCAAGGTGTATTCTTGACTTTTGCAACTATATATAAAGGACCATCAGGTGCCCTGATAGTTTCATTGGAATCAAATGTGATGGAAGGTTCTTTAGGGATTTTCTGCTGCTCTACAAAGTTAATCACATTCGAAGTCATAGACACAAGATCATCAGGTGAGACAGAGGAATCATTAGTATCAATCGCATTAGAGGTATGACAAGGTGATGGATCAGTAGAAATCTGAAGATTTTGATTAGGAGGGGCTACAGATGTATTGCCTTTATCATTCACACCAGCAATAGAGATAGTATTATTATCAATCAAATCTTGAATTTTACCCTTTAAAGCAAAACATTTTTCAGTATCATGCCCAGGTTGACGATGAAATTGACAAAAAGATTTTTTATCAAAATAGGGTGAATTAATCTTTGTAGGGTCTATTTTCCTTATAGGAGGAAGAGTAAGCACATTTTGTTCCTATAACTTATTCATAATACTATGCAATGATTCATTCAAAGGAGTAAACTTTCTTTCTTTCTTGAAAAACTTAGAAATAGGAGGCACACCTGATGCTGCATTCACATTGTTGTTGATGATGTTTTCATTGAATTTAATGGACTCTCTGTTCGATTTAAACTTCCCAAATGGTTGTTGACTACTATCACCCTTATCACTCGAAGCCATAGGATTTGCTTGTTCCATTTGACTCACAGTCAGTTGATAATTTTGAAGAGTTGCACACAACTGCTGGAAAGAAGTAAACTCAGAAAACAAAAGTTTTTCTCTAATATCTTTTTGTAAATTAGAAATAAAGATTCTTTGAATATCATTGTCAGGCACTGGAAAAGAAATTTGAGCATACAAATGCTTATATCTACCAATGAAATCAGTCACTTTTTCTTTAACACCTTGTTTACAATGCATTAAATCAATCAAAGTAACGTTATGACTTATATTGTTTTGAAATTGTTGAATGAAAGCATTTGCAAGTTGTTCGAAAGAAGTAATAGAATAGGAAGGCAACGAGCAATACCATTGTAGGGCTTTGTCTCTTAATGTTCTAGTAAACAGTTTTGCAAGCAACCTTTGGTCATAAGCAAAATCAGTACATATTGTTTGAAAAGTCTTAACATGTGTTAGAGGATCACCCTTACCATTATAAAGCTCCAAATGTGGAATTTCAACATGTTTAGGGGGAATAGCTCGAACAATGTCAAGAGAAAGTGGGCTCGCAACATCAAATGTGGGCACACTAAACTTAGATTGATTCATAGAGGCAATTTGTTGCTGTAAAGAAGAGACAGTTTGTGCAAGATTGTTAATGGTCACTTCAGTCGAAGAGTTAGATTGTGATGGAGGTGTTATGTTATTGAAAGAAGGTAGAGAGTAAGGTGTCGGGACACTATGATAGTTAGTCATAGGAGATGATTGGAAAGGAGGAACACTACAAGGAGGAATGGAATGATTAAATGAATTGCCCCCTTGTGCCAGGTTCATTTGCGGAGATGTAATAGGAACACTCATTGAAGGAATGAATGAAGAAGTCGGATTAAATGAAGGAAGAGGGTTAATTGAAGAAGAAGGATTTCCCCCATGACTGGTGATCATAGGATGAATGTCTTGTATTGAAGTAGTCATTATGTTTGATGTAAAAGTAGGTATACTAGCAATAGAAGTCGTCAAAGGAATAGAATGATTGACTTGAGTAGGAGGTTGTGTATAACCCAAAGTTTTAGTACAACTCTTCATAGGCATCACATTCGAATCCACAATGTGTGCAATACCATGCAAAATATCAATTCCATTCTTATCACTTTGAAGCATACGTTTTAGACCCTCAATTAAAGGAAGAGCTTGACTATCGGGGTATTCTTGAGACATCCATTGTCGAAAATCGTCAAATTGGTTATCCAATTTCGAAAGTTGTTCTTCAGAAACCTCATGGAGAGCTTCTTCATCATTAAGAGGATAAGAGGAATTACCCATGTCCTCGTTAAAAAGGCCATTCAAATTAGGTTCCATCTCCTCGGTAATTAAACCTTGGAAAGACTTAATTCTAAGGCTTCGTCTAACGGGAATAGTGTAAGTAGGGCTTATTGTTGTAAAACTCGTGCACTAAAGAGAGAGAGAAGATTTTGAATTTTAGAGGTAGCAAATTTCAATAAAATCAGCCAATCTCCTAGATTTAAGCTATTAAATGCAATCAGGACAATCTCCCAAAATTTCGAAAAAAATGTCCGGGACCGTGGCGAACGGAGTGCACACGGTCCTCGCAACTTTTTTTGAAATTTTCAGGGATGAAAGTTATGATGATTTTAAAGCTAATCTGAAAAAATTGAGTGATTTTACGATCTGTAGATAGGCCAAATTAAAGTTGCAATCTCAAAATTGAACCCTACCAAGATTGTTGAAAAATGCAAAATTTGAATTTTGAATAAGAGATGGAAACTAAAATTTTGAATTTTATGATTTTAGAGGGAATACTAAGAGCAATGCAAGCTTTGAAATTTAAAAGTTGACTCAATTTCACACAAAATTCAATTTTGAAAATGGAAATCAAGGTTGTTGTAATTAAACATTTAATTTCAAAAGTCACAAACTGCAAAAATTTGAATAAAGCACTGAAATTTTGAACGAATGCCAACACACTTTTTAGATTTAGGACAGTAAGAAACACAATTTTGACATGAATTTCAATTTCAACATTTTTTGAATGATTAGAAGCCTTAATCCAAGCAATCACTAGACCAACTTTGACTGTAGTTTTGAAAGTGTTAGAATTAATGAAATCAACCAAAATTTTGGATTTTAGTAGAAAAATACAGTAAGATCTAGCTCCCGAAATTTCGGAAAAAATGTCAGGGACAATGGCGCCCGGGGTGCACACGGTCCTCGCAACTTTTTTCCAAATTTTCAAGGATGAGAGATATTATGATTTTGTTGCGGAATCCAAAGTTACAGCCGATTTGGAGGTGTTTTGATCAGTGAATTTATCAGACAAAGGTTGAATCAAGAAGGTTTTAAAAATTAGGGTTTTGACACTTAACCACTTAATTTTCAAAATTAAAGCACAGATATGATTTGACAATTTGTAGTAGGAGGGTAGATCTGAAACAAGCATTAACAATTAAACATTTCGCAAGCTCAATTATTAAAAAGAAAATTTTAGGGCTTTGTGCAATTAACCTCTAAAATTTGCAAAAGATCAAACATGGAAATGTAATTAAGGAAACCAATTTTTTAGATCTAACCATGAATAATCAGAATTAGGATGTTCACGTCGGGTTCACCAAAATGTAAAGCAGAAAATTGAACCCTAGGTGTTCTCCCCCACTCCAAGGAGAAAGGGGGTCACTAGGATTGACGGTTTTCACTTAGGAGGGACTTTACATTCAAAAGAGGGGTTGAAACCCACAAGAGCCAATCCCACACAATGCAAGATTGGATTCTAAATGAGTTTCAAGGGTTGTGACATCAAGAATACCCTCTTTTGTAAAGAATGTAGATAGAAGATTGAACTAGGAATGTATGTAGAAGCAAAAAAGATTCTCTTATAAACAGAGATAGGGATACGGGATGAAGCTGCGGACCTGGAATTAGCAGTAAAATGTCAAGATGATGCTGTTCTGCAAATTTGAGCGAAAGTTGACGGGAAGTTGGCGCCCGCCGTGCACAGGGTCCTCTGAAAAATCTGCGAAACGAAGGGGGATCTGTTCGTCTCTGCACAAGGATTCCAGATCTTCAATTACAGCCGCGTACCTGTAACCTACACACAGAAAAGAGAGGACGATTGGGGGGCTAGGGATTAGGGGTTTGCCTTTAGGTCAAACCCCAGTTTTGGAATTAACCAAGAAATGAGAATGATGTAAATGTAAATGTTTGTAATGTAAACAAGTACTGATACCTTGTTGTAAGAATGTTTGTATTCTCACATGCGAAGGTGTAAATGTTGTTGTATGTTGTATGTTATATGTGGTATGTGATCTCCTCTTCAATGGTTGAATCCTTGTCTTGAATGCAACACCTAGCCTTGAATGGAGACTTTAGAATGCTCAATTGCTTGAAGGAATGTTTGAATGCTTGAATGCTTGAATGTTTGAATGTTTGCCTAGCGCTTTCGCCTCTTGTACACACATGTCCTTTTTCCTTTTTTCTTACCTCCTCAAGTGGGAGGGGAAATGTAGTTTATATACTTGCCAATTAGGGTTGAAAGACTGATTTTTCTGACCTTGGGCCGACATAGCAACCTTATTTTCCAATTTACAAACTTAAAGACCCGAAGCCCCATAAGAGACCGGGCCCAAAATAGGGCCAGGGACTAGGGCGCTGGGCGCCATGGTCCTGGGGGACCAGGGCACTGGGCACCCTAGTCCTGAAGGACCAGGGTGCTGGGCGCCATGGTCCCACCTCCAGGGACAGCAGGGTGCAAGGAGGATCAGGCCAGGGTGCTGAAAAATGCAGTTTTTGGTATCATAAACCGGTTTCGGGGTCTCCATTCAGGTTCAGTGTTGCGCCGCCATCATGAAGACCCAAATGCAGTCGAAAATGCAAGTGTCACAATTTTAGGACGCTACATTTGGCCCCCACTTTAGCGGGAGTGTAAGCGTACGCCAATACTTCTGGTAAAGTACAAGGAAACAACATTGAAAGACTTTCACCACGTCAAGGAGGCAAGATACACAAAGCCCCCAGTGGACTAAGGATCTTACGACTTCGATTAACAAAGTAAAAGGGAAGATCACGAGGGAGAACCATGACAGTCGGTACTAAGGTTCCCTCACTATGAGTCATGCAAGAAAAATACCAAAAATTTTCAAGGCAAAGCTAAATTTGTCAAGCAATTTTCAAGTATCTTGAAGAGATATGAACAGGGTGTATGCCCCCCTATGTTAAAGCGATCGTACACACCTCATCGGGGGTGATTTATTTAAGGTAGTGATACATATAGGAAATGAGAAGGAAAGGAGCACGTTATCACAAGGATTTAGCCCCCAAGTGTGAGATAAGCCCAAGGATAATAGACACAAAACACAAAGCACAAGGTGACTTCGCTTTCCTTGGGGTCAGTATGCTATATGATAATTCATGTATATCATATGTATGTATGCATAATTGTTCTTCATTCCCCAATCAAGGAAGGTCATCTAGAAGAAGGGAACACATGTGTCTTTTGAGTCAACATGAGAGAGACCAAAAGAGATCCCAATGTTTTGCATCGTCCTCAAGTAGACAACACTAAGGACAACAAATAGAAGAATGGGACTAACACATAGAAGAAGTAACAAAAGAGAGGAGGAAAGAGTCTGCTATGCTAATGAAACTAGTCTAGCACGTCATCTACCCCCCGATCTTGCTGATCAATGTTTCAGGAAGGTAGGGAACACGCTAGAGGAGGAACATCCAACACAGCAGATGGAGCTATCACGAGATCCAAACAAGGGCTATGTTCATGTTCCAAGCCACGTTGTTCTTGTCTAGGAGCTAGGATAAGTGCTTTAGAAAATTCGTTAGATAAATCAACATCAACATATTCACTATCAGAATGAAAAGAAGTAACATTTTCATCATGAATAACATTTTCCTCTATATCATCATCAAGATTTATAAAAATAGGATCTTTAACTCGCACAGGATCAAGACCATCATGCATCTTATGTTTAGGAGATTTTGGCTCAATTTCTGGTTGAGGAGAAAATGGAATAATGCTAGCTGAAGGTGTTTTTGGGGATTGCAAAGTTTGAGAAGCAGCTGCTTGAGCTCTGAGACGACGCTTTCGTCGGCGTTCACGTGCAGAACGATTTCATCTAGTCTTAGTAGGAAGTTGAGAAGATTGAGGAGGAGGAATGTTCTCATCCTTATCACCTGGGTGTTTAGGTTGTGGTCTCTTAGGTTGGATAATAGGAGAAGAGGAAGGTCTCTTCTCTTTATAAAAAGAAGGAGGAGGAACTGCTCCATATAAAGGAAGAATATTTGGTTTAGGAAGGAGACCAAGTCCATCATGACGAGGAGGTATGGGTCTACCTTTAGAAAGTGTATTAGGCATAGACATAGTCACATCCATAGGGATGGGTTGGGAATCTTCTTGAGGAAAGACATTAGTTTTATCTTTCAAAGGAAGAACTTCCTTCTCAAGAACGATAGGAATATCAAGTTTGGGTGTTCTAGGTTCACTTAGAGATAGGATCATATCTTTTTTCCACTTTTGATAAGATTTGAAAAGATGATCACTTCGCGGTGGAAGAGATTGGAATTGTTTAGGCCAAAAGTAATCAATAGGAACGCTAGAAGTTCTTTTAGCTGGTTTAAAGAGACTATGATTGACAGTAACAACTTTACCATTATGGGGAAATTTCAAACACTTGTGAATAGGAGAAGCAATAGCTTTCATGGAAGATAGCCAAGGATAGCCTAGCTTCACACGAAATTGTTCGGACGATGGAATAATAGCAAAGCTCACATCAAGGGATTTGTTATGGACCTCAATAGGTAATGTAATAGAACCAATTGCAGGAGAAGAAAATGCATCAAATAGTTTCACAACCACATTTGTTTCGTCATAGATCACTTGATTCAATTGCAAAGTAAAAAGAAATTCTTCAGTAATGATATTAACCATGCAAGAAGGATCAATAAGCACTCCACGGCAAGGTGTATTCTTGACTTTTGCAACTATATATAAAGGACCATCAGGTGCCCTGATAGTTTCATTGGAATCAAATGTGATGGAAGGTTCTTTAGGGATTTTCTGCTGCTCTACAAAGTTAATCACATTCGAAGTCATAGACACAAGATCATCAGGTGAGACAGAGGAATCATTAGTATCAATCGCATTAGAGGTATGACAAGGTGATGGATCAGTAGAAATCTGAAGATTTTGATTAGGAGGGGCTACAGATGTATTGCCTTTATCATTCACACCAGAAACAGAGATAGTATTATTATCAATCAAATCTTGAATTTTACCCTTTAAAGCAAAACATTTTTCAGTATCATGTCCAGGTTGACGATGAAATTGACAAAAAGATTTTTTATCAAAATAGGGTGAATTAATCTTTGTAGGGTCTATTTGCCTTATAGGAGGAAGAGTAAGCACATTTTGTTCCAATAACTTATTCATAATACTATGCAATGATTCATTCAAAGGAGTAAACTTTCTTTCTTTCTTGAAAAACTTAGAAATAGGAGGCACACCTGATGCTGCATTCACATTGTTGTTGATGATGTTTTCATTGAATTTAATGGACTCTCTGTTCGGTTTAAACTTCCCAAATGGTTGTTGACTACTATCACCCTTATCACTCAGAGCCATAGGATTTGCTTATTCCATTTGACTCACAGTCAGTTGATAATTGTGAAGAGTTGCACACAACTATTGGAAAGAAGTAAACTCAGAAAACAAAAGTTAGCTATTAAATGCAATCAGGACAATCTCCCGAAATTTTGAAAAAAATGTCCAGGACCTTGGCGAACGGAGTGCACACGGTCCTCACAACTTTTTTTGAAATTTTCAGGGATGAAAGTTATGATGATTTTAAAGCTAATCTGAAAAAATTGAGTGATTTTACGATCTGTAGATAGGCCAAATTAAAGTTGCAATCTCAAAATTGAACCCTACCAAGATTGTTGAAAAATGCAAAATTTGAATTTTGAATAAGAGATGGAAACTAAAATTTTGAATTTTATGATTTTAGAGGGAATACTAAGAGCAATGCAAGCTTTGAAATTTAAAAGTTGACTCAATTTCAAACAAAATTCAATTTTGAAAGTGGAAATCAAGGTTGTTGTAATTAAACATTTAATTTCAAAAGTCACAAACTGCAAAAATTTGAATAAAGCACTGAAATTTTGAACGAATGCCAACACACTTTTTAGATTTAGGACAGTAAGAAACACAATTTTGATATGAATTTCAATTTCAACAATTTTTGAATGATTAGAAGCCTTAATCCAAGCAATCACTAGACCAACTTTGACTGTAGTTTTGAAAGTGTTAGAATTAATGAAATCAGCCAAAATTTTGGATTTTAGCAGAAAAATACAGTAAGATCTAGCTCCCGAAATTTCGGAAAAAATGTCAGGGACAATGGCGCCCGGGGTGCACACGGTCCTCGCAACTTTTTTCCAAATTTTTAGGGATGAGAGATATTATGATTTTGTTGCGGAATCCAAAGTTACAGCCGATTTGGAGGTGTTTTGATCAGTGAATTTATCAGACAAAGGTTGAATCAAGAAGGTTTTAAAAATTAGGGTTTTGACACTTAACCACTTAATTTTCAAAATTAAAGCACAGATATGATTTGACAATTTGTAGTAGGAGGGTAGATCTGAAACAAGCATTAACAATTAAACATTTCGCAAGCTCAATTATTAAAAAGAAAATTTTAGGGCTTTGTGCAATTAACCTCTAAAATTTGCAAAAGATCAAACATGGAAATGTAATTAAGGAAACCAATTTTTTAGATCTAACCATGAATAATCAGAATTAGGATGTTCACGTCGGGTTCACCAGAATGTAAAGCAGAAAATCAAACCCTAGGTGTTCTCCCCCACTCCAAGGAGAAAGGGGGTCACTAGGATTGACGGTTTTCACTTAGGAGGGACTTTACATTCAAAAGAGCGGTTGAAACCCACAAGAGCCAATCCCACACAATGCAAGATTGGATTCTAAATGAGTTTCAAGGGTTGTGACATCAAGAATACCCTCGTTTGTAAAGAATGTAGATAGAAGATTGAACTAGGAATGTATGTAGAAGCAAGAAAGATTCTCTTATAAACAGAGATAGGGATACGGGATGAAGCTGCAGACCTGGAATTAGCAGTAAAATGTCAAGATGATGCTGTTTTGCAAATTTGAGCGAAAGTTGACGGAACGATGGCGCCCGGCGTGCACACGGTCCTCCGAAAAATCCGCGAAACGAAGGGGGATCTGTTCGTCTCTGCATAAGGATTCCAGATCTTCAATTACAGCCGCCTACCTACAACCTACACACAGAAAAGAGAGGATGATTGGGGGGCTAGGGATTAGGGGTTTGCCTTTAGGTCAAACCCCGGTTTTGGAATTAACCAAGAAATGAGAATGCTGTAAATGTAAATGTTTGTAATGTAAACAAGTACTGATACCTTGTTGTAAGAATGTTTGTATTCTCACATGCGAAGGTGTAAATGTTGTTGTATGTTGTATGTTATATGTGGTATGTGATCTCCTCTTCAATGGTTGAATCCTTGTCTTGAATGCAACACCTAGCCTTGAATGGAGACTTTAGAATGCTCAATTGCTTGAAGGAATGCTTGAATGCTTGAATGCTTGAATGTTTGAATGTTTGCCTAGTGCTTTCGCCTCTTGTACACACATGTCCTTTTTCCTTTTTTCTTACCTCCTCAATTGGGAGGGGAAATGTAGTTTATATACTTGCCAATTAGGGTTGAAAGACTGATTTTTCCGACCTTGGGCTGACATAGTAACCTTATTTTCCAATTTGCAAACTTAAAGACCCAAAGCCCCATAAGAGACCGGGCCCAAAATAGGGCCAGGGACCAGGGCGTTGGGCGCCATGGTCCTGGGGGACCAGGGCGTTGGGCGCCATGGTCCTGGGGGACCAGGGCGTTGGGCACCATGGTCCCACCTCCAGGGACAGCAGGGTGCAAGGAGGATCAGGCCAGGGTGCTGAAAAATGCAGTTTCTGGTGTCATAAACAGGTTTCGGGGTCTCCATTCAGGTTCACTGTTGCGCCACCATCGTGAAGACCCAAATGCAGTCGAAATTGCAAGTGTCACAATTTTAGGACACTATAATATTTAAAATTGTAACAAAGATAAATATTGAAATAAAAATACACAAGGTAGGGAAAAAAATACATGCCACAAGTTGGAAAATCCGGCTCAAAAGGAAAACTAGTGCCTTGAATCTTGAAAATAATAAAAACCAATAAACCATAAATCGATAATATAAGAAGTAAGAAACCAGATTTGAATCAAACTCTTTAAACAGTGAATGCCAATACGTGCTCAATAATGACATCAATTATCCCTATAGGTCCGATTTGCACCAAAATGACTTAAGAGGTGTAAATCGGGCCTATAAGTCTGATTTACACCTAAAAGGGATTAACAAGTGTATTGTCGGATTTAAAATACGATTCTACACCTAAAGCTTTAAAATGGTGTAGATTCGGATTTAAACCTTGACTTTACACCAATCAAGAAAAACTCTTTCTAAAGTTAAAATTTGAATTTTAACTAGGAAGACAAGATTTCCAAGATTGAACACAGAGTGTTCAAAGATGAGCGAAGTGACAAAAATACTTCGAAACTCACAAGTTAGAGAAATGAGAATAAATTTTAAGAAAAATTCTTAGGGGGTTATCTTGTTTTCACAAAAATTTAAAACAATGATAACACTTCCCAACCCTCCTATTCCTCCTATATATGTTGTAGTCCCACCTCCTACATATTATAAAGGTCAAAGAGAAAAGCGCCCAACTTATTGTATCTCTCAACCTAGTGAGGTTTCTTAAGTTCCTCCTCCAAATGAAGAAAATAAGCCTATGTTGATTGATCCCCAACCTTCCCAAGTTTCAATCCATACCAAGAGAAATCATAGTACAAGAGAACGTTGAAAAAGACATTGCACCAAGGATCGTAATATTATTGCCCAAACTATTTCCACCCTTAAGTTGAGTGTCGCTTTGGTCCCATTTTCCCAACCTCCACTTGACCCTAGGGGGGAGCTTTATCTTAATCAGCCACATCAAAAATTAAAATTTATCTACACAAAATGATTATTCTTCTCCCTCTCCTTTTTGCATTATAGATCCTATTGTGATTAATTTGGATGATGGTGTTGATGCTAAAAATATGGATACTTATGATTTTAATGATATGTATGAAGTTAATGAGACTATTGATGAGCTATCTTTGAGATTTTCAAAAGCTTTAATCCTAGCTCCTAGTGACAAACAAAGTGATTCATCATTAGAGCATGGTCCTTGTTTGGAACTTTTAGTAGCTCCATCTACTATTCTTTCTATGGATCCTTTTTCATCTTTTTAACCATCCCTAAATGATGTTAAGGAAGATTGGGAGGGGGATGATTTGTTAGACTAGCTTCACTTCTACAGTGGATTCTTCTATGTATTTGCTTGCATGTGATGTTTTTCCCCCATGATGTTATGCTTGATATGTCTTTGTGTTATTTTAAGCTCTCTTTGGATGACCCTTGTTGCTCTGTTGGTGCAAGGTAACAAAGGGACCAAATGGTTTGTGGCATTCCTCTATTTGTATCTCAATTATTCTATATTCCATATTCATGTTATGTTGTAACTATTCTATTGTTGTAAATGTTCTTTTATTTTGTCTAATTAGGGATGATGCAAAGCATTGAGATCTCTCTTTTTGGTCTCTTCCATGTTGACCCAGGAATAATTTTGTTGTTCATCTTATGTTCTCTTCTTTCATTATGCTTGTAGTTCCACTACCTTTCACGGATGTCATTAATTTAATATAATCATTCTTGATATACATGGTTTATCTAATGCTCATACTAACCCTAGTTAGTAGATCCCTTATTTCTCTCTTTGTGTCTTGTGAACCATCACCTTTTATTTTCTCATGGTTGGGGGAATTTCACTGTTGTGGCATGTTTGTCTTTTGGATGCATGCATGCCACCTTAAAGAAATTTCTTTTGATAAGGCATACGTAATCTCTTTAATGCAAGGTATACACTCTGCTCTTTGATATACTTTGTGCACACACCACCAAGTTCTATTTTTTACACTTTGATCAGACACCATGATATTTAGTCGATCTTTATTAATATTAGTTTTCAAGTCGAGACTTTGTTTTGTAATCTTTGTTCTTGGTGTGAATTGCATCACCCATTTTGTAATTGTGTTTTTATTTCTTTGCGCTAACATGACTCATAGTAAGAAAATCATTACTAGACCAATAATTCATGCCTTTTCTTCTCTCTCTTGTCTTCATGTGTTGTTCCTTTTATCTTGATATTAGATTGATAAAATCCCAAGTCCTTGGGGGCTTGGTGTTTCTTGTCTCTGTAATATATTGATGAAAGTATTTCGATGCTATTCTATACTTTACCGATAATATTAGCATAAGTTCATGCTCTCACTAAAGTGGGGGCTAAATGTAACACCATAAATTATATTTTTATACAATTTCATACTCACTTGGGCCTCACTTTAGTGTTGAGTATATGTGTGCTTTCATGTTTACATATGTTCAAGTTAAATAATTAATAAGTTTCTTATTCCAGATGTGTGAAAGAATTAAAAATTTTAATTGACAACTGATTCACCCCCCCTCTTAGTTGTCTGAGTATTAAAAAATTGGTATAAGAGCTTTGGTTCCTAGGAAGAGAGATTAACCACTTGAGGTATATCCGATGACGCATAAACTACCTATTCCTATCTTTGAGGGATCTAACTATGACTTCTAGAAATGAAAGATAAGAGGTTACTTGATCTCCTTGGGTTACAACACTTGGAAAGAGATGGAGACTAAGTATGTATTGTTGACAAATTGTCTTGCTACTCCAGATGAGATTCAAGATTATAAAGAGAATGAAAAAGAAAGGTATGCAATCTTTAGTGTTGTATCATAAAATGAATTAAAAAAGGTTACTTCATTAAATATTTCCTATGAAGTTTGGGAAAAGTTGAGAAAAATCTATGAAGGAAATGATAGAGTTAATTTTTAAAGAAGTTGACTACTAAGAATAGATATTAAAACTTGGGAATGGAAGAAGGAGAAGATATAACAAGTTATTTTCAAAGGGTTGATAGTGTATTAAATGAAATTGGAGAACTTGGAGGCACCTTAAATGATGAAAACATAGTGGAGAAGATCTTGATGACCCTACCAGAAAGCTACAATAATAAGATCTTTGCTATTGAAGAAGTTTATGATCCGAAGAAGTTCACTAGGGAACAACTCTATGAAACTCTGACCATTTTTGAGATGAGGAAGTTTGGAAAAGACAAACCTAAATCTAAGACAACCTTTAAAGCTTCCGAGGAAGACTTGAATGATGAAAGCTCAGATGAGATGGAAGCAAAATTTGTGAGGAAGCTAAAGAAAGGCACTAACAAATATAAAGGTATGTTACCTGTTAAATATTTTAGATGTGGAAAGATTGGTCACATAGCTACTAGATATCTAAAGAAAGGAACAAGAAAAAAGTTTAGAGAAGAAAAAGGAAAGCTTAATAAGAAAGCCTATTAGGTTAAAGATGATGCTAGTATTTCAGATGATGAATCAAACTATGAGGATGACTGTTTGTTTTTGGTAGAAAAGGATGTACCTAAGACTGATGTTTCTAAGACTGTTAAAACTATTTCTACCACTTTACATCCTAGGAGAGATAGAAATGAATGGATGATTGATAGTGGATGTTCAAATCACATCAACCGGTGATAAGAGTAAGTTCGTTAAACTTGAGAAATATGATGGAGGTTTTGTTAGGTTCAGAGATTTTCAAACATCATAAAATATAGGAATCGACTCTATTACCTTTGATGAAAGCATAATATTGACAATGTTTACTATGTGAAGGGTTTGCATCATAATCTGCTAAGTGCTAGACAAATGTACAAAAAATGGCTATAATGTTGTATTTCAAGATGGTTTTTATGAGGTCCAAAAGAGATCTGGAACTATTATTGCAACAAGGAAAATGATTGGTGGAAACATGTATCTACTAGATGGAACTACAAGAGATTGTTTGTTATCTCAGTTCAATGATAGCTAGCTCTGGCATAGAAGGATGTGTCATGTCAACTTTGACAATTTGGTAAAGATTAGTTCAACTAGTGTAATAAGAGATTTACCAAGGTTGACCAAACCGGATGACAATATTTGTAAAGAATGTCAAGAGGGAAAGTAGGCAAAAGGAACATTTAGAGGAAAGTAACAATCTTTTACTGTTCTATTGGACTTGGTGCACACAGACTTATGTGGTCCTACTAGAACAAGGAGTATGTAAGGTGAGAGGCATTATATGCTTTTAATTGATGATCATTCTAGAATGACATGGGCTGCATTTTTAAAAGAGAAATCTGAAGCATTAGAAAAATTCAAAATATTCAAGGTAAGAGTTGAGAATGACGTTGATAGAAGAATTAAGTGTTTGAAATCTATCAAAGGAGGAGAATTTATTTATGATGGGTTTAAAAATTTCTATGAGAAACATGGAATTAGAAGATAATTATCCACCCCTAGGACACCACAACAGAATGGTGTAGTAGAAAGAATGAATAGAACCATAAGGTAGACAAAAAAATGATCAAAGGAGTAGGACCACCAAAGGTTTACTGGAGAGAACCTATACATACAATAGTCTACACCCTTAACATAATTTTATTTCAAAAAAGATATGAGAAGACATCATATGAAATATGACATGTAAGCATTTTGACAGTGAAGTATTTCAAAGTATTTGGAAATAGATGTTATATTCAGAGAGCTGAGGACAATTTTGGAAATTTTGATAGAAGAGAAGATAAAGGCATATTCCTAGGATACTCTACAAGGAGAAATGTGTACAAATGTTACAACAAAAGACTAAACAAAATTGTTGAAAGTGCAAATGTGAAGGTTGATGAAGACATTTCTAAAGTCTCTAATAAATTAGCAGGATATGAATTAGATGAGTCCTTTCACAAAAGAAGGGAAGAGGAAAATAAAGAAGAAGAAAAGAGAAATGAAACTCAAGATGCTCTGACAACTGCATCAAAAACCCTGAGGTATGTATAGAGAAATCACTTCAAAGATCAAACTATTGGAAACAATAATAGAGGGATTATCACAAGAAGTAAGGTGGCTAGAGAACAAGTTTTGTTATGTTTGATTTCTAAGACTGGACCGAAGTTAGTAGAAGAAGCTTGCAATGATAAAAATGGATGAAGGAAATGAGAGAAGAACTAGACCACATTAAGAAAATCAGACATGGGAACTTGTACACAGACCGATAGATAAAAATGTAATTGAAATAAAGTGAGCATTCTGGAACAAGCTGGATGAAGATGGAAAGGTTGTAAGAAACAAAGCAAGGTTGGTTTGCAAGGGTTACATTCAAGTTGAAGGCATTGACTTTGAGAAAATGTATACTCCAGTTTCTCGGGTGGAAGCTATTAGGATGCTCTTAGCTTTTGCAGCTTTTAAAGATTTCAATATTTTTTAATGGAGAATTGAAAGAAGAATTTTATATTGAACAATCAGAAGGATTTAAGTTGAGAGATGATCAAGATATTGTTTGTAGGTTGAAGAAGTATTTTTATGGATTAAAACAAGCTCCTAGAACTTGGTAGGAAGGCTAGACAAATATCTTATTAGTCAAGGTTTTCAAAAGGGATGTACTAATAGTAATCTCTATTTCAAAGTTGATCCAGGTAAAATATTATTTGTTGTAGTGTATGTTGATGAAATAATATTTGGAGGTAATGATGGTATATGCAGTAGGTTTGTTGGTGAGATGTAGAAGGAATTTGAGATATCCATTATCAATGAGTTGAATTTATTTCTTGGATTACAAGTGAATCAGAACAACAAAGGAATCTTCACTTATCAATCTAAATATATCAATGAATTATCGAAGAAGTCTGGGTTGGATAATTCTAATCTAGTGTGTACACCTATGACAACTAGATGCAAGTTAACAAAAGATGATAAATCTCCTAAGGATGATGCAAGTAAATATAAATCAATGATTGGAGGACTATTATATTTGACTACAACCAGACCAAATATCATGTATGATGTTCGTTTAGCAACTAGATTTCATCAAGAACCAAAAGAATCACATGTTATTGCAGTAAAAAGAATTTTCAGATATTTGAAGGGAACATAAGAGTTTGGATTATGATATCCCAAAGATTCTGATTTCACTTTAACAACCTCTATGGATGCAGATTGGGTAGGAAGTGTTGATGATAGAAAAAGTAAAAGTGGTGGAGCATTTTTCCTTGGCTCCTGGATAGTTGCTTGGTTAAGTAAGAAGAAGGATTATGTGTCTCTATCCACTGTTGAAGCTAAATTTATTGCATCATCTTCATGCTGCATGCGGGTACTTTGGATGAAACAAATTTTGAAGGATATTGGTGTGTTGTTTGATGAACCCATCTCAATTTTGTGTGATAACACTAGTGCAATAAACATTTCTAAGAATCTGATATAGTATTCCAAGACAAAGAATATATCTATTTAGTATCACTTCTTGATGGAAAAGGTGTTGGAAAATGAAGTAAGGCTTGAGTATGTACCTACAAAAGAGAAAATTGTAGATATCTTCATAAAGGTGTTAGGCAAAGATACTTTTGAGTATCTTCGGTAGAAGTTAGGGGTATTACCCCTTCCTAGTTTGAACTGACGTGTATTGGTCCAGTAAATTGCATGATTATTATTGTTTGGACTAATGTTTGGGAGCTTCCTCTTAGGGGGAGATGTACCCTCCTTTGTACTTGATGTCAAAGGGGGAGAGATATAGAGGAAATGATGATGCATAGAGAGTTCTAGTATGTTGCAGAGATTTAATAAGCGATAATTTTTGTTTGTTGTTGATGGATGTTGCCATCAATGACAAAGGGAGAGATTTTTGCAAATGTGATGTTGATGGTGTTGATGTGTTTTATCATGGTTATCATTGATGTCAACATGTGGTTTTTTAAGTTGGTGATCCAGAATATGTTTCCCAAGTTGTTTGGTTCTCTGGAAGTTGTGCTTTAGATGATGTTCAGTGTTGACTAGTAATTGATAGTGCTCTTTGTGATCCAAATTTCTCCATTTTTTAGATATGGTGTTCATTGCTTGAATTCATGTTTATCTTGGTTCCATTATTTTTTTGCTAAGTTGAGAAGTGTTATTTTGGCTCTGGTCCTATCCGAAATTGGAGATTGCATTATAACATTTGTGTAGCGAACAAATCATGTATTTTTTATGGATGTGTAATGTGTTGATCTGACCAATGAAGTGTGTTATGGTGTAGTCCACTTCTCATTCCTTTGCACCATGGTAATGCTTAGTGAAGACCTATTTAAAATCATGTTTGGATAACTTGGAATGTTATGTAATTAGGATAATAGTATAAGTAAATGATGAGCAAAATAAATGATGTATGTAAGACATGCGAGATTGAAAGCTAAATCTGATTGATGAGTGATGTGAGAAGTTGTGTGAAGGTGTGTAGTGTGTTGTTAGGTATTGGAGGTTGTTCTAGAATTGTTGTTTGTGGTATTTGTAGCATATTGGTGGATTTTATTTTCTTTCTTTCTCTTCCAATAGTGAGCCATTTTGGGTAGTGAGCCCTCTGGCAGTGAACCCTTCTACAATGAGCATTTTGGCAATGAGCCACCTTTTTAAAAATTACCTTAATTAGTGTCACCCTAACAAGTATTATATATTGAGAACTAACATTCTCCATGGCTTTTCCCTTCTTGGGTTTTCCACATCATATTTGGTGTTCTTTGTGTATGATATTATTGAGTATATGTGTGCTTTCATGTTTCCATTGTTCAGGTTAAATAATTAATAAGTTGGTTATTCAGGATGTATGAAAGAATTAAAAAATTTAATTGATAACTGATTCACCCCTTGTTAGTTGTTCAGGCATTCAACAAACCTAGATGGACTGGTCAAGGATGCCAAGCACCCTTCTCTAGACCAAAAGGGTCCATTTTTGAACCCTCTAACGATGGGGAAAAAATGAGGGGGAAATGATTTTCGGTGTCATCCTTCTTTGTAATTTTCAACTTATTTCATGACAATCATTATAACATAAATTCTTATCCCCTCATTTGAAACATCTCTCAATTGAGAATTCAATTCATATCAATAAATTTAAGTGAGAAATGAATCAAACATCATTGGAGTAGTGAAGGAGAGGTCAAGTATTCATATTTCAAGCTTTGAAAATGGCATCCATGATCAAGTTCTTATGAAAACATCGATGAATTCCTACATGACAACATCAACCTTTTTATGGAGGCTTCAACGAAAACGAGATTCATAAAGAAGGTATAACATTTCAATTCAGTGTTACATTTATATATCCAGGATTTTTTCATTTCAATTCATCATAAGAGTTAATTCCAAACCAAGGGTTTGACCTAGGCGAGCCCCTATCAAACCAACAACATTTTTTCCTCTTGTGTGTGTAGGTGATAGATTCTAGAGAGAACAAATATAGATACAAAAAGTGTAGATTGAGCTAAACAAAACCAGATTTTCAAGAAGAAAATTTTTTGGGTCAAGGTCACCTAGCAACAATGACTGATAGTTTTCTAACAAAATTTCAGGGAGATACTCAAAGCAACATCATGATTCTAAAACTATTTTTGATATTTGCATCATAAACTCTTGGTCAAGGTTGCCTAGCAATATTGGCCTACATTTTCAAGCCTAGATTTTAGACATAGGTTCCTCTCTGCTTCCTATTTATAGAATTGTACTTTATTATTGCATATCTATTTTGAAACAGTCTGTTTATGTTGATCATTTTCAATTTTACATCTTTGACCCTAATTCATACCATTCAAGAATTAATTTCAACTAAAACAAGGAGAGTTGAGATCTAATTTATCCTCAACCCTTTCCCATAGGTTTGAGGATGAGTGTATTGAGTCATATTCCCCTTAATATTATTGGATATTGAATGGGTTTCAATTGTAGTACATACAATTATACTAGTGAATCCCCCTTTTCCCCCATTTATAGACTCTTATACATAACCTCTATCTCATACACCTAATATATATAGAATACAATACATGAAAGTGTAAAATGGTATTGTAAAACCACCCAAAAAGTAGCACCTAACTTATTTCTAATCCAAGATATCCTATGATGTATCAAAATACACACCAACATGTGTAAATCCCATTTGTGGCTTATTTGTGTCCAACACATTTTTAAATTTTCCCATTTTAGGAGACTTAACTTCCAAAGGCCATAACTTTTGATCTGGGTATCTGATCGACAAACTAGTTGAAGTGTCAGAAAAACCATAAAGTTATCTATCAATCTATAATAGGCTATGCCAATTTTGACCACTTTTATACCCACAAAATTCTTCTAAGGCCTTAAAAAAATGACATTGAAACTTTCCAAAATAGAAAATTTAATATCTTCAGATCTGGACATGATCTTGCAACAAAAACTTATAGGCATTCTTATTTAGTCGATGCATAGCTTTGAAATATTTTTTTGGACCAATCCATGCTCAAATGTAAACTTACTATAAATAATAACCTTATGTAATTGCAAGGTTGAAACACCATTTTTCTAATAAATAGAAGTGTAGATCTAGAAATGAGATACATAGGTGCACCTATAATACAAATTAGAGCCAAACTAGGTAGGATAGGGGCATTTGGCAGTTGAGTCTTAGAGTACTTTGGTTTAGAATGTAATGGCATGAAAGATATGAAGAGGCTTCTAGGGTGCCAACAAATCTAAGCCAAAAATGGAAAGATAGAGGCATTGGGTGCCTAGAAACTATGACGTTATCTCCAACTTTAGATGACAAATACTATCTTAGTCTACGCAATTTGGCTATATCTTTTGATTGTCATCAATCCTCGAATCCAAACTTGCACACACAAAAATAGGTGAAAAATTATTGTATTGTATAGGGGCTTTCCTAAGTCAAACCTTGTGTTGGTGTTCCCACGTCCATAAATAATGATTGATAAAGAGTGTGCATCTTCAAGGGAGCAAAGATAAATGGATGAAAAAAAATGACAATGATTACTTCATACACAAAACCCTAGCTTGGATTTTATGATGAATATGATGTATACCTGTAAATCCTTAATACAACATGATTGTCCATAAAAAGATGAGGATTGCATGTTCTTGATGTTGATCTTCATTTTTTCCTTGGCATGCCTATAAACCAACAATATTTGAATTGAAATTGTTGTACAAGATTATATAATTGAATCAATTATAATTAAATTGATTACATTAAAATTTTGGATTTTTAAATGTAAAAGTGAATCACATAAGTTATATGTGACTTACATCTTTTCATTTGAAACTTTTCGGGAGAGGCCAACAATAGGATACAACCATTAAGGGTCTGATAATGACTTTAACATATTTAAAATTGGAGCCACACTGGGAGGATAGGGACTCTAGGTACCTGTTACTGGCCCAATTAGGCTACACAAAGTTCAAGGCACAAGCTTAGTTGATCCACATTACAATTTTGGTCCCAAGTAATTAAACAAATTTAGTCTGAATAATCAAGAGAGGTGCTAAACCTAGTATGAAATTGTTAAGTGTATACAATTTATGATGTTACATTTAGACCCCACTTTAGCTAGGATACATACTTATACTAATACACATGGTAAATTATGTAGAATCCAAAGTTTTTGTATCCAAACATTGAAGTGACAAGACAACTCTAAGTTGAGATGAGGAAAAGCCCCCAGAATTGGGATCCTATCAATCAAAAATGTCTAGATAAAAATGGACCACAAACATAGAAGACACGTAATAACACATGATCATACACATAAGCTACAACATAAACATAGTTAACAACATTAAAAAAATTCACATACACAAAGCATACATAGAGCATACACTTATTTATAAATAGAGTATAAATGAAAAGAAAAGGCATACAAGGTATGGAATCTCAGACTAGAAAAATTCTCAATTCTTAACTAGGAGCCATAAAGACAAGCACATAAGGTATGGCATCTCAGACTAGGAAGATCCTCAAATTTTGACTAGGAACCATATCCACAACAATGCCCCTAAGTCATGTGCTATACAAATCCTTTGTTTGGTAAGTGGGACAAGTGAAGACATTGTTCTAGGTCTAGCAAGCTATTTATGCTAGGTGAACTTCACAAGTAGCAAATGAAAAAAACATAGACTACTAAAAGCCTCCATTTAATACATGATTTCCATTTCAACAATACAAAAAATTATAGGCCGAGAAATGTGTGATGTTTTTTAAGTAACTTTGATAAAGTGCTACAAAGGTGATCAAAAGTTCTTGCAAGAGCACAATCAACTTCAATGCATGTGCACAAAGTGAAACGAATAGTAAATGTATTCCCCCACCTTAAAATAATTGCTAAGGCCAACCAAGAGATATTGTCTTTAAGGTAGAAAGAATGATGCATGCAAAGACAAGCATGCCACCACACTGATTTGCCCCCAACATAGGTAAATGAAGTGACAACACACACAATCAGACAAGACCATACAAGAGCACATAAGAGGTCCAAAGATCTAGGGCCAGTATGAATACGTGACAAATAATGTTTATCATTGTGTTGTTTTGGGTAGACCTCATCCCTCAAATATAGTGGAACTATGAGTATAAAGGAGTAAGAGAACATAAGGAACAAAAGAAAAAAATTGGGTCAACATCGCAGATACCTAAATGTCTCAATTCTTTGCATTGTCCCCAAAATACAAAACAAAAGAACATTCATCAAAAATAGAAGAATGGAGATACATATAGAGGAATATCACAATAGATGTTTTTTCTTTGTATCCAAGTGCCAACAAAGCATCAAGGATCATTCAAAGAGAATTGGGTAAAAGTACAATGCTATGTCACACTTTCATAAAGGAAATGGCCAACACTAATCCAACTTTTTAATTTGAATCAATAAAATATGACATATATGTGTTCAATTTCAAAATGATGTAAACTAATAAAATGTGTAGTTTATCTTAGTATTTTTCTAGAAAAATAAAAAATTATTAATATATAATTTTCTATGAAATTGAGACTATAATTTGGTTGTCAATAAAATGGTAAAAAATGAAGTCACATAGAACATCACTCTTTATCTTGTTTTAGTGCATAGTTTTTTTTAATAAATTTTAAAGTGTGAGTACATTAAAAATAAATTGTTTCCATTTGGCATCAATATTTAACTTAATAATTTATATAAAATAGAAAATAAACTATGTCATCTTGACATGAAATCTTTTATCTAGGGCACCATATTTTTTTTTCAAATTTTTAAATATATTTAAGTATTTTTTACTTTACATGATAACAAACCTTATATTCTAGTGTTGATAACCTACTTTTAGTAAAAATTAAAAACAAAATATAAGTAATAATTAATCTATAAAAAATAAACATTTTGAAAACTAAACTTATAGATCTACAAAAGGGTATTTTTTATATTTATAAAATAATCTTATTTACACAAGTAGAAGTTGTTGAAACAACATGTTTTCTAAAAATAAAAAAGTTTTCATAAATTAGTCTTAATGTGGTGCTACATGTAATGCCCGCTAAAATACCCTAGAGAAAATAAGCATCTAACATACGAAATGGAGATAAAAAAATTTAAAACATCTATTGCTACACATCATATCATCCATACAATGAATTAACATTCATTATCATCTAAGCATAAAGAACATAATCCATTCACATAAGTTCATTAACCAAATACGCAAGCAGAATAAACATCACAAACATTATAACTCTCTCTAGGGTACCTTAACGTCATTACTTAATTAACTATCCTAAGCAATAACATTTTACTGACTTGATCACCTTACTTATCATCAATTAATTCTTAATCTTACTCAAATGCAACTTATATACTTCCTTCCATTATGATATGCAAACTACTTGATTATTTAACCATTATGAGATGCATTCTAGTCCATCATCTAACTATCATGAAATGCTTACTTTTTCCATGCAAGACTAATCCCTTTTCTTAAGTTCATTTTATAACCAAATCCATTTGTGCTTAAACCCTTAACCATTCCTATCTACATGATTATTATTCATCTATAACGATAATACAATACTTAATTTATAAACAAAGTTCTTTCAATTATCCACCTTATCCATGCTACACATGCATTTGTATTCCTAGCATGATATTTTCTTTCAACATTGATCACAAGTGCATAATTTCCCATCTTTCCAATGCAACCACATGAATGGCATTATCAACTAAACATGGTATTAATTTATCAACCACAATTCCTACTTTATATTCATTCCATTTTCTCAAGGTTCTTCCACATATTAATCTACATTCTAGATGAGAACCTTGGAATCTAAACTAATACAATAATAACATGAATCCATTCTATTTCAAGTATAATTCCATTACAAATGTTAAAATATATTAAAATTATTTACTTTCATTATATGAGATCATCACCATAAATCCCATAGTCTCATTGTTACAAATCATGTCATAATCCTAAGATACCAACTAGAATACAATTATAGTTACACAAATGGTACATCATGAGTATAACTCATTCCTAACACATGATTTCATCTAATTCTACAAAGTAATACATTACATGAATCCACGATATCCATTACATAAATCTACTACAAGAAACATCCATATCGACTACAATAATGAAGAATCCACATCCACGCACGATGAATCCATAAGAATATCCCAATGGTTAAAAAGCACCAACTACTCAACCATGTGGAACCAAAGGAACCACCCCCTCATGCTAGGAGATGACACAAGGTCCCAACACACACTCTAGACCTAAGCTGACACCTAACAACCGATGAGACTAAACAATACAAGGACTCTCAAGCTAGGACCAACCACAAATAATTACAAGAAGAAACTCCCAGAGGCTTACAAATCATCAAGTCATGAATGAAAATCCACAAGGCATATCAACAATCAACAAGGGGACACATGTAGGAGTGGAGTGTCATCACATATCATCCTCTAACATAACATATATTGTAACACAAGGCACAATCCTAATGGACACATGGAGCCATCTCAACCTATGAGAGACCAAGGGAGATTGACTTTCCATAGCAATATCCTTCTCATGCCTATCCTAAAACATCCTCCCTAGGATCAAGTCATGGGGCTCAAATATTCATTATCTTGATTAGTGAATTATTTACCCAACCCATTAATTTATTATTATGTTATCACTTGTTTACATCATGATAAACTTCCATTGTGCCCTAGCGGTCTAGACCTCATGCATCCTTACAAGGAACCTCATGCAAGCCTATCTCTCATGACCCCAGTCATCACAAGGAAGTCAAATCCCCTTAACATGGACCCAGATAAAATCTCAACAAGAGGCTCAAAATAAACATGAAAATATGAATCCATATATAACACCATGTAGCCATAACTCATGCATGACCATCCATTTTCCATAATGCCAAGAAAACCAATAAAGAGTCTCATAACAAAATAATGCATCAAGGACCACAAAAGGCCATCAAAAGATGCCACAAATATGAAATGAAAGCTACAACAAGGCACATTCACTTGTTGGTTCAACAATAATAGAATAACACTCACAATCATGGCTCATCAAGAGAGTACACACCTCTTCAAGGAAGCATAACCACATATAGAAGCAAAAACCACACAAAAACATCAAATCTGATCAAACTCAAAAATAGAAAATATCAACAGACCTCCATAAATGCCTCTGGTACAACATCATTCCTAGAAAATCAAATTAAAATGAGCAAATTGATCAAAATACTAAATATAGGTAGTTCAACACTTATGTTATTGTTGGCAATTGACACTCATCCGACTTAGTTGTGTTGTCATTGATGGAAACACACACCATTTTGGGTTGGTCACTTAACTAATACTCACCTGTATTCATTGTTTGGCAACCAACATTCAATCATCTGACACACTAGGAACCAGTATATGAGGCCGACACAGGAGATTGATCTGACAGGTCTACACGACAATGATCAAAGGCATCGATCTTGAGGTTTAATGAATTTATTTTTGCTTAGGCCAACATGTAAATAAATTGTAATATCATTGTAAGTCGACATAAGGCATTTATGTTTGGGTTTGGGAAGGGTATTTAAGTTAGTCTGGTTAGGTTATTTTGGTGATGCATAAGAAGGTAATGGAATATAATAATGTGATGTTGTGTGAGAAATCTTGATCAACAAAATGCGAATGTAATATTCTGTAGTCGATCTTGGATTTTAGTTTAGAGGTTTGGGAAGTGAAGCAAGGTCTCGGTAAGGAAGGACATAGTGTAAACCGGTACAGATTGTGCTTTAACTAGAACTCATCTAGCATAGCACATGCACTCTCAGAGTTCAAAATTTTGTTTGTATCTCCATATGTGGTGTTTGTAGGCAGTGAGGCTCCTTTTGTGATGAGCAGTGTGCTCTAGGTCGTTGGCCTTCCTGCATGTGCAAGCCCCTATTGTAATATTTATTCATTTGGCTAGTGGATAGATATTGTGGGTCCCCAATCTCACCATGGTTTTTCCTTGTTGAGGTTTTCCACATATAAATCTCCATGTTATGGTGTATGCTCTTGTGTTTGCTTCATTTCTATTTGTTGGTATATTATTGCATGTTTACCATTATTGAATTGCATTGTTAATAAGGTTAAAATTGATTATACCAACAAAACATTGGTTCATCGCCCCCTCTTAGTGTTCTTGGATTCCAACAATTGGAGTAAGTCTAATGGCTTGAGGAAGATCCTGAATCTAGAATCCATGGAGATGAGTCTACATAAACAACTTGAAGTAGCACTTGAGGACTATGATGCTGAAAGGATGAAGAAACTGAAGTTGCAAGATGAATTGAACTCTGCAAAGGAATTCATTCTTACCCTGCAGGAAAGGTTGTTAGTTGTTCAAGCTAAAAGGAAGGAACTTTTGCAAAATTTGGATGATGAAGAGAAGGATGCCCTTAAGGAACAGTGTCAGAAAATGAGACAGGAGAATGGTGTAATGAAGAATGAAATGCAAGCCATGACTATGAGGATGTCCAAGGAGATTGAAGACCGGAAGAAAAATGAAGAAAATCTTAGCAGATCTCTAAAAGACACATTTGAGGATTGCATTAGGTTGGCACATGAGAATGATGTGTTGAGAATAGAGTTGGTGCAATTAGAGAATAATGAGAAAGAGTTGGAAAGAATGATGTCAATCCTAAGAAGTGATCTGTATGTTGCAAATGAATACAAAGAAAAGTCCATGGTCAGTTCTGCAAGGCTTGATGAATTATTGAAGGATCAAAGAGACACTAGAGACACTAGAGGTCTTGGATTTGAGCATGGAGAAAGCTTTGGTACTGCAAATCAGGGAAATCCACTAGACAACTAGAATCAGAAATCATCGGTAAGGCAACCCAATGCACATAAATTTAATGGTAGATGCTTTGTATGTAATAAGTTTGGTCATAGAGAAAATCCGAATAATAATGCAGTTCTTAGTCAATGTTCAAAATGTAATAAGTATGGTCATAGGAAAGAAGATTGTAGAATGAATATCAGATGTCATGCATGTGGAAAGTTTGGACATATGGCTAATCAATGTAGGTCAAAGAATGGTCAAGGACTCAATAAGGAAATTCAGAAAAATAATGTCACTTGCTATGCATGCAACAAAATAGGACATATTCCAAAGAATCACATGCAGAAGAAAGAACAATCCGGTAGGAAATGATGAGAAAGGAAAACAAAAGGTTGAAGACATCTGGAAGGAGCATGAGAGGAAATAGGTTAGGAAATTTGAAGATCAACTGATAGAGACAATCAACCTGATTACTCAACCGACAGAGTATTATGTTCCTACACCGACATATCACTTTTCTGGTAACTAAGGCATTAACCTTAAGGGAAGGAAAATTATTGACAAATCTTGCATTGCCCCTAGTAGAGGTCTGAAAGCCTATTTTAGATCTTGGTGAAGACAATCTGGAGATTCACCAGTGTTGAGATAATGGATTTTGTATCTGGTATGATATGCCGATATGCATTAATGTCAATGAGAAATTAGGGTTTTAATAAAATAAAAGGGAAATGTTGGTTCATTTTTTATCACACTGCATTCAGAGAAAAATAGAGAGATTTCAAGGTGATTGAAGGCATTTCAAGTGAATTCCACTGCATTCTCCAATGGATTTTCGAGAGCTTTCATCGGCGAAGGTTGTGAGGTATTTTATCAATTTTTCGAGCTATCTTTTGTTTGCAATGGCTTTTGGATCATCTTCCACTCTGACAAGTGTGGCTACCCCTATTGTTATCGACGTCAAGGACCGTCCATGCCCTGTTTTCAAGCAATGGCCTCAGATTGTGAAGGTCAATGATTCGATTGGCGCATTTTCTAGGGTTCATGCAGGAGTTTTGTATGTCAAAGATGTTCGTGTATACATTCACTGTACTTTGGAGGATTTGAGTTCTATTGAGATCAAGAACATGTATATTGGCACTTTGCTGAACTAGGATGGGTCGCTAAAACTAGAATTTCAAATTTTGAAGGATCACGATTTTAATGACATTTTGGAGATACCAGAATTTGAGGATGAATTGATCCAGTATGCACTGAGCCAAGTCCATGGAAAATTCATATGGCTAGACCGGCCCCACAAGATCACCAAGGAGGCTATTCATGTGATCACCAGTTTACTCTAGACTAGTCTAACCCCTAGAAGGAAGAAGATATCTAACAGTGAGGTGGAGAATTTAACTGGTACAACATCTGACAACTAATCCATGAGAATTGGCACTATCAGAGACAAAGAAGTTCAATTTGCAAGCATGATCATCGGTTACAAGGTAACCCAATCAAATCAGTTGAACTCTGTTTCCAATTCATGCATTTTCTATGCTCACAAAATGATTAAGAAGAATGAAAAGATAGATCTATGTTAATGGATGTGTGATGAGTTGATTATAAACCTAGGGAAGATTAAGGGTGAGAAAAAGGGTACTTTCTAGTATGGAAACCTTGTTGTCTATTTAATGCTTTTCTTTCTGAATGAATTACTCAGAACCGGTAAAACTCAATGGGTATTTGATATACCGGTAGCAAAACAAATAAAAGATTCTATAAGGAATATGGGACAGGAAAAGGATAGGGACTCCATTCTTTGGGGTTATTTCAAATAATTACAGAAGGCAATGAATAAGAGAGAAAGAGTTACAAAACATATTCTAGATAAGTACTCAACTGAAATCTATTTTATGGTAAAGAAGGATGAAACACTGATGGAGGCAGTGTAACCTAGGAAGATCTGGATAACTGAGATGGGCTATGAGGTAGATGCTGAGATCTTGGACTTGTATACCAAGACTCTTATTGATGCCCTAGTAGATGAAGTAGAGAAAGCCTTTGGGACTGCAAAGAAAAAAGAAACAGAAGTTGAAATTGGATTCAGTAAAAAGAGAAGGGAAGGAAAGATCAAGAAGGTTGGGGAAGCTGTGCAAAAGATGTCCACTAAGATAAAGCAGATTATTGGACTAGTTGAAAGGTCATCTCCGGCAGTAGTGCAAGCTCCACCAACAACAAAAACAGGCAAGGTGTAGTAAAGAGGAAGAAACCAGAGACTTATATTGCCCCTATTACATCCGGTTCTGATATTGATGTTGTGCGCTCACAGATTCCCAAAATTTTTATTAGAATACCAAGGAAGAAGGTTGAGGAAGTAAAGAAGCAGAAAGTGAAGGTTACCCCTTCGGCAACACCAAAAAAAAAATTGAAGGAGAGGAAGCCCACAGAGAAGAGAAAACCAGTTAAGGAGTCTACTTCTACTCCTGACAAGAAGAAGAAATCAAATGTAGATATTTCTCTCGAATTCGGTAAGAGTATTGAAGTCATTCCTCCTCTTTCAGTTGCTGAGTTGATTGATCAAATCACTAAAGATGGAATTTTGAGTAATATACAAAATTACTATGTACATATGGATGATAAGGAGAAAATGGAGATAGAGGAATCAGTTTTGATGTACTTAGATATATATAAGAAAGTACTTTTAGAGATTGAAAAATAGATATTGGTAGATTTGTATAGTAAACTAGATGCTAGAAGTTTATCTATGGTTGAAGAGGATAGACATATAAAGGTACAAGAATTGTTAACTGTTTGTGGTGCTATAACTGATGAAGAGATGCAACAGTGTTTAGAGTTTGATAATAAATCAATTTTCTGAAGCAAACACCAACATGTGAGTCTCATGGTAGGTAGAGTGAATGAGATAGTTAAGGAGACACATGAGGCTTGGGTAAAATTCTTTGTAGATAAACTAGGATTCTTTATATCATTGAAAGTCTCTCAAATGTCTAACACTCTAGATATCCTAGTAGATGATAAGGGAAAAGGCATATTGAGAATGGATGCACCGATTTTTGATAAAAAACCAACTGGCGATATTCCTTCAGTAGAACCAATTGCACATAATATAGAGATACTGGTAGATAACTTTGAAACTATACAGGATAAGCATGATACACCGGAATAGATCATTCCGGATATAGAGGTTATTGATGTGGAAATAAAAAATAAGTAGGTTGAGGATACTGAACCTCTGGCACCAAATGTACATACTAAAGAGGTTAAGGTTGAAAAGGTTACTGCACCAAGTGGCGAAGCCACCGGTGCAAGCCTTGAGGTTGAATCTTCCTAGAGGATTTTGGATAGTCATTCATTGTTGGCACTTGACTCATCCGGTCAAGTTGATTTTGCACAAAAGGATATTGAACAACTGAGCAATTTTGAGTTAATGTATGTTGTAGCTTAGAAGATAAGGAAGGAAGGGACAAAAGATAAGCAAGTTATTGAGCAGGCCATTCCGGTTTTGCAGCAACTTGCACCAGAATATAAGGTAGATCATATTGGAAGTCCATCCGATAAATTGAAAGGTTTGATTAAGCATATTTCCAAAGAGTTTAAAACTCTTCAACGGGTATCAAACCGATAATTGATTGAGTGGTATAATGCGGCCTGGAAGGTCACTTGTGACAACATGATTTCATCTAACAAAGCTAAGCTAACAGATGAAATAACAAAGATTGATGTGGCTCTAAATGAGTGTAGAAATATATATAGGTCTTGTACTAACACCAACAAACTAATAGTGGACCTTGAGGTGAAATTGAAGGTGACAAAGGCCTCATTAGATCTTTTGGCTAACAGTTTTGATGGTACTCAGACACTAACCAGTACCATTGATGGTCATATTTTGATAACAGAGTCTGAGATTTTTAGATTAGAGAAGGACATGGATAGGCTAATTTGGTGTGCAAGGGAATTAAGAGGTTTGGTGAGTCCCTGGTTGAACACTCTGTTACTTCACAAGAGGGAAATCATAGAGTTAATGAATAAACCTACTCTGACAGACCTATCAGAAGAAGAGTTTCATGCATATAGTCTTTATGGTTTTGTATCCATTTTGAGCACATTGAAGACATGATAAGATGCATATTTAGGATTTTTGAAGAATGCTTACCTCAATATTTTCAAGTTCATCTAGGTCTAGTAATCATAGTTTTTCTCTCATTCTTCCATTCGTTTGCCCCGGCTTTGGCATTGTTGTCAAAGGGGGAGAGGTTGATGTGAAAAATAATTAGGACATAAGAAGTAATGTATAGCTCAGGGGGATCAATCTTCCAACAATTTTTGAGATCCATTTTGGAGTTTTTGGCAGGGAATCGGAGCAACACTTCATCGATCCATTTTTCACATGAGTGTTTCCATCAATGCCAAAGGAGGATATTGTTGGCAATTGACACTCATTCAGCTTAGTTGTGTTGTCATTGATGGAAACACACACCATTTTGGGTTGGTCACTTAACTAGTACTCATCGGTATTCATTGTTTGTTAACTGGCATTCAGTCATCCAGCACACTAGGAACCGGTATATGAGGCTAACACAAGAGATTGATCTGGCAGGTCTACACGAAAACGATCAAAGGAATCGATCTTGAAGTTTAATGAATTTATTTTTTCTTAGGCCAACATGTAAATAAATTATAATATCATTGTAAGCCGACATAAGGCATTTATGTTTGTATTTGGGAAGGGTATTTAAGTTAGTCTGGTTAGGTTATTTTGGTGATGCATAAGAAGGTAATGGAATATAGTAGTGTGTTGTTGTGTGAGCAATCTTGATTGACATAATGCGAATGTAATATTCTATAGTCGATCTTGGATTTTGGTTTAGAGGTTTGGGAAGTGAAGCAAGATATCAGTAAGGAAGGACACAGTGTAAACCGATACAAATTGTGCTTTAATTGGAACTCATCCATCATAGCAGATGCACTCTCATAGTTTAGAATTTTATTTGTTACTCCATATGTGGTATTTGTAGTCAATGAGGCTCCTTTTGTGATGAGTAGTGTGATCTAGGTTGTTGGCCTTCCTGCATGTGTAGGCCCCTATTGTAATATTTATTCATTTGGTCAGTGGATAGATATTGTGGGTCCCCAATCCCATCGTATTTTTTCCTCTTTGAGGTTTTCCACGTATAAATCTCTGTGTTATGGTGTATGCTCTTGATTCATTTATATTTGTTGTAATATCCTTGCATGTTTACCGGTTATTGAATTTCATTGTTAATAAGGTTAAAATTGATTATACTAGCTGAACACTGATTCACCCCCCTCTTAGTGTTCTTGGATTCCAACTGTTATGTAGAGCAGTGCATATGCTTAACTCTGTAGTACCTATACTGCACCAGACAACACATTTATAATCTCATACATCACATACACAAAATGAAATAACACATACATTAAGGAATGACACATATACAGGTTTAGACATCACATTCACAATGTTAAGCAGTGCATTTGCATAAAGAAACATCACATACACATAGAGAAATAGCACATTTATAGTTTTAGCGCTTATACTTCAGACTCAGCCATGCAAAGATAAAATTTATGACAAGGATATAAAATCAAAGACATCAGGAAATCTTCCAAATAAGGGCTTAAAAGAAATGCCAAACCATAAAAAATGATTGATATAAACATAATGTAAAATCATTGACTATAATGGAAGATATGCTGAAATACAACCTCACGGCTGGACACTCGAAAATCACTTTGGAAACTCCTAGAGAGTTTAATAAACCAAAATGATATTCACAAAACAAGAATAGGCTAGGGAGAAAATAAAATACATTCTCAAGAAGAGCAAACAAGCTCACACATGGAAGAACAATAGAAAGAAATATATATAGAGTCGCGTGTGCAACAAAACCAGTTACAAAATATATTTTCTGATAACTCAATGATGAACGGATAGTACAAAACTGGTACTGTGAGGGTGGGTGAATCAGTACAGACAAAAACACAATCCTAAACTGGTTTGTCAGTAGACATTGTGCTTAGGCAGACAAACAGTAACATTGGTCTTAAATAGAGTACAACCAACAAAACCTAGAGTAACTAAGACAAGCATAAACCGGTTGACACTTATCTTCTCATGCAATCTAATAATTCATTTCCATTTCACCCTAGTGTAAGAATAGGTAATCTACTATCAAAGATATATATATATATATATATATATATATAAATAGCTAGATCAACATGATTCACCGCTTGACAAAAAACAACATAGCTTCACATGAAAAAGACATCACATATGACACACATATTTTTCACATGGAAACCCAACAGGGAAAAACCATGGTGTGGATGAATACCCACAAACTTATTTTTTGAACTCTTTATAAGTCTACTCTGTTAGGAGTCTTGTTTGGTTAAAGACTGATACAATATGTTCTATTAGGAACCGATCCTGTTAGGGATCACCTGGTTAAGGGATGGCTAGAATACCCAGTTAAGGGTTAAACCCTGTTAAAGGTTACCTTGTTAGAGGATTTCAAGAACTCAATGGTTTTGAGTCACCTTGTTAAAGGATTTATAGTTAGCCGGTTAAAGCTACCCTGTTAAGGGATTTCCCAATTGTTGAAGTGGTTAGAGATCAACAAGTATTACAATGATCTGGTAATAGCACTTAATGCCAATGCAAATCCGCTTTAGCTCCTCTTCACCTTCTGCACTTACACTCTACAAGTATCACTTCTCTCTTTTGGTTTGGCAAGAATCGCATATCTCTTATCTTGGATACTCACACACAACTTTTGCCAACAACCTCAGAAAGAAACACAACATCAACCTTATAGGAAACAGATAAGTCAGTAGCATAAACCCTAAACCCTAAACCTATTAGGTTAAGCAATTCAAACGGTTTAATCCTAACCATTGAGCACATTGCATTAAATGCAACAGTCTTAAACCAATCTCAAGATGTTCTCCATCATTCATTTTCCACCAATTTCATGGCAGTTGATAATCCATCACGCGTTATCACTGTTTACAGACTTCGCACATTCCCGAGGTAGATAGGGACAATCTCCTTCATGCATGATCCTTCATGCGCACAAGGCTGACATGGCAACATGATCTGTTCTTCGTTACATTGCTAACTCATCACACAAAGTCATCGATTGAGTCACAAAGGCTTGAGGCACTTCAATTGGAAACTCTGAAGTTGAGACTACCAACCGGTAGTCATACAAAGCTTCCATGTGCCGGTTCCACATGTCGGTTCACCTTAAACAAATGCACCACTTCACTTTGGTACAAATGTCGGTTCACAGTGGTATATTGGTTCTCACATATACCAGTTCTCTCCTCTTTAGCATATTGACATCAATGACAACATACAATGTCATCATGTCCTCATACCAATTCACATAATGCCAACAATCTCCCCCTTTGGCATTGATGGCAATATACAAAGATATCTCTCTGCTTCATATCTTCTCCCCCAATTTCTGGAGATATCTTCTCCACTTCTCTTCTTCTCTCACTTTGACAATAAAGCCAAAGTGGAGGCACAAGCTATTAGGCCCAATATGGAAAGCTAATGTACTAAGAGGGGAGGGGTGAATCAGTACTTCAAATCCTTTTATTAACAATATCTTTACTGTTATGCATAAACCAAAAATTGTTGAAACATAACATAAAGTTAAAACAAATAAATAAAAATCATACATGATTCACTCCATAACACATATATTTTGTTTACGCAGAAACTCTTGGTTAGAGAGAAAAACTGCGATGGGGATGGCACCCACAACTTCACTACTGCAATAATAAAGGTTGCTCGGTTAGAGTTACATGTTTAGCTATTTCTAATAGCTTACGCTGTTAGGAGTATCAAGATCTGTTAGATCTACCTTGCTAAAGGATTTTACAACACTTAATCTAAATGTTGCACCTGGTTAGAGACTTTACAATTTACAGACTTGATTAGAGTCTTTTACCCTGTTAAAGGTTTCTCTTACAACTTCAAAATTTTCAATAAAATCTTTACAACTATCTGCAACTTTACATCTGGAATGTTATAGCAGATTCTATGTGCTCAAAATAAGATTACCTTGCCTATAGCATACCTCGGTAACCCATAAAGTAACTCAGTAAACCCTTTTGTTTACTCTATTCTTTGACTGTTCTCTGAAATCCTTTTCGGTGACCTTTGTGTCTTTGTAACAGTAATAACACTTAGTGCTTTCACATGTCTTGCTTCATATATTTCTATATCTTCCTTTCTATCATACTACATGTGTGTATTTGATCTCAATCCATGTTGTATAAATAGATCTCTTATGTCAGTGATCTAATTCATTGTTTCGATCTTACAAACATGATTTCTCGAATGAATAACCATGCAAAATATTTCATTGGTTAGATGACCTCAAAATCATACACAATCTTTAAGTGCAATTTCCAATGTGATAACGGTTCTATGTTCCATGATCTTGTAACACATTTTCATATGTATGTCCAGGTTCAATGAATCTGGTGACACGTTTCACTTGGTGTGTCATCTTTGCTGCTCGGTAGACATGGAATGATACTTGATAGACAACTCGGTGCATACTAGACTTTGTGACTACTTTCTTTTATAACTGACTGGACTGTGCATATCGACTAAATATTTTGGTAGTAGTAACAGACTAGAGTATATAGAATGACTTTGGATATAAAACTAATGGCAACTTGATAAGTAGTAACAATCTCCCCTTTTGACATTAGTTGAGATGTTTGCCAAAACTACTTTCAAAGTCACAACTCAATAATCTATATACTTTGCAAAATTTGACTATACTGACAGTATATACAATAGTCAATGAAATAGTATATCCAGATATACTCCCCTTATCAATATATTGTACAAAACTTTGATTTTGTATGCTCGGTGATCAATGATCAGTGTGCTGCACTTGTTCTTTGCTTACTGTTCTGTTCACTACTCGGTTCATTGCTCTTCAATACTCTGCATACTCTACTCAGTATACTCCCCCTGTATACTACAGTCCTTTTGTTTGATACTATACTTTCATGCTTTGAATACTATATCACTCCCCCTTTTTGACAAACATCAAAATTTAGTTACCATTAGGTGGTGGCAACTGGTCAAAAATGGATTTGTACTTTGTCCGTGCTTCAGTGAGAGCGACAGAGAGGGCATCCTTTACACTGTCCATTAAAGAATTATGTGCTTGAATATCAGCCAATAATGATATTAAGCCATCTAAAGTGCTTTCATCTTGTGTAGTAGATAAGTATGTGGCTTGGTTGATCTGTTCTTGGATGGATGAAAGATGAGGAAGGAATAATGTTTGAAGAGTCATTATGTCCATCCTGATCTTGTGTTCTTCATTTCTTAGGTCCAATTGTTGAGCCATGAGCTGTTGTAACTTTGTATAGAAATTCTGAACTGAATTGGGCTCTGTGGTCAACTTATTTGAGAGATCGGTGATCTCTTTCTCAATTGCTTCAGTTTTATTTTTGATGTCTTTAATGAATAAAGAAAATGTATAGAGTTTTTGAAATAAATAAAGAATGTGCTTGAGTTGAGGGGACAACTCAGCAATAAATTTGACAAGTTTGACTTTGCCAATAGCTATAGCTTTCTGTACTTCTTCTATCATTTTTGTAGTGAGCTCTTTGTCTTTTAGCTTGCTCAAATATTTGGATGCATCTACTCTAGATGTCTCTATCTTGGTTAGGATTTCATCCAGTTGAATGTGGATGGCTGCATCTTTGGTTATAGTAGCTTCAGGTAGCATATCTGTTAAGAGTTCTTTCACCTTCTGAAGTACTTTATTTTTCTTTTGAATAGCCATTTGCTTCTCTTGTTCAGCCTTTGCTTTGCATAGTTCACCGATATCAATGAGTGCTTGCCCCTTTAATTGGGATATATCAACATTGGGCAACACTATTGGTTTTGACAAATCTACTTTGAAACTATGCTTTTTCATCTTCTTTTCTTTAGATTTGGCCGGTTGAACCAATACAATAGCTTGGGAGGCTTGTGGATCCTCGGTAGGTTGCTCGGTGGAGGCAACACTTTTGTCAGTTTCTTTAGCCTCTGTAGTGTCCTTTGGTGTCTCAGTACTCGGTGTCTCAGTTGCAACATTTTCAGTGGTAGAAGGTGCATGAAAAGTCTATTCTTGAGTAGTACCTTCTCCTGCTGTAGACTTGTGACCTTCAATGCCTTGATCCGTATCCTGAGGGGCTTCGGTTGAGACAGGTTGATTGATCGGTGGATAAGGCTGAACTTGTTCCAAGACTGATTCACTGGATACAAGTTTTGCATATGCATTGCCTTCTATCATTTCCTATTCAGATGCTTCTGTATCCATGATATCTTCATCTATTTGAATGGTGTCAGCAGGGTCTTGCTCGGTAACATCAGGATCTTGCTTGGTGACATCAATTATTTCAACTTCATCTTGCTCACCAACATCCTTGAGTCAAAATATTTCCTACCACTTTTCTTTTGTCTCATTTTTCACTTCAATATACAGACCATTCATCAGTTTCAAGGCTTTTTATTTGATGAGGAACTTTGTGTGGTAGGTTGTCAGATGTTCTTTAATTTTAACTACCGACATGTTAGGAAAGAGATGTACCAGCCTTCTTTCTCTGATCTATTTCTCTGAGTCCAGAGCATATTGCCACCTGTTATCAATATGTGCATATAATTCTTTTGGAAGAGAATTAGAGACTTCTAATGGGACCAATCATAATTTCAGAAGTGTGTAGATGACAGCTTCTTCTATTTGTCTCTTTTCATCATCATTTCTGGATTCATACTTAACATATCTGAATCCTCCAAATCCACCATATTCCTTTAGATTAGTACAAAAAATTTCAACCCTATGTACATTTATCTTCTTGCTCTTGACAATCTGAAATTTTCTTGCATTCTCAGATTCGGTGTCACTAGACTCTTTTGCCAAAATGAGTCTCTGAGTAGATTTCTTGTAAGTTTTTGTTACCTTGGGAACAGTAACACTCTTTATTTTCTTACTCGGTGAAGTTGCAGATGCTCTTGTGTTAGGTCGCTTTGCTGGAGGAGTCGGTGAGGCCTTTGATGTATCTTGTTTCTTTCTTTTCAACACTTCTCCCTTAGGCAATTCGGTGCTCAGTGTTATAGCTGCCTCTTGGGCTTTAGATTCCTCTTGGGTAATGGCTATAGTGCCTTTGACAGGTGTGGAGGAAGAATCTTCTCTGAATTTCTCCGATAATGCCTTTATCATCTTTGTTGCCTTTCTTGTAGCTTTGGGTACTACAATGCTCATTTTTACTTTTTCTTTCACTTCTTCATAGGTTCCATACCTCAACTCAGTAGCATGCCTTGGTAATGTAATAAATGCATCTACTTGTTGTTGTGTGATGTCAAGATCAATCTCATAACCCATAGGTGGCAAATATTGAGTTCTTGGTTCCACAGCATTCACATAACAGTAATCAGTGTCTACTTCAAAACATATGTCATCTTTGTATTTCGCCACTAGCTTGGGTGGAATCTGGTACCTGTTATGCATTTTCTCTTGAAACTTACTGAAGTAATCATCCATAATATCATTAAAATTATTACCTAGCTTCCTAATGAATTCATTGATCTGATGGGTGATTGGTCGGTGTAGTTCCCAAACAACTTTACCGACTGATGGAAAGAATTTTTCAAAATAGAAAAACATGCATACAAGTAGTGATCCAAAATTTAGTGTATTAGCCGAGTTGTTCTTCTTTGGCTTCCTGATGGTGTTTATATTCTCAAATAGGTTTTTTAGAAACACGTCACATAGATCAATTTTCATTCCCTTTTTCAAAATTTTGTATGCTAAGTCTACTGTTGCACAGGGTACACTGTTTACCCTTGCCGATTGGAAGAAATAGTAACCTATTATTCTAATGGCAAATTTTAGTTCTGCATTAGTGATGTTGTTCAATTTTAGTTCTCTGCAATCTGATTCTACTCTGGTTAAACTGATCAATTCCTTCTTTGATATCATCTTTTGAGCTCGGGCATGATCATAAATAGGGTAACCGGTGATCAAATGAATGATTTCCTTTGTAATCTTAAACGGTTGCTCTTCTAGCCTAATGAAGTCATCATGAACTCTGCTCAGAACAAACTTGACCCACTGGGGTTTGAACACACAGGGATAGGTTAGGGGTTCAGTTAATCCCTTGATCTTAATGTGCTCATACTTGCTATCCATTTTACCATCTGTGCATAATTCATCATATGTGTCTTTGATTTCAACATGACCGAGCTCTTCAACACAATATTTGGTGAAGAATCTCACATCCTAAACTAATAACACTCTATCTGGGATGAGTGAAAATGTGGTTTTGTCATCCAGTTCAGATGCAACTCTGGGAGTTAACGAGTATTTTAGTGAGGGCTTTTCAATATTCTTAACAACAATGGGATCTTGGATCTTAGGTGCCATTTGTAGATTTCAGATCAAAACTAAAAAAAGCTCCTTAGGGTTTGAATATTTTCAAACGGCAGACACTTCACACTTAGCAGATAATAACAACTTGATAAGATTGGTAAACCAGCCTAACAATGCATTGAGATTAATGTAAATACCTTGAATTTTGCTTTGCTGTGCTCTCTTGAAAACTTGGTAAGTGAAAAATGACCACATAAATGCTTTAAGTACACAATATACCTTATCGGGCTCCATGTAGGTTAGGTCAAGAACATTAAATGCACTCGGTTCCACTAAACTTTCTTTCCTTTTTTTTTGGACTTTAACCAAGTAACCAAACTTCCTTCATTTACCGACTTGACAGGTTTCCTGTATAGTGCTCCAAAAAGACTTTGATAGAATTTCAAACTTACTACTACATCTTAACTATGCAGATTTTGAATGAAGTACATAATAAAGTAGGAACTATTAAGATTTAACCTTGAGAGAATGCAATCCTTTCATACCTTTACCGATTAATTTGGAATAGGAGCACCTAACTTGATAGGTAAGGTGCTTTCTTCATTTGACACAATTTCCTTCTTTTTCCAAATCATCTTTAATTTTTCTTTTATTTCCTCAGTGTCTTTTCTAGGTTGATCTTTGCAATCTCCAGCCAAGTGTCCCACTTTGTGATAATGAAAACATGCCATACTAGGATTTCTCCATGATCTTCGGTTGTTCATTCCAAACCTTATAAAGCAGTTGGCACTTATATGTCCATATCTTCCACAACTTTCACACCATATCCTTGTATTGTAATCCCATGGTACTGCAGCATATGGTCGGTTAAGTTCTCTGTGAGTTCGGTAGCTTCCAGTATTTGCTCGGTGTGCAGACCACATATAGTTCTTTTGTTTAAACCAACACTTCTCGGTACTGTGACCATATCTATTGCAGTTTTTACAAAACCCTTTGACTTTTGCCTTCTGATAATTGTTAATAGACTTTGTCCTACATTGATTAGATGTGTGACCATATTTATTGCAATTGTAACAATAACCATTGGACTTAGTGACATTCGGTTGCTTACCTTTTCTGATTTGGCACATGTTGGTAGTGTGGCCTTGATTTCCACAGTAGTTGCAAATAGGCTTCTTTCTTTTGATGTTCTTTTTGATTCCATCTTGCTTTGATGATTCTCCTCTCTCGGTAGTATGGATTCCCTTCTTGGTAGAGTCTTTTCCTTTATAACCGAGTTCTACATCTTTGTTGGGTCTTCTTATATTCAGTTGCTCATCCAACATCTTTGATGCTTCATAACTCTTCTTCAGTGTTTCTTTGGATTTCTTCTCTATTTCAAGTTCATTGGTCAACCTTGATACTTCAAGTTTCAATGCTTGATTCTCATCATCTTTCAGATTTGCTTCATGATGTGCATAACCTAGTTGATCTAACAGGTTTTGTTGAATTCCAGTCAACCTTGTGATTTCATCATTCTTATCAGATACTAAGGCTTCAAGTTGTTGTTTCTCTCTTTCTAGATCTCTTACTTTATCCTCGGCTATCCTCAATGCATCAAGATTTTCAGTCATCTTTGTGCTAAAATGTTCATGTTCTCTTTTCATTGCTTTTAGTTGATTAGACGATGCTTTGTTCTTTTCTTTCAATACTCCAATCATTTCTTCAATCTCTTCAGATATACTATTCTCAGAAGATGTCTCAATTTGTTCTACTAACTCTTGAGAGTCTTGCAAATCATCAGATAATCTTCTTCTCACTTTCAGAGATTTTTGCATTTGCCTTTGCATGTCTGCAATCACTTGATTAGCATGATCTAGCTCTTCTTGTAGATACACAATCCTCCGAGATTGTTTATAGCCTTCCATTGATAAGATCTTTCTCTTTGGGCAGCTAAACCCTTTTCCAAGATTGAAGCTTTGATACCAATTGTTAGGCCCAATATGGAAAGCTAATGTACTGAGAGGGGAGGGGTGAATCAGTACTTCAAATCCTTTTATTAACAATATCTTTACTGTTATGTATAAACCAGAAACTGCTGTAACATAACATAAAGTTAAAACAAATAAATAACAATCATACATGATTCACTCCATAACACATATATTTTGTTTACGCAGAAACTCTTGGTTAGAGAGAAAAACTGCAGTGGGGATGGCACCCACAACTTCACTACTGCAATAATAAAGGTTGCTCGGTTAGAGCTACATGTTTAGCTATTTCTGATAGCTTACCCTATTAGGAGTATCAAGATCTGTTAGATCTACCTTGCTAAAGGATTTTACAACACTTAATCTAAATGTTGCACCTAGTTAGAGGCTTTACAATTTACAGACTTGATTAGAGTCTTTTACCCTGTTAAAGGTTTCTCTTACAACTTCAAAATTTTCAATAAAATCTTTACAACTATCTGCAACTTTACATCTGGAATGTTATAGCAGATTCTATGTGCTCAAAATAAGATTACCTTGCCTATAGCATACCTCGGTAACCCATAAAGTAACTCAGTAAACCCTTTTGTTTACTTTTTTCTTTGACTGTTCTCTGAAATCCTTTTCGGTGACCTTTGTTTCTCTGTAACAGTCATAACACCTAGTGCTTTCACATGTCTTGCTTCATATATTTCTATATCTTCCTTTCTGTCATACTACATGTGTGTATCTGATCTCAATCCATGTTGTATAAATAGATCTCTTATGTCAGTGATCTAATTCATTGCTTTGATCTTACAAACATGATTTCTCGAATGAATAACCATGCAAAATATTTCATTGGTTAGATGACCTCAAAATCATACACAATCTTTAAGTGCAATTTCCAATGTGATAACGGTTCTATGTTCCACGATCTTATAACACGTTTTCATATTTATGTCCAGGTTCAATGAATCTGGTAACACAATTCACTTGGTGTATATCAACTTGGTGTGTCATCTTTGCTACTCGATAGACATGGAATGATACTCGGTAGACAACTCGATACATATTGGACTCTATGACTACTTTCTTCTATACCCGACTGGACTATGCATACCAACTGAATATTTCGATAGTAGTAACCGACTAGAGTATATAGAATGACTTTGGATATAAAACTAATGGCAACTTGATAAGTAGTAACACAAGCTTCCTTGTTCCATTATGTTGCTCCCCCTGAGGAGTAGCATCCTTCAACACATCAATCCTGAAGAAAAATTTGACTATGCAATACTTGACTGATGTGGAGCATATACCTTTATTTTACCTCTTGAAGGGGCAGCACCCCTAATTCACTTCTTAAGTACATAAATGTAGCCTTTGGGAGAGGCTTGGTGAATATGTCTGCTAATTGTTCCTTACTGAAAACATGTTCCAGTGCAATCTCTTTGTTCTGAACCTTTTCCCTCAACAAATGATATTTAAGCTCAAAGTGCTTGGTTCTAGAATGTAAAACTGGATTCTTGGAGATGTTAATTGCACTAGTATTGTCACAAAATATACTTACCAGTTCAGATACAGGAACTTTGAAGCCATTTAATACATGCTTCATCCAAATTGTCTGAGTGCAGTTCATGAAAGCTACAACATACTCTACTTCTACTGTAGACTCAAAGATACAACTTTGCTTCTTACTCATCCATGAGACCAATCTACCACCAAGAAAGAATGCACCACCGGTTGTGCTCTTCCAGTCATCCACATTACCTGCCCAATCAGCATTTGTGAATAATTTCAAGTTGAAATCCTTGCTGTATGGATACCACAATCCATAATCAGTTGTTCCCTTCAGATACCTAAGAATCCGCTTGACTGCAACCAAGTGGGATTCTCTTGGGCTTTTCTGAAACCTTGCAGTAATGCCAACTGCATGTGCAATATCTAGTCTGCTATGCACTACATAATGCAACTTACCAATCATTGATCAATATTCCTTCACATCAACCAATGTTGAGTCATCCTCTTTGGATAGTTTACAACCAGTCACCATCGGTGTACCAACCAGTTTGCTATCTTCCATGCCAAAGGCCTTCAACACCTATTGGACATACTTGGGCTGAGTGATAAAGATTCCATCTTTCATCTGTTTAATCTGCAGTCCAATGAAGAATTATGAGTGACATCTCAAACTCTTTCTTCATCTCATCTGCAAACTCATGACTCATCTTGTCATCTCCACCAAAGATAATGTCATCAACAAATACCTCATAGATCAGGATCTGATCTCCTTCAGACTTCAAGTAGATATTGCTATCTTTGCTTGTTCTCTCAACTCCAATATTCACAAGATGGGAATGCACACATTCATACCATGCTCTAGGTGCCTGCTTTAGACCATATAAGGCTTTATATATCCTACATACCATATCACTATCTTCAGATATGGCAAACCCATCTAGTTGCTCTATATACACCTCCTCTTCAAGTACACCATTTAGGAATGCAAATTTTACATCCATTTGATATACTTTGAATCCTTTAAAAGTTGCATATTCAAGAAGCATACGAACTCTTTCCATTCTGGCTACAGGAGCAAAGGTTTCTCCATAGTCTTCTGCTTCTTCTTGGGCATATCCTTTGCACACCAGTCTGGCTTTGTTTCTAATCATTGTGCCATCCTCATTCAGCTTATTTCTGAAAACGCATTTGGTGCCAATGATATTTTTATGCTCCGGTCTACCAAAGACCATGTACCATTTCTCTCTATCTGGTCAAGTTCCTCTTCCATTGCCTTGATCCAGTCTTCATCTTTATGTGCCTATTTGAATGATTTAGGCTCAAATTTAGAGATCATACATGAGTTTTCTCTGACTTTTCTTCTTGTAAGAATTCCTACATCCTTATCTCCTATGATCTACTTAGGATCATGATTCAACTTGACATATCGAGGAGTGGTCTTGATAGATTCCTCTTGCTTTTCTTCTTCATCCTCATCTCCATCAGTATCAACATCTACATCTACCGGTGTAGGAACACTATTACTGGTAGTTGGTTGACTGACAACCGGTTCATTTACCACTTGCTCACTACCAGTTTCCTCAGTTTTCTCAGAGGTTTCATCAACTCTTACATTGATGCTTTACATAATTCTCTAAGTCCTATTATTGAAACACTTGAGAGCTTTGCTCTTGGTGGAATACCCTAGGAATACTTGCTCATCATATTTCACATCAAATTTGCTCTGGTGTTCGCTCCTCTTGATGTAACATTTGCTACCAAACACTCTAAAGTAGCTAACCACAGGTGTCTTACCAATCCAATACTCATAAGGAGTTTTATCCTTACCTTTCATAAAGAGTACCCAGTTCATTGTGTAGACTGCAGTGTTCACCGCTTCTCTCCAAAAGGTGTGAGCAACTTTTCCTTGAATTAACGTAGTTCTAGCTGCTTCAACCATAGTCCAGTTACTCCTCTCTACTAGGCCATTTTGTTGTGGAGTCTGGGGGGCAAACAGATGTCTCTTGATGCCATGTTCTTCACAGTACTTGTTGAATTCACTGGAAGTGAATTCCCCTCCTTGATCAGTTCTCAGGCACTTGATCCTTTTACCGGTTTCCTTCGCCACTAATGCTATGAAAGCTTTGAATTTTACAAAAGCTTCAGACTTATCTTTCAAGAATGTGACCCACATCATTCTTGAGCAATCATCAGTGAGAATCATGAAGTACCTATCACCCTGCACACTCCTAGTTTTCATAGGACCACACAAATCAGTATGCACAAGATCAAGCAAATTGTCAACAATCAAAGGTTTACCTTTAAAGGTTGAGGAAGACATTTTCCCTAGTTGACACTCTCTGCACAAGGTATTATCCAGTTTTCTCAGCACCGTTAACCCTCTAACTACCTTGATGTTACTAGCCTTCACAATGTTATCAAAGTTTACATGGTAGAGTCTCCTATGCCATATCCAGCTATCATCAAATTTAGCCATAAGACATGTACTTATATTTGCATTCAGCTGAAATAGGTTGCCTTTGGCCTGCATGTCGGTGGCCACTAATTCACCATTCTTTCCTTTGATTTTGCACACTCCATTCTTGAATTCCAGAGTGAGACCACTGTCATTCAGCTGGGCAACACTCAGAAGGTTGTGTCTAAGACCATCAACCCAATACACATTGTCAGCACTACTCTTTCCATTCAGAGAGATGGACCCTCTACCTTTGACCATACATGGTGCATCATTACCAAAGCGAACCACACCACCATCATACTCTTCCAAGGATAGAAACTTGCTCTGATCACTAGTCATATGGAGAGAACAACCACTGTCAATAATCCACTCATTGGAATTATCAAAGTGGGAGAAAAGAGCCTTCTTGTCTGACACATCTTCCTTGACAACAACAAACACAATATCTTCATTTTCTTCATCTTCTGATTCCTCATCTGTGACACCTTCATCAACTGCCACAAAACAGTTTCTCTGGTTTCCTCCTTTGAATTTATTGAACCTTTCCAATTTGTCCTTGTTGTCGCCATTAGGACAGTTTACAAAAATATGTCCTATCCAGTTGCAAGAAAAGCATTTCAAAGGGAGCTTACCTCTGTATTCATCAGTTCCTTTAGGAATTTTCCTGGCAAGAAGAGCTTCAAATGCCATCAGAAGCTCCTCATCATCCATTTCTCTTCTCTATCTTGGTTCACCACTAGTGCTAGCTTCTTTTCCTTTTCTGGATGGTACAATAGAAGCTTTAAAAGTTGATTCAGTCTTTTGAACACTGCCATCAAAACTATTTAGCTCATAGGCTGTCAACTTTGCAATGATGGAGTCTAGGGATACCTTAGTCTTGTCTATTGATCTCAACTCCTGAATAGCAGCAACCCTTATTGCATAGACCGGTAATAAGGATCTCAAGACTTTTCTTACCATAGTGGAATCATCCATTTTACCACCTGCACTCTTGATATCTCCAACAATAGTTTTGATTCTTATTCCATACTGTTGAATGGTCTCACCTTCAACCATCTGCATGTCTTCAAACTTCCCTCTAAGGCTTTCTTCCTTAGCTTGTTTTACATGCTCATCACTGCCATAGATATTTTCAAGAGTATCCCATACCTCTTTTGGATTTACCTTATCTTGGACATCAATAAACTCAATGTCAGATAAACTACTAATTAGGACTTCCATGACTTGCCCATTCTCTTGCATCTCTCTCTTTTGGTCATTGGTGAGAGTACTGGTAGGGGCAACATAGGCATTCTCAACATAGCTCCAGTGTTGAGCACCCATGCTTCTGATGTATATCTTCATTCTATCTTTCCATATACTAAAATTTTGTCTATTGAAATTTGGACCTTCCCTCTTCATCATTAGACTAGGATCTTTACCTCAAGCAGTTAAGCTTATAACACAAAGGACCTGGAGGACACTCTGATACCAATTGATAACTCAATGATGAATAGATAGTACCAAACTGGTACTGAGAGGGGGGGGTCAATCAATACAGACAAAAACACAATCCTAAACCGGTTTGTCAACAGACACTGTGCTTAGGCAGACAAACAGTAACACCGGTCTTAAACAAAGTACAATAGGCAAAACCCAGAGTAACTGAGACAAGCATAAACCGGTTGACACTTATCTTCTCATACAATCTAATACTTCATTTCCATTTCACCCTAGTGTAATAACAGGTAATCTACTATCAAAGATATATATATATATATATATATATATATATATAAACAGCTAGATCAACATGATTCACCGCTTGACAAAAAACAACATTGCATCACATGAAAAAGACATCACATATGAGACACATATTTTTCATGTGGAAACCCAACTGGGAAAAACCATGGTGGGGATGAATACCCACAAGCTTATTTTTTGAACTCTTTAGAAGTCCACTCTGTTAGGAGCCTTGTCTGATTGAAGACTGATACAATAGGTTCTGTTAGGAACCAAACCTGTTAGGGATCACCCAGTTAAGGGATGGCTAGAATACCCGGTTAAGGGTTAAACCCTGTTAAAGGTTACCTTGTTAGAGGATTTCAAGAACTCAATGGTTTTGAGTCACCCTGTTAAAGGATTTATAGTAAGCCGATTAAAGCTACCTTGTTAAGGGATTTCCCAACTATTGAAGTGGTTAGAGATCAACAGGTATTACAATGATCTGGTGACAACACTCAATGCCAATGCAGATCCGCTTTAGCTCCTCTTCACCTTCTGCACTTACACTTTGCAGGTATCACTTCTCTCTTTTGGTCTGGCAAGAATCACGTATTTCTTCTCTTGGATACTCACACACAACTTTTGCCAACAACCTTAGAAAGAAACACAACATTGACCTTATAGGAAATAGATAGGTCAGTAGCATAAACCCTAAACCCTAAACCTATTAGGTTAAGCAATTCAAACGGTTCAATCCTGACCATTGAGCACATTGCATTAAATGCAACAGTCTTGAACCAATCTCAAGATGTTCTCCATTGTTCGTTTTCCACTGATTTCATGGTGGTTGATAACCCATCATGCATTATCACCATTTACAAACTTTGCACATTCCTGAGGTAGATAGGGACAATCTCCTTCATTCAGGATCCTTCATGTCCACAAGGCTGACATGGTAAAATGATTTATTCTTTGTTACATTGCTAACTCATCACACAAAGTCACCAATTGAGTAACACAGGCTTGAGGCACTTCAATCGGTAGTCATACAAAGCTTCCATGTGCCGGTTCCACATGCCAGTTCACCTTAAACAAACACACCACTTCACTTTGGCACAAATGTCGGTTCACAGTGCTATATCGGTTCTCTCCTCTTCAACATATTGACATCAATGACAACATACAATTTCATCATGTCCTCATACTAGTTCACATAATGCCAACATTTTCCCCTTTCCCTATGTTTAAACTATATAATAAAATTTATGCAGGGAAATATTTCTCTTCCAACTATGTAAAAACTATACAAACAAATTTCATTCTCCCCAAACACCCTGCAAACACGGAAAAAACAAGAATGAAAAACTAAAATACAAATGGAGGAATTCCACCAACCTACAATTAGAAGTAATGGCAATAACAATCTGAAGAAGCACCCATAAGAAATCCAACAAGCTCCCAAGCCAAAATCCTAGCTTAAAGTAAAATTTGCAAAAGAGTTCAAAAGATTGTAACCTGACAACAAGCTCAGGCAACCGGATAAAAAGAAAACCAATCCTAAACCCTAGTCTCCAAACCAAAACCCTAGCCTCAAAGTCAACCAATGAGAATAGAGGGTAGGTAGGGAAAATATTAAAACATATTTAGAAATATACAAGTGGGATGTAAAAAGATATATTATAAGATACTTTATTACCCTCACTTAATAATTAAACCATACAAACAACTATAGGCTAAGATTAATCAAATGGGTATTAATAAATAAATAATTCAAAAGCTCATAAAGTAAAATAAATAACCATGACAAATAAATAAATTAATAAACCACAATATAAATTAAACAATAAATACTAAATAAATCATTAACCAACAATAAACAAACAAACAAATAAACAATAAATTCTAAATAAGCAATAAACAAATAATTAAATATTAAATCTTAAATAATTGTCCAAGGGGTTGAGCTTAGTTGGTTAAAGCATTGAGTTATCAATTTGGAGACCCAAGCTCAACTCCCATGAGGGACACCTTTGTGTAGAATTCTAAGCTGTGACTCTTTGTCTTCCATTGGTTGTTTAAAGTGGATTTCTAAGTTGTGACCCTTGGTCTTCCAATTGTTGTTTCTAGTTTGGTGCTCGAAAGGAGCTAGTATTTGTAATAAGTTTGCTCGAAAGGAGCTGGTATTTGTAATAAGTTTGTAATGTGGATGCTTGAATGAGCAAAAAAAATGAACTTTGTGATTCTATGATACTTAATACAACAAATCTTAAATAATTAAACACCCATAAATAAATAATAAATAAATGAGCATTAAATCCCAAATTACTAAATACTCGAATATAACCAACAATTAAATTAATCAACCATAAACCATATAATCTCTTATCAAATTAATTAAACAAGTCAATGCACACTTGCATACTCACAACACCATAACTCACTAACTCACATGGCCAATTACGCCAAGATGCTAACGACTCAAGGTAGACCTAGAGTATGTGAAGGGAGCTCATGTCATCTTCGGACCATGTGCCATTGGGATTTAAAGACATGCTTAGACCTGTGGAGCCAGGTGGAGTCGGTGTCTGGTACCTGAAAATCCTACAACCACAAAGCAATGATACAACATTTGCATGTATCTCATAACATGCAAGTGATAGGGAATCACAATGACACATCCCGCTCGCAATGAGTGATGTGACATCTTCCCTCTCACGAAGATAGTCATACAATGATCAAACACATCGTATAATCAACTCATCATATGTAATCATGAAATAGGGTTAGTGTAATCATAATAGCATCAAATCCATGATCAATATAAATAATCAATAATCCTTCAACATAGTAATGCATATAGAATCCATCAAACACATATATCCATCAAATCACATGATCAATAATGATAGCATCATCATCCATATAAACCACCAGAATAACATATGTCCAAATAATGTCTAGCATCATAATGAGTACTAAAACACATGTATAATCATAATCCAAAACATCATAAAGAGTCTAGATAAGTCTATCATGCATGAAATAAAAGTCAAATTGAGTCAAGTCAAGGAGGGACACTACACTACACATGCATAGTGAACAATTTTGGTTGGAAAAGTTGTAGGCATATCTAACTTAGCTTAAATGAATCTAGCTAGCTCACATTTTTTACCAAAACAAATCGATTAGAAATACTTAAATTCACTTGTATAGATAAGTTGGCCTAAAGTGTGACACAACTTTGAATCTTGACTAAAATAACAAGATAAAATACACACTAAGCAACACATCATGAGGGAAGACATTACGTACAAGAAAAACACAAAACATAAATAGTACTATACTTGTGAGCCCATCTATTGCAAATTGTCTACATCCTAATATTTCTCATCATAAAAAGATGGTGGGTAAGATGATAAAGGAGATACAATAAGTGTAGTACTAAGAGAAGAACTTGTTTCCATGCATAAAAGAGCTACAACAAGTGTAGTAGATCATCGCACATGTCCCCAAAAATAAATTTTGTAGATTTTAAAAAGGCTATAGGTAATTTTGTGTTATTCTCAAAATTTTCATCCATACCATCAAAATCATCATCAATATACATCACAATAGGTGGTATAATAGTGTTATAAATAGTATCTTGAGTAGTATTAACCACAAAATTAGAAGGGACCTTATAACTTGACAAAGGGGAAGGTGAAAAACACTTAAGCTTTTGGCTAGCTTGGGAAAGCTAAGGCTCAAAATTAGGAGAGGTAGGCTCAAGGGTAGGGGGAGAAAAGGATGTCTAAGATATAAGATCCAAATACAAAGGAGAAGGATTATTGAGAGAAGGTTTACTCCCTTTGTAATGCCCGCCAAAATACCTTAGATAAATACACTAAACTAACCATAAGCAATAATATTATAAGCATGATAGCACAATTACCACCATAGACTAATGCATACTAATTCCTAGCATGATTTATTCTTACAATGAACACATGATTATTCAATAATCTATATCATGATTATATCCATCTACTAAGCATACTTAATTAATCCTTTTTAAGTTCATTTTAAAACACCAATACCAAATGTTCCTACTCCCAAATTACTTATACATTTCTATCATCATGAACTAATCACAAGATAATTTAACATATATCCAACATTAAATAAGACCATATAAACATCCATGAATCAATTTCCATTAATGAACCAATATTACAAGTTACATTATTTATTCTCTTAACATACTGTTACCATGTGAGGAGCAATTAGAAGAAGGAAGCGGGAATAGACAGGTTCATACTTCATCTCCGGGAGGTAGTATACCAGAAGTGGATCGAGGTGAGCAAACAACAAGTGGTTTAGAGGAAACAGTGGAAGGAAAATATTCTTCTGGGAATGATCTCAAGAACCCGTTGAGATTAGAGGATATTAAGGGGGGACCCAGAATGATTGGACACATTGGCAAGTGGTCCTCTCTGTTTGGGGTCAAACCTAAAGGTAAGTCATCCTTGCCTTCGGTTAAAAACACTTCGAATGCATCTTAGGGAAAGTTTGTCATTTTTGTTCCAGACCAAATCATAGGCCATAATATTGCTAGAATGGAAAATACTCTGATTGGTAAATTTTATGGAACGAGACCAAATATTGAGATTGTGCGTGGGTTTGTTAAGAGGAAGTGGAGCTTGAAAGGTTAGGTACATGTGGTAGCAATGAAAAAAGGATGTATGTCCTTCTCTTTCTCTTGTGAGGAGGATCGCAGAAACTTTCTCAGCTCTGGTTCATGGGCAATTGGAAAATATATCATGTACACTCAAAAGTGGTACCCTAACTTGGACAAAGAAATTTTTTTTTTGGTCCAAGTTCCTGTCTGGATAAAACTACCTAGGCTCCCAATGGAATATTTGGAGGAAGATGTGCTTGGAGGAATAGCTAATTCCTTTGGGGAGCTTATTGCTATTAATCTAGTTATGGCATCCAGAAGAAGGCTTATTTATGCCAGGATGTGTGTAGGATTTGGGCTTGAAATAGACATGCCAGAGGAGATAGAGATATAATCTAAACTTGGGAAATGGAAGCAAAATATTGTCTATGAAACAATCCCTTTTGCTTGCTTTCATTGTAATAAAGTTGGGCATTGGGCCAAAAAATGTCCTAGTAATGTGGTCAAACCTCAATCTCAACCTAAAGTGTGGAAAAAAGTGGACAACTCTTTGAAAGCTAACAATCAGGATCAGGAAAATCAGTCCCAAGTTGGTAGGATAGAGGAAGAGAATGTTAAAGAGTTGGGAAATGAATCGAACAAAGAAGACAACAAAAAAATAGATCATCAAGAGAAGGAGCAGAATGGCAAGGATTAAGATCAGGGAGAAGGAAAATCACAAGGTAGCTGCCAAAATGAGGAAACAGAAGAGGATAAGACTAAGCAAAACTTAGATAATGATGAGAATAATGGACATAATCAATCCAAAGACAATAAAGAGGAAGGAGACAATTTCAACTTAGTTTCTAATTTGACCGAGTTAGAAAAAGAAATAGACAAGATCCAAGATTCTCAACCTAATAATATTCTGGATCAAGGGCTGTCAGAGATCTCATTAGCCTCTCCAGGTAAGGTGAAGATGACTTTTCCGGAGGAGAAAGAGCCAAAATGGGGAGATGAGGAAGACATTAAAAAAGCTCTAGGAAAGAGTGAGTCTAAATAGGAGGGAGTGAAACAGTGGAGGATAAAATAAAGATCAAGCAAAAAAAAAAGAATAACAACAATAACAATAACAATAACAATAACAATAACAACACATCTACTAGAAATACCAAAAGTAGGCTTGGGGACGTAAGAGCGTAGCATACCTCTCTAGGAGGATATTCAAATGCAAAGAAGAGGACAATGGAAACAAGAAAGAATATTGTAGATGGGACTCAAAGAACCATCTTTGAGGTAGGTATTTCTAAAAAACTATGAAGGTCATCTCTTGGAATATTTGAGGGTTGAATAATCCTCACAAACATGATTTAATAAAAAGTATGATTAGAGATAAAAATCCAGATATTTTTTTAATTCAAGAAACCAAAATGTCTAAAGATAAGGTTGAAGGTCTGAAGATGTTCAATAATGGAGGAGTTAGTGGTGTTAGTTCAGAAGGTGCCTTGGGAGGTATTGTTACTTTCTAGAACAAAAACAAAGTTGAAGGAGAAGTGTTGATTCAAGACAACAATTTGACCTATATTAGATTTAAGCATCTACAGGATAGCACTTCATGGGTCTTAACTAATTTATATGCTCCTAATACTAGGATAGGTAGAAGCGATTTTTGGAATAAACTCTCTTTATTAAGAAGTAGGTTTACTGAAGATAGTTGGGTAATTATGGGGGATTTCAACACCCCTTTGAAGAAAAATGAGAAAAAGGGGGGGAGCCAAATTAATCTGGATAGTAGAGTGGACTTAATGGAATTTATCAATAATAATGATCTCCATGATCTGGATTTGTAAGGTGTCAAATTTACCTGGACTAATAGAAGCAGCAGCAAGGATTTAATCCAGGTTAGACTTGATGGAGCTCTCATCTCCCTAGATTGGTTTAATATTTACTTATGTTCTTTATCTGCTCATTTAAGGGCTGGATCGGACCACTATCCTATATCCTTTACGGCAGAGGCTAAGAAAAGAATGAGACATTTCCCTTATATATTTGAGAGAATATGGACTAAACACCTGACTATGGAGAGCAAGATCAAGGAATGGTGGCAGGTCAGTATTGAAAGGGATGCCATGTATAAAGTGGTCAAAAAGTTGAAGTTTGTTAAAGAAAATGTCAAGAGGTGGAGTAAGGAATGCTTTGGAAATATCTTTGCCTCGAAAGTGACTATTATCTCAGAGCTAAAAAATATTCAGGATGAGATTCAAAATAATGGATACACTAATACTTCAACAGAGGTTGAAGATGTTACCCTTATGAAATATCATGACATAATAGCTAAGGAAGAAACATTCTGGAAACAAAGGTCAAGAAATGTATGGTTGAAGGAAGGGGACATAAACACTAAATACTTCCATATGTCCACCCTAAAACATAAAGCCATCAACATAATATCATAGATTAAAGTGAATGGTAGAAGAGTTGATGAGGAAGATTCTATGAGAAGGGCTGCTATGGAGTTTTTATCCAATCTTCTAGCTAAGGATCAGAATTTGGACAAGTAGACCCAGAAGAACCTTTTGGATTGCATCCCTACAATCTTGGAGGCTGACCATAATTCTCACCTGATTGCTATCCCTAGCAATGATGAGATTCTACAAGTAGTTAATTCCTTTGAAGGCAACAAGGTGCCAAGCCCAGATGGTTTCCCCATGTTCTTTTTTCAAATGTATTGGCATATTATTGGTGATGATGTGTCTAGAGATGTGAAAGAATTTTTGGAGCAAGAAGAATATTTAAAGAGATAAATGGTAGTTTTATTTCTCTTATTCCCAAAAAGGTAGGAGTTGATTCCATGGACCATTTTAGACCTATAAATCTTTGCAATTCTCTTTACAAGATCATCTCCAAGGTTCTCACCTCGAGAATCCTGAAGCTTCTCCCTTCCATCATTTCACCTCAGCAAAGTCATTTTGTTCTTGGAAGACAAATCTTGGATTTGATAATCTCAGTCCATGAAAATATTCATTCTTTATCTAATTCTAAAAAGGAAGGCTTTCTTCTAAAGCTAGACTTATCTAAAGCCTACGACAGAGTGGATTGGGATTTCATGATGGAAGTTTTGTCTACTTTTGGCTTTTGTGCTAGAAGTATCAGTCTTATAAGGAAATTAGTGTCTTTGGCTTCTTTCTTTGTTTTAATTAAGGGTTCTCCCTCCACTTTTTTCAAGTCCTCAAGGGGACTCAGGTAGGGAGATCCTCTTTCTCTGGTTATTTTTATTATTATGGCAGAATGTTTGGCGAGAGGTATAGGGAAGTTGGTCGAGAAGGGGGATTTTTGCGAGTTGAAGCCTTCTTTAGTGGATCAGGTCTGTTCCCACCAGCAGTTTGTGGATGAATCTATAATTATGGGGAAGGCTACAGTGCAGGATGCTAGAAGTTTAAAGAAAGCTCTGGATAGTTATGGTTTTGCTTCTGGGAAAATATTAATTGGTCTAAAAGTATTGTTTATTTTATCAACACTCTGGAGAGAAGAAATATCAAGATAAGTAATATCTTGGGATGTCAATTGGGGAGTCTTGCTTCATCTTACTTGGGGCTTCCCTTAGGCCAAGATCCTCCTAACGCTTTCTGGGGAACTTTGGATGATAAATTCCATAAAAAGCTAGCTAGATGGAAGGGCTCTCTTCTTAGCCAAGCTGGTAAGGTTCAATTGTTGAAGTCAACTCTTCAAAGTATCCCTCTTTATGCCATGAGCCTTTTCAGAATTCTTGCCAAGTATGTAGAGGTTATTGAAAAGATCCAAAGAACTTTTTTGTGGACAGGGGTTGAGGAGAAAAAGACAATGAATCTGATTGCATGGGACAAGGTCTGTATGCCAATAAGAAAGGGAGGTCTGGGTCTTAGAAGAATTAGAGACATGAATGAATACCTCATGGCAAAGCAGATCTGGAGAGGGTATAAAAATCAAGAAGAATGGAAATAGATTTGGGACAATAAGTATAAAAGGCAATGTCCCACTCTTCAAAGTTTCCTCAAAGCTGAAGATATCCCAATCGGTTCCAATATTTGGAAAAATGTCACTAGAACAAGAGATTTAATTGTCAGAGGAGCAAAATGGAAGATGGGGAATGGGAATCTCATCAAATTCTAGGAAGATTCCTGGTTGCTCGAGTCCCCTTTGACTGAAATCCCAGAGTGGAGCAGATTCCAGAACTAGTGCAAGGAAAGATATGGATCAATGGTGGGTGATTATTGGCAAGATGGACGGTGGAAGGATTTATCTTAGGTGGATGAGACCTTGGGAAGTCTGAACATAATTATGAACTCCATGGTGGTGGTGGAAGAAGAAGATCAATTAATATGGAAACTCACTGCAAATGGTAAATTCAATTTGGCTTCTCTCTACTATCATAAGTATTCTAATATGGAGAGTCCTTGCTTGGCCAAGGCCTGGGTGAAAGGCCTTACCCCTAAGATCAATATTTTTTTCTGGACAACCCTTCAAGATAAAATTCTAACTATTGATAACATCAGAAAAAGAGGTATGTGTATGCCAAGTGTTTGTTTTCTTTGCTTATAGAATGAGGAGACCACCAACCATTTTCTCTTTCACTGCACTTTTTCTGCCGAGGTTTGGGGAAGATGTCTAGATCAATTCAAAATCAGCTGGAGTTTCCCAGAGTGAATTCAAGAGGTGTTTAATTATTGGTTCCATCCTTCAAAGAACAAATTTACTACTTTGCTGTGGAAACTTGCTTTGCCCCATATGTGTTGGGGTATATGGAAAGAGAGGAATGAAAGAGTCTTTAGAGAGAAGGTGTCTAAGGCTCAAATTGTGTTTGAGAAAATTAAAAGAAATATAGTGGAAAATATGAATATAATAGGTGGTATTGTAAAACCTCAAGACAAGGATGATCAAGATATTTTCAAAAAGTGGAGACTAAAAGTTTGTGAACACTTTTAGAATGATCCTAGAGAGGGAGTGATATGGGAAAGCCCACCCAATAGATGGATGAAAATAAAATTTGATGGTGCATCAAAGGGAAATCCTAAGATAGCAGGATGTGGGGTGGTCCTTATGTTGGCATTACAATAGAAAGGAGATTGTTGGCATTTCAATAAGGATATTGACAAGGTTGCTGGAGATTATTGATATAACTGAAGAAGGGTGATTACTATCTTAATAATATTGTTTTGTCATTGATGTCAAGAAATTGATTTTCTGATTTAGTATGATGTTGCCATATCTTGAGAAGTATGTGTTGATGAGTATTAGGAGGTTGGTAAGTGACATAGAAAGAATGTGATAATAAAGGGGAGATATAAGTTATTTAATGGGAAACTATTACCGAGTTAGACAATGATGAGATCATGTTGTTTTAATTGTTTTGGTATCCTACACATGTTGTTGATTATAAGTTTAATACTATTTTATGTCACTGAGCAAGGAACCTAGTCGGTAAACCCTAAGGTTATCGATATCGGTTAAAGAAGGTAGAATGTTAACCGAGTAACAACCGAGTTATAATAGATCGCATTGGATGGATAAAAGGCATTATTTAATGAAGGATGCTAATGAGCTGGAGATGAATAAATGATTGGTTTGTCATGCAAGAAGTTTGTTGAGGATCGATGACATGGAAAAATCAAGAAGAAGATGTACAACATAGATTGAACCGCAAAAACCTAGCACAAGTTCCTAGGAAGGAATGCAAGTTCCAAGGCAAGGTAAAACATTTTTAGATCGAAGAATACATTGAACCTAGTCAAGTTTGAAGATCTAATGGCTAATATTGATCATGGGAAATGTGATCAAGGAGATTAAGCGGTCAAAAATTGTTTATAAATAAGTAAATTGTTGATAAACAATGCATGCAGGCAAATGTATGCACAGTGATGCTACAGGAATGTTTACCAAGCTCAAAAGCTTGAAGATCTAATTGCAGATTGAGAAGCCCAGCAAGCCTATCAAGGGACTAGATAAGTCTTATGACAAGATTGTTTTAGGCAAATAAGAATCCGCTTTAGCATTTCAGATGTGAAGTTGCAGATATATTTTATTACTGTTGTTTATTTTGTAAGTGACAGGAAATCTCTTAACCGAGTGGACCTAACTGTCTTATTTGCAAACCCTCTAGCAAGGTAATATTCTAAATGAGTGTTTGAAATCCTTTGACAAGGTCACTTCTAACAAAGTGTAAGACTCTAACAAGTCTGAGGGAAATCCCTTAATCGGGTCACATCTAGCAATGTGTTTGTAATCTTTAACAGGATTTGCTTTTAACCAAGCATGCTCTAGAAGGGTATATTTCTTAGTGGGTCTGAAATCTCACAATGGTTTTTCCCTTTTTGGGTTTCCACGTTAAATCTGGTGTTATATGTGTTGTGATGTTATCTGTTCATAAGTTTGAATGTTTTATAGTTTTGGTTATGTATTCTGAAGTATAAGCTACCGAGGTTGAATCTGTTGAATATATTGAAGATTAAGTTTGTATGATTCAACCCCCCCCTCATCTTATTTACTATTAGCATCAGAGCTTTATAATTGGTATCAAAGCTTTGGACTCTAGAAGAAAAGTTTAAAGGTACTTGAGGCAAAGATCCGAAGATGTATAAAAGGGATGCACCAAAGCTGAACAAGTCAAGTTTCTCCACATGGTAGAAAAGGATGAAGTTGCACTTATCAGGAATTGGAGAATATGCAACATATTATTTGGAGAATGATTACATAGCACCTAGCACCAACCTAATGACCATGGAAGAGATAAAGGAAAAGCAAGAAAATATTCAAGCTATGATTGAAATAACATCAATATTGACCGACTCAGAGTTTAATGATCTAGAAGGCTGTAATGATGCAAAAGCAATGTGGACCAAGCTCATATCTGTGTATGGCGGTGATGAACATGTTCAAAGAGAAAAAGTAGATAGTCTAAGAGGACAACTTGAATCTATGAGAATGAATGAAGGTGAGAACATAACCCAATACAGTACAAGGTTAAAGGAAATTGTCAATCAAATTAAAGGAGCAAGAGGAACTATTGAAGAAAAGGATGTAACAAGTAAGTTGTTGAGAACTCTTCTACCTGCTTATGCCACTTGAGTCTCTGCAATCAATGAATTAAGGTCTATACCAAACATGCCAGTCTCTTTAGATGCCACTATCAGTAAGCTACATGCATTTGAGTTATGTAATTTTGATAACAGTGGGTCTTCGGTAAGTAAAGTAGAATTTGCATTCAGTTCTTTTCATATTGGTGAATTTGATGACTATAATGATAGAATGAATAAGTATTCTGAAGGAAATCATAGTGGAGCAAGTGAGATATTTCGTAAAAACATGGAAGAAGTACACAAACTGTATGAGGAAACTAGAAAGCAAGATGATTTTGAAGCATTATTGGCTAGAAGGTTACCGAGAGGCAAAGGTAAGTATAAAGGAAAGCTACCTTTGAAATCTTTCAATTGTGATAAAATAGGACATATGGCTTCTAACTGCCCTGACAAAGAATCTAGTGAAAAGAGAGAATACCGAGATAACAGACAGAAAGACAACCAATACAGAGGACACCGAGACTTCAAAAGGAGAGATAGAAAGACATGCCTAGTAGCTGATGAGGAATCCAACGATGATAAATCTGATGAAATTGATATAGAGGAAGTTGTTTATGTGGCTATTAAAGATGGATCAAATGAAGAAAGGTATGAAGAAAAAGCCCCAATATCTCACATAAATAATAATGATTCTTGGATCATAGACAGTGGATGCTCACATCACATGACAGGTGATAAACACAAGTTTGTTAAATTAGAAGACTATGATGGAGGATATGTAAGATTTGGTAATGATGTTGTTAGGATTCCCACAGATACTGAGAGGGGGGGGTGAATCAATATCTAACCATTGAGTAGTATTTCTTAAGTTAAAACATGCAAAACATAAAATAGTAGTATACCGGTATGTAAGAATTAATGCAATAAACAGAATCAGAAAAATCCACATGAAAAGAACACCATAACACAAGATGTTTAACGAGGAAACCCAGTGTGGGAAAAAAACCTCGATGGGACTTGTGACCCACAATATTCACTTACTGGCCAATAAGAGAATATTACTTACAATAGGGGCCTGCACATGCAGGAAGGCCAACTACCTAGAGCTCACTGCTCAATGAGAAGTCACACTGACTTACAATGAGGATTATACTAATCCAATAATCTATATTTCTTTACAATAGCATCTCCGATGCCAGATTCAGTACCGGTTCTAACTCTATTCTTTACATATACCCTTGACCTATGATTTTCACATTAGGTCTGCCTAATAATTTTCTTTATGCTCACTACCTTACCTTTTAAATGTCTACAATGATCTCCTTTATATACAAGAGTCATTTTAAAATTTGCCAAGTTGGCTTACAATAATAATCAAAATATTACATATCAAAAATCCTATCGGCCTCTATGTCGGTATACATCTTTTCTTCTATGTCGGTGCCGGTGTCGGTGTAGAGTGATCTTGTTGATGCCGGTGCACTATCTTGCTTGTGTAATGCTTTGTTGGTATGATGTCTTGTCGGTGCCATAGGATTCAAAGGTTGCCATCAATGACAAAACCTTCAATCACACACAATGTCTCATTGGAGTGTCCATATGCCAACAGATGCACCATGTCCGGTGAAAGGTAAAGGATCTTTAACACTTCTTGACAATGCTAAATGTGATGATTTATACTGGGTTGAAGGTTTGAAATACAATTTGTTGAGTGTAGCACAACTAAACAATACATGATACCGAATAGAATTCTGGAAGGGATGTGTCAAAGTTTATGACAAACATGGAAAGTTGGCTGCTACTGGGACACAAACAAAAGGTAATACATTTCATCTTGGCTCAACTCAGAATAAATGTCTATATGCAAAAATAGAAGATACCTGGTTATGGCATAAAAGGTTTTGTCATGTAAATTTTGATAATCTGATCAAAATAAGTAAGAAGCACCGAGTAAGAGGTCTACCGAGCCTGGAAAAACCTAAGAATGCTATGTGTCGAGGATGCCAGATGGGTAAGATGACAAGATCAAGCTTTACAAGTAAGTCCTACACTTCTAAAGGAATTTTAGGTCTAGTACACACTGATATTTGTGGTCCCATGAAAGTTCAAAGTTATTATGGTGATAAATACTTCATATTATTTGTGGATGATTACTCAAGGATGATGTCAGTTATGTTTTTAAAAGAAAAATCAGAAGCTTTTCAAATGTTTAAATGGTACAAGGCAAGAGTTGAAAATGAAATAGGAAGACAGCTGAAATGTCTTAGATCTGATAAAGGAGGAGAATTCACTTTTGATGAATTTAACTTATTATGTAATGATCATGGTATAAAAAGGCAAGTGTCTGCACCGAGAACACCTTAGAAAAATGGGATAGCTGAGAGAATAAACAAATCAATTGTAGATTGTGCCAGAACCCTGATGATAGAAAAAAGGGTACCTCAAACATTTTGGAGAGAAGCAATCAACACTGCAGTTTACACCCTGAACCGAGTACAACTGAAGAAAGGAACTATGAAGACACCATATGAAATCAGGTATGACAAGAAACCTAATGTAAGTTATTTTAAAATCTTTGGAACTAGATGTTATGTTCACAAAGAAATGGAAAGTTTGATCAGAAAAGTGAGGAAGGAACATTTTTGGGTTATTCTTTTAGAACTAAAGCATTTAAATGTCTGATCAAATCATCTAACAAAATAGTAGAAAGTGCAAATGTGAAAATTGATGAATTTGCAGAAAGAAATGATGAAGGAAATTCCAAAGAACCAGAAAATTATGAAGAATTTGTTTATGTTCAATCGAGAAGTCCTACCGAGAAAATTGCTGAAGAAAATGAAGATAATATCCATTTATCGAGTGATGAAGAAGATCATACAGAGCCTACCGAGCCTATATTAGCCAAATATGTCAAAACAAATCATGCATCAAGTCAGATTATAGGAGATAAGGATGATTCAGTGATGACATGGAACAAACTAAGACAAAATGCATGTCTGATATCTAAATTTGAACCGAGAATAGTAAAAGAGGCATTTAACAATGAAGATTGGGTAAATGCTATGACAGAAGAGATTGATCAAATCAAGAAGAATGAAACATGGACATCGGTCCCAAGACCGAAGGATAAAAATGTAATCAGTACAAAGTGGATTTTCAGAAACAAGCTAAATGAAAAAGGTGAGGTCATTCGGAACAAAGCAACACTAGTTTGCAAAGGTTATGCTCGAGAAGAAGGAATAGATTATGGTGAGACTTTTGCACCTATGGCTAGACTTGAGGGAGTAAGAACATTGTTGGCATGTGCTACTTTCAAAAATTTCAAGGTATATCAAATGGATGTTAAATCTACATTTTCGAATGGTATACTAGAAGAAGAAGTTTATATTGAACAGCCTGAAGGATTTGTTGAAGACAAGAGTAAAGATCAGGTATGTAAATTAAACAAAGCTTTATATGGTCTGAAACAAGCACCTAGAGCATGGTATGAGCGACTGCACTCTTATTTGATCAAGATTGGATTTATTAGGACAAGTGAAAATAGCAATATGTACATGAAGAATGATAAGGACAATGGAATATTGATCTCAACCATATTTGTTGATGATATTATTTTTGTGGAAATGATTCTCTATGCAAGAACTTTGGAAATGAAATGTGCAAAGAATTTGAGATGTCATTAATCGGTGAGATAAAGTATTTTATAGGTTTACAAATACTGCAAATGAAAGATGAGATTTTCATTACTCAATCCAAGTACATAAAGGAAATCTTGAAGAAATTTGGAATGGAGGATTCCAAACCTATAAGTACTCCTATGACTACTAACTATAAACTATCAAAGAATGATGAATCTGCATCTGTTGATGATACACTTTACCAATCTATGATTGTAAAGCTACAATATGTTGTTCACAGCAAGCCGGATATAGCACATGCAGTAGGAATAGTTGCAAGGTTTTCTGTAGATCCCAAAGAAACCCATATGGCAACAATCAAGAGAATTTTCAGATACTTGAGAGGCACTGAAGATTATGGCTTAGTATATGAAAAGAGGAATGATTTTGATTTAAAAGTTTATACTGATGTTGATTGGGTAGGAAACATTGATGACAGGAAAAGCACAAGTGGTGGAGCTTTCTTCTTGGGAGAAAGACTAGTAAGTTGGCTTAGCAAGAAACAAATATGCATTTCACAATCAACAGCTGAAGCTGAATATGTTGTTGCAGCATTGAATTGTACAAATATAGCATGGATCAAACAACTGTTGGAAGGTATAAATGAGAAAGTTACCAAGCTAGTAACTATATTCTATGATAATACTAGTACCATTAACATTTCAAAGAATCTGGTAATGCACTCTAAGACAAAGCATATCTCTATAAAGTATCATTATCTCGGAGAAGAAGTTCAAGAGAAGAAAGTTGTGCTAGAATATATCAGTTCAAAGGAGCAAACAACAGACATCTTCACAAAGCAACTACCAAGGGAAATTTTTGAGTATCTCAGAAGCAAGTTAGGGGTCCTACCCCTATCTTCTACTCACTGACAAAGTTTGGTGAAAGCATCAATTCGATGACTTCATCGAATATTATTTGTGGAATGATGTTGATTTACGCACTTTAGGAGGTTTTCTAAAGGTGTGTAGGAATTAATGATTGGAGACAAGTTGCTCTGACTAAGACTGAGATGATACTGATAACACAATGATGAACGAATAGTACCAAACTGGTACTGAGAGGGGGGGGTGAATCAATACAGACAAAAACACACTCTTAAACTGGTTTGTCAGCAGACACTGTGCATTGACAGACAAACAGTAACACCGGTCCTTAAACAAAGTACAACTGGCAAAACCCATAATAACTGAGACAAGCATAAATCGGTTGACACTTATCTTCTCATGCAATCTAACACTTCATTTTCATTTCACTCTAATGCATGAACAGGTAATCTACCATCAAAGATATACATATAAACAACTAGATCAACATGATTCACCGCTTGACAGAAAACAACATAGCATCACACAAAGAAGACATCACACATGACACACATATTTTTCACGTGGAAACCCAACTGGGAAAAACCACGGTGGGGATGAATACCCACAAGCCTATTTTTGAACTCTTTAAAAGTTTGCTCTGTTAGGAGCCTTCTCCGATTAAAGACTGATACAATAGGTTTTGTTAGGAACCAATCCTGTTAGGGATCACCCGGTTAAGGGATGGCTAGAATACCTGGTTAAGGGTTAAACCCTGTTAAAGGTTACCTTGTTAGAGGATTTCAAGAACTCAATGGTTTTGAGTCACCCTATTAAAGGATTTACAGCAAGTCGATTAAAGCTTCCCTGTTAAGGGATTTTCCAACTGTTGAGGTGGTTAGAGATCAACAGGTATTACAATGGTCTAGTGACAACACTCAATGCCAATGCAGATCCGCTTAAGCTCCTCTTCACCTTCTGCACTTACACTCTGCAGGTATCACTTCTCTCCTCTGGTCTGGCAAGAATCACGTATCCTCTTCTCTTGGATACACACACACAACTTTTGCCAACAACCTCAGAAAGAATCACAACATCGACCTTATAGGAAAACAAATAGGTCGATAGCAAGAACCCTAAAACCTAAACCTGTTAGGTTAAGGAATTCAAAAAGTTCAATCCTGATCATTGAGCACAATGCATTAAATGCAACAGTCTTGATCCAATCTCAAGACATTCTCCATCACTCATTTTCCACCGATTTCATGGTGGCTGATAACCCATCACACGTTATCACTGTTTACAGACTTCGCACATTCCCGAGGTAGATAGGAACAATCTCGTTCATACAAGATCCTTCACGCACATAAGGCTTATGTGGCAACATGATTTGTTCTTCATTACCATGCTAACTCATCACACATAGTCACCGGTTGAGCTACATAGGCTTGAAGCACTTCAACCAAAAACCCTAAAGTTGAGACTACCAACTGGTAGTCATACAATGCTTCCATGTGCCAGATCCCATAACCATATGCTGGTTCACCTTGAACAAACACACCACTTCACTTTGGCACAAATGCCAGTTCACAGTGTTATACCAGTTCTCTTCTCTTCATCATATTGACATCAATGACAACACACAATGTCATTATATTCTCATATGGTTTCACATAATACCAACAGATACATGTGTAACACATCAAGGAAATTACTTCACAATGGTAGGAATCATGAATTAGTTTTTCCTTTTGGCATTGTTGTCAAAGGGGGAGAAGACTAAATGGAGAAGATAATAGAAAACCAATGACATGGGGAGAAGACTTCAGGTGAAGATTTAAACAACTCAAGGATAACAAGAGAAATCTAACAACAATCTGAATCTGAATCAGTTGGAACAAATCAAGTTGATATTACCATTTAATTGTGGGTTTTGCCATCAATGCCAAAGGGGGAGATTGTTGGCATTACAATAGAAAGGAGATTGTTGGCATTTCAATAAGGATATTGAGAAGATTGTTGGAGATTATTGATATAACTGAAGAAGGATGATTACTGTCTTAATAATATTGTTTTGTCATTGATGTCAAGAAATTGATTTTTTGATTCATTATGATGTTGCCATATCTTGAGAAGTATGTGTTGATGAGTATTAGGAGGTCGGTAAGTGACACAGAAAGAATGTGATAATAAAGGGGAGATATAAGTTATTCAATGGGCAACTATTACTGAATTAGATAATGATGAGATCATGTTGTTTTGATTGTTTTGATATCCTACACATGTTGTTGATTATAAGTTTAATACTGTTTTATGTCACTGAGAAAGGAACCTAGTCAATAAACCCTAAGGTTATTGATATCGGTTAAAGAAGGCAAAATGTCTACCGAGCGAAGTTCAATATTAACCGAGTAACAACCGAGTTATAATAGATCGCATTGGATGGATAAAAGGCATTACTTAATGAAGGATGCTGATGAGTTGGAGATGAATAAATGATTGGTTTGTCATGCAAGAAGTTTGTTGAGGATCAACGACATGGAAAAATCAACAGGAAGATCTACAAAATAGATTGAACTGCAATAACCTAGCACAAGTTCCTAGGAAGGAATGCAAGTTCCAAGGCGAGGTAAAATGTTTTCAGATCGAAGAATACATTGAACCTAGTCAAGTTTGAATATCTAATGGCTAAGATTGATCATGGGAAATGTGATCAAGGAGATTAAGCGGTCAGAAATTGTTTATAAATAAGTAAATTGTTGATAAACAATGCATGCGGGCAAATGTATGCATAGTGATGCTACAAGAATGTTTACCGAGCTCAAAAGCTTGAAGATCTAATTGAAGAACATATTGATAAGCCCAACAAGCCCATCAAGGGACTAGATAAGTCTTATGACAAGATTGTTTTGAGCAAATAAGAATTTTCTTTAGCATTTTAGATGTTAAGTTGCAGATATATTTTATTACTGTTGTTTATTTTGTAAGTGACAGGAAATCTCTTAACCGAGTGGACCTAACTGTCTTATTTGTAAACCCTCTAGCAAGGTAACATTTTAAATGAGTGTTTGAAATCCTTTGACAAGGTCACTTCTAACAAAGTGCAAGACTCTAACAAGTCTGAGGGAAATCCCTTAACCAGGTCACATCTAGCAATGTGCTTGTAATCTTTAACCAGATTTGCTTTTAACCGAGCATGCTCTAGAAGGGTATATTTCTTAGTGGGTCTGAAATCCCATAGTGGTTTTTCCCTATTTGGGTTTCCATGTTAAATCTGGTGTTATATGTGTTGTGATGTTATCTATTCATAAGTTTGAATGTTTTACAATTTTGGTTATGTATTCTGAAGTATAAGCTACCGAGGTTGAATGTTGAATATATTGAAGATTAAGTTTGTATGATTCACCCCCCCCCTCTCATCTTATTTACTATTAGCATCAAAGATTTACACCTTGGGGATGAATGGGGAAGATGCAAAATTGTAAAAAGTATACCCATTGGTAATCAGACAAGTCATGTAGCTGAAGCTATGGCTGCGTACCATGGTATGGTCCTGGCTAAGGAAGCCAAATGCACTGAAGTCTAGTGTGAAGGAGATTCATTAAATATAATAAATTATCTGAATAAGAAGTTCCCTCCTTGGACAATTAGCAATGCTATTAAGGCGACAAGGAAAATTAGTGAGGAATTTGAAATGTGTGTTTTTACACGTGTATAGGGAAGCAAACTCTTGCACAGACTGGGCGGCCAACCTGGCTTGCCAAATGGATGATGTTATTACTAGTTATGGAGAGAGTGAGCTCGCATGTGATATGAAATCTTTGATCGATCTGGATTGTATTCAGATGGGGCTACGTGGCACCATCAAATATAATTTCTAAATTCCCCCTCCTCTTTTTTCGAAGCAAGGTTATTACGGAGGTAATAAGTATTTATTTATGTGTCTTTTCATTATTGTTTGGCATGGATTCTGGGTATTTTTTCAGGGCATCTACGAAAACCAGAGAAGAAGATTAGTAGTTGAGAGAAGGAAATTCAGAGACAGTTAAGGAAAAAAGGGAGGAAATTAAAAAAGGTTCGAACCTACCTCTTGCTTGGATTGGAGGAAGAACAGGGAGGTGTGGGATATCCTTCATGAGGGGGGTTTAAGTGTGTTTATGGAGAGGCTTAGTGGGAAAGATCCTACGGTCACCAAACATTTTATCAAGAACTGGAATAGTGGCAAAATCTTGGTCGGGTCCCAGATGATGACTGTAGATGAGGATATAATTGCTGAAGCTATGGGGATGATCACGAAGGGCATGAAATTTTATAGGGACCGTAGCATCTCTGATAAAGCTACTGACAAATTCCCTGTAACGGATGATGAGAGGAAGAAAATGGTTAAAGTTGACAATTCCTATCATTCCTTGAAATGAATATGTAGGCCATGGAGGTTTGTTTTATTTGCTACTATTACTTATATCACGTTGGATGGGAGGTTTACTAGAGCATATGGTCACCATTTTGTTTTGCTAAACCATTTTCGTCATAGGGAAAAGGTGAGTTTTCTATATTACCTGACCTGCTCTATGGACCACACTATCAAGGAGATACAGAAAGATCTTAAAGGTGACCATTCCCTACACCAGGGTCTTATGGCTCTAGTCTATAAAGTGCTTAAAGGGAAGAGTATTAAAAAACCTATAAAAGGAAAATATGCTAGAAATGAGGACACAGAGAGTGAAGCCAGCGGCTTCAACTTTGATTCAGAGACTGAGGGTGACTCGAAGGAGACTAGCAAAAAAGGCAGGAATAAGGCTAAGAGGAAAAGAATTGTGGTGGATTTAGAAATTTCAGAGTCAGAGGCCGAATCCTTTGAAGGGAAATTTATCAAAAAGAAGAAAGGAAAAGTTACTAGAAAGAAAATGCAGAGGAAGAAGACAAGTAAGGAAAGCAATAAAGAAATCATCCAAATCCTAATTGATTCTCAAGAAGAAGAAGAGGAGAATAAAAAGGATGAGGGAAAGGATAAGGAGGGGGAGGAAAATCAGGTCACGAACAACATTGAGGTTTTGAATGCCCAAGACATGCAGAAAGAGGAGCAATAAGACAAAAATGGCAAGATTAGTGACTATGTTGGTGAGAATGCGACTATAAAGGGTTTCTGTGAGATAGTTGGTACGATGGCAAAGGATATTGGTAGCCTAAAGATATGTTGATTGTCAAAAGAGCTACGGTGGGAAAGAAACCCTTGATGAAAAATGTTAAAGAATTGGTAGTTGCTATTAATAATGCGGAAGCCATTGAAAGCATGGTGGGTAAAATAATTTCCAATGAAAAAAAGGTTAAAGAGATGGAAGAAAATAAGGAGGGGAAAGATATGGACACTGCTATGGACAATCTAGGTAGCAGAATTGATAAGATGGAGCTCACTATTAAGAAGATTGCAGAACAAAATTTCTAGATCCTTAAAGCGTTGGTGGATAACATGAACATCCTGATCAATAGATTTGAGAGCAATACTGAGAAAGAAGTTGATAAGGAACAGTTGGACAAAAAAGGCTAGGAGAAGAGAACCAGAGCCAATACTAGGATCAAGGGAGACATCAAAGGTCATGAGTTGGAGGAGTTAAGGACTTCGGTGGACAACATGAAGCTGATGGTTATCCAAGCTGAGGATATTATGAAAAGCATATAGCTATCTCTGTATCTGTCTTGGTAGTTGTCTTGTTTTCTATTTTTTTATTGTCGTTCTGCTTTCCTAATGTTGTCTTTTCTGGTGTTTTAATGTAATGATATGTTTTAGAGGTTGTGGTCTCTTTTTGTTAGGTTGGGATCTGTTTTATCTTTTGAAGTGATCAGGCACGGTGTTTTCTAGTCTTTTCTATATTTCCTGATTTGTAAAAGGTTTGGGTTCCTTTCAAAAACCTGCTTTTACTTAATCAAAACATATATGATTACAATATCCTTCACCACAAGGAGCATGGTCCTATTTGCATTTCATTTACATCACAAATCACTACATACATTGCCATATAATCATTCACAACAATCTTCTATAAGAATCCATCCAAAGCTGAGAAGACAAGATATCCACATCCATGCAAGAGCATCCAATGAAGAACATCCCAATGGAAGAAGGCATCAAACCACCCGACCATGTGGAACCAAAGGAACCACCCCCCATGCTAGGAGATGACACAAGATACCACGCATACTCTAGATCTATGATCACACCTAACAACCAAAGGAAAGACCCATACAACAAGGAATGCTAAGAAAACATAAAATAAGCAAATGATAACCATCAACGCAAACCCTCCAGAGGCAACACAACCAAGCAAGACTCAAGGTGCTAGGACCTACATGTAGGGAGAAAGAGTGTCATCACATGAAATATGTGGATACCTGGGTACCATTCCCAAATGTCCCAATGCACATGTGGAGCCATATCAACATTTATGGAGTGAGGGAGATTAGCTTACCTAGGTTACCAAGGCCTTCCCAGTCCTATCCCGGTCCACCACTGCAGGGCAAGGAAAAGGGGCCAACATAATTTTATTATCTTATTAAGATGGACTATTCTACCCAAAACAAGTATTATTAATTAATTTATCACTTGTTTATATTGGAAAACTTCCCATGAGATACCCAGTGATCTAGACCCCGAGTACACCTGGCAATCCACTCCACGTGATCCTAGTCACTCACTAAGAAGCCCACTCTCCCCATAGCATGCACCTAACCTTAGGGTAACAACATAAAATACTTCAAAATATCCATGGGCTCGCAACAATACAAGACCTGGCTCACCAAGGTATCCAAACCACTCCAACTAAAATCATCATACAAGAATCCAATAAATGAGCCTGATTACAAGCTAATCACATACATAAACCAATAATCAATCAATGAAATATACCTAGAACATCTTAGGTATCGGTAAACAACCTCTGGATTTTGGAAACCAAGTACATAAATCTAGAAAATGAACTAAAACTAGCAAACTGACTCAACTGACAAATTGGCGCATTTACACTATAGATTAGCACATTTATACAATCCTTCAACATATACATCTAATTATTCAGCACATATATCCAATCTTACAACGCTTATATTCAATCATTTAGTGCATAAACTCAACACATTAGCGTATATGTTTAAATGTCTGGCGCATATGTTAAATAAAGTAGCGCATATGTTCTCTGTTTTAGCGCATTTGTAAATGAGACCAGAAAACTTAGAAAATGGAAGATAAAATTGTGACTTGGACAATAAAATCAGATAAATAAGTTTAAGTCCCAAAAATACAACCAAAAGGGACACAAATCCAATACGAAACTAAGGAACATAAATTCCACACTCAAAATAAACTCATAGAGGCAAAATTCAACTCAGAAATAATTACTCCAAACAATTTCTAGCCATGAAAACTCAGAGGGAAACCAAATATAAAGCTCCCAGCCAACGAAGAAACCAAATTGGTTCTAGAATCCAAATCCTATCCTTCAAACCCAACAAGAGTCATATCCAAGGAAGCAAAATGCACAAACACAACATAGCAGAGCCGGATATTCACGACAATCAAAATATTCAGACAAATATATTTTTCCCAAATTATATTATAAACTATATATTTTATTCATTCTATGAAATATTATTTATCCAAAACTATATTTAGTAAATATTTATCTCCCAAACAACCCTAAAGACAATCTTTCCTGAAAACACAATGTAGACAATCTTTGCTGAAAATAAAATTCTTAGGAAGAGGATTTCTCCAACCTGGAAGATAAAAGTAATGGAAAAGAAAATTTGAAGAAGTGCAATCCACAATCCAAGAAAGCCAATAAATCTCCAATCTCCAAATCTTCAACCAAAAATCAAATCTTGCAAGAGAAAACCCGAAAATGCTCACTTGACAAAATACACAAGAAAGCCAATAAATAGAAAATCAAAGCATAAACTATAGAATATATCAGCCAATCAAAATATTACAAAATAATATATTTCTTACCAACCTTTCACATAAACCAAGGTAAGAATAATAAAATACTATTTAATTAACTTACCCAATAATTCAGTCAATAGAATAAGAGGGTAAGTAGAAAGAATATATTAATTATCCCAAAGTGTAAAAGGATAAATAATAATAATAATAATACTCATGGCACAATTAACTATAAAATCCCATCAAAAAAATAGCCAAGGGTGTATGAACAAACACCCAAATTAATAGATAATAATTATCCAATGATCATAAATCAATAATATAAAATCACTTGTTAAATATAAACCCCAATAAATAAATAAACCAAGGGCTGTAAATTAAAGCCACAATAAAATATAATCAAAGGCTATATAAATAATTAAATATCAAAGCCTTGTTATTACAAAACAATATTAATAATAATATCAATAATAATTACAAAAGCCATTATCTAATAGATAATAAACATCCAATGATTATAAAATCATTTACCAACATTACTTCTCAACTATATTAAATATTATTACCAACTATTAATTTATTTTTATTATTGCCAATTAATTATTTATATATATATATATATATATATATTATTTATTTATTTATTTTATTATTATAAACTATATGTCCATTAATTTAATTTAACATTATTAAACTATATAAATCATTTAATCAATTAACTAATAATTAACCAAATAATAATTATCAAAGTACACAAAGCAAGCCACCATAAAATAATCCAAGAAAGCATTACACACTAATCACGACTCACGCGAAGACTCTAAACTGACAAGGGTAATCAAGTTAAACCTAGAGTATAGGGTGGGATATCATGTCAACTCCGATCACTTGTCATTGGGATAAGACACACTCAGACCTGTGAAGCCAGGTGGAGTCAATGTCTGGTACCTGCAAATCTTGCATTCACATGGCCACTATACAACATATACAATATATAATAATAGGCAAGTGATAGAGAATCACAATGGCACATCTCATTCGCAATGAGTGATGTGACATTGTCCCTACCATGAAGATAGTAGAAGACACTCGCACATAATCAAGCAATATCATAATCAATCTCACATCATGAAATAGGGTTAGTACATAATATAATATCCTTAAATCAACATTAAGCAGACTACAATATATCAAAGAGATATATTGTCATTCAAAAGAGCTAGATGGCTTAAAGAGAGGCACTACACCCTTTAGCAAGTTGATGAGCTATAGCATGATATCATCTCCTACATTATTTCACATTATGATTTAATCTAGTGTGGTAAGGAGCTTGTGAAGGATAAATATGGGTGTCAACCAATGTTGACTCCATTTATTCCTTTGTTGCTATAACAAAAGGAGGAACATAATAAGCCACTAAAGGTTAAGAAAAAATTGGAAGGGAGGGTCCTTTTACAATAGGTTTCTTTCCTCTAGATTCTAATGAAGTAGGAGGAACAAAAACAATCTTTGAAATGGGAGGAGGAGGTCTAGGTTGTGTTGGTTTATGGCTTATGGTCATACAAATGATGGCAGAGGTGGAATCACAACTTAAACAATAGAATTTTAGGGATGGGGAAGGATTCCATCTCTAAGATGTGCTTCATTTTCTTCTTATGGGATGGGATGAACCATTAATGGAGCTAAGAAAGATTAAGGATCCTTATGGGTAGTAGTTGGAATGGGACCCCAAGAGCTAGAGGAAAACAAATTGGCAATCTTACTAGCTTTGAACTTTGGTATGATAGGAAGAAGACATTTTTATGAGGATTAGGAGGTTTAGCTAGAAAAGGCCAAAGGTAATCAAGTGAGAAGTCTCCATAGTTATATGAGGCTTTAAATACACTATGGTGGATTGTAAAAATATCACCTTCAATGGAAAATTTTAACACTTATGGATTACAAAAGAGACTAATATCATGGATATGAGCCAAGGGTGACACAACTTTACATGAATTTGTTTGAGAGGAATTATGACAAATAATACATCCAATATTTTACGTCTAATTTGTACATGAAGTTATAAAACCAAGGGTACAATGAGTGGAACCATCATGAAGACTTGTGATTGTTCATATGTATAATAACATTGACCATGAAAACTATTGCCTTTATTTTTGTTGGTCCCATTTTTCTTAGTTTTTCTTGGTTTTAAGTGGTTGGATAAATCTAAATATTTTGAAACCTTTGTCAAAGTCCAAGAGGGTTCTCAAACCCCAACAAAGTCATCTCATCTTTAAAAATTAAGCGTCTCCTTTTCTTTGTGTCAGTTTTCTTTGTTGGTTTCCAAACTCATGTTGGGATCTGCTGAGGTTTTAACAACCTCATTGATCTTCAACAAGGTTCTTGAAATATTTCTATTTTTTTATAAAACTCTTCATTCCAAAGTTTCCAAGTGTGTCTTTCTTTTGTGTCGCTCATTGGGCCCAGTTTTAAATTTTTTGTTGGAACCCAACAAGGTTTTGACAACTATGTTGAAGCCCAACAAATAACTCACAATTACGAAGAAGCTTCAACCATTTAGAAAGAGAAGTTTCAAAGACTCATAACATTGATCTTCAACTATGTAAGAATTTTTCAAAACTACTTTTAAAGCTTAACAAGGTTTTCAAAACTCATGAAATCTGTGATTTAATTATATTCAGACATTATTTTTAAATATTGGCAACAAAATGTGTCATTCAAAGGAAATCTTACACACACTTACAATTAATGCTTTCCACTTATACTCATCTACAACACAAAAGAATTGAATGTTGTAGGCATTTAAATTTGGCTAATCAGTTTAGTCAAATTTATTTCCTTTAGCCATTTAATTAATTAGATATCTTAATTAATTAAGCCCATCCTTTGAATTAATTAATTCCCCCTTTTCCAATCACGTGAATTAATTAAATTAATTGATTAATTCCCCCTTCCAATCCCTTGAATTAATTAATTCCCCCCTTTCCAATCCTTGAATTAATTAATTTCTAATTAATTAATTCTCCTTCTCCAATCTCTTTAAGTAATTAATTCTAAATTAATTAATTTCCCTCACCTCATTTAAATAATTAAATAATTATTTAAATATGCTACATGTTTCCTATTTTCTAACTACCTACCTAACCCTCCTCTAACCTAACCTCCAATCTAACCTTGGGTTCTAACCAACCCTATCCCCCCAAACTACCCTTATCCTAACCTCCCCTCACATGTGTTCACACACACATATTCCATAATTTCCTTAATATTAGGAAATTGATCCTATTTTGGGTGGCTTCCTCCCAAAAGAGACATGTGTCCTTGAGGACACATGTCATTCCTCCCCAAGACATGTGTCCCTCTTTTGGACACTTGTCTTTCCCTCTTGAGCCACTTGTCATCTTTGAGGACAAGTGTAGAATCTTGTTCCACTTTTCATTTCTAGGATTTCCACTTCTCCTCCTTGAGGACAAGTGTTTCATTTTCAAATCCCTTCCTCTCCTCCCTTCTCCTATTTAATCACTCCTCATTTTAGATCAAATCATCCACTTTCATACCATTACATTGTCATAATGTAGAATTTCATTCACCATTAGCACATCCATATTGTCATAATGCCCAATTTCATCCCCACTTCATATTATCCAATCCTCATATATTGAATCCAATCACCATAATCACATCATGGAGCAATATCGAGCAGTTGTTGCATCAATGAGAACACATCTTACCATGGTAATCAAATCAAAGATTGAAAATGGAGTTTGCATTCTTTTGTTTATATTTTTATACTTCATTTGCTTTCTTTTCAACATCCTAATCTTGAGGTGTTTGAAATAATTGTGTTTTGTTGATTTACATCGCAAGTATTTCAATTCTCATATTTGAGCTCAATTTTCCCTCACACAAATGCAAGTGCATATAAGGAATAAATTAACAAAAGGGGCTCCTTTTAAGAATAATTCAAAATAAAATTTGAAGAGAATGAAGAAGAAAGGTTGTGAATAATTATCTTTGGTCTTGGAATTCTACTAAAATCATTCCCTAAGGAGGAATTATCTTTGTACTCACTCAATTCTAATTACCATGAAGTACAAGTATTTGGTTTATAATAACTTTCCTCTTTTATCAAGTATCCTACTATAAATTGGAGATATCAAGTACACAATGAATGGTAGAGAGTGGGTTATTACAAGCCACAAGTTTTCTATTAGCTATGCAATGTATAGACTAGGTAATAGAGTACATAAACTACTAGGATCTAGAAACTAGGGAGACAAGGACAAATTATAATAAAATGATTATCAAGATGAGCAGAGAAACCTAAGAGACATGCATATACAAGCTTCATTTTCCTCCTCTCTCACTAAAAATTCCATGAGAAGAAGAATCATTATAAGAATGTAATCACTCATGAATAGTTCAGTACTCCAAAGAGAGGTAAATCTCAATTGCCAAAAAGTTGCATACATCCCATTTTTTTTAAGGAAATTCCATATATCATAGTCCTCTTACATCAAATAAAGGGTAATGAGAATGCACATGACTTTAAGGAATGGATTTATTTCTTCATCCAAATAATTTATCATGGAGAACAATTTATTGACTAGGCCCATCTCATCAATTAACAAGTGCACTCAATGATACCCAATTTCCATTGAAAAAGTCTTTTAACATGTCCTCTTACTTATTCTATGCAACTACATGCACTAGATCATGGCTAGGTTTGCACCTAGTAGAGGTACATGATGAGATAATTCAAATCTATGACTATTATACTCAAGTCCAACTAGAAAGAAGTTACAAGAGCTTCAAAAGATTGAATGATGATTTCACTATGAAAATGTGAGAGAAATCCAAGGAGATATGGATATAAGAATCTCTCTAGAGGCCATCAAACTATTCAATACATATGTAGAGATTTTATGTATATTTCCAAATATTTTCTTATATTAGGATTGAAGGATTAAATGGGATTCCTTATAAGTTTCCCAAGTATGTTGAAGATAAATTTGTACTCTACAACTACAGAAATTCAAACTAATGAAATAATGCCATCTAATATTGGGGACTATAACTAAGCACATGCAACATAATCACATCACACCATAGTCATAACAATTGAATTTTCTCCATATTTTAAGGAAGCTAAAAATAGACACCCAATATGAATACTTTGATGCACACAACCACGTAATGAAAAATATTGTAATGTATTAGGATTATAATATATTGTCAAATAGGAGTTCCAAGTCCATATCAAATAAAATGTAACCACATGATCAACTTCATAAAGCTCCTTCTCCATCCTTCATAATGCTTGTTGTATCTAGAAAACATGATAACTATAAAAATTCCACTCAAACAATAATTAATAACAATCAATTCCAACCTACAAATTCTCTCAGTCTTGTTAGGCTAAGAAATCACAACAGAAGAAATACCCAAAACCAAAACACCTGGGACCTTCACATGCAAGCTCACAAAAGTACACAAAACTCACATACATGCAAATGAAAGCTCATGCAAAACATGGATCCAAGCTTTATACCAAATGAAAGGTAAAGATGAACCTAGAAAGAACTTTGAGAACTAGTATGCACCTTCAATATCTTATGTTTTTCTTTCAATCAAATTTCAATAACTTGATAAAAGCACATAGTAATAAGCCATTAAAGTAGTAAGTAGCATAGTTAATTTCTCATCCATTAACTCTTCGAGGAAAAATAATGTAGTTTAAAAATCTAAACAAATTTGACATTATAATGGCATGCAAACCCACACTTAAAGAACATGAAAGAATATGAATAAAAGAAAGATAGACATAAGAGAAGAAAATTTGATATACATGGGAAAAAGCCTTTTGGGTGAAAAAATCCCACTCCAAAGCATCAAACCAATTTATTAATTTGAAACAAACTATTACAATACATTTGTAGGCTCTAGGCCTTTACATGGAGTCTATATCTTGCTCTTATAGAGGAAATTTAATGGTATAACCCTGCAAAGGATAATTTTCCTCACTCCTCTCTAAACCCCACATCAAAGACATAAAAAATATTGAAATACAAGTTTGAAGTAGCTTATAGACATAATCCAAAAGAGTTGGGAGCTTCCAAATCCATGTGGAACATTTTTCAACCACCTCTAAGCATGCAAAAAACACTTGTCCAAGTTTATTTAGCCCCTCTTACATGCCTCTGAACTTGGGTGCTTTATTTTTTTTTCTAAAAATAGGTATGACAAATGCTCTTATTCACCTTACAATTGTTATAGAATTTTTAATATATGACAACACTAGTAGTTGTAAGAGAATCCATCATAACTAACTATAAATAAATAATTCTCTTACAAATCATCATAACCCAACTTGCGCACCCATATTCTCTATGCAAGATTCCTTCTAACACTTGTCCAACCTATCATAGAAATTTTTCATAACCTGTCAAAGAATTCATCATATAATAATGACTTACACACGTTTATAAGATGTTGAAAAATATCTCTACCAAAGTGGGATGCCTACTTTCCCATAGAGGGATAAAATACATTCTTGTCATTTTGTATGTCATCTCATAGTATGAATACTATTGGATGTTCGGTGAGATTGCTGCAAATATGTGCTTTGATGATATTTGAGAGATGTGTTGTCATTGATGTCAACATATTTCTCTTTCTGTGACAGTGTTGCAATGAGTTTAGTATGTTGGTTTGTTCTACATATTGATGATAAGAGTTTGAAGATTAAAGGGTTTGTGGAGGATTGCGTGCAAATGATTCAGTATGATTTTCAGAGGTCCAAACAAAGATTTGAGTGAGTTATGGTTATTTGTGTTGTGGTTGCTTTTTGTGCTATACATTGATGTTAGCGTGTTCAGTATTTTGATCTATATTGCTCCACATTATAATATCTTATTATGCGGATTTGGAGGAATGTTTGGGATGTTGATGTGTGTTTTTAATTCAAGTGGTTCATGGTTTGGAGCTCCGCAAGTGATTTTTCCAAGTTGTCAGTAGTTGTAGTTAGTGTTCTTGAAGTTTGGTATGATGATAATATGATTCTATGAATTTGAGTTGTTGCGGATGTTGTGGTTGTTGGATTGTTGGGGAAATTGTTGTATTTGGTTGTTGTCATTTCTGTCGGTAGGATATGTTGTTGTCATTGATGTCAACATATTCCTGTGATCTATTCTGGTGAGTTTGGGAAGATCTTTTGATCCAGTTTTTGAAGTTTGGTTTTGCTGATCACTATTTTGTGGAATCTGGTATTTCCTCCGCTATATTCTAGTGTGATCTGATATTGTGCTGAGACTTTGGGTTAATTTTTGAGATGATCTTGTGTATCTTCATTTATGATGGTTCATGATTTGGTGCTCTACAAGTTATCTTTCTTTGTGACAGTTGCTGATTGGTTGTGTTATTGAGCTTTGAGACGTTGATCGATGAAGATTTGAAAAGAAGTGTTGGTGCAACTATTCCGAATGGTTCTAATGTGTTTTCTGGTGTTTCCTAGTCATGTCCTATTTGTTTTGGTGATTTGTATTGATCGTTGTGTGAGTTTTTGGTGATTTATATAAACCGGTGATGATTTTCATGTCATGTGGTATTTATGGTGGTGTAGCGTGTTGCAGTTGATCTTGGCATGTTTTCCAGTGGATGTGATCATTTGGGAATTTGAATTAGGTCCATGCTATGTACTTTAAATCATTATATTGGTTTGGTGATTGATCTTTGTATTGTGTAATGTAATTTTTATAATTATGAGTTGAGGGTTGAGGGTTTAGCCGACCTTGTTATCAAGGTTGATTATTTGTATTTATAGGTGAGATACTTATGTAATTTAAGGGTCAATATTGTGTCTACATTAGCAAAGAGAGCTGATTGTGCAAACAAGAGACTTTTCATTCAATGTAGTGTTGAGGTGAGATTGGTGTTGTAGAGCAGACAAATATGCTTAACCCAAACTATCATTAGGCATTTGTAGATGCTATCATTGCAGTTCATTTCTTCCAGATTGTAGTCCGAACCATATTGTAAGTTAGTAAGAGTTCCCTGAGGGTTGTAGTCTTCCGAGAATATATCTTTTAAGCAGTGAGCTCTAGGTAGTGTGTCTGAATGCATGTGCATTCCCTATTATAATATTTTCACATACTACTACAGAGTATCATCTTATTGTGGATAGGTTCCCACCGTGGTTTTTCCACATCAAAATCTTGGTGTTGTGTGTTGTGTTGTTAATTTTCTTATCTGATGTATTGCTGCATTTTATCAGTTTAATTTTTTTTGATCCGGTGAATACTGATTCACCCCCCTCTCAGTCATCCTTCTTGATTGCTTCTAACAATTGGTATCAGAGCTAGATCCTCCAGTAGAAGCTTAATCACTAGAGGAGATCTGGGATGGCAACTCAAGGTATTCTTTTCAAGAAGGATAGTCTAAGGTTTGATGGAAGTAACTATACTATATGAAAGAGCCGGATGGAGGTGCATTTGAATTGTCTTGGAGAAGATTACTGGAATATTGCTAAGAATGTCTATGTTGTTCCTCGAAATGGATCATCCACTCTTGATGAGGTTAAGGAAGAAGAATATAACATTAGAGTGAAGGAATTATTTCTTAGTGCCCTGATTGATTATGAAATGACAAATGTTATGGGACTTCAGACCACACATGAGATCTGGGAGAAGCTTGAGATCTTGTATGAAGGTGATAGCTAAGTGAAAGTTGCTAAGCTATAGAGATTGAAAGGAAAGTATGAGACATTGAAGATGGGAGATGATGAGAACATACATTCATACATGAATAAAGTTACTTGTCCTTGGTACTAGGAATGCTAGTGGAAAGATTGAGGAAGATGAGATTGTTGCTAAGGTGTTGAGATCTTTGCCTCCTTCTTATAAACATAAGGTTTCTACTATTGATGAGATTTAGAGTGTGACTACAGTAACAAGAGATGTGTTGGTTAGAAAAATTGTTGCATTTGAGCTAAGCAAATTTGGAGAATCACATGGAAAGTTTGAGACTACATTAAAAGAATCAGCATCGGTAGCCGATAAGTAGAAGTATGATCCTGATGAGTGCAGGATATCTAGATATGAAAGAGAAATAAGAGAGATAGCAAAGCAAGAAAAAGAGCTTGATGATATTGAAGCACTGATTGCTTGGAGATTGCCTAAAGGTGTCGATAAGTATGATGGAAAGTTGCCCTTGAAATATTTTTCCTATAATAAGACAGGACATTTTTCTTCTAGATGTCCAGAGAGAATGGATAAGTATGACAGATATGATAAGTTTGATAAGTATGATAGGAATGATAGATATGAGAAGCATGAAAAGTATGGTAAGCCTTACAAGTCTAACCAAAAGTTTAGGAACCAAAAGTACTTTTATTATGTTTCCAATGAAGGTGTTACTGATGATGAATTAGAAGGAGATGAAGTTGTGTTTATTGCCATTAAAGAAGATAGATCTGTACCTAGTGATTCCACAAGTTGTTCTATTGAGGAGAAAGCTTTAACTGCTAAGGTAGAAGAAAAGGTTGTATGGGTGATTGACAACGGTTGTTCACATCATATGATCGGTGACAAAATAAAATTTGTAAGCGTGGAAAGGTATCATGGTGGAGTACTTAGATTTGGAGATGACAAAGCTTGTGTAATCCATGGGAGAGGATCTATTTCTTTTGATGGTAAGCATAGCATTGATGATGTCTTGTATGTTTAAGGTTTGAAGCATAATATTTTGAGTGTTGGATAGATGGTTGATAAGGGTTATGATTTACAATTCAAGGATGGTAAATGCAAGATCTTGAATGCCTCTGGTATAGAGATTGCATCTCGGATTAAGACTAAAGGTAACATTTTTCATTTGAATGCTAGTGAGAAAAGTTGTTTGATTGCTAAGATAGATGGGAGTTGGTTGTGGCATAGAAGAATGTGTCATGTAAAATTTGATTCATTGATTATGATCAATTCTACACAAGTTGTTAGATATTTGCTTAAAATTGTTAAACATGTTAATCCAGTATGCAAGGAAAGTCATTTGGGTAAGAAAACAAAGATTTCTTTCAAGAGAAAACCTTATACATCTAATGGATTGTTGGATCTTGTGAATATTGACCTATGTGGACCTACAAATGTTAGAAGTGTGCAGGGTGATAGATACTTTATGCTGCTAATTGATGATTATTCCAGAATGATGTGGGTTATCTTTTTCAAGGAGAAATCAGAAGCATTTTAGAAATTTAAGATATTCAAAGCTAAAGTTGAAAATAAGTCCAGATTGAAGCTAAAGTGTTTGAGATTTGATAGAGGAGGAGAATTTTGTTCTAGTGAATTCAATTCATTCTGTGAGATGCATGGAATCAGAAGACAACTATCTTCTCCTAGGACTCCACAACAGAATGGGATTGTTGAAAGGAAGAATCATACTATTTTGGATGCTGCAAGAACTTTGTTGATTGAAGGAAATGTTCCGAAGGTCTACTAGAGAGAATGTGTTAGCACTGTAGTTTATACCTTCAGCGGAGTTCATATCAAAGGTGATACCGGTAAAAATCCTTATGAGCTTTGGTTTGGTCATATTCCTACTGTGAAATATTTCAAAGTTTTTGGTAGAAAATGTTATATTAAGAAAGATGAGGATCTTGGAAAGTTTGATGCTAGAAGTGATGAAGGTATCTTTTTGGGATATTCCACAAAGGGTAAAGCCTACCGGTGCTATAACACAAGACTGAGAAAGATAGTTGAGAGTGAAAATGTGAAGGTGGATGAGAACCTTGGGAAGGAGATCAGAGCTTATGATGGTGGTCAACATATTGTTTTAGCTCCTATTCAGCCTAAAGAGCCTAAGCAGAATGGTCTGGTAGAAATTGTTAATCCGAATGATGTTGCTATTGATGATGATGTGCAGGAACCTAAGAATCAGAACAATTAGAAGACTCTGAGGTATGTTAGATTCAATCATTCTGAGAATCAAATTATTGGTAACAAGAATAAAGGTGTGATGAATAGAAGAAGGTTAGCTACAAAAGAAGTATGTCTGATTTCTAAAGTTGAACTCAAAGATGTTGTTGAAGCCTGTAAAGATGAAAGCTGGATAAGAGCCATGGAAGAAGAGTTGGATCATACTGAAAAGAACAACACTTGGGAACTTGTGCCTAGACCTAAGGATAAAAATGTCATTGGTACTAAGTGGGTTTTTCAGGAATGAACTAAATGAAACCGGTGAAGTAGTCAAAAATAAAGCTAGACTGGTCTACAAAGGGTATTCACAATGTGAAGGGATTGATTATAAAGAAAATTTTGCCTCAGTTTCCAGAATTGAAGCTGTTAGACTATTACTTGCATATGCTTCTTATAAATATTTCAAGGTATATCAGATGGATGTCAAATCTGCATTTTTGAATGGTGATCTAGAGGAAGAAGTTTACATTGAGCAACCTGTTGGATTTTCACTGTCAGATGATGGAGACAAGGTATGTAAGTTGAAGAAAGAACTTTATGGACTGAAACAAGCTCCTAGAGCCTGGTATGCTAGATTAGACAAATATTTGTTGAAATTGGGATTTACCAAAGGTGCTACTGACAATAATTTGTACTTTAAAATTGAAAATGATAACATTTTGATTGTTCAAGTCTTTGTTGATGATATTATCTTTGGTAGTGATGATGATATGAGTATGAAGTTTTCTAGTAATATGCAAAAATAATTTGAGATGTCTATGATTGGTGAGATGAAGTTTTTCTTAGGTTTGTTGATTGCACAGATAGGAAAGTTATCTTTATATCTCACACTAAGTATGTGAAGGAATTGTTGAAGAAGTTTGGAATAGATGATTCCAAACCAATTGGAACTCCTATGGTGACTAGTTGTAAACTATCCAAAAATGATGAATCTCCTAAAGCTAATCAAAGTTTGTACAAATCTATGGTTGGTGGACTACTATATCTTACTTAGACTAGGCTTGACATTATGCATGTTGTGTGTATGGCTGATAGATATCAAGCTAATCCAAAGGAGAGTCATGTCATTGTTGTTAAGAGGATATTCAGATATCTAAATGGAACTATGGATTATGGTTTATGGTATCCAAAGAATGATGATTTCATGTTATGTACTTACACTGATGCAGATTGGGCCAGTGATGTTGATGACCGAAAGAGTACTACTAGTGGAGCATTATTTTTAGGTAAGAAGTTGGTTTTATGGGCTAGCAAGAAACAAGATTCAGTATCTTTATCTACTATTGAAGTTGAGTACATTGTTGCTGCTAATTGCACTCAAATAGTTTGGATGAAGAAAATGTTGAAAGATATCGGAGTTGTTCATGATGAGTCTACTGATATATATTGCGATAATTAAAATGCTATAAACATGTCAAAGAATCTGGTGCAACATTCAAAGACTAAGCATGTATCAATCAAATATAATTACTTGAGAGAGCAAGTCAGTGAAGGGAAGGTGAAGTTGGAGTATGTATCTACAAAGGAATGAATTACTGATATTTTCATGTAGTACCCCTCCTCGTTTGAACTTATTAGACTCATATTTTATTAAATTGTTTACTTTCAGTGGATATATTACCATGATATGTTATTCAGACTTATATGAAACTATTTCATGCTTTATCTGGATATGAGATGCATAATTTATTTTTAGTATTTCAGTACTTGTGATTTATGGCATTTTATGGATTATTGCTATGTACTGACACTTTATTTTATCTATGCAATGTGAAATTATATGTGGCATGTCTACGAGTGTATTGGATGCAAGGGGACAATTTTCCTTCACTCACTCTGGTGAGACAGGGAACGTCGCGATTCTCCTTCATCGGTGTGCATGCCGTGTTTTTTGTATTGTATATATGCATGTGTGGTTCGGTGATGTAGGATATTGTAGGTACAAGTACTGGGTAGGTATGGGGTATCGTCTCCACCTGGCTTCACAAGTCTGAGTGTGCCTTATATTTGTCTGATGGAAGTGGAGGAGGTAGTAGTTGACCCTATTGTACCCAGATTACACTCTTGTGAGTGTCATCAGTTGGTCATCCTGTTAGTTTGTTTAGCCTTCGTGTATTGTCGTTTGACTTTTTCTGAGTCTTTGTTTGGGGTTTGCTCAGATTGTGTGTTTAGTGGATTTCATTAATTAATTAAATTTATGAAGTTATCTCAGAGTTGGTATTTTGGAAATTATGTATTTTATGCATTGAGATTTTAAATTTAATTAATTAAAAGAAACTATTAAATTAGATTACAAGTTGCATTGTATTCGAATTATATCTTATTTAAAAATTAGTGAAAAATAAATTCGATTAATTTCATTTATTGTTTCCTAGAATTTTAAATAAATAAATGAATAAATTAGAATTAAAGTATTGCTTTATTTTCTTTGTTTAGAAAATTAATTAATTTGCATGAGGAAAGAAAAGAAAAAAAAATGATTTTTGCTTATTGCATGTTAATTTATCCCTTTGTTAGGAATTAGAAAAGAAAATAAAATTATTTTTATTACTAAAATTAAATGTTAGGTTTTTGGGAAAAATATGTGCAACCTAAAATTTTAGGTTAAAAATAATAGATCTTTTTCTTTTTGGTACACAAGAAGGGAGGAGGCATAGATTTTGAAAGAAAAATTATTTCGGAAGCAATTTTTTTTTTTGAAGAAATTATTAGAGGATTGTTGGAAGAGGGATTGGCTTCGAAAACCGGTACAGGACTGAGCTCTTCCACGTGAATCTTCGAGGAAATCTATACAGGTTGGGTGGCCTCTTTTGGTTGTTTTTTTTTTTTTTAAGAAAACATTTTATTTCTTCCCTCTTTCTGAATGATGTGTGTTAAAAATATTTGTCAAATCCAAAACCCTCTCTGGTTATTTCATGTTTTTGGTTAAAATTCATTCCGGAAATTAATTTTAGTTTATGGAAAGAAGTTATGTCCTGAGTGTTTGTAGATTAAATTTTGTGAGGATTTTTCCCGAGTGTTTGTAGATTAAATTTTGTGAGGATTTTGGAGAAGTTATTCTAGCAAATTTTACCAAGATGTTTTACGGTGCATGAAAATTGCAAATTTTGGGAGAAATGGGTTTTGTCAGAGAAACCGTCCTATGGATTGGTATTGGTTTCGATATTTTGCTATGGTTGTTCTGTCAAATATTTGTACACCTCTATGTAATTATTTAGTTACTTTGGTAATGAATTTAATTTTAATTAAATTTATTGGGTTATTAAAAGTTATGGGGAAATTGTTTTATTTTATTATTTTGGAGAAAATCTGTATTAATTAGATTCTGTGGAAATAAATTTTATCGGAAATAAAATTTAATATTTTTAAGTTATTGAAATTTAATGTTTTTAGGTTATTGAAGTTATATATATATATATATATATATATATATATATATATATCGGTAGTTGCTAGCGATGGTAATACAGCTACCGACGGTAGCACCTGCCACCGGCGGTACCTGCAGTAGCACTTGCTAACGTAAGGTAGCATGTACTACCTACGGTAGTACCTACTACCGTGCGGTAGCAGTGAGTCAATATGGGTTGCTTCTCCCTAGGTTTTATTTTGTATTCCAGAATATGGAACAATTGGGTTCCGTGCCCAGTATTATATAATTCGGTTTTATTTAAGTTTTAATATGTTAAAAAATAATAATATTATATATATATATATAGTATTTTTTATGGTTTTAATTATATGTTATTTTGGAAATAAAGTCATTTCATAATTATTAGAAATGAGAGTTATTTCAAAATTAAATCTTCTTTTTATTATATATTTTAATCTAATATAATTATATAATATTATATTCGAAGAATATATATATTTATGTAATTATATTATACTATTATATATAATTTTTAATTTGGAATTTAATTTAGATTATTGATATAATCTAATGGGGTTTATTTGTAAATTAATCATGAACATATAATTAGGGGGTTAATTTTAATATGATTTTAACCTTATTGGACAAATGACAACATTGATTTCCTTGTATTAACATAGTTGTATTTTCTTATTTTTTGGAAAATCTTTAATTGCTTGTATTTTATGCTTTTGGTTGTTTAAAGAAAAGATTGCCTGTATTAGGATCTTGTGTAAATGGTATTTGCAGTCAAGCTTTATTTCATTGCAATTCTGGTTGAGTTGTCGTTATGTCATATGTTGTTATACCCCCTTGGTCAGGTGTGTTGTGTAACCTTGTGATATGAGCCATTGTGTGTTTTGTTCCCAATGATCAATCCTAGGTTAGTAATTGTGTATCCTTCACCTGTGGTTTGTTAGGACTAGATATGGCTATTTGTTTCACCATAGAGTTCTCGTAGAGAGACCTTTCCTATTAGTGTCCTATGAGAGAGAGAGTGGCTTTCGAGTGGGGGCCACACCCGAAGTGGATGGCAGGATAACCCCTCGAAAGTCAGTTAAGAAGTGATAACCTAATAATTGATTAGGGGGTGGGTAGTAAATATTAATTAAGATAATGTGCCTCACACATGGTTGAGTGCTTGTATAGGCTTAGGATGTGGTGAGAAGGCCTGGAATGGCAAACTTATCACCTTGTCTTCACGAAAGGATTGGTAGGGTCCGCATGAGGCTTAGATGGAGCCCGAGGTTCGGCAGAGGTTACTAGGATAACTCGGGATGGGGGGCGGGACCTATGGAGGCCTACCAAAGTGACCACCTTAAGCCATGCGATGAAACTCTCTCCTTAGAGTCACTAGTGTTTGTGAGTTGAGTCACATGGATGTTTGTGGGGTCATGTAGTTCTATCATACTTGTCTTATTTTTCTTGCTTGAGGGTCTTCTACTATCTCCTAGCATGGTGGGGCGGTTCCATTTCGGGATCACATGGTCGGGTGGTAGTGCCACTTCCCATCAGATGTTCTGGATTGTATCTTCCGGTGAGGAAAGGCTTTGCTGGTGTTTCTTGGTTTGTGGTTCATGTACCAGCTCTTATTCGTGATCATTGTTCAGTTGAGACCTTGTGGTCATGGTATCAAACTTTTATGTAACCTTGATATTGTAACTTTTGGATTCTATGGTATTTTTGGAAGCCATGTATTTATGGATATTGTAATATTATATCGGTGAAATGTATGTTAATTCAGTTGCTTTGATCTTTTGTATAAATGGTTTATGGATAAATAAATGCATTGGAATAATTTAATTCTTTCATTATGGAATTTAGATGTATGTGTAGGTTTATTCTCAAGCATTTAATTTACCTAATTTAAATGGACAATCAGATTAACCATGGTGTTAATATAATCTGCAAATTAATCTTCATTGGTAACCCTTAGGAAATCATGTGTTAGACTTCCGTTGTGTTATTAAATGTGCTATTGTTATAATCAATGCACTTAATCTCTTAAAAAAATATATTTCACCCTTTAGCTACCTAGTTGTGTTGTTTTCCTTTAGGGTTCCTGGCGGGGCATTACATTTGGTATCAGAGCCCAATTTTCAACACTAGGTACTCTAGGTTTGTAGTGAGCCCATTCAACTTGACCTTTTTGCTTAGGTCTTAATGTTTGTGTTTCCCTTGTTTTATCCTTGCCATAGATCTGAACCATTTTCTCTTTTACAGTGCTAGGTCATAGCTAGGAAAGCTAGGAGAGGTCGCCAGTAGAGTTGGCTATAGGTGTCCATGTCTTTGTAGATGCCTTTATTCCCAATTGTGAGTTGGACCTAGGATCCATAGTTACTTCAGTTGACCTTCGAGTCATTCCTTTGGGTTCTTATGGAGTTGTGTTGGGAATGGATTGGCTTTCATCTCACAGTACTCGCATAGACTATCGCAAGAAGACAGTGGAGTGTTTAGATGACCTTAGCGAGGAAGTGGAGATTGTTGTAGTTCAGAGACTGATATCCCTACATATGATTTCCGCTATGCAACTTAAGTGGTGCATGCAGAGAGGGTGTCATCTTTTTGCAGTTACTCTTGAGGATGTGGATGAGTTAGAGAGTCAAGAAATTGCTCTTGATGGTCACCCTATTCTTCGAGAGTATGCTGATGTGTTTCCATTGCATATACCCGGTATGCCTCTGAAGTGAGACATAGACTTTCGCATAGACTTGGTTCCTGGTGCTGAACCTATTTCGAGAGCTCCATATTGGATGACTACTCAGGAGTTGAGTGAGTTGAAGTTGCAGATAGAAGAATTATTGGCCAAGGGATTTATTCATCCTAGTGTTTCCCCTTGGGGTGCGCCTATTATCTTCATTAAGAAGAAGGATGGTTCTCTTCGGTTATGCATTAATTACCGACAGCTGAATAAGGTAACCATCTAGAATCGATATCCATTGCCTCATATAGATGATCTTTTAATCAAGTTAAGGGAGCCAAGGTGTTCTCTAAGATCGACCTGAAATCTAGGTACCATCAGTTGCGCATTCAGGATGCAGGTATTCATAAGACATCATTTCATACTCGTTATGGTCACTATGAGTTCACTGTGGTGCCATTTGGGTTGACGAACGCACCTTCAGTTTTCATGAGCCTCATGAATGGGGTTTTTCGCACCTACCTTGATCATTTTTTCCTTGTGTTCTTGGATGACATATTGATTTATTCTAGAACTATGGAAGAGCATGAGGGTCACTTACGTCAGGTATTGTAGTGCTTGAGGGAGAATCAACTTTATACCAATTTGGCGAAGTGTGACTTCTTCCAGTCTGAGGTGAACTATCTTGGTCATGTGGTTTTAGGAGAAGGTATATCCATGGATCCTTCAAAGATTCAAGCCATTGTTGATTGGCCAGTGCCGACCAATGTGTCAGAAGTTAGGAGTTTTATGGGTTTAGTCGGATATTACCATCGCTTTGTTCAGGGCTTTTCTCGGATAGGACACCCGATTACTTCTCTTCAGAGGAAACGGAAGAATTTTGTTTGGTCAGAGCAGTGTGAGGCAACTTTTCGAACCTTGAAGGAACTCCTTGTTAGTGCTCTGATTTTGGCAGTTCCTGATCCATCTAGAGAATTTATGGTATGCACAGATGCCTCTTTGGAAGGTATAGGTGCAGTGCTTATGCAGGATGGACATGTGGTTTCTTATGAGTCTCGCAAACTTAAGAACCACAAGTTGAACTATCTAGTTCATGATTTAGAGTTGGCAGCTATAGTTCATGCTTTGGTTAGATGGCAACATTTCCTGTTAGGGCATCAGTTTAGGCTACATAGTGATCACCGTAGTCTATAGTATATATTCATGCAGCCAAACTTGAATGCTTGATAGTGGAGATGGATGGAATTCCTCTACGAGTATGATTTTGAGGTTCGTTACATTCAGGGGAAAGAGAATGTGGTGGCAGATGCTTTGAGTCATAGGCGGCATGAAGTTTTAGCATTATCCCTTGGAGTAGACTTGAGAGAGAGGATTCTTGGAGTTCTTCCTTAAGATACTTGGTATTAGGATGTTAGAGCCATGATAGAGTCTGGAAGGCCTTTAGAAGGTAGATTTTCTGGATATAACCTTGAGGTAGATGGACTTCTTCGTCACCTTGGACGAATCTATGTACCTCCTTTGGAGGGTCTTCACATTTTGATCATGACTGAGGCCCATCGTGCACCTTATTCGACACATCTAGGTGTCAAGAAGATGCACACAGATCTTAGATAGATTTATCATTGGGCTGGTATGAAATGCGACATTGCTGATTTTTTGTTGAAGTGTTTAGAATGTCAGCGAGTGAAGGTAGAGCATCAGCACCCGGCAGGGCTTTTATAGCCTAATTTGGTACCGAATTGGAAATGGGATATCATTTCCATGGATTTCATTATTGGTTTACCTATCTCTTTGCGTTGTCATGATGCTATCATGGTCATATTTGACGGATTGACAAAGGTTGCTCACTTTGTTCCTATTCAAGCTTCCTATATGGTAGCAGTGGTGGCACGAGTCTTCTTGGAAGATGTAGTGAGATTGCATGGGATTCCAAGGTGGATCATCTCTGATAGAGATCTTGTCTTTACCTCAAAATTGTGGACCTCACTTTAGCTTGCTTTGGGGATTCAATTGAACTTTATTTCAACTTATCACCCAGAGACAAATGATCAGATCGAGCGAGTGAATCAAGTTTTGGAGGACATGCTTCGCATATTTGTTATGGACCAGCAGTCGCGTTGGGAGGATTATATCTATCTAGTAGAGTTTGCGTATAATAATGGATATCATAGCTCCATAGGTATGTCCCCCTTTCAGAAATTGTATGGTCATCCTTGCCGCACTCCTTTGAGTTGGGATCGGCTAGAGGACAGGGTGCGTATAGGACCGGATATTCTTCGAGAGATGGAGCAGCAGGTAGAGCGGATTCGTGAGAATTTGGTAGTTGCACAGGATAGGTAGAAGAAGTATGCAGATGCTCATAGGGTAGATCATCAGTTTTCTGTTGGCTACCATGTGTTTTTGAGAGTGCATCCGCGGAAGAGTCCGATCCATTATGGAAATGGTTTCTAAGTTAGCGCCTCGGTTTGTTGGCCCTTTTGAGATCCTTGAGAGGATAGGACTTGTTGCCTACTATCTTGCCTTGCCACCAAGTCTATCCCGCATCCACGATGTCTTTCATGTTTCAGTTCTTCGACCTTATCATCCTGATGTGACACATGTTCTTGATTGGAACTCTTTGCAGGTTGAGGACAGGTAGCTTTCCATGGAGCCCATGCACATTCTTCAATGCCAGGATTTGATCCTTAGGGGTCGCACCATCGACCAGGTAAGGGTTCTCTGGGACCCAAATGATGAGACCTCGACGACTTGGGAGGATGCAACAAAGATGAGAGAGTTGTATTCTTATTTTTTTAGGCTTCCAGGAGTAAGCCTAGTTTTGGGGGGGAGAATGTAGTGCCCCCCCCTCGTTTGAACTTATTAGACACATATTTTATTATTGTTTACTTTCAGTGGATACATTACCATGATGTGTTATTCAGACTTATATGATATTATTTCATGCTTTATCTGGATATGAGATGCATAATTTATTTGCACTATTTCAGTACTTGTGATTTATGGCATTTTATGGATTATTGCTATGTACTAACACTTTATTTTATCTATGCAATGCGAAATTATATGTGGCATTTCTGTGAATGTATTGGATGCAAGGGGACAATTTTCTTTCACTCACTCCGGTGAGATAGGGAACATCGTGATTCTCCTTCATCAGTGTGCATGTCATGTTTTCTATATTGTATATATGCATGTGTTGTTTGGTGATGCAGGATATTGCAAGTACAAGTACCGGGTAGGTACGGGGTATCGTCTCCACCTGGCTTCACAAGTCTGAGAGTGCCTTATATTTGTCCGATGGAAGTGGAGGAGGTAGTAGTTGACCCTATTGTATCCAGATTACACTCTTGTGAGTGTCGTTAGTTGGTCATCCTGTCAGTTTGTTCAGCCTTCGTGTATTGTCATTTGACTTTTTTTGAGTCTTTGTTTGGGGTTTGCTCAGATTGTGTGTTTAGTGGATTTAATTAATTAATTAAATTTATGAAGTAATCTCATAGTTGGTATTTTGGAAATTGTGTATTTTATGCATTGAGATTTTAAATTTAATTAATTAAAAGAAACTATTAAATTAGATTACAAGTTGCATTGTATTCTAAATATATCTTATTTAAATTTTAGTGAAAAATAAATTAGATTAATTTTATTTATTGTTTCCTAGAATTTTAAATAAATTAATTAATAAAAGAATAAATTAGAATTAAAGTATTGCTTTATTTTCTTTGTTTAGAAAATTAATTAATTTGCATGAGGAAAGAAAAGAAAAGAAAAATGATTTTTGCTTATTGCATGTTAATTTACCCCTTTGTTAGGAATTAGAAAAGAAAATAAAATTGTTTTTATTACCCGAATTAAATATTAGGTTTTGGGGAAAAATATGTGCAACCTAAAATTTTAGGTTAAAAAGAATAGATCTTTCTCTTTTTGGTACACAAGAAGGGAGGAGGCAGAAATTTTGGAAGTAATATTTTGTTGAAGAAGAAATTATTAGAGGATTGCTGGAAGAGGGATTGGCTTGGAAAACCAGTACAAGATTGAGCTCTTCCACGTGAATCTTCCAAGAAAGCTATACAGGCTGGGTGGCCTCTTCTAGTTGTTTTTTTTTTTTTAAAAGAAAACATTTTATTTCTTCCCTCTTTCTAAATGACGTGTGATAAAAATATTTGTCAAATCCAAAACCCTCTCTAGTTATTTCATGTTTTTGGCTAAAATTCATTCCTGAAATTAATTTTAGTTTATGGAAAGAAGTTATTTCTTGAGTGTTTGTAGATTAAATTTTGTGAGGATTTTGTAGAAGTTATTCTGGCAAATTTTGCCAAGATGTTTTACGGTGCATTAAAATTGCAAATTTTGGGAGAAATGGGTTTTGCCAGAGAAAACGTCCTATGGATTGGTATTGGTTTCGATATTTTTCTATGGTTGTTTTGTCAAATATTTGTACATCTCTTTGTAATTATTTAGTTACTTTGGTAATGAATTTAATTTTAATTAAATTTATTGGGTTATTAAAAGTTATGGGGAAATTATCTTATTTTATTATTTTGGAGAAAATCTGTATTAATTAGATTCCCTGGAAATAAATTTTATTGGAAATAAAATTTAATATTTTGAAATTTAATGTTTTTAGGTTATTGAAGTTTTAAAAAAAAAATTATAAAAAAAATAAGAAAATAAAATTATATATATATATATATATATATATATATATATATATATATATATATATATATATATAATTTGGTAGTTGCTACCGACAATAGTACTGCTACCGGCAGTAGTACTGCTACCGAGGGTAGTACTGCTACCGGTGGTAGCCCCTGCTACCGTGCGGTAGCAGTGAGTCAATATGGGTTGCTTTTCCCTGAGTTTTATTTTGTATTCCAGAATATAATACAATCGGGTTTCGTGCCCAGTGTTATATAATTCAGTTTTATTTAATTTTTAATATGTTAAAAAAATAATAATATTATATATATATATAGTATTTTATGTGGTTTTAATTATGTTATTTTGGAAATAAAGTTATTTCATAATTATTAGAAATGAGAGTTATTTCTAAATTAAATATTCTTTTCATTATATATTTTAATGTGATATAATTATATAATATTATATTCGAAGAATATATATATTTATGTAATTATATTATACTATTATATATAATTTGGAATTTGGAATTTAATTTAGATTATTGATATAATCTAATTGGGTTTAATTGTAAATTAATCATGAACATATAATTAGGGGGTTAATTTTAATATGATTTTAACCTTATTGGACAAATGACAACATTGATTTCCTTGTATCAATATAGTTGTATTTTCTTATTTTCTGGAAAATCTTTAATTGCAAGTATTTTATGCTTTTGGTTGTTTAAAGAAAAGATTGCCTGTATTAGGATCTTGTGTAAATGGTATTTGCAGTCAAGCTTTATTTCATTGCAAATCTAGTTGAGTTGTCATTATGTCATATGTTGTTATACCCCCTTGGTCAGGTGTTGTTGTGTAACCTTGTGATATGAGCCATTGTGTGTTTTATTCCAAATGGTCAATCCTGGGTTAATGATTGTGTATCCTTCACCTGTTGTTTCTCAGGACTAGATATGGCTGGCTATTTTGCCATAGAGTTCTTGTAGAGAGAACTTTCCTGTTAGTGCCCTATGAGAGAGAGTGGCTTTCAAGCGGGGGCCGCACCTGAAGTGGATGGCAGGATAACCCCTCGAAAGTCAGTTAAGAAGTGATAACCTAATAATTTATTAGGGGGTGGGTAGATTAAATATTAATTAAGATAATGTGCCTCACACATGGTTGAGTGCTTGTATAGGCTCAGGATGTGGTGAGAAGGCCTGGAATGGAAAACTTATCACCTTGTCTTCACGAAAGGATTGGTAGGGTCCGCATGAGGCTTAGATGGAGCAGGAGGTTCGGGAGAGATTGCCAGGATAACCCAGGATGGGGGTCGAGACCTATGGAGGCCTACCAGGGTGACCATCTTAAGCCATGTGATGACACTCTCTCCTTAGAGTCACTAGTGTTTGTGAGTTGAGTCACATGGATGTTTGCGGAGTCATGGAGTTCTGTCGTACTTTTCTTATTTTTCTTGCTTGAGGCTCTTCTACTATCTCCTAGCACAGTGGGGTGGTTCCATTTTGGGATCACATGGTTGGGTGGTAGTACCACTTCCCATTGGATGTTCTGGATTGTATCTTCAGGCAAGGAAAGGCTTCACTGGTGTTTCTTGGTTTGTGGTTCATGTACCAACTCTTGTTCATGATCATTGTTCAGTTGAGACCTTGTGGTCATTGTATCAAACTTTTATGTAACCTTGATATTGTAACTTTTCGATTCCGTGGTATTTTTGGAAGCCATTTATTTATGGATATTGTAATATTATATCGGTGGAATGTATGTTAATTCAGTTGCTTTGATCTTTTTTATAAATGGTTTATGGATAAATAAATGCATTGGAATACTTTAATTCTTTCATTATGGAATTTAGATGTATGTGTAGGTTTATTCTCAAGCATTTAATTTACCTAATTTAAATGGACAATCGGATTAACCATGGTGTTAATATAATCTACAAATTAATCTTCATTGGTAACCCTTGGGAAATCATGTGTTAGACTTCCGTTGTTTTATTAAACGTGGTATTGTTATAATCAATGCTCTTAATCTTTTAAAAAAAAATATTTCACCCTTTAGTTGCCTAGTTGTGTTGTTTTCCTTTAGGGTTCCTAGCGGGGCATTACATTTCACTAAACCTTTGCCTACATATACATTTATCTATTTGAGAGATAAGTTAGGGGTATCCACCCCTCCTGGTGATAAGTAGATGCATTGAGTTGCATCGATCTGATGGAATTCAAAGCCTTATTCTTTTATCTGGATGGATGTGTTGATGTTGCTCCTTTGCTGGAGTACTCTGTTGATTTGGTTGGGTATCCCAGGGGGAGAGAGATTCATGATTTTTTATTGGGAGAGAGCTTGATTTTCTATCTTGGAGATCTTTGGCATTGTTGTGAAAGGGGGAGAGAGATCTTGTGAAATTTTTTTTTATCTATTTTAATCTTAGGGGGAGTTTGTTGGTGATATCTTCTTTGTTTGCATTGAGCGTTTTTCACATTCATATGTTGCCATCAATGCCAAATGGGGAGATTGTTGGATTATTGGATTTGGTTGTTGTCATTGTTGTTGCTAGGATATGTTATTTTCATTGATACCAATATATTCTTGTGATCTATTTTGGTGAGTTTGGGAAGAGAAATGATCCGGTTTTTGAAGTTTGGTTTTGATGATCACTGTTTTGTGGAATCCAGTATTTCCTCTGATATATTTCAATGTGATCAGATCTTGTGCTAATACTTTGGGATATTGTTTGGGATGATCTTGTGTATCTTCATTTTTTATGGTTCATGATTTTCTACTCTACAAGTTATCTTTCTTTGTGACAATTGTAGATTGGTTGTGTTCTTGAGCTTTGAGACGTTGATCGATGAAGATTTGAAAAGTGGTGTTGGTGCAACTATTTTGGATTGTTCTAACGTGTTTGCTGGTGTTTCCTAGTCATTTTTTATTTTTTTTTGGTGATCCACATTGATCATTGTGCGATTTTTTGGTGATTTCTGTGAACCGGTGATGATTTTTTGTGTTATGCAGTATTTTTGGTGGAGTAGCGTGTTGTGGTTGATCTTGGTGTGTTTTTCAGTGGATGGGATCATTTGGGAATTTGAATTAGGTCCATGCTATGTAATTTAAATCATTATATTGGTTTGGTGATCGATCTTTGTATCATGTAATGTAATTTTTATAATTATGAGTTGAGGGTTGAGGGTTTAGCCAACCTTGTTATCAAGGTTGATGATTTGTATTTATAGGTGAGATACTTATGTAATTTAAGGATCGATATTATGTCTACATTATCAGAGAGAGGTGATTGTGAAAACAAGAGACTTATCATCTAGTGTAGTGTTGAGGTGAGATTGGTGTTGCAGAGCAGACAATTGTGCTTAACCGAAACTATCATCAGGCATTTGTAGATGCTATCATTGCAGTTCATTTCTTCTAGATTGTAGTCTGAATTATATTGTAAGTGAGTGAGAATTCCCTAAGGGTTGTAGCCTTCAGGGCATATATCTTTTAAGCAGTGATCTCTAGGCAGTATGCCTGAATGCATATGCATTCCCCATTGCAATATTTTCACATACTACTCTAGAGTATCATCTTATTGTGGGTAGGTTCCCATTGTGGTTTTTCCCTTAACTGAGTTTTCCACGTCAAAATATTGGTGTTGTGTGTTGTGCTGTTAATTTTCTTATCTGATTCATTGCTGAAATTTATCAGTTTATGTTGTAAAGTTTAATTTTCTTTGATCTGGTGAAGACTGATTCAACCCCCCCTTTCAGTATTCCTTCTTGATTGCTGCTAATAGTGCTGGGGATTCATGATGCTTGTGAATAATTTTGGATCATGTCTTTTGTGTTGGTGGTCTACATTGATCATTGTGCACGTGATTGATTATTCTCTCCTATATGTTGGTGCTCTTCATTGTTTTGGCTGACCAAATGGTTGTAGCTTTTTTTGGATGTTCGATGCATAATTATTGGAGGTGTTTCATATTTGAGGTGTGTGATATGGATATGTGCTATGTCTTGGCTCACATTTCTTGGTCCACATTTGATTTTGTAGTGTGTATGGTTATATCTTTGTAATTAGGTGATATATGTTGAGACAACCTTGTTAAGGTTGATGTCATCTATAAATAAGTGTAATATCCTTGTAATTGAGTGTGTCGTGAAGTGTATTGATCAAAATCATAATGTATATGTGCTAAATGTATACATCTTTTGGAAGTAGAGAAGAAGTGTGAGAAGAAGTAAGTTGTTATGTGCTTAACTGGAACTATAACCAGGCATTAGGAGATGCTATTTCTTTAGTTCATGATCTTCTAGATGTAATTTGAATCTGTTTGTAAGACAATGAGTCTTCCCTAGGGTTGTAGCCCTTGTTGTTGTTGTTGTTGTTGTTTTCTAGAAGTGAGCTCTAGGCAGTGTGCCTGAATGCATCTGTATTCCCATTGTAATATTTCGTATACTTCTAATAAAGTATCATCATATTGTGGGTAGGTTCCCACCGTGGTTTTTCCCTTGACCGGATTTTCTACATAAAAAATCTTGGTATTTTTGGTGTTCTTGATGTGTTGTTGATTTATGCTTTCATGCTTAGTTATTAGATTTGAGAATAAGTTTAATTTATGCAAGTTTGTGAGAGAACTGATTCACCCCCCCCCTCTCAGTTGTCTACCAGTTATCAAGCCATTTCATCAATTCGTATCAGAGTAGGTTCCTCCAAAGAAGCTTAGCCACTTGAGGTGATCTAGGATGGTGACTTACAAGAAGCACAATCCAATATTTGATGGGAATAACTACTCTCTTTTGGAAGAGTCCCATGGAATGTCATCTGAGATGCATAGGGAAAACCTACTGGACTATCACAAAAAATAATTATAATATTCTTGCTAATAGACCTACAACTCTAGATGAGATAAAGGAATATGAATGTAATATTAGAGAAAAGGAAGCATTGTTAAGTGCCTTGACTAATTTTGAAATGACAAATGTTATGGAATTGCAGATTGCTCATGAGATCTTGGAATAATTTGGAAACCTTATATGAAGGAGACAACTATGTGAAGATTGCTAAGTTGCAGAGATTGAAGGGAAAGAATGAGATGTTAAAGATGGGCAAAGATGATAACATTACTTATTTTATGTAGAAGGTGAATGAACATGTGTGCAATATCAAATGTGTCAGTGAAAAGTTAGAAGAATCAAAGATTGTTGCTAAAGTGCTCAAATCCTTGCCTGCATACTACAAACACAAAGTTGTTTCCATTGAGGAGATCCAAACCATGACTGATGTGACCAAAGATATGTTGATCGGTAAGCTATCAGCCTTTGAGTTAAGTGAGTTTGGTGGTTCCCTTCCTAAGACATAATCTGCATTCAAAGCTATTGTTTTCGGAAAGGGTAAGTAAAGATATGATCTAGGTGAAAGTTATTCAAGGAGGATATTAAGATATGAGAAAGAGATGAAAGAAATGGAAGAACAAGAGTGAGAGCTTGAGGAGCATGAAGAATTGATTCCCAGGAGACTACCTAAAGGAGCTGGTAAGTATGAAGGAAAGTTGCCTTTTAAATGTTTTTCATGTAATAAGATAGGACATTTTGCATCTAGGTGTCTAGAAAGAGTTCCTAGAAAAACTTTCAAGCCTAAATTTCAGAAGAGATGTTACTATGTTGTTGATGAAGGTGTATCAGATGATGAATTGGATAAAGAAAATACAAGTGATAATGAATGGGTATTTATCGTTGTCAAGGAATATGATCCAATACCTAGTGATTCTACTACTTGCATGAATGTAGAAAGAGATTTGGCTGCACAAGTTGAAGAGAAATATGAATGGGTGATAGATAGTAGATGCTCTCATCATATGACAGGTAATAAGATTAAGTTTGTGAGCTTGGAAAAGTATGAAGGTGGATTGGAAAAGTTTGGAGATGATAAAGTTTCTATAATCCTTGGGAGAGGTTCTATTTCTTTTGATGGTAAGCACAATACTAATTATGTCTTATATGTAGAAGGCCTAAAGCATAATATTTTGAGAGTTGGATAGATGGTTGACAAGGGATATGATCTTCAGTTCAAGAATAGAAAGTGTAGAATCTTCAGTAGCTCCAAAATAGAGATTGTATTGGGTACAAAGACTAAAGGTAATATCTTTAATTTGAACAACTTCAATAAAAGATGTTTGATTTCTAAAGTTGATGAAAGTTGGTTGTGGCATAGGAGGATGTGTCATGTGAATTTTGATAATATTGTTAAGATAAGTTCTATTTAGGTTGTGAGAGATCTTCCTAAGTTGATGAAACCTGCTAACCCTCTATGCAAGGAATGTCAGTTAGGGAAACAAACCAGAATATCTTTCAAGAGTAAGAAGCATTTTTCAAGTGGATTATTAGATATTGTGCATACTGATTTGTGTGGACATTCTAGAGTCAGAAGCTTGCAAGGAGACATATACTTCATGTTGTTGTTGATTACTATTCAAGGATGATGTTGGTTACTTTCTTGAGGAAGAAGTTTGAAGCTTTAGAGAAGTTCAAAATTTTCAAAGCTTTGGTTGAGACTGAGACAAGATTGAAATTGAAGTGTCTAAAATCTGACAGAGATGGAGAATTCATTTCCAATGAGTTTAATGCATTTTGTGAAGAACATGGGATAAGAAGACAATTGTCTGCTCCAAGAAACCCCCCAAAAAATGGAGTAGTGGAAAGAAAGAACATAACCATTCAAGAAGCTACTAGGACAATGATTATTGAAGGAAATGTTCCACATGTTTATTGGAGAGAAGCTATGAGTACTTTTGTTTACACTCTTAACCATGTGTATATAAAATTTGATACTGGTAAGACCCCTTATGAATTATGGTTTGGTCATGCTCCTACTATTAAATATTTCAGAATTTTTGGAACTAAATGTTATATTAGAAGAGATGAAGATTTAGGGAAGTTTGATTCTAGATGTGATGGAGTATTTCTTGGTTATTCTAACAAAAGAAAGGCCTACCAATGTTATAATAAGAGATTGAAAAAGATAATTGAGAGTGATAATGTCAAGGTTGACGAAAGCAATGAGAGTCAATACAAATCTTGTGGATATGATTTAGATGATTAGGATGACAACGCAAACAAAGGAAAGCAAGCACAGACCAAAAATCAAGTTTAGATTGTTCCGGTGAATCTAATAAATCAAGAGGAGGAAACTAGTGCAAGTACAAAAGAAATAAATAAAGAGTTTGAAACACAAGAAAATCCTAAGACTCCCAAGTATGTAAGATTGAATCATTCAAAAATTCAGATCATAGGAGATAGGAATAAATGTGTTCAAACTAGAAGAAGAATTGCTACAGATTAGGTTGAGTATTGTTTGATTTCTAAGATTGAACCTAAGGATGTGAATGAAACATGTAAAGATGAACATTGGGTAAAAGCAATGGAAGATGAATTGAATCAAATTGAAAAGAACAACACATGGATTCTTGTTCCCAGACCTAAAAACAAAAATGTTATTGGAACCAAATGGGTCTTTCGGAACAAATTGAATCAACAAGGTGAATTTGTTAGAAATAAAGCTATACTTGTTTGTAAAGGATATTTTCAAATGGAAGGAATTGATTTTGAAGAGACTTTTGCTCCAGTGGCAAGAATTGAAGTTGTTAGATTATTTCTTGCTTATGTTGCTTACAAAGATTTTAAAGTCTATCAGATGGATTTCAAGTCAGTATTCCTAAATGGAAAATTGGAGGAAGAGGTGTACATAGAGCAACCAGATGGATTTCAGTTGATTGATCAAAGCAATATGGTGTCTCGGTTGAAGAAAAAATTGTATAGATTGAAGCAAGCGCCAAGAGCATGGTGTGCCAGATTGGATAAGTATCTGCTAAAGCTTGAATTTAACAAAGGTACTACTGATAGAAATATGTATTTCAAGATTGATCATGATAACATTCTGATTGTTGAAGTTTTTGTTGATGACATTATTTTTGGAGGAAATGATAGTTTGTGCAAAGAATTTGCTAATGAAATGCAGAATGAATTTGAGATGTCTATGATTGGAGAGATGAAATTCTTATTGGGATTGCAAATTACTCATTCAAAAAGGGAATTTTTATATCACAATCCAAGTATGTGAAAGAGTTATTGAAGAAGTTGGATTTAGAGGATACAAATCTAGTTGGAACTCCTATGGTGACCATATGTAAGTTGACTAAGGATGATGATTCCCCTAAAGAAAATAAGACTAGATACAGATCTATGATTGGTGGATTTCTATATTTTACTCAGACTAGACCAGATATCATGAATGTTGTTTGTCTTGTTGCTAGATTTCAAGTTGATCCTAAGGAAACTCACATTGTTGTTGTTAGAAGAATCTTTAGATATCTGAAAGGAACTGTTGATTTTGGTTTATGGTACCCTAAAGATGATAATTTTACCTTGAGTGCTTTTACTAATGTTGATTGGGTAGGAGATGTTGATGATTGAAAGAGTACTAGTGGTGGTGCATTTTTCTTGGGTAAGAGATTGGTTTCTTGGTTGAGTAAAAAACATAATTCTATTTCTCTATCTACTACAGAGGTAGAGTATATTACTACTACTAACAAATGTGCTTAGGTTGTGTGGATGAAGCATATGTTGAAGATATCAGAGTAGTGTATGATGAGCCTATTTCTATCTATTAAAATTCAAATGCAATTAACATTTCTAATAATTTGGTGCTGCATTCAAAGACCAAGCATATATCTATCAAGTTTCACTTTTGAGAGATAAGGTAAATGAGAAGGAAGTCAGGTTGGAGTATGTTCCTATAAAGGAACATATTGCAAAAAAAATTATGAAGCCTTTTCCTAAAGATACTTTTGAGTATCTCAGAGAAAAGATAAGGGTAATTTCCCCTCCTGATCAAAACTAAGATGCATTGGTATGCATCAGTCTAGTGCATTTCACAACCATATTTTGTGATCAAGATTGATGTGTGGAGGCTTCTACTAAGGTAGATTAGTTAGTGAGTCAGTTTTTGTGTTTAGTGGTGCAAATATGTGCCTTTGCCATTGATGTTAAAGGGGGGGAGAGAGTCATGTGAAAAACCTTGCAGAGTTCAGGGAGAGAGAGAGTATCATAAGAGAAGAGATTTTGGGGAGAGATTTTCATTTTCTGTCATTGATTGTTTTTCACATCATATGTTGCCATCAATGCCAAAGGGGGAGATTGTTAGATGTTTGGTGAGATTGCTGCAAATATGTGCTTTGATGATATCCGAGAGATGTGTTGTCATTAATGTCAACATATTTATGTATCTGTGACAGTGTTGCAATGAGTTCAATATGTTGGTTTGTTCTACATGTTGATTCTTAGAGTTTGTAGATTAAAGGGTTTGTAGAGGATTGTGTGTAGATGATTCAGTATGATTTTTAGAGGTCCGCATGAAGATTTGAGTGAGTTATGGTATATGTATTGTGGTTTTCCAGTGATGCCAGAGTGTTCAGTATTTTGATCCGTATTGCTCCACATTATAATATCTTGTTTTGCAGATTTGGAGGAATGTTTGGGACATTGATGTGTTTCTTCAAATGAAGTGGCTCATGGTTTGGAGCTTTGTATGTGATTTTTCTAGGTTGTTAGTCGTTGCAGTTAGTGTTATTGAAGTTTGTTATGATGATAATATGATTCTAGTAATTTGAGTTGTTGCAGATGTTGTAGTGGTGATTCATGATGCTTGTGGATGTTTATGGATTGTGTTTCTTTTGTGTTGGTGGCCCACATTGATCATTGTGTGCGTGATTGATGATTTTCTCTGGTATGTTGGTGTTCTTCATTGTTTTGGCTAACCAGATGGTTATAGCATGTTGTGGATGTTCAATGCATAATTCTTGGAGGTGTTTCATATTTGAGGCATGTGAAATGGGTATATGCTATGTCTTGGCTGACATTTCTTGGTCCACTTTTGATTTTGTAGAGTGTATGGTTATATCTTTGTAATTAGGTGATGTGTGTTGATCTGACCTTGTTAAGGTTTATGTCATGTATAAATAAGTATAATAGATTTGTATTTGAGTTGTTGTGAAGTGTATGGATGAGAATCAGAATGTATATGCACTAAATGTATACATCTTTTAGAGGTAGAAAAGAAGTGTGAGAAGATGTAAGTTGTTGTGTGCTTAATTGGAACTATAACCAGGCATTAGGAGATGTTATTTATTCAGTTCATGGTCTTCCAAATGTAATCCAAATCTATTTGTAAGATAGTGAGTCTGCCCTAGGGTTGTAACCCTTGTTGTTGTTTTTGAGCAGTGAGATCTAGGTAGTGTGCCTGAATGCATGTGCATTCCAATTGTAATATTCATATACTTCTAACAGAGTATCATCATATTGTCGATAGGTTCCCATCATGGTTTCCCTTGACCGGGTTTTCCACTTAAAAAATATTGGTGTTATGTGTGTTCTTGATGTGTTGTTGATTTATGCTTTCATGCTTAATTATCAAATCTAAGAATAAGTTTAATTTGGGCAAGTTTGTGAGACAACTAATTCACCCCCCCCTCTCAGTTGTCTATTGGTTATCAAGTCATTTCATCAAAAGAAAACTTATTATGCCATGTCACACTAGATGAAAAAATATGATGAGAAAGAAATGATAATTTAGGAACTAAATAAATAAATACAATGCTAGGAATGGCTAAGGTTGAGACACCTTATTTTCCAACATTTTTTTCATGGAATCCTTTACTAAAATAATAAAATAATGATAAATTATCATCTACTAGCTGGGTCTATTGATTCTTGGGCTATCATAAAGAGAGGAAAAATTGAACATAGATTTAAAAGTGATGAAGATGAGCATATGGTTTTGGCACAATTGACTCAAATGAGGAAATAATTTTGTGAACCTATGTGAGAGTTCATGGTCCATTTCAATAAAGTGGTTAGTAGGATTGAAAATTACATGAAGTCAATAGAAGAAAATTAAAAAAATTATTTTCATTAATGCTCAACCCATTTATGTAAGTTTTTATTTGAGAAGAGCTTGAGTAGAAACTCTAGAGCAAGCCCAAGCTATGGACATAAAAATAGAGGATGGTTTATTGAATATTAGAAAGTGGAACAAAGAACTACAAAAAGGTAAAAGAAAATTAATAGAATATTTTGTTATAGATCCCATGATATAGGAGCTAGTTAATGACCTAATATTACTCAAGAAGTAGCTTCCATAAAATATACGACCTTTGTATCAATATATCCCAAAGAAAAAATTATGCTCCATATCAAAAAATAGATAGTTAAAACTTTTCTTCTAGAGTAATGCAAAGGATAGCAATTTCTATACAATAGCCATGTGTGAATTCCATTTAACTACAAACCATGGTTACTCAAAATACCCAAAAAATACTAGCTACATATAGATGAATTGATACAATAAGAGAATAGAATAATAAATTACTCAAGAAGATAATTAAATAAATCCTTTATTTAGCCTTTGGCGAGATTCATAGAATATGAATCTAAAAATGAAGAGGCAAGATTCATAGAAATGTTTTTTTTTTCAAGAAACCATAAAATAATGAACAAAAGATAAATATTAATTCTAATGTAGCCATCAAAGGTGTAGAAAATAAACCCAAATATATTCTCGTAAGGAAAAAATCTCAAGAAGATTATATTTCATCAAACAAATCCATGTACTAATTAATTAGATTCTAAATCTCCTATTTGCATAATCATCAATAATCAAATAAGGTCCTAAATGATGATGCTCCACAAGTTTCATGCCAATTTTTTTCCCTTTGTTGGTGCTTCTATTTTTGATAAAGCTTATTTATTTTATATCTCATTGTATATAGATAGGTGTAAGTTAAAAAATTGTATTATAGATTGTATTGCATCAAACACTTCCATGTATTCAAAAGTTACACATAGTTAGGGCCTTTCCACAATCAAACCATCTAGTAATTTTTTTCAATGCTATCCAAAAATGTTCCTCTTTTTGGATACATTAAAGATTCCTAGGTCACTTGTGCTACGTACCCATAAGAGAAAGTAAAACTTACAACCCTAGACTAGTTAAGGAATGTTATTAAGTAGTTTTTTGTAATATACTTAGGTGGTGAAATACAATTGAATTTACCTCATGCATTGGTTCTTATTAATAGTAAGAAAGTTTGTCTCAATTCAAATCCTAAAGAAAAGTATACTATTTTAAAATTAGATGATCTTAGATCTAAAATATTGTATGTGGAAACTAATCATAGGACCTATTGTTAGGATGACCGGTGAACAACTGAGAGGGGGGGGGATGAATCAATTGTTAACATATTATGAGAATTAAAGCACTTAAAACCTTATACTAGAATAATTGATTAAGAATTAAAGCAGAAATGAAAACCAGAGAATCAATACCATGCAACCATAACACATAACACCATGATTTGTACGTGGAAAACCCAGTAAAGGGAAAAACCAAAGTGGGAAACCCTACCCACAGTCAAATGATACTTTTGCAACAAGTATATGATTACAATGGGGGCCTACACATGCAGGAAGGCACATTGCCTAGAGAACACTGCTCATACAATGGAGTCTCCCTGACTATAGAGATGTCAACCACCTCAAAATATTTGGACAATAATCCAGAGAGAAGAACTGTCAGTGATAGCATCAAACATGCCAGATTACAGTTCTGGTTAAGCTCAATATCAGAGGTCTAAAACCTCTTACATAAACCCAACTCGATCACTTATGATCGACCAAATCCTTTGCACAAATGATTATTACATTATTCGCTCCTTGCCATAATCTACAATGAGATCTTACATATATTTATACCAACCCGGGACCTAACCAATTAGGTCGGCCACCCAAATGATAATTCAATAGATCCATTACATAATCCTGAAATAAAATCATAACACATGTCGGCCTAAGGCCAAACAAACAACATCCAATTAATAAAACATCTCAGAAGCGCATCGGAGGATCCACCAACATGTTACATGAAAACTAGTCCATAACCTAGATAGAACCGGACCTAAATTAGATCCACACATGCCAAAGCAATGACACCAATCAGTCAAGGCACAAATACAATCACCATCAGCATCCTAAATCCCTTCTAGAAGCTGCACCAACACCACTTATGCATTACATCAAAGATCTTCAATAAAGTTCTACCGGTGAAACCCTTACCGGACCTACAAAGCAAGATTACTAGAGCATAAGATAGCATTCGATCATTAAGTCAATACAAACTGACTGAAACATACTTTAGAAGCATATGAACCATCCATACAAACTTATTCCATCATCCAGATCATACCAGTGACAATCAATATATAGTCTTCCCAATCCAATCCTTCTACTAGAAGCCGGTAAACAACCATAACAACAAGTGTTGACATCAATGACAAAACACCAATGCAACACATAATCAATTCCATCATATGGCCAACATCTATACGCTCATATATGAAAAATGAAAGAACGTTGAAGCTACTCACCCTGCTATTTTTTCTAAAGTTTGGACTATGGAAGTCAATGAAATTTGTACCTCTCCTGGTTTTGGAGAAATCATTATTCTTGTATCATCCATAGGAGAGTAATTTACTTAAGCATACAAGCTAGTGTTTAATAACGCAAACATTATTTTTGAATACTAAGCTCTTCTTTAGGCCTACAAGTTGCAAAATAATTATGAGATTATAAATTTAAAAGTTATGGGTGATACTAATTTAATAGTAAAATAATTTAAGAATTAGTTTCTTATTAAAAATGATAAGTTCAAATATTATTTAAATAATATTTAGGATAACATAAATACTTTGCCTCTTTTCAATAGAGGCAATTGCTAGAAGCTAGAATTCAAAGGAAAATTATCTTTTCTTTCGATTCCTCACCCCAATTTCAAAAAGGAATCATATAAGATTGAGCTAATTTATAGACTTGGTGTACTTGAAAATAAACATCATTGCTATATATTATATGATGGTCAACAAATTTATTTCCTTAAAAGAAGTGGAACCTTTGCTAATCTACTTTTTTTTAGGGAATTCTAAAATTTTACAATTGAATTCTAAAGGCTTGGTTAGATTATAAAGCTAGTTTCATAAACATGATCTCTACATAAAGAGTAAGAGTAGTTGATCACGTGATTCCAAAGTTGTTTTGATTGGAAAATACTATTCACAAAAAGAAAGAGAAAGATTCATGAATTTTATTGGTGTTATGATGACCTTAAATATTTATATATGGTCCATTAAAACATCAGATTTATATTAAGCTAAGAGCTACCCCATTTGGTCCATTAAAACATCAGATTTATATTAAGCTAAGAGCTACCCCATTTAGAAAAAAGAAGAGGCAATTTTTTTTGCAAGTGAGATTATTTGTCCATTTTTTTTTGCAAGTGAGATTATGCTCAAATATTAGATTATTTGTTCAATTTGTCATTCAAATGTCTTACTAAAATAGCTCATATCATAAAGAAGAATGATGAGATCGTGTAATTTCACAACCTTAATCAGGACTTTTTGAAGTGTAATTATCTTCTATTTGTAATGGATTATATATTGCAACTAGTCATATGTTTGAAAATGATATTTATGTTGAACAATTGTTTTAGGTTATAACCAAAACCAATGTTGCTCCAAAATATTAGCATAATACTACCTTCACCACCCCTTGGGCACCTTCTCCTACAATAGAATGATTTTTTTATTAATGAGTATACATTCTCCCTTTCAGAGGACTATGGATTTCTCATTTGGTGATTTGAGAAATAAAATTATTATTATTTATTTGAATGATTTGACCATATTTTTAAGGCAAAGAGTTAATCACGCATAACACTTAGAGTGTGTATTGTGATGGTATTGTCAACAAGGCATCTTGTTAAATCTAAATAATTCTATCTTTGGTGTAATGAAAGGTAAAATTTTGTGGTGTGCAGTCTCTAAAGAAGGAATTTAGATTGATCAAGGATAATTTAAAGTCATACATAAAATATTATTACCATCTTGTAAAGTAGGTGTGAGGTATTTCTTTCATCAAATCAATTTTTTTCTTAGAAGGTTAATGTTTGAATTTCCATAAATAATAAGTCAATTGTAGATGTGAAAAAGGATAAGTGGCTTTTAAGTAGATAGATCAGGACAAGAGGGGTTTTAATCAGGTTAAAGCCAAGATAGCTAATGCTTTGACTTTGACCCATCTACATTTTATAAAAGAGTATTATCTATTTATATGTTTTTGAGAGAACTTTGTTTACAATTTTGACTCAACATGTAATAGATATAAATGTCACTGGAGAGTCAATTTTCAAAAGGTGTAGGGATAGATGCCACTGGAGAGTCAATTTTCTTATGAGGTAATGAGCCATTGCTAGACATAGATGCATAATTTTGATCTTTGTTAAAAAAATCACTTAGGACTCTCTTTAAGAGCTTTGTAATAGAGCCACCTTTCTTTGGAGACGCATTTGAATCCTTGTGAGGTTTTGACATGGTTGGGTTTGGATTTTGGATTTGTTTGAAAGGTATTTGGTTTTGATTTGGTGTTATGATTTCATCTTGAATTGGTTTTTGGTTGAATGATATTGGATTTTGGACTTGGTTGAATTGGTTTGACACGTTTGAAATTTGTCTTGGTGTGAGTTGCAAATTTTGTTTTTGAATGTTTGGTTGTAGCTGTTGATATTGATTTGTTGAATAACATTATTGTTGGTACTCCATAATTGGTTGAACAAATTGTTGACATTGTGTATTTGGTTGAGCATATTTTTGAAACTGCACTATTGATTGTGTTGTTTGGATATGTTGGACTTCTAGTTGTGTCGGTTTAAAATGTTGGACCATTGGTTGTGTGATAGGGGTCTCCTAGCTTGCTCACACTTCTCCTATTGGTGTTGCTCACTCCACCAACTCCTCTAGTCCTTTCTATGCTTCAAGACCTCCTATTCCCTCTCAAACTCTTCTAGGAATATTTCTCTATCTACCTTAAGGTGACATTCAACAAGTGTCTTCACTAGGAACTCTACCAATTCAATGTTCTTCACAAGCTCTCCATCCTTCCAACTATCATTTTGTCACTCTCACCTCCAATGTTGTCATGTGTTTTGTAGAGGTGTGAAGGTGCTCATTAAATGTGGGACTCATTCAAAAATATCCATTTGTTCTATTTCCAAACTCATCTTCCTTACCAATTTCAAGAAAATGCTCAAAAGAGGGCTACTAGGAAAGAGCCCCAATTAGGCCTCCAAATCCGGATTTTTAGGATTTCTTGGTCATATGGTTCAAATGACCCTACAAATATTTTTATGATTCTTAAAACACTCATTGAACCCCAAGAGATTTTTTTTGTTTTAGACCCCCAAGTGTCCGTACAATTCCCTAACCCAAAAATTAGGTTTTGCTAGGGTTTTAGAGGCTTCTAGGACCGTGACTGTTCAACTTGGTGAAAAGGTCATCAAATGGATTTTTCAAGGCTTCTCCTTTCATCTAAAACTCTGTATGGACCTCAAGAAAAATTCCAAATTCTTAGGTTAGGTTTTTGGTTTCACCCCTGCATTCTTTCATCATTTTTCACCTTGTCTTTCCTAACCGGGTTACAATAGGACTCACCTACGGAAAGGTGGAAAAAATAGAAAGATTCATTTCCAGAACTCATCCTTGCATATTTACAATTTATATTGGTTTTACTACCATTTCCCAATAGGCCGTGATGATTGCACGGTGGGATTTTATGGGGCAACCATTTTTCCAAGGTATACTATTTACAAGCCAAAATTGGTTGTTTGAAAACAAAACAGTAAAAGAACCAATAAAATCTATCTACAAAGCATGAAATGAACTAAGTGACACTATAACACACCAAATAAAATTTATCCAAGTTTGGGTCAGTGGATTCAATCCATTTGTATTCACTCTTTAATGCAAAATGAGACAAAACAGTAATAACAGATCAAAAATGAGTGGTTTCAAATTTCCATTCACAAAAATCAATACTTCCAACCTTGGTATATGTGCAAGAGAGGGTTTAAATAGTCTTCCCCATGTGTGGAGGCATCTTAGGTCAATCTTTTAACCCTAACTGCATCGCTAAGCTCTTTTAGGACCAAAGTTGTCATGACAACTTTTACAATTACATATCTTGCCTTTCTAACTTAGGCAACCTATCACATATCATCATTTATGTCTTTTTCAACATTCCTAAGACTATTTTAAACCCCTCTAACACTTTAATCAACCTATGCCTCTTTTGACCATCTAGAAGGCATCATTGACTACTCAAACCAAGAACAATCCACAAAGTGCAAACCTAGAAAGAACCTAACTAAACTAGCCATACACTTGACTCAACCTAGACTCTAATCACACACATTGGACCCTCCTAGAGTCCTTATTAGAAATATGACCTAGCTAGGTCAGTACAAGCCAAAATTGAAGAAGGACTATTTAGCCTAAGTCCTAGGTGCTCCTGCACCATTGTGTCAATTGAAAATCTTGAACTATTGGTTGTGTTGGTTTGACATGTTGAATGATTGGTTGTGTATGTATGATTGGTTGTTGTTTCAAGATTTGATTTAATGAGGTTTGATCGAATGGATTCTAACTTGGGATTTGGTTAAAATTTGTGTTTTTTGCTTCAAATTGTCTCATCATCTCTATTTGAGAGATGAGAGATGGTATGTCTAATCTTTCAATAAGAGCTTTTATATCAACTAGCTCAATATTTGTATTTGGACCAGGAAATGTTTGAAACATTTTGGACATTTGTGATCTATTGTTTTCAATGTTTTTCAATTTTTGTTCCAAGATCTTTGTTTCTCGAGCTAGTTTCTCCTTTAGTTTTCGTATTTGGATGCTTGTTTCATCATAAAATGTTTGACCAATATTGCCTTGTTGTTGGGTTGGATAGAATTATGATTGCATTGGATTAAAACTTGATTCTATTGTGTCATTCATTCTTCCAATCATGGGTTGATATGTCAAACTTTGTTGCATCATAGGAGATTGGAACCTTGCTTTAATAAACATGTCACTATTCAATTTTTTGGCATTGACAAATGCAACCTAAGAGGATGGAAATGCAACTTATGTTTTTTGTTGTTTTCAAGATTTTGACAAAACTTTGGAATGCAAACCTAAAGATGTAACCTTAGGAAATTGAAATGAAGCCAAGACCTTAATTGACAAAAGGACAAAGGACAAAATGACAATAGGACAAATGATAATGTCTCACCTATACACTTGGATACTAAGCTAGGTGTGACACAATGATGTTGATGAAAGGATAAATTTTGGACAAGGTCAAGACTCCCTAACAACAACTTAGGGTATGATCTAAAGTTTTGATTTTTCAAGTCTGGAAAACCTAATTTTGAGACTAAATGCAAGAAGGAAATGATAATGACAAGACATAAGGATATGATATGATATGACAAAATCAAGCCAAGACAAGACTAGATTTTATGACAATGCAATGATAAGGATATGTGAGGACCAATGACTTGAAATATGAAAAATGCAAACTAAGCCAAGACCTAATTTTGGTATGATAATGATAATGCAATGGAGACTTAGGAAAATGATTCAATGCAATGGACTAAATATGAAAGGCAATGTGAATGTCCTAAGACCTAAGTTTGAACTATGAAAGAGCTAACCCTAAGTGACATGAATTTTGAAACAAGGATATCTAATGTTTTGACAAGCCATGTTTGTAACATATTTTGAATGTTGGATGGATACTTTGAAATGTTTAAGACCAAGTTTGACTTTGTTTGACCTTTGTTTGGACACTTGTTTTTTTTGAGAACCAAAGTTGATTATACATGATTTTGAAAAGTTGTTTTCTCCAATGTTTATGACGTTGGTTATGTCCTTTGTTTTGTGATTCACTTTTAACAAGTATAGAAGACAAAATGTTTGTTTGACTTTTGCATGAAATAAAAAACATTCAATCACAATCCTAAGGCTGAAAGGACAATATTTGTTGAATCCCCTAGGCCAAAATACCATATTCAACCGGATCCCCTCCATGACACTCACCTCTTCAAGCATACCAAGCTTTGAATTTATGGGTCATCACTTCCCAAGAAATTTACTATCTCAAATTGAAGGGCACATGAGGGGTATCTTCGGCATGCACGTATCACAATGCCTGAGTCAATAAATAAAATATTTTTGGCAAACTACAATAATGGATTTTTAGTTTGGGACTCACTTTCGGGCATCCATGTACGCTCTCTCCCTTAGGAGGCCTCCTTCCTGTAGAACATAGGTACTGGGGAGGTTGGCACAGTTAGGTAATTAGTACCCATCGTGAAGACTTTCATCCCATGTATTTTATATATCGGTTGAGATGTGACTTGGCCTTAGCCCATTACCACTCTGGGTCATTCTCCCCTCACCGGTCTTATGGGCTTTCAAGGGGATGGGCCCTCTACCTAATAAAATGAAAAATTGAGCATTGTTTTAACACTTTTCTCATGCACCCAAAAAAGGGGAGAGGATAGTGTGTGTCTAAACTATGGGACTACTCACACGCACAAGTGTGCCCAAGCAAAGAAAACACAATGAAATAAAATAGTTCTTTTTAATGCCCAAATCTAAATGTTTGCTAACTATAAAAAAGAAGGCACTCTTGTTTCAAATTTCAATTTTTGACATGTGTCCTACATCAAATGAGTCAGTAGTTTCAAAGTATGTCTTTTCCCAACGAATGCCATGGTGCTACACAAAATGATTAGTAACACATAAAACCTTTAAGCTTAAGTAGAAAAAGTAGTATGCAAAAAAAAACAATCATGCAAGCAAAAAGAAAAATAGAAACATGCAAACTAAAAAAAGCAATAGGCAAAAATGCAACATACAACTAAAAAGCAACAAGGAACAGGCAACATGCAAGCAAAGAAAAGTGACATGCAATGAAAAAAGCTATATGCAAATAAAAAAAAGCAACATGCAAATGAAGAAAAGTGACATGCAATGAAAAAAGCTACATGCAAATCAAAAAAACAATATGCAAGTGAAGAAAGGTGACATGCAAATCAAGAAAGCAACATGCAAGCAAAGAAAAGTGACATGCAATGAAAAAAAACTACATGCAAATCAAAAAAAGCAACATGCAAATCAAAAAGTTGCTTTATGAATTAATCACCTAATTAGACTATGTGCAATTTGTCAACTAAAATAAAAATTAACTGCTTAATTAGATCTATGTGCAATTTGTAGCATGAAATCAAAGATTAATCCAAGCCTAATTAGGAACTAGGTGCAATTTGTAGTAGAAAGGAAAGATTAATCCAATCCTAATTAGGAACTAAGTGAGAGTTGTTGCATGAAATTGAAAGATTAATCTAATCCTACTTAGGAACTAAGTGTGATTTTTTGTTCAATTTGAAGTCTTTGATTGATTAAGTCTTGCAATAGGCACATTAGCTCTTCTAAAACTTGCATAGTGTTACCCTCCTCATTTTTCATGGGCATCTTGTTCCTATGTCCATCAAATAAGGAGTGTTATTTAATCAAGCCTTGTGGAATTCCCGACTTTGGTCTTGTGAAATTTTGTTTGAACTTGAACTTGTCGGTTGAACCTTTCAAAGTTCAAGGTTCAAAGCTCAAAGGTATAGGTTCATTCAAAGTACAAAAATGTAGCAGGTTCAGGTTCAAAAGTATAGTTCAAGTTCAAAATATGAGCAGCATATATGATTTTCAAATTCTTCTATTCTGATGAGCCTATGAATACAGAAAGGATGGTAAATGGCTGTAACTTATGTTCTTGTCATCTTAGAGTTGATGTAGCAATTGAACAGTATATAGTTTGAAGATTTCTATGCAAAAAGATGCTTGAATTGTGTGACAGAGTGTTTCCAACAATAATGATGAACTCTAGCAGTTTGTGGGAAAAGATTAGTTTGAAGCATAGGCATTGTGCAGTTGATCTTTTCATGACAGTATTGATAGTACTCAACTCTGTTAATTATAACTTTTGAACCACTATTTATCTTGTAAATCTCTTCGGTCAACATTTGAAGGACTAAGTTTACAAAAACATATCAAAACTTGAGCCAAATCCAATGGTGCAATTGTGATTTATGGCTCCTGTACTGAGACCCATTTTGACTATCAATGGTTAATGCCCGATATATGATGACATCCTCAGATTGTGACAAAAGACATTATTTGAAACATGTGATAGTGGGCTCAAATAGGGCAGATTATACTTTATCTTTCATCTCCGCTATTCATATATGTTTTAATTATTAAGTTTCATTTATAATACTATGGGAAAATATTTACAAGCAACATTATAATGAAAGGAAATCTTCAAAAAGAGGGAGTTATCAGGAGAGAAATGAAAGATTTAAAAAAAAAAAGGAGATTAATCAATGATATTTTCAAGAAATGGTTATGTAAACTGAAAAGAGGTCTTTAAAAAAGAGATTTTTAGTGGTAAAAGGGTTCTTCTTTTCCAAAAGTTGGTGTGCTATAGAGAAAGGGAGAAATTTTCAAATTTTTTACTGTAAGAGGGGAAGTAGTTTTCATGAGTTATTATTTTGTTTGTTGTAGGGGATTTGGGTCTGTGTACTCCAGATTGTATTGAGAAATAAAGAAATGCAGATTTTGCCCGTGTGTAAACTTGTGCATTCTTTAGATTTATAATCTTCTTAATACTCTCTCCATTATGGCAAACAGATAAATTGTATTTTCAAATTTGTGTGTTTGAGTGTGAATAGAAAATCTATGTTGGGATAAATATTCATTTAAGCAACATTTGTTTCTTCCTTGGTCATTTCACTTTCATAAGTTTGTGAATTAATTTAATGAGTAGGTCTTTTGTTGATTTTGCATGGATGTTCTGATCCCCCTTGTCCTATGAGACATGAGAGAGACTCGATCAGATCTATGTATGTGGGAAGATCAAATAGATGGTCTATGTGTTATTTATTTGTTTCTCTCTCTGTTATTAAATCTTGAATCACATTCATGCCATGTTAATGGATGAGTGTTAACATGCCTTCATGTCTTCTGCTTAGAGACATATTCAACATTTTAATTCATTGTAAATATTTTAAAGAGGGAGTTGTACCTATCAATTCAAAGGAAGATTATCAATTCAATGATAATCTATCCAACTGTTAGTGCTCTTTGTCCTTTATCCTGGACATTTGGAGTTAGTATGTGTATTTATTTTTGAGGGACAAATCTATTCACTAACACATAGAAATAATGATGAGCACGAAAATCAAGGAATTTGGTCTTCTGAAACTTGTATCTGATAAAAAATATCACGAAAAGTGTTAAATTAGATGCATGTTCATGTCGGGTTCACCAAAAAATGTGACTAGGAATTTGGATAAAAGATTCATAACATAAAATAAGCTAACAACAAAAGCCTAAATGCTATGAAAAGACTCCTAATTCAATCAATAGAAGCATAGAAACAAAGCATATAAGTTAGGCAATGACAAACCTAAAATGCTAATGAAAAGAGATCCCAATACACTCAATAAAGGAATGAAGACAAGATTCTAAAACTAAAACACAAACCAAAATCTTGGAATCTCCTTCATTGTTCCTCCATTGTTCTTCTTTCTCCTTCAAATGGATATATGTGGCTCTCACCTACAAAGCAAGTGTATTGAAAGCAATTTTGATAGCGTAAGGATACTAGAAGCATGGTTAAAATTGAATGAGAAAAGAGTCCAATTTATAGAAAAATTGGACTTTGATTGGATGGCTAAGATTGAAAAGATTTTTGGTTAGATGGATGGACTTGATTGAGCGCACAACAGAGCTGCCATTTGAGAAAGGATGAAGATAGAAGAATTAAAAATAAATTAAATATCCTCTTATAAGAAAATTAATAAATAATATTTATTAATCATCTCCTCACAAGAAAAAAACAGATTTTTGAAGATGCATACCCCATTTTGGAATTTAAAATTAAGATTTATGAGATATTTCCAAAAAGATTGATTTTTTAAAATAAAGGAAAGATATTAGTTTCCAAATTTGAAAATTAGGAGGATTTATGAGAAGATTTAATAATTAAAAACTATTAAATATCTCCACATAAGAGGATAAAATGGAAGAATAAAAAATTAAGAAAAGCAGGAAATAAAGATGAATTACTAAATAAAATTGATTAATTATCTTTATTTCGGAGGAAGATAAATATGAAAATTAATATAAAAGATTTATTAATTTATTGCTTCATATTTATGAATTAGTTAATTAAATAAAATGAATTTATTTAATTAATGGACAAAGGGGACAAATAAATAAATTATTAAATTTATTTATTTAGGACTTAGAAGAAGTGTTAGTAAAAAGGGGGTTTAATAAATAAATTAAACCTAAGAGGCACTATGCACATGATATGTTAAAAAAATAGAAGACATGAGTGTTGACCATTTTTTAGTGTTTACAAGTACCAATAACATTCTTATCCTTAGGTCTAGTCACAAATTCCCAAGTAGTATTCTTTTCAATCTAATATAGTTCTTCCATAGCTCTCATCCAACTTTCATTTTTACAAGCTTCAACAACATCTTTAGGTTAAATTTTAGAAATCAAACATACTTCTTCAACAGCTATCCTTCTTCTTGTCATTACACCCTTATTCTTATCACCAATAATCTGATTTTCAGAATGATTCAATCTTACATACCTTGGAGTCTTCTGTCTATTCTGATTCTCAGGTTCCTATACTTCTTCATCGGTAGCAACAACATCCAAATCAATAGTCTCTATCAGATCATTCTGCTTAGGCTATTCAGGTTGAACAAGAATAAAAACAACATGTTGAACATCATCATAACTGCATGCTCTGAACTCCTTCCCAAGGTTCTCATCCACCTTCAAATTTGTACTTTCAACTATCTTTCTCAGTCTCTTATTATAGCACCGATAAGCTTTTCTCTTAGTTGAGTATCCCAAGAAGATACCTTCATCACTTCTAGCATCAAAATTTCCTATATCCTCGTCTTTCTTGATATAACATTTGCTACCAAATACTCTGAAATATCTTACAGTAGGAATATGACCAAACCATAGCTCATAAGGGGTCTTACTAGTATCACCTTTCATGTGAACTCTATTGAATGTGTAAATAATAGTGCTAATGGCTTCTCTCTAGTAGATCTTCGAAACATTTCCTTGAATCAACATAGTCCTTGCAGCATCCAAAATAGTTTTGTTCTTCCTCTCAACAACTCCATTTTGTTGTGGGGTTCTAGGTGCAGATAATTGTCTTCCAATTCCATGCATCTCATAGAATGAGTTGAACTCACTAAAACATAATTCTCCACCTCTATCAGATCTCAGACATTTCACCTTCAATCTAGACTCAGTTTCCACCTTAGCTTTGAATATCTTGAATTTGTCCAATGCTTCTGATTTCTCCTTCAAAAAGACAACCCACATCATCTTGGAATAATCATCAATTAGAAGCATAAAATATCTCACCCTGCACACTTCTAACATTTGTAGGTCCACTTAGGTCAATATGCACAAGATCTAGCAGTCCATCAAATGTATACTATTTTCTCTTGAATGAAATCCTTGTTTTCTTACCCAACGACATTCCTTACATACCGGATTAGTAGGCCTGACAATCTTAGGCAGATCTCTAACAACTTGTGTAGAAAAGATCTTAATCATTGAATCAAAGTTCACATGACACATTCTCCTATACCACAACCAACTCTCATCTATCTTAGCAATCAAACAAATTTTCTCATCATCATTCAAATGAAATATGTTGCCTTCATTCTTAGTCCCAGATACAATCTCTATGCCATAGGTATTCAAGATCTTGCATTTACCATACTTGAATTGTAGATCATAACCCTTCTCAACCATCTATACAACACTCAAAAGATTATGTTTCAAACCTTCAACATACAAGACATTATCAATGTTATGCTTACCATCAAAATAAATAGAACCTCTCCCATGGATTACATAGGCTTTGTCATCTCCAAATCTAACTATTCCACCATCATACCTTTCCATGCTCACAATTTGCCTTTATCACCGGTTATATGATGCACGATGAATGGGTGATTGATAGCGGTTGTTCACATGAACAACCACTATCAATCACTCATTCATCCCTTTCTTCTACCTTAGCTGCCAAATATTTCTCCTTAATAGAACAACTAGTGGAATCAATAGTTATAGGCCTATCCTCTTTAATGTCAATAAACACAACTTCATCTCCTTCTAAATCATCATCTGTAACACCTTCATCAATAGCATAATAATAGTTCTTCTGGTTCCTAAACTTCCAGTTAGACTTATAAGGCTTATCATACTTCTCATGCTTATCAAACTTGTCATGTCTGTCATACTTAGCCATTCTCTCTAGGCATCTAGAAGCAAAATGTCCTATCTTATTACAAGAGAAACATTTTAAAGGCAACTTTCCATCATACTTACAAGCACCTTTAGGCAATCTCCAGGCAATCAGTGCTTCAAGCTCATCAAGCTCTCTTTATTTCTCTTCAATCTCTTCTCTCTCTCTCTCTCTCTCTCTCTCTCTCACATATCTATATATTATGCACTCATCATGATCATACTTCTACTTATTAGATACATATGCAAATTCTCTAAATCCTATCTCACACTTTCCATATAATTCTCCAAACTCACTCAACTCAAATGCAACAAGATTTCCAAGCAACACATCTCTTGTCACTGTAGTCATGCTCTGGATCTCATCAATAACAACAACCTTGTATTTATAAGCAGGAGGCAAAGATCTCAGCACCTTAGCAACAATTTCATCTTCCTCAATGCTTCCACCGACACATCTGATACCTAGAACAATATCATTCACCTTAGCCATAAAAGAATGTATGTTTTCATCATCTTCCATCTTCAATGTCTCATATTTTCCTTTCAAACTCTATAACTTAGCAACTTTCACCTATTTATCACCTTCATATAATTTCAAGCTTCTCCCAAATCTCATGTGCATTTTTAATTCCCATAACATTTTTCATCTCTGAATCAGTCAGGGCCTTAAGCAATGCTTCCTTCGCTATAATATTGTATTCTTCTTCTTTAACTTCATCAAGAGTAGATGGTCCATTATGAGGAACAACATAGGGATTCTTTGTAATCTTCCAGGAATCTTCTCCAAGGCACTTCAAGTGCACCTCCATCTTTTTCTTCCATATAGTATAGTTGTTTCCATCAAACCACAGACTGTCCTTAAAGAGAATACCTTGAGCTTCCATCTCAGATCTCCTCAACCGATCAAGCTTCTATCGAAGGATCTAGCTCTGATACCAGTTGTTCATAACATCAAAGAAGGAAGACTAAGAGGGCGAGGGGGTGAATCAGTCTTCACCAGAATATAAAACTTTAAGCACAACAACAGATCTAAAAAACTGCAACAATAAACAAACAGCAAATTAACAACACAACACCAAGATTTTTTATGTGGAAAACCTGGTTAAGGGAAAGACCACGGTGGGAACCTACCCACAGTAAGATAATAGTCTATAGTAGTATGTGAAAATATTACAATGGGGAATACACATGCATTTAGGCACACTACCTAGAGCTCACTGCTTAAAAGATATATGCCCAAAAGTCTACAACCCTCAGGGTAGTCTCACTGAGCTACAACAAGCTTTGGACTACAATTCGTAAGAAGTGAATTGAAAGAATAGCATTTCCAAATGCCTGATTACAGTTCTAGTTAGGCATAGTTGTCTGCTCTACAACATTAATCTCAACTCAATCTCAACACCAAATGATAAATCTTTTTCGCACACACACCACATTCTGATAATGCAGACACAACATCAACACCCAAACTACATGAATAACTCACCTATATATACAATTCATCAACCTTGACAACAAGGTTAGGTAAACCCTCAACCCCTAATTACAAAATTTTATCACATGATATAAAGATCGACCATCAGACCAATATGATGATTTACATAGCATAGCATGGTCCTAATTCAAATTCCCAAATGATCAACTCGACTAGAAATCATGTCAAGATAAACCACAACACACTACACCACCAAAAACACTGCGTAACACAAAAAATCAATACCGGTTGATGAAAACCATCAAAAACTCACACAATGATCAATGCAGATTGCCAAAACAAATAGGACATGACTACAAAATACCAGCAAGCATGTTAGAATCATCCAGAATAGCTGCACCAAAACCACTCTTCAAATCTTCAATTGTCAACGTCTAGAAGCTCAAGAACACAACCAATCAACAAATGCCATTAAAAAATATAACTTGCAGAGCACCAAATCATGAACCATTTAAAAAAAAGATACACAAGACCATCCAAAACAATATCCCAAAGTCTCATCACAAGATCTGATCACACCAAAATGTACCAGAGGAAATATCAACCTCTACAAAACCATGATCTGCAAAACTGGATCAAAAGATCTTTCCAAGTACATCAAATTAAATCTTAGGAATATGTTGACATCAATGACAACAACATATCCTAGTAGCAATAATGAACAACCATATCCAACAAAATCATTTTTAAATTAAAATTTATTTTACTTTTCTCATAGAAACAAGTCCAATAAACTAATATCTGATTACTCAACCAAAAGGAAATATAAACATGAATGAACATACACATGAAACACTGGATATGACATGGAAAACCCAAGAAGGGAAAAAAATAGAGAATGTTAGTTTTCAATATGAAAACACCTGTTAGGGTGACACCATTTAAGGTGATTTTTACAAAGATGGCTCAATGCCAGAATTCTTAGTACAGGTGGGCTCATTACTTGGTGAAAACCACTAGAAAAAAGAAACAGGGCTCACCGCCACCAGTACTAAACAACATCAACACACAACCATATTGATCATATGCAACCAAACATAACCTCACACAAACCAACGTGAGATATATCTTCGTTTCAATCCAAATTCTTCTATATATTCTGTATTACAATTATTTGTCATTTATAATGATCTCCGAAATAGAATTCTCAAGTCAACCAAGTAGATAAAGAAACACAATTTAAAATAGGTCTTCACTAAGAATTCCCATGGTGAAAAGGAATGAGAAGTTAACCACACCACAATACAACAACACGTTATCCAAAACCAAGTAGATAAAGAAACACAATTTAAAATAGGTCTTCACTAAGAATTCCCATGGTGAAAAGGAATGAGAAGTTAACCACACCACAATACAACAACGCGTTATCCAAATATCATAATAACCAAAGCCGAAGGTAGAGCATTCAGGGTCAACTGGACCTAAAATGATCATATCCAAAACCACAACTGTGGAGCACACCAATATGAGTTGAATCAGAATAACAAAGATTAGTATATGAATAACATAAATGCAAAATCTTATCAATAAAACTAGAAATGTAGAGAAACATGGAGCACTGCAACCTCTGAAAAAAAATGTCATTACAGCATAGGCTTTCAAAGAACAACTTTTGAACCTCCAAAACATGATAGTAATATCTCAAGGCAATATCCAACAACATATCAATACATCATGAAGACATATGTAATATATCACCAATGCTGAGCAAAACCAAACACTAAACCATAAAATCAATACGTTGACATCAATCACAACCATAAGGACACATCAAACATATTCACATTTGCAACACATTATTCAAAAAAAATAAAACACAAATATAGGAAAATAAAACAATTTCATTTGGGTTGGTTGCTGAAATAGAAAACACTAGACTAGTGCTTCAATCCATGGGTAACAGAATCATCTAACTGAGTTAAACATTACAAATAATTACATAAACTCATTCCATAAATATGTCTATTTACACCTTGCATAAACAATCAATAGTACAATATTACAAATCATCATTTAAAATCACTATTTCAATGTACCACAGTAATATTTTAGTAGAATTTAACTACCTCATTGAAACAAACCCACTAAAATATCATTCATCAATGATATAATCATTGAGACAAATCCATCCATCCTAAACAGATAAATTTATATGAAAAAAGAAATAGACTAGGAGACAACTTGAAATACCATATTTCATTAATGCACTAGTATAAGTTCATGCAATCCTCTAGATAAAGACTCAGTTTCAAATTACTCTATTCCTCAGAACCTGCCTACCCAACATACAAAACATTTTCAGAACCTTTTGCAAATGACTTTGAATTCCCTTTTATAAAATAAGGGAGCAAAACAAAGCTTTAGATCATTTTCCATCTATCAAAATCTCAATGTCTACAAACATGAATATACTTAAAGCATCTTTTAACATCACAATACAAAAGAGTTTGAGCCATATAACAGATTCAACTAAAAATATTCCCATAAACTTATGTCCACTTAAAATAATGATCAAGAGAGAGAGAGAGAGAGAGTTTTTAGAAGAGAAGAGGTTGAGTTACACAACTTAAGCCACATAATGACAAATATAGAGAAAAGGTCTTTTAAATAGTATTTGAAATAACCCTTCAAAAATTAACCAACAATTATGAAATATTTGTTTGAAAGAACAACATAGACATGACAATTTCACCACAAGTCTACTTTTCATATATTTTCAGTTTCTTTGTCAACACATAAGATACCCATGATCAGTGGATCTAGCAAGGTTCTTTTTAAGATAACTGAGAAGTATTTAAGAAAGTAGTCATTCCCTTCTCCCATGGTGCACCTGTTTGCATCAGTCCTCCTCGATGGTGCAATGCTTCTCATTCCAACTCTGGAATACATAACTGGTAGGCCATTCAAATTAATTAATTTGTTATACTTAGCCTCGAGCTTCCTTGCACCTTCAATGAATTTAATAAATGCCATATTTGCATAAACCATCTTATCGATTGCAGTGTAGTAGATAGGTTTTATGAGGTGATCTCCATCACTCATTCTTTGAATTACCAAATCTACAATACCCTCATACTCCATTTTCCATTCTTCAAAAGACTTTAACTTTATTGTGAAGAAGAGGGATGGTCCAATGTTGAAGCTCCTTGAATGATTGCATTCTTCCTTTTATTGCACCTTCTTTAAATTCTAAAAACTTATTTTCATTGACAAGTAAATTTTAAGTTTTGTACATATCTATTATCACTTGAGGAGCCTTGGGCATGTTCTAGGCTTCTATTCCCAAGTCTCTAATCTATGTTGATAGTGGTCTCAAAGTCTCATAAGTTTCTTTTAACTCTTTCAAAAAATTGGCACAATGAATAGCTCCCCTGATAAAGAATGTAGAAAGAATCATATATCTCCTGTAATTTTTTCAAAATCAAATTTTGAAGATGTGAAAGGGTTCCCGTCATTATTGATATTACTCTATCCTTGGCCATCATCTTATCTTGCACCATTTCATCCTCCTTTATCTTCGATTGGTGTTGCATATCCTCCAACTTTCCTTTTAGAGAACTTAGTTCCTGAGGTAAGGAGGAAGATTCACCTTGTTCAATCATTGCTATAGTAGGTATAAGATTCTTGGCAACCAATGTTTTTCTAAGTTGAGCATTAGTCATCAATGCTTGATTGTAGGTTGTATGCATCACTACTCTCTCCTCAACATATTTGTCCAATATTGCTTGTAGCAATTATGAGGTGCCCTTTGCCAACATAGCAGAGTGCATGGTCAATTTAATTTCCATCACAATAGTGGTATCTTTTCAAGTCCTCATTATCGGGCCATCACTCCCATTCGCTTCATCACTAATTAACAATCTTGGCCTATTGATTCTTGTTGCTGACACCCATTATCAAAGAGCTTTCAAATTTGGATGATAACCTATTCCTGTGATCACTCCCTCTCTATCAAACTCAACAACAAATATTGGGTCCTGTTGTTGTCTTATTTGGTCAAGAATGAATATATCTTCTAAATTACAATTTGGGAGTAACAAATCTAACTTTCCTTCCCAATTTTCCTTGCTTCATCGGGGTGACATGATCAAGATTAAATTCATCCAAAGTAATTAGATCAGTCCCCTCAGCTACCCCTTTTGTTCTTAACCATAAACCTTTAAATTATAGGGTTTTTATGAATTGATCATTTGAAATGAATGTTTGAGTAGTAAGGGCCTTTTCATTATCATCAATTTTTTCAATTAGAATTTCCACATCAACTGTATCTCTTTCCTCTAGATCTTGGTCTAACATTGCATCCCTAGGAGGAGTATTTAATTGTTGTTTCATTTCTTTTCTCTTGGATATCTCCTTTAGAATACGAACTACACTTTCAATTCTCATTGCTTGTTCTAGAGGCTCATAGAGAACAAGGGGTGGCTCTTGGACTAGTTCATCAACATGACTAACATTTTCTACTATTTCTTCCTCAACTGACTAAGGAGCTTGTGCAACCTCTTGTACAACTTTTTTGACAAGCTTAGGTTGTTGGTGTCTATCCTGGAGAGCATGGATGTAAATACCTTTGAAATCATCAATCATCATTTCAACTCTCTTTATAATACTTGGATCATCTAAAAGAATCCCTTAAAAGTAGGATCATTCTCACTCATCTCCATTTCAATTTTGGAAAGAATTGTCCATTTCTTTGCGTTGAATAACAATTTGTTCATCATGAGCATTTCTAATTACATCCTCATTTAAGTTCAACTCATGATAGTAGTCAAACTTACTTTTCACATGCTCTTCCTTGAGCCAATGCATTCAAAACCCTCTAGATCACACTTCCTTCTAATTACAGATTTCAAAGCATATTTTAATAAAAAATTCTAAACCTTCTCCAAAGCTTCTGAACCAATAGAAAATTTATAATACCTAGTAACCCTAGGAAAAAGGTTCCTTTCTTTAGTCATACCATATACATTTTCTCCATCCACATGAGTTCCACATGATTTATAGAAAAGCTAAGCGGGGAGATAGATAAATTGGCAATTGATGATGGGGTTGGGGACATCCATACACCCTGATTATTGTGTAATTTGAAAATAAAAACCAATCACTAAAGTTGAACCTTCCCTCATCAATCCTTTAGGATTTTGGTCTTAACAACTACATCATCCTTGGAAGGAACCTTTCAACTTTGTACCCATACCATCCAATAACCTTAAACACAAAGTGTTAATAGAAAGTAACATAATCTACTTCTTCACAACTACTATCCCATAGATTGAACCATCTCTAAATGGGTTGCACTCTTCCTCCCTCATCAAAATATCTTAGGTGGAGGTCCTTGCTCCATTCATATTTATGTTGAAACAATATCATGTGACACAACAAAGACAAAAACTTGAAACTAATCTCCCCTCCATGTTCTTTAATATTCAACAATCCTTCATTAATCTTATGACTAATGTAGGAGGCAAAATTATACTCAAGGTTAACATACTTGAGTTGAATCCTCATTCCCATCAATGCCATCCCTACTAGAATCTTGTTTTTAGTATTCACTCCCAAAATCTGGCAAATGACATAGTAGGTATTCAAGAAATAATTTTCAAACATTCCAATAGGAAAATATTTTTTCTCATACATTGGGATAGGCACAAGACCATTCTTCTTGTCCTTTTTCATGAACAATAGCACCTCCTTCTCTCTAAGGGTGAGTATTATTCTCTTATAATCGATATTGAATTTGTCTAAATCAATTTTCACTAAACCCTGGCCCATCAACCCAAAACATTCCACCACTATCATTTTACTTAAATCCACCAATGTCGAACCATCTTCATTTTTTATCGTCATAAAAGTAGAATCATAATTTTCCAGATAAAAATCTCAACAATTCAACTTTCATGAATACATTGGGGACAATAAACTTGGCTAAATTTAGAGTCCAAGGGTTGGAGAGAGGAATAGCACAATTTGTGTTCTGATAGAAATAAGGAAACAATTTCCAACCCCTAATGGGGATAACAACATCACAACCTTGGTCATAGCTATCTTTGAACTCACCTTTCTCCTTGGCACTTCCACATGACTGAGGAAGTACTTTCATTATATCGTATGTGAGTGACCTCTTCTTCATTTCAACATCACCTTCTTCCCCTGCCACCACATTTTGTTCTTCTTCTATATTGACCATAGGGGCATTTTCTATAGGAGTTGATGCTTTCTCCCTCTTTGGTGCCCTTGGTTTTTATGGAAAGTGTTTTTTAGAGTAGGCATATAAAGTGAAATCTCCTTTCTTTGGATACCATAAGCCATAATTAAGTGTTCCTTGTAGGTACTTGAAGATCCTTCTAACTGCATTCACATGTGACTGTTTAGGTGAAGCTTGAAATCTTGCCACCATACATATTGCTTGCACTATATTGGATCTTGAGGCAGTAAGATATAATAGACTACCAATCATGGATCTATATAGGGTCTGATCCACTTCTAGTGACTCATCAACTTTTCTCAACTTGCATCTGGTCACCATGGGGGTACTAACCGGTTTGTTATCCTCCATCTGAAACTTCTTCAACATATCTTTGGCATACTTGATATGAGAGACAAATATTCCTCTATCTTATTGTGAAATCTGCAAACCAAGAAAATATGACAGCTCTCCAATCATTGACATCTCAAACTCTGACTGCATCTGATTAGCAAACTCTTTACACAAGGTATCCTTGTTGCCTCCAAATATTATATCATCCACACACACAATAACAGTAATCATGTGATGTACATCTACATTGATGTACAGATTACTATCCACATTTCTCTTTCTGAAACCTTGCAACCAAAAATACCTTTCTAGCCTTGAATACCATACTCTTGGAGCCTACTTCAAACCATACAATGCCTACTTCAATTGGCACACAAAATTTTCATTATCATGTAGCAGAAAACCTTTTGGTTGTTCTATGTATACTTATTCTTCCAAATTACCATTCAAGAAGGCAAATTTAATGTCCACTTGATATACCTTGTATCTTTTGTAGGCAGAGAATGCTAAGAAAATTCTAATAGCCTTTTGTCTTGCAATCAGTGCAAATGTTTCTTCAAAATCAATTCCTTCTACTTGAGAGTACCCTTTACACACTAATCTTTCTTTATGCCTGACAATCTTACCTTCTTCATTCATCTTGTTCTGGTAGACCCATTTAGTACCAATGACATTCTTATCTGCTGGTCTAGGAACTAACTCCCAAGTCTTGTTCTCTTCAATTTGTTGCAACTCTTCTTCCATTGCATCCATCCATATCTCACTTTTTTTAGCCTCATTAAATGTTTTGGGTTGTATTACAATAATGAGGCAAAAATCCACATGTTCATTGTTCTGGGATAGTCTTCTTCTAGTCTGCACATCGTCATTTTTATATCCTATAATCTTCTCTTGTGGATGATTTTTCAGCACATATCTATTAGGGGTCTTGTTGGGTGCCTCTTCCTGTTCACTTTCTGACTGTACTTCATCTTCATCACAAGAGTTATCATACCGGTTTACTTGTCTTTGTCTGTCTTTATGCAAGTCTTCATCAATTCTTACATGCACACTCTTAATGACTCTTCTCAGTCTTTTGTTGTAGCATTTGTAGGCCTTGTTGTGAGTTGATTAACCCAAGAAAATACCTTCATCTAAACCATCTTTATCTCTCTTGATGAAGCATTTAATTCCAAACACTTTGAAATTTTTGACTGATGGCTTCCGGTCATACCATAATTCATAAGGAGTCATTCTGCTATTTACTCTCAGTTGAACCCGGTTCAATGTATATATGGTAGTATGAATTGCTTCCTTCAAGTATAAATCCAGTATGTTTGCCTCATTTAAAATTGTTCTTTCCATCTCCTTGACAGTTCAATTTTTCCTTTCTACAAAACCGTTTTGTTGTGGTGTCCTTGGGGCTTAATATTGTCTTCTAATTCCATGTCTCTCATAGTAGTCTTAAAACTCATTTGATGTGAACTCACCACCCCGATCGGATATCAGACACTTCAAATTGCATCCACTTTCCTTCTCAACCATCTTTCAAAAGATTTTAAACCTATCATATGCATGTGATTTGTCATGTAGAAAGGTGACCCATGTCATTCTTGAAAAATCATCAATGAACAACATGAAGTATATTTCATCGGCTAAAGCTCTTGTTATGGTTGGTCCACACAAATCAGTATGCACAAGTTCTAAGGGCCTTGAGGTATTATGTTCTTTGGTCTTGAAGGTCACCTTAGTCTACTTACCTCTTATACATTCATCAAAAAAGGTTCTTGTCAGCTTGATGATCTGCAGTATATTTCTCACACAGCCTTTCTTGCTTACTTTGACCAAATTGTCAAAGTTTATGTGGCCTAGTCTTTTGTACCACAACCAACTGTCATCCACTTGTCCTATAATTCATTGGAACTCAAAGCATTCCTTCATATTTTACACATTTGATCTGTCCTTTTTCCTTCTACAACAATCTGTCTGGTACTTTCCTTCCTTATCTGACAATCGATAGAGTCAAAAGTGAATTTGTATACTTTATCACACATCTGACCCACACTTAGCAAATTATGCTTTAAACATTCCACATAGTATACATCGTGTGCTTTTAATTTTCCATCTATGTTCATAGTACCTTTTCCTTTTATCTTGATGGAAGAATTGTCTCCAAAACTCACCGAACCTCCATTCCAATCTTCAAACTTGATGAACTTCTTTTTGTCTCCAGTCATGTCATTGGAACATTGACTGTCAACCACCCATAAATTTCTTCTTTTTGCATGCAGGGCAGTCTAGACAATTAGACTTGACGCAGGCTTATTCTTATCCTTTTCTACCCAAAGCTTTTTGGCTTCCTTTTCCTTTCCTACAACACCTTTCTGCTCTGATTTTTCTTTTGGTTTCTAAACCAGTACTGCCTTCTTTTGCTTAGATATATTGAGCTTGCAATATTTTGAAATGTGACCAATTTTTTTACAATGATATCATTTTATATTTGCATTAAATGATGAATTAGAAAAATTATTGTAGGACACCGAAAGACTTCTCCTACATTCATAACTCCTATGATCAAACCCATTACAGTGATGACAAATAAAATTCATTTCCTAGAGTGCAGAAAATGGATTTCTACTTTCAAAACTAGTAGGGGGCTTATGCATCAAACTAAAATGATAAATTCTATGTCCAAACTTATTACACTAGTAACAGTAACCATGTGGAATTTGGGTACATAACAATCTTGTCTCTTTGGACCAGCAAACATTTGTCTCACTGAGTGTCTTCTTCTCACATTACTGACTTTAGTGAACCCTTCATTATCAACCTTGGGCTTTCCTTTAGGATCTACATTCTAGTACAATGAGTGAGCCTTCTGATTCAAAGTTTGAGCATTTCGGTTCATGAGATGATTTCTTGTAGCTTCAACACAAGTCTTCTTCTCAGTAGCTTTGCTGGTTGTAAAGGATTGTTTTTCTTTACTTTTACTTGAAGAAGTAAACTGTATCTCCTTTTAGGGTGTGTATTTTCTATTGGAACTCTTTCCCTCTTCAAATCCAATGCCTTCGGTATCTTTTGAGTGCTTCTGATTACTCAACATCTTGTCCAAAGCTTTAGTGCTTCTCTCATATTTGTTCATCATCTTCAATTCATCCTTTCTCTTTTCAAGCTCCTTTATGAGCCTTATAATTTATTCTTCTAGATTCTGATGCTCCTTCTCCTTCTTTATCAAATCAGAGGATGTAACATCACATATATTTTTAGCTACTTCCAACTGGAGTTTTAGATCATAAATTGTTTTCTTGGACTCCTCCACAAATTGCTCTAAATGATCTTGTTCTTCTGCAACAACATACTTACACTTCTTGAGTTCCCTTCTTGTTTCTCTCAACTCCTCAAGAGCACTTATGAGCTCACCTTCCAAGTCCACTTCATATTCAATGTCTTCATCTTCATTATCTCCATCAATCGGTTCATCTTGTGCTATGAAGAGATTAATTTCTCTTTCATCCTCACATCAGTCATCTTCTGAGGGACTTTCTTCATTTATAGCATCATCTTCAAAAGTATACAGGTTGTTCAACTTCTGGTAGCTTCTGCTTTCTTGTCGGTGGGTTTTCTCCTTTTTATCCTTACCTAAAGGTTTGTTGGTGCTTTGTTGCTCCTCTCCAACATTCTCACCATAGGGACATTTTTAGGCAAAGTGCCCTATTTTACCACAGTTAAAACATTTGAAAAGCATTTTTCCTTTGTACTTACCAGATCCTCTTTTAAGATTCCTTACAAATTTTTCTACCATTGTATCCGAGTCTTCACTAATTTCTCCATGAGAAATTTCATCCTTACCCTTTTTGATGGATTTGAAAGCAACTTCTTTTCTTGAAGTTTCTTCACCGGTTGTTCTCATCTCATAAGCAGTTAGGGACCCAAATAACTCATCCATTGAAAAGGTTTTCAGATCCTTGGCTTCTTCTATTGCAAAGACCTTTGTATCATACTTAGATGTGAGTGATCTAAGTACCTTTTTGACAATAACTTCATCAAATATATCATCTCCAATTTCTCTAATAGTATTCACCGTTTCATCAATTTTTTGAAGATAATCAACAATATTTTCTTCATCTTTCATTTTCAAGCCTTCAAGTTGAGCTCTTAGTGTTCTTAAACCATAATCTACCCAAGCTAGAGAAAGCTTTCACAAACAGGGAACCTAAGGCTCTGATACCAATTGTAGAACACAAGATATCACTGAGAGGGGGGTCAATCAGTGATTATAAACAATTTCAAAAAATATGTGCAACCAGTAGAATAATGAAAACACTAACAAGCAATCACACACAAGAGCACATCACATAACACTGGATATACGAGGAAAACCCAATAAGGGAAAAACCTTGGTGAGAAATGTTGTTGAAGAACTACTACTCCAATCCAGCCTCACAATGAAATAACAGTTTTACAACGTTTAGGGCACCAACCCCTAACAATTTATGGGCACCTACCCAAAGGAGCACCAACCCCTACATTGAGCACCCACTCAGTGAAATACAATGAGATATAAATTCAATACAATGATAACCATCTTGTTACAAATGAGTTTTGTAACCTTTGCAAACTATTCACTATGTCGGTTGAACTATTTTTTGTCACACTACTTCTTCTCTACTGGATCTCAGTTCTCTCTATCTGAATCCTCTTCATCTCAGCTTCTATTTAGCTGGATCTCCTCTCAGCCTCTCTTTGCTCTCCTTCACTCTCTTTTGCTACCTTACCGGTTCAATCTCTGTCGGTTTGATAGACTGTTATGCTCTGTAGCAGTTTACCAGTTACCTTAAACCTTGTCGGTTAAACCCTTCTTTCCGGTTCTTCTTCTAACACTCAGTCACTTCAATAATTTTCTATCAACACTCAAACTAATCAACTCTCATCTAGCATGATCACACTTTCTCATCATGTAGCTTAAGTCTTTGCTCTACAAATTTATACACATGCTTTCCCACCAAAACAAAAACTCAAACTTTACGCACCTAGGGTTTTCTTCACCGACCACAATCCATATCAAATTGGATCTCATCTTCTTGAATCGACAACCTGCAAGAGTTCAACAAAAAATCTGTCCTTTTTATTCTTCCAATAAACATTTATTATATTAGGAAACTAGACCCTATTCATAGGCCTTGATTTTGTCACTTATAATAAATGATCTATTTCTTTCCTTCTCCAGATCAACAAGATGATCAGATGTCCTACTTTGATCATAACACCAAAAAAAAAATCTTTGTCTTTTGATATTCTTTGAGCCACAATCCTGTGCAATCGATCTGTGATTTTCACAATCTTCATTTAATATCGACCAAATCGGAAATTACCTTGCTGATGCACCATTTACCTACTACTGCATGTTCACCACCTGGCATCTTGATGGTATGATGAAAGAATAAGTATCCGGTCAACTACTGAGAGGGGGGGGTGAATGAGTAGATAGAAAAACTGATAATAACTTCACCAATCTCAAAAATCAATCTCTCAAAGTAAAATTAGAACTATCAATGTAATACCACTGTCAAGATAAAAACTCATAAGATAAACCGGTTGACTGTTACAACAAATTAATAGTAAACAACTTCAAACTCATAAATATCCAAATGCTTTTTCATATGTCAACAGAATTCATTTCTCAATGCAACTGGTTATCATAACTTATCAAAGTAGTTAAGTAGTTAATTAAATCAACCATAATAACATAACCACAAATACATTCACCACTTAAAACAAGTATTTTCGACATGGAAACCCAAATGGGAAAAAACCACGGTGAGATGATACTCACAAGATTACTATCTGAACTCTTCTAAAGTTCGCCCTATTAGGAGCCTAGCTTGTTAAGGCTTTACAAAAAATCATGTTATGAACTAATCCTGTTAGGAACCACCCAGTTAAGGGATTGACTATAATGCCTTGTTAGAAGCAATACCCTGTAAGGAGTAACCTTTGTAGAGGAATTGAAAATCCAAGCTAACGGATCACCTTACTAGAGGATTTGAATAGTACCAAGATTGTTAGAGCTTACCCGGTTAGGGGATTTCAATTTTGATGTAATTGCTAGAAAAAAATAGGAGTTTGTCGATCTATCTGAATAGAACTACACTTTCTTGATCAAATCCTTTTCATTCTCCTATCTGCCTTTACTCAAATTGTAGATACATCATCCATTTTGGCAACCACACACTCAACTGATCTTTGCCAACTCTTAAACTAAACAACTTCATCGACCTTATAAACAAATCAATTAGGTCGGTAACACAACAAAAACCTAATTCTCATAGAGATTACAAACAAGTCGGTTCAAGTATGACCATTAGATTACATAGAAATCTCTACACATCAATCAAGAAAAACTTGATCGCTCCTTGATCATTGCTTCATCGAACTTAGTAACTCATCACGCGCTTTGCATTATATGCAATATACTTGCTCATACCCTAGACAAAAACTGTTACAACAGCTCGCCAAAATCACTTGAAATTGTCTTCATACAATAATCATACATGTCATAAACATTTCCACTCATCATCAGATCATAAACCAATATAACCAATTCACCAAACTTAATCGGTTAGGGTTTATCAAAAACAATAGGTAGGGTTTACCGCTTACCGGTTCAACTCTCCAATATATAGCAATATCGGTTCACTCCACAAATTCTTCCTACCGGTTACAAAACAATATTACAACAATATCAACATTATCATTATCGGTTAATTGACATCAATGACAACATAACATATCATTAATGCAATCTTCATGCAAATGCCAACAATCTACCCCTTTGGCATTGATGGCAATACAAATATTAATACCATTGATTGTTGTTGTGATTGTGAATAGGAATCATGTTTTATATTACCAAGCATTCACCATGCTCTCCATGTCTTTAGCTTGTCACTAGTTCTTCTTCCCCTTTGACAATAATGCCAAATTGAAAGTAAAACATGTAATGTCAAATTTCATTGTGCAGCATCAACATCATGCAACTTGATGCTCCCCCTGTGGAATAACTCCACTTCTACACCAATCCTTCTATAAAATTCTACAAATAGCTCTGGGACTGATGTAATTTACATCATGCTTAACTAACCTCATGAAGGAGTACAACCCCTAGCTAACTTCTAAGATACTCAAAATTAATCTTAGGCAGAGATTTAGTAAAGATATTTGCAAGCCGCTCCTTGGTAGAAACATGCTCCAAGATCACATCTTTACTCTGTACTTTTTCCCTTAAGAAAGTATACTTCAATTTAATATACTTGGTCAGTGTGTGCAAAATAGGGTTCTTGGAAATTCATGTAAGTTGCCTCATCTTAAAACCTTCCAAAATGTGCCTCATCTAGATAGCCTGAGTAAAATTCATGTAAGCTGCAACATACTCAGCTTTAGCAGTAGATTGTGAAGTACAACTCTGCTTCTTACTACTCCATGAAACAAGTCTTCCTCCAAGAAAAAATTCTCCATCGGTTGTGCTTTTCCAGTGATCAATATTTCCTACCCAATCTGCATCTGTGTACACCTTCAAGTCAAAATTTCCTCCATATGGATACCATAATCCATAGTCAACAATACCTTTCAAATATCTAAAAATCCTCTTGGTTGTTATCAGATGTGTTTCCTTAGGATTCTTCTGGAATCTAGCAACTATGTGAATTACATGAGCTATATCCGGTCTGTTGTGAACAACATAGAGCAATTTTCCAATCATTGACTAGTATTCCTTCTCATCAATAGTTGTGGATTCATCTTCCTTCAAAAACTTATAACCTATAACCATTGGTGTCCCAACTGGCTTACACTCACTCATCCAAATGTCTTCAAGACCTCTTTCACATACTTAGGCTATGAGATGAAAATACCATTCTTCATTTGTTGTATTTGCAAGCTTGTGAATTTTTTTATTTCTCCCACTAAAGACATTACAAACTCATTTTTCATTTCATCTGTAAAACTATTTCTCATGTCATGATTACCTCCAAATATGATATCATCTACAAATACTTCGTTGACCAGTATTTTATCTCCTTCAGATTTAAGATATATGTTACTATCATGACTAGTTCTCAGAAAGCCTATCTTCATCGGATGCATATGAAGCCTTTCATACCATGGTCTTGGAAAGAATCCATATAAATCCTTATGCAATCTACATACCATGTCTTTCTAATTAGTCAAAGCATAACCATCTAGTTGTTCAATGTATACTTCTTCTCCCAGTATCCCATTCAAAAATGTTGACTTAATAGACATCTGGTATACCTTGAATTTCTTATGTGTTGCAAATGCAAGTAAAGTTCTAACACCTTCCAATCTTGCCACTGGTGCAAAAGTCTCACCATAATCTTCTCCTTCCACTTGTGCATAACCTTTGTCAACCAACCTATCTTTGTTGCGAACTACAATACCATCTTCATTCAACTTGTTCTTGAATACCCAATGCTATCATGTGTTTTGCAGATGTGTGGAGGTGTTAATTCAATGTGGGATTTGGTCAACAAGGTCCATTTTTTAATTTCCAAACTCATCTTCCTTACCAATTTCAAGAAAATGCTTGAAAAGAGGGCTACTAGGAAAGAGCCCCAATCAGGCCTCCTAATCTGGGTTTTTAGGAATTTGTAGTCACACGGTCCAAAAGACCCTGCAAAGAGTTTTAGGATTATTCAATCACTCATTTAACCCCAATATATTTTGTTGGTTTTAGACCCCCAATTGTCCATACAATGTCGTAACCCAAAAATGAGGTTTTGCTAGGATTTCAATGGCTTTTTGGACTGTGACTGTTCAACTTTGTGAAAAGGCCATCAAATGGTTTTTTCAAAGCTTCTCCTTTCATCTACAACTTTGTATGGACCTAATGAACAATTCCAAATTCTTATCTTAGGTTTTTGGTTTCACCCCTACATTCTTTTATCATTTTTCACCTTGTCTTTCCTAGCAGGGTTGCAACAGGACTTGCCTAGGGCAAGGTGGCAAAAATAGTAAACTTCACCTCCAAAAATCCTCCCTACATATTTACAATTTACATTGGGTTTCCTACCATGTCCCAATAGGCCATGATTATTTCACGGTAGGATTTTATGGGGCAACCATTTTTCAGTGGTATGCTATTTACAAGCCAAAACTGGTTGTTTGAAAACAAAACAGTAAAAGAACTAGCAAAACCTATTTACAAAGCATAACATGGACTGTATGACACTAGGACACACCAAAGAAAAATAACCCAAGTTTGGATCAATGGATTCATTCCAATTGTATTCACTCTTTAATGCAAAATGAGATAAAAATAGTAATAACAATCTAAAAATGAGTGGTTTCAGATTGTCATTCACAACAATCAATGCTTCCAACCCTGGTATCCATACAAAAGAGGGTTTAAATAGTCTTCCCCAAGTGTGGAGGCATTTTAGGTCAATTTTTGAACCCTAACTCCACCACTAAGCTCTTTTAGGACCAAGTTGTCATGACAACTTTTACAATTTTCCACATCTTGCCTTTCTCACTTAGGCAACCAATTACAAATCATTACTAACTTCTTTTCCAATATTTCTAAGTCTATTTTGAACCCCTCTAATACTTTAATCAACCTATGACTCTTTTGACCATCTAGAAGGCATCATTGACTACTCAAACCAAAAACAACCAACAAAGTGCAAACCTAGAAAGAAACCACCTAAACTAGGCATACACTTGACTCAACCTAGACTCTAATCTAACACATTGGACCCTCTTGGAGTCCTTATTGGAAATATGACTTGACTAAGGTCAGTAGAAGCCAAACTAGAAGAAGGACTATTATCCTAATTCCTAGGTGCTCCTGCACCATTCTCCCAAACAAAAGAAAATTAAGTCACCCCTTTTGAAATTAGATTCTGGTCAATGCCTAACTTTTTGCACTTTGTCTTAGGCACCCATGTAGCCTCTGCATCATCCATACCCTACCACTTAACTAGGTGCTCCCAATAAGTTTGGTGTTTTCTTTTTTGCGATCGTTGAACTCATTATCTTCTCAGCTTTTGGACTTGGTTTTGCTAGCATTTGAAGGTTATTTGCATCATCTGCTATCTATGTTTGACTGTGATCTAAATCTATAATTGGCCCTTTTTAAGCCACTAAATCTGTTACATTGAAAACCGGTGACAGTCCTATTTCACTTGGTAGGTCTACCTTATATGCATTATCTCCATGCTTGGCTAAGATGGCACATGGACCCAACCTTCTCATCTGCAACTTGTTAGGTATCCCTTGTTTCAACCTTTCTTTGTTGAGGTGCACCATGACAAGATCTCCTACTTGGAATTGTAGGTTCTTTCTTCTCTCATCAACCTTTTGTTTGATCTTAGTTGTGTTATCTTTAAATTCTTGCTTAACTGATTCATGTATCTCTTTCATCAATTGAGAAAAATATTTAGCATATCCACTCCTTGTTGCTGCATTCCCTAAGTCTCTTAGTTCAAGAATATCCCTTGGGTGAAGACCATAGATCACCTCAAAAGGGCTCTTTCCTGTGGTTCTATTTATGGTATCATTGTAATCATATTCAGCTTGTGCCAACACTTGATCCCATGTCTGTGCATATTCCTTGGTAAGGCACCTCAATAGGTTTCCTAAGCTCCTATTTACCACCTTGGTCTGTCCATCTATTTGTGGATGGTATGCAGACCCAAAAGATAGATTGGTACCAAGCTTTTGCCAAAGTTTTTTTCCAAAAATGACTCATAAACTTTTGACCTACATGGATAAGGATACTATTGGCCAATTGAGAAATAGTAATGCTTCTCCTGTATGAGATTTTCTTGTATAAGGATACTAAGACTGCCATTATGCTTCTCTTGTATGAGATTTTCTCTTAATAAACCTCTAGGCACACAAAGTTGCCCTCCCTTAAACAATAACCCATTTTGCAAGGTATAATCAGAAAACTCACTATGGAAATGGTTTTGATACTATTTGCATACCTTATAAGCATTGGAGAAATCTTCATCATCTGGGTATAGGTCTTTAAAACTGCCAATACCTACGCTTCTTAACTAAATTTCTTGGACTGTCAAGAGTCTCCTACTCAATGCATCAGCAACCCTGTTTAGTTGACCCTTTTTGTGCTTGATTGTAAATGTGTAGGCTTGCATATATTCTCCCACTTCATGTGCTTGTGACTAAGCTTGTATTGTGAGTTTAGAAAGCTTAAAGCTTGATTGTCTGTGTAGACTACAAATTCGTTATGAAGGAGATAGTGTCTCCACTTCCTCAATGCTTGCACTAATGCATATAACTCCAAGTCATATGAGGAGTATTTCCTCTTAGAATCACTTAGATTCTCACTATGAAAAGCTACTGGTCTTTCTTCTTGACTTAGGATAGCACCTACTGCAACATTGCTTGCATCACATTCCACTGTGAAGAGTTTCTCAAAACTAGGCAACACCAAAACTGGTTGAGTGGCTATCCTTTCTTTCAAGGTTTCAAAACCTTTATTTGCTTGTTCATTCCATTGAAACTTTTCCTTCATTCCACCTTTGATAGTGTCCAACATTGGTGCACATATATCACTAAATTACCTAATGAATTTCCTGTAATATTGAACTAGACCATGGAAGCTTCTCACCTCTATTGTTGACTTAGGAGTAGGCCAATTTACTATGGCTTCAACCTTGCTAGGATCCATCTTGATATTTCCATGTTACAACACAAACCCAAGATAAACCATCTCCTGCTTCATAAATTCACACTTGTCCAAGTTCATGGTTAGCTTCTCCTCATACAATCTTTGCAGTACAATTTGCAAATGCTTAACATGATCTGCCTTATTCTTACTGAAAATTTGAATATCATCTAAATATACTACCACAAATTTACCTATGAAGTCCTTCAACACCTCATTCATGAGCCTCATGAAGGTGCTTGGGGAATTTGATAATCCAAATGGCATTACTAGCCATTCATAAAGACCCTCTGTTGTCTTGAATGTTGTTTTTCATTCATCACCCTCCTTAATCCTAATTTGGTGGTACCCACTTTAAAGGTCAATCTTGCTAAAGTATTTGGCTTCCCCTAAACAATCCATTAGGTCTTCTATTCTAAGAATTGGAAACCTATATCTAATGGTGACCCTATTTATAGCCCTAGAGTCAGTGCACAATCTCCAAGTACCACCTTTCTTTGGGACTAAGATAGTAGGTACAATACAAGGGTTAATGCTTTTCCTAATTAGGCCTTGGTCTAAAATCTCTTGAATTTGTTTACCAATTTCAACATTTTTTTGGGGGCTCATTTTGTAGGCCGCTTTGTTGGGTATGGATGCTTTGGGAATGAAGTCAATTTGATGGCTTATGGCTCTTTTAGGAGGTAAGGTGGCTGGTCGTCCATCACTCACAATCTCTTTGAACTATTTCAATAGGTCTTGAACCTCTATTGGAAAATCCGGTTTCTCCTTCTTATCTTCGTCTTTAGGTTTCATCACTAATGCAAACCCTATTCATTCACTTTCCTCAAGTGTCTTCAAGAACTATTTTTCACTCACCAAAAGGACATTAGGACCTGCTTCTCTCTTTTCACCTTCCTCAAGGATAGATTGTATCTTGAATGTGACTCCATCTTTCTTGAATGAATATGCATTCTTGGATCCATCATGAATAGCTTGTCTATCAAATTTCCATGGTATTCCTAATAGAAGATGGCATTCCTAATAGAAGATGGCATGCATCCATGGGTAGGACATCACATAACACTTTGTCCTTATACCTCCCAATGGTGAAATCCACCCATGCTTTCTCATTTACCAAGACATGTTGGCATTTATTCAACCAAGTGACCCTATATGGGTTGTTATGAGGAATCCTTTGCAACTTGAGCTTTCTCACTGCCTCTTCTAACATAATGTTGTTTGTTGACCCTGAGTCAATTATCACCTTACAAACTTTGCCCATAATCTTGCATTTGATTCTAAATAGTGATCTCCTTTGGTTAGGCTCTTCCTTGATGGGATCTTTGATCAAAGTTCTTCTTATCATTAGGTTATCACCTACCTCTGATTCTAAAGCCACTTCTAAGGTCTTACTGCTTGAATACTCTTCTTGATGGTAGTTTTCCCTTCTCTCACCACTCTGTGAGGAAGATCCCTTCTCTGGACATCTATATGCTGGATGACCAAGCTGATTGCAATGGTAACATTTCATTGAGGCAAAATATGATTAACCTCTACCTTGTCCACCGGTTCTTCCTCTAAAACCACTGTTTGACCCCCTTCCTCTACTAGATCCTCCTCTACTTGAACCAACTTCTTGCTTCTCAATGAGTTTAGACTCGCCTTGTATTCTTTGCTCTCAATTTCTTCCTCCAAAGCCTCCCCTATGGCCTCTATTTTCTTTTCCTCTACTTCTGCCCCTGCTGCTACTTGAATCATGTTTCCTTTTCAGTTTTTCTTCCACTTTAAGGGCAAGCTAATAGCTTTGATGTACTGTCTTTGGGCTCAATAGACTGATTTCCTCTTGGATATTCCATCTTAGTCCATTTAGGTATCTAGCTACCTTAAGGCTTTCTTCTTCCACAACATGAGACCTAAGACTAAGTTTGTGAAATTCCTCCGTATAACACTTACATCAAGGTCTTTTTGTCTTAGGTTTTGTCTTTTCCTATGGATCTGCACTTCATAGTCATCAAGGAGATAGGCTTCTTTGATTTTTACTAACATCCCTTTCCAAGAAGAGATGGGGGTTTTACCCACTTTATTCCTCTCATCCTGCACAAATTTCCACCATGTGAGAGCGGCTCCCCTCATCCTAGACTTGGCCACTTTGACTCTTTGAGCTTCAGTTATTCCTTCACATTCAAAATGGTTCTCCATGCCCTCTATCCATTCTAGAACCACTCCTACTTCCATCTTACCAGTGAACAATGGCAATCCTTCTAGTGATTTACCACTTAAGGCTTTCAATGCCTTTAGGAAAGGTTCTTGTTCTAAAATAGGATCAAGTTCAGGTACTTTGTCTACTTTTGACACCTCTTTACCCTTCCCTTCTACTCCTTCAACCTTTACCAACACTTCATCTGCCTTGGTTTCAATTTCACCAAGCTTACCTTTCAATTCTACCAATTTTTCCTTCGGGAGAGTATTTTCTTCCTCCTGATCATTCACTTTCTTTTCCAGCTCTACATTGTTCACCATGTTGTCTCCAACAAACTCTTCCAATTCTAAGGACATCAACTTTACCTAGCCCAAATCTTATAGGCTCTGATACCAATTTGCTAGGGTTTCCCTAGCTTGCTCACACTTCTCCTATTGGTGTTTCTCACTCCACCAACTCTACTAGGCCTTGCTATGCTTCAAGACCTCCTAGTCCTTCTCAAACTCTGCTAGTATTATTTCTTTGTCCACCTTAAGGTGACATTCAACAAGTGTCTTCACTAGGAACTCTATCAATTCAATGTTCTTCACTAGTTCTCAATCCCTCAAACTGACATTTTGTCACTCTCACCCCCAATGTTGTCATGTGTTTTGCAGAGGTGTGGAGGTGTTAATTCAATGTGGGATTTGGTCAACAAAGTCCACTTTTTTTATTGCCAATATCATCTTCCTTACCGATTTCAAGAAAATGCTTGAAAAGAGGGCTACTAGGAAAGAGCCCCAATTAGGCCTCCTAATCCAGGTTTTTAGGAATTTGTAGTCACACAGTCCAAAAAACCCTAAAAAGAGTTGTGGGATTCTTCAATCACTCATTTAACCCCAAGATATTTTGTTTGTTTTAGACCCCCAAGTGTCCATACAATGCCTTAACCCAAAAATGAGGTTTTGCTAGGGTTTCAATGGCTTTTTGGACTGTGACTATTCAACTTTGTGAAAAGGCCATCAAATGGATTTTTCAAAGCTTCTCCTTTCATTTTCAACTCTATATGGACCTAATGAACAATGTGAAATTCTTAGGTTAGTTTTTTGGTTTCACCTCTACATTCTTTTATCATTTTTCACCTTGTCTTTCCTAGTCGGCTTGCAACAGGACTCACCCAGGGCAAGGTGGTAAAAATAGTAAAATTCACTTCCATACCTCTTCCCTGCATATTTACAATGTACATTGGGTTTCCTATCATGTCCCAATAGGTCATGATGATTTCACGGTGGTATTTTATGGGGCAACCATTTTTCAATGGTATGTTATTTACAAGCCAAAACTGGTTGTTTGAAAACAAAATAGTAAAAGAACTAGCAAAACCTATTTACAAAGCATAAAATGGAATTTATGACACTAGGAAACACCAAAGAACAATAACCCAAGTTTGGATCAATGGATTCATTCCATTTGTATTCACTCTTTAATGTAAAATGAGATAAAAACAGTAATAATAGTTTGAAAATGAGTGGTTTTAGATTGTCATTCACAATAATCAATGCTTCCAACCCTAGTATCCATGCAAGAGAGGGTTTAAATAGTCTTCCCCATGTGTGGAGGCATCTTAGGTCAATTTTTGAACCCTAACTCCACCGCTAAGCTCTTTTAGGACCAACTTGTCATGACAACCTTTACAATTTTCCACATCTTGCCTTTCTCACTTAGGCAGCCAATTACAAATCATTAATAACTTATTTTCCAATATTTCTAAGGCTATTTTGAACCCCTCTAATACTTTAATCAACCTATGCCTCTTTTGACCATCTAGAAGGCATCATTAACTATTCAAACCAAGAACAACCAATAAAGTGAAAACCTAGAAAGAAACTACCTAAACTAGGCATACACTTGACTCAACCTAGACTCTAATCTCACACACTGGACCCTCTTGGAGTCCTTATTGGAAATATGACTTGGATAAAGTCAGTACAAGCCAAAATTAAACAAGGATTACTAGCCTAAGTCCTAGGTGCTCCTGCACCAAGATCATGTAAGAATTCTCTCTGATTCTTCTTCTAGTTAGTAGTCCAGCATCCTTATCCCCAATAATTTGTTCAGGATTGTGATTCAGTATCACATACCTTGGAATAACATGATCATTACCTTCAGGTTTATCTTTTTCATTATCATCATCTTCTTCTGAATTTATCTATTTTGGTTGAGCTGGTACATCAATATTTGCTTTGTCGATTTCAAATTTCACAGTTTTTTGTTCCAAAAACAAAATGAAAGGATATTCATCCTTTTTCTCCAAACTAGTTTCCTATGAGACTTCAGGATATTGATCCACTCGAACATCAACACTCTCAATAATTCTCTGTGTTCGGTTGTTAAAACACTTGTAGGCCTTACTCCTAGTAGAATAGCCAAGAAATATACCTTCATCACTTTTAGCTTCAAATTTGCTAATATAATAATCTCTCTTAATAAAACATTTTCTTCCAAATATCTTGAAATAACTAACATCAGGTGATCTTCCATACCAATATTCATAAGGAGTCTTGTCATTACCTCTTTTTACCAGAATTTGGTTCATAGTGTAGACAATTGTGCTGTTAGCTTCTCTCCAGAAATTTTTTGCTACACCTCCTTGTATCAACATCATCCTAGTAGCTTCAGCGACTGACCAGTTGTTTCTCTCTGTGATACCATTTTGTTGTGGTGTCCTTGGTGCAGAAAGTTGTCATTTGATACTATTTCTTCACAATATCTAGTGAATTCCTCATAAGTAAATTCACCACCTTGATCTGTCCTTAGACACTTTATCTTCTTACCGTTGTCCTTCTTGGCTAAGGCCCTGAATGCCTTGAACTTACCAAAAGCTTTAGTATTCTCCTTCAAGAATGTGACCCACATCATCCTTGAGTAATCATCAGTTAAGATCATAAAATATTTCTCACCCTGAATACTTTTTGTCCTTATTGGTCCGAAAAGATCTGTATGAACCAAATCTAACAAATGTTCCACTGAAAAATATTTTCTCTTGAAATTTTAGGATGTCATCTTTCCCAACTAACATTATTTACATAGAGCATTAACCGGTTTGTCCAACTAAGGCAAACCTCTCACTGTCTTGGACTTACTCACTTTAACATTGTTATCAAAGTTTATATGATAAAATCTCCTATGCCAAAGCCAACTATCATCTATCTTTGCAATTAAATAGTTGTTGACTTTAGGATTAAGGTGAAACAAGTTACCTTTAGTTTGCTTCCCGGTTGCAATCAGTTCACCTTTGCTGCCATATATTTTGCATATATCATTCTTAAACTCCAATGGGTATCCTCTGTCATTGAGTTGTGCCACACTAAAAAGATTGTGCTTTAAACCTTCAACCCAGTAGACATCATTTGCACTACTCTTTCCATTAAGAGAAATAGTTCCCTTACCTTTAACCATGTAGGGTGAGTCATTACCGAATCTTACAACTCCGTCATCAAATTTCGTCAAAGAAATAAATTTTCTCCGATCACCGATCATGTGATGTGAACAACCACTATGAATGATCCAATCATCAAAGTTATCCATCCTAGATACTAATGCCTTCTAGTCTGATATCTCTTCTTCAATGTCTACAAACACAATGTCTTCATTAGCATCACCATCAGACTCTTCATCAATGATACCACCATCAATAGCAATAAGACAATCTCTTTTTCCTTTACCCTTATACTTCTTGAATTTCTCTCATTTGTGCTCATTATCACCATTAGGACAGTTACCAACTATGTGTCCAATCTTGTTGCATGCAAAACATTTCAAATTTAATTTACCTCTATATTTACCTATACCTCTAGGCAACTGCTTGGCCAACAATGCTTCAATCTCAACTAAACTGTCTTCATCATTAGCTTCTCTACTGGATCTGGATTCATAATTGTAACTGGCATCTCTACTTTTCCTCACAGATGGGTTAGAAACAGAAGCTCTAAATGCAGACTCAAATTTGTATACACTACCATCATAACCATTTAATTCAAAAGCAGTAAGCTTGCCAATGATGGAGTCAAGAGTTACCTTAGTTTTGTCAATGGACTTTAGCTCCCGAATGGTTGCAACTCGGATAGTGTAGACTGGTAGTAGGGTTCTCAGTACCTTACTGATCACTGCGGCATCTTCCACTTTACCTCCTGCACTCTTAATTTCATCAACTATCTCTTTTATCCTTTAACCATACTAATGGATATTCTCACATCCATCCATCCATGTGTCATCAAAATTTCCTCTTAGGCTCTCTTCTTTAGCAATCTCAACATGTTCATCACCGCTATAAATCTCTTCAATTTTTTTCCATACCTCATATGCAGTCTCTAGACCATGAACATCTACATACTCTGCATCAGACAAAGAACTGATAATGGCCTCTAATGCTTGATGATTTTCTTGTTGCTCTTTATTCTGATCATCAGTCAACATCCCAGTAGGCACAACATATTTAGTATCAACATGTTCCCAATACTGGCTTCCCAGACTCTTGATATAAATTTTTATTCTGTCACTCCATGTCCTATAGTTATCTGTATTAAACTTTGGACCTTCCTTCTTCATCATGATGTGCAAGATCTTTACCTCAAGTGGTTAGGCTTAGACCTTAGAGGACCTAATATGCTCTGATACCAATTGATGGTATGATGAAAGAATAAGTATTCGATCAACTATTGAGAGGGGGGTGAATCAGTAGATAGAAAAACTGATAATAACTTCACCAATCTCAAAAAACGATCTCTCAAAGTAAACTTAGAACTATCAATGTGATACCACTGTCAAGATAAAAGCTCATAAGATAAACTGGTTGACTGTTACAATAAATTAGTAGTAAACAACTTCAAACTCATAAAAATCCAAATGCTTTTTCATATGTCAACAGACTTCACTTCTCAATGCTTCTGGTTATCATAATTTACCAAAGTAGTTAAGTAAATCAATCTTAAGAAAATAACCACAAAAACATTCACCACTTGACACAATTATTTTTGATGTGGAAACCCAAATGGGAAAAAACCACAGTGAGACTCTCAAGATAACTATCTGAACTCTTCTGAAATTTGCCCTGTTAGGAGCCTACCTGTTAAAGCTTTACAAAAAGTTGTGTTAAGAACTGATCCTATTAGGAACCACCCAGTTAAGGGGTTGACTACAATGCCTTGTTAGAATCAATACCCTATAAGGAGTAACCTCGGTAGAGGATTTGAAAATCCAAGCTAATGGATCACCTTGTTAGAGCTTACCCGGTTAGGGGATTTCAATTTTGTTGTAATTTTTAGAAAACAACAGGAGTTTGATGATTTGTCTGAATAGTACTACACTTGCTTGATCAGATCCTTTTCATGCTCCTATCTACCTTTACTCAAACTATAGATACATCATCCAGTTCGGCAACCACACACTCAACTGATCTTTGCCAACTTTTTGCCAACTCTTAAACTAAACAACTTCATCGACCTTATAAACAAATCAATTAGGTCGGTAACACAACAAAAACCTAATTCTCATAGAGATTACAAACAAGTTGGTTCAAGTATGACCGTTAGATTACATATAAATCTTTGCACATCAATCAAGAAAACCTTGATTTCTCCTTGATCACCGCTTCATTGAACTTAGTAACTCATCATGCACTTTGCATTATATGCAATATACATCATCCGGTTTGGTAACCACACACTCAACCGATCTTTGCCAACTCTTTGCCAACTCTTAAACTAAACAACTTCATCGACCTTATAAACAAATCAATTAGGTCGGTAACACAACAAAAACCTAATTCTCATAGAGATTACAAACAAGTCGGTTCAAGTATGACCATCAGATTACATAGCAATCTCTGCACATCAATCAAGAAAACCTTGATTGTTCCTTGATCACCACTTCATCGAACTTAGAAACTCATCATGCACTTTGCATTATATGAAATATACTTGCTCATTCCCTAAACAAAAATTGTTACAACAGCTCACCAAAATTACTTGAAATTGTCTTCATACAATAGTCATACATGTCATAATCATTTCCACTCATCATAAGATCATAAACCAATATAACCAATTCACCAAACTTAATCGGTTAGGGTTTATAAAAAACAATCGGTAGGGTTTACCGGTTACCGGTTCAACTCTCCAATATATAGCAATACCAGTTCACTCCAAAAATTCTTCCTACCGGTTACAAAACAATATTACAACAATATCAACAATATCATTACCGGTTAATTGACATCAATGAAAACATAACATATCATTAATGCAATCTTCATGCAAATGCCAACACATCTCTATCAACATCCAACTCACTTGATTGTGTTGGTTCAAACTCGGTCACGGACCGGACATACTACCGGTATACACTAACTGGTTAACCTTCATATCGTGCACTTCTATGATCTGTCGATTAGGACATGTTATCATTTATTGGTGATAGTCCTCAATCATTTTTCCAAAGTGGCAAACACTTCACTTTATTTCATCTTCTTATCTGGGTCCTTCAATTTTTCTCTTTGCTTGCTTACCAGTTGACATACTTACCGATTGACATCAACATGCCAACAATCTGCAATACTCCTACTTGCATACCGATAACATCAAGTTGCATACCGGATGACATCAATGACAACACAATGCTAACAATCTCCCCCTTTGGCATTAATGTCAACACACAATGTCAACTCACATTTTATTCACAACTGGACACTTTCTCCCCCTTTAACAACAATGACAAAGGGCTCAAATGCCAACTTTACGCTGATTCACTCTCCCTATCAGGCTGATTGCATTTTTTGTAGATAGACAAATTTAATAGACAACTCCCAAAATATCAAACCTTCCAATGGTGTATACTCTTCCTCTAAGTGTAATACTGACCTCAAGTAGCAAAACTTCTAGAATTAACATCGATCTTTACATCCAATCCCATAGCCACTTGTACTATAACACAAACATCTGATCTCCCCCTATGTACAACATATGGTCCAAGAGTAAAAAGATGTATAGCTTGTTGGAAATTTTGAGGAATTGATTATGTGTTGCATTGATGGCAACATCAATTGTTTTGGTTGTTTACCAGTTTCCAGTTGGTTGCGGTAGTGGTTGGATTATGATATTGATCTACTATACTCTAGTATACTTTGGTTTGTGGAATTGATTTGGATTTTTCATTCATGCTATTCAGATGCATATCACGATCAGTTGGTTCAGGATTTGATGACTCAAATATTATCATTTATTCTAGTAAGACATTTGGCCACCAGTAAGGGTTTTCCCAGCAAAGCTTTGTTGAAGATATTTTGATGCACGTGATAAGTGGTATTGGTGCGGCTTCTATATGGTTCTCAGGATGGTGATGGTTATCATGTTCATGTTCTAGTCCATCAGTGGTGTTGCATTTGGCTTATGGATACCTATTTTGGGTCTGGTGTTATCTAGGTTATGGACCGATTTATGTAACATGTTGGAGGATGTTCCTGATACATTATCGACGGGCTTTAATGATTGGTTTACATTGTTTTTGGCCTAAGATGACTTGGTTGATCATTGGATTGTGGTTTTATGTTATGAATTTAGTGTATTATCTTTTGCGTGGCCGACCTAATTGTTTAGGTCCGAGGTTGGTATAAATATGATGTAAGATCTCTTTGTAGATCATGGGCATATGGGATTATAGTTATAGGATGGTTATGTGATTACCTGTTGTGTGGGGGAAAAAGCAAGACTAGGTTATCATGCCCTAATCCTACCTCTTGTCACACATTACGAAATATGAAAGAGCCTAGAGGTATCGCACAATTGGCTACTTCTTTTTGTGAAAGAGAGAGCCACAGGATACCTATTAGGGTTTCTATTCCTTTGTTGTAATTGAAAGGTAAGATTATGCAAGTCCAATTCCTAACCCTAAAATGCAAGTATGAACTAACAACAAGATTGTAGAATTGAACTTAGACAATGGAAAGATGTAAACACAAGGATAAAACAAGAATGCAAATGCGTACCCGGAGTCAAAATCAGACTAAAAATGTTCGGGATGGGGGCGCGGGCGCCACTGTCCTGATTCTGCACCTAAAACTGCACCGGAAACTGCTGTTTTGCACTCTGGAACACTGTCAGAAACTGTCGAAAATGCTGTCTGTCCGGAGGACCAGGGCGCCTAGCGCCTCTATCCCAGGGACCAGGGCGCCCAGCGCCCCTGTCCTGGAAGGACCAGGGCACCCAGCACCCCTGTCCCAGTCTTTTGCTCTGCAATTTGATGCAGAGTGTTGTCTCGACCTGTTCTCTCCGGATCTGTATCCTGCGGCGTCGTCCGAGTCCCGAAACCTGTACTTATATCTGAAAAAGTGTGTATGGGCGGCTATATAGGGTTTTGCCTTAGTCAAACCCCCGCTTCGGTGATTTCCACCTCCACAAATAGCCAAGTTGTTTTGTAAAATGTATTGTGTGTGCAGACCTAGTGTGTGTGCAAGGTCCTAAAATGCAAGAAAGCAAACTAGAGCAACCTAGAAAGTAAACCCTAATTGCTTCTAAATGATAATGTAAATTCTCTAAATCAAGATGCAAAGTGATCTAAAGCATGAATAAATGAGATATTGAAGCTTATGCAAAGACATGAAAACAACATGAAATCATACCCAACCCTCAAGGGAGAGGTACAAGCCAATCTTCAGTTGGTAATCTCCTATTGTTCTTCAATGTCTTCCAAGCCCTAAATGGATGAATGGAATTGATAAATTCTTGATAGAGGGATGTTGTAAGATGTTGAAGTCTTCAAAGATCTGCTCTTTCGCTGCATATGAGGTTCCTGGAAACAAAAATCCGATCCTTTCAAATGAAGAAAGAGAGCTCTTATGTATGAAACCCTAGGTTGCAATTTCGTCTTTTGGCCGACCTAGAGATTGAATATCCCGCCAATTTCTTGGGGTTAAGCTTTATTTTATGATTGGATCGCACTCCTAAAATTTCCGGAAAAATGTCCGGGACCGTGTGCACTCCGGGCGCCACGGTCCCAACAAATTTTCACCAAACTTTTAGGGCCGTCAGATATGATGATTTTAGAGAGAATCCCAAAGTTACAGGTGATTTCGAGATGTTTTGACCCCCGAAATCAAGCCCCCAAGTTCAAAATAGAACTTAATTAGGGTTTTTGATTAGATGATGTATTGGAGGAATAAAATGAAAAGGGGCACACTTTAACGAAAGGGCCCAACTTTATGATGTGACAGATGATGAAATATGACCTTTAGACCTAATTAATTTGATTAATTAAGTGCTAAAGGAGCAATGCAATGCAAAATGTAAAATGCACTAAGGCGGGTGCTAAACTAGGTGTGAAATTGTACCACCCTAGCAAGTGCGTACAATTTACGACGCTACACCTATGTGCGAATAATGTTGTAATCATATGCAAGAGTTTTGGTCGATCATAGGTGATCGAATTGGTTTGGTAAGAGAGGTTTAAGACCTCTGGTACTGAGCTCAACCACAACTGTACTTAGGAATAGAAGATGATATCTTTGCAGTTCACTCTTCTTTCTAGATTGTAGTCTGGATTTATTTTGTAGTTAGTGTGGCTCCTTTTGTGATGAGCAGTGTGCTCTAGGCTATTGGCCTTCCTACATTTGCAAGCCCCTCATTTGGTAATCACATACTTATTGTAGAAGTATTATCTTACTATGGGTAGGCTTCCCACCATGGTTTTTCCCTTTACCGGGTTTTCCACGTACAAATCTTGGTGTCATGTGTTCTGGATGGATGGTAACTATTCTATGATTTATGTTTATGTTTAATTTTTATATCATTTATTTTGGTATTTGGTTTGTGCATTCCGGTATTGAGTTTATGTGTTCCGGTAATAACGATTTGAATGCTTAAAGTTTTGTAATCTGTTGACAACTGATTCAGCCCCCCCCCCCCCCTCTCAGTTGTCCTCTAGTTATCTGAGTTGTCTAACATAGTTGTGAACTCCCCCTTAACCATAGATAACCATACACATTTAAGTGTAGAGGGTTGGTGGGAAAACTCCTTGTGTCTTAGATACTCAAATGTGTTTTTCGAAAAATGTTTTGTGAAGATATCAACAACTTGTTCACTTGTAGGAACATATTCTACCTTTACTTATTTCTTTGCAACCTTCTCCCTAAGAAAATGGCATTTGATGGCAATGTGCTTTATCCTTGAGTGTATAACTGGTTTCTTTGAAATTCTGATTGCACTTGAGTTATCACACCGGATAGGAATGGGGTCACATATTTCTACCTAAATGTCCTTGAGGGTCTGCTTCATCCATAATAACTGAGAACAACATGTAGCAATAGTAATATACTCTGCCTCAGCAGTAGATAAGGAGATTGAATCATGCTTCTTTTTGTGCCATTAAACCAACTAGTTACCCAAAAATAATGTTCCACCACTTGTGCTCTTGTGGTCATCAATGCAGCCTTACCAATCAACATTGGTATAGGCCTGTAAAGTGAAATCTCCTTACTTTGGATACCATAAGCCATAATTAAGTTCTCCTTGTAGGTACTTGAAGATCCTTCTAACTGCATTCACATGTGATTGTTTAGGTGCAGCTTGAAATCTTGCCACCATACATATTGCTTGCACTATATTTGTTCTTGAGGTAGTAAGATATAACAGACTACCAATCATGGATCTATACAAGGTCTGATCCACTTCTCGTGACTCATCAAGTTTGCTTAACTTGCATCTAGTCACCATGGGGGTACTAACCAGTTTGTTGTCCTCCATCTAAAACTTCTTAAACATATCTCTAGAATACATAATTTGAGAGATAAATATTCCTTTATCTTGCTGTAAAATCTACAAACCAAGAAAATATGACAGCTCTCCAATCATTGGCATCTCAAACTCAGATTGCATATGATCATAAAACTCTTTACAAAAGGTATCCTTGTTGCCTTCAAATATTATATCATCCACACACACAACAACAAAAAACATGTGATGTACATTTGCTTTGAAGTACAAATTACTATCTGCATTTCTCTTTCTAAAACCTTGCTCCCAAAGATACCTTTCTAACCTTGTATACCATGCTCTTGGAGCCTACTTCAAACCATACAATGTTTTCTTCAACTTCAAACCATACAATGTTTTCTTCAATCGGGACAAAAAAAGTTTCATCATCATGTAGCAAAAAACCTTTTGGTTGTTCTATGTAGAATTCTTCTTCCAAATTACCATTCAAGAAGGCAGATTTAATGTCCATTTGATATACCATGTATCTTTTGTAGGCAGAGAATGCTAAGAACATTCTAATAGCCTTGAGTCTTGCAATTGGTGCAAATGTTTCTTCAAAATTAATTCCTTCTACTTGAGAATACCCTTTGCACACTAATCTTTCTTTATGCCTGACAATCTTTCCTTCTTCATTCATCTTGTTTCGATAGACCCATTTAGTACCAATGACATTCTTATCTGCTAGTCTAGGAACTAACTCCCAAGTCTTGCTCTTTTCAATCTGCTGCAACTCTTCTTTAATGTGCATACTTACTGAAAAAATTGAAAAAATTCCATGTCAAAAATTAATAATTTAATATTTGTTTATAGCTAATTTGGACATTTTGAACTCAAGGTAATTTTTATTTGGCTATATGAAACAGCTATTATAGGGCTTAGTGTGAGATTCAAAAAAAAAAAGAGAGAAGGAATTTTATATACATAGAATTGATACCATGTTAGAAAAAACAATGCGATTAAAAAAAATCTTAAATACTTCCACAAAAGAATTTACACGTGGAATACCAAAATCATCATAAGAATGCATGTGAAATATATAATGAAATCCATATATATGCAGGACAAGGACAAAGAAGGTGGCAATGAACCACTAACTAATGCTCCAAGAAGAATAACATATTTAGAACACTTGACACGTGTAATGATATGTGTTGTGTTGGGTTGGATAATTTTGGTCCTATATAGGATCTGTTAATGGGTAGATTGAGCATCTAGGTTGGCCCATTTTGTTGTCTTTTTTTGGCCCTGTTAAGGTTACTTGATTGTAAACTTTTGTCCTGTTGGTCTATTTTGGTCTATTTTTAGTTTTGGGTCTTTACAAACTATGTAAATCTTTATTTTCATTTAAATATAAATATTTTAGTGGCTTTGGCTACTTTTATCAGAAAGTAAAAAAAAAAGACAACAAAACTAGTAAGATTGAGGTAATGTGAATAGGACTAATAAAAAAAGTGTTGAAGCTATGTTGATGACATTACACATGCATTACTGTGTTACACTTTCTCTATGTTATATTTTTTAATAATATGGTTTTGTTTGTGTTTATTCTACAATAATTTTGCATCAAACTAACGGCGTGATAATTTTTTATTTATGTTCTTATATGATCATTGTTAGTTGATGTTATAATGATTATGGGATATATTTAATTTTTTTCTTAAATTGTATAATTACTTTTTGTGCTTAAAGGGGAAATATTAAAGCTTTCTTTCATGTTTTATTTTAGCATTATGAAAATGTGTCACTTTGTAATCTACAAGATAACCTCTAACACAAATATATTCACTAGTGCAATAGTGTTGGGTGAAAATTTTGTAAATTGGGGAAGTTCACAAAATTATGGTTTCATCCATAGCGTGTGAGATTAAATCTCTCCTCATAAAGGGGATACTACCTTCTTATCACCTATTACCTATCTACTCTTGGAAAAGAACTTAAAACAAAATTATAATTCGGGTGTTAAAATCATTAACTCCTTTTATTTTATGATTAATGCTCTTTTAATGCCCGCCAAAATAGCCTAGAGAAAATTACTAATCTAACTAATAAATAGAGATAATTTGTTTTTTAAAAAATATTCACTAATTCCACACATAATGTTATAACTACTCATATGTACATTAGTCATAACGTTACATGAATGCATAAACATCTTAAACATAATCCTATTCTTAACAACATAATATGCAAGCAAAAATAACAATACAACAACTATCCATCCCTAGGGTACCTCAACACCATTACTTAACTAACAATAATGGATAATCACATCCATAATCATGATATCATTAACATCCATTACATTTAGTTCCTAATCAATTACTTTCTTCCTAACATGAGTATTATGAACTATAAAGGCAAATCCTATAGATTCCCATAAACTCTTGAATTAATTTTAAAGCACCAAACCAATGTTCCTATTTCCCTTTTCAAAACCATCTAACATGATATCATACTTCCATTCAAACATCATATAAAGTTAACCTAATTCTTTTCCTTTAAGTTAACCATACTTGCCTACAAACCACTCATGCATATTCATACTCAAGAGGAATCCAATAATAGGCAATAGCATCATTTTTTTTAAGAACATCTACCATAATGCTAATATGTTCATTTAAAATTCTCTTTACATCCATAGATACACATTAGATAATCTAATAATATTACTCATTCATTCAATTGTTTCCTTCCAATCCTAAATTACATACATAATTAATATCCAATTACAACATAAGTGTTACAATGATTACAACAATCATAACCTACTACATTACATCATGATCACAACCTACTACAAGTCCTATCACATATGATTACAAGATACATAAACATGATACATATTCTCCTTACAATTACATCTTTCCTCATGACATAAGATACATAATTACAATCTCAATTACTTAAAACCAATAATCCATCCATATGAAGAGAAGATAAGAATACACATCCATGCATGCTAGCTTCCAATGAATAACATCCCAATGTAATAAGACATCAAACCACCTGACCATGTGGAACTAATAAGGAATCACCCCCTGGTGCTAGGAAATAACACAAGGTTCCAACTAACACTCTAGACCTAGGGTGACACCTAACAACCAAGGGACTCAACATGACATCCACAAATGATAAACAACCAAGTAGCAATAAAACAAACCACATCATGAGGCTAATCATAAATCAATTACAAAAGTAAAACTTTAATGTGGTTCCTAGGTTGGTCTATACTCTAAGCATCCTTACAAGGAACCTCTTAGCAGTCTATTGCTCATGACCCTAGCCCACACATGTAAGAGTCCACCCCCCCTAACCATGGACCATGACATTAGGGTGAAACATAAATCACAATAACATCATGAAGGATCCAGTGCAATAAATCCATAGTCACAACATCACAGATACAAATCTGAAGCATAGCAATGAACTATAATACCAACATGCCAAAACAAGAGCCTCCACCATCAAAAGTATAACAATAATAAATAGTAAGGCATACACCATCTTACTCAAAAATATGCAAATACAATCCTCAACAGTGAGGCACATCCATCCCACTAGAGCTCATATACAATCAACCTCAACAACAAGGCATTCTCCTTCTTGCTAGAGCTAATCAACATATATGCACAAACCTCAATGGCAAGGAACAAACCATCTTGTCAGAGCACAAATCAACAATAAAATGAATGACACTGAACCATAAACATCTCAGGGAAAAATTAATACAATCACAAAAGGCCTCTGGTACAAGCCAAAATCCAAAAAAAGCATCATATACTAACAAAATGATCAAAGACCCATATACAGAGCAGTTTATGTAGTGTTCCACATAGACTTGCATTTTGATTTGTGCATGGATAGCCTATTTAGACTTATGATGGTTACTTGGATGGTTGCTTATGACTCTTCTACTATTTTGAGATGGCACCTGTGATACTAGGACTTTATGTGGATTCATGGCATCTATTATGGCTCTTTATGATTGGAGACTTTTATGATTGGTGATGTGAGACTTATTATATGACATTTGATTCTTATAGATGTTGATATATAGTATCTCCTAGATGGATGGATTTATATGACTCATGAAATTACATATGATCATTGTTTACATGGATTATGTGACTGATGATGATACTAACCCTATTTCGTGATGATGATTCTATGTTATGTCTTGTTATCATATTGTGTGGATGTCTTCGTGAGTAGAGATGATTCCATATCACTCATTGCAAGCAGGATATGTCATCGTGATTCTCTATCACTTGTCTATTTCTATATATATGTATTGTATATGTCGTATTGGTCTTTGATACAGGTTTACAGGTACTAGACATCGACTCCACCTAGCTCCACAGGTCTGAACATGTCTTTATCCCAATTGCAAGTTGTCAAAGATGACATAGTTTCCCTCACACACTCTAGGTCTAAGATGTATACCTTGTTAGTTTATCCTGATGTCTTTTTCTTGGTTGATCTTCCTTTAGGGTCAACTAAGAGATGTGGTGTATTGGTTAAGTCTCTTCCACCTTGTTTCATAGGTAATGAGGTCAAATCTCTCTAGCTTCTTATTTTTCTAAGTTGTGGCTTGGTTATTTGATTTATTTCACGATTTGATTATTCATTTTATTAAGAATTTAATTAAGTAATTAATTTATTTTATTTAATTTATTAAGATTTAATTGAGATTCATTTATTATTTAATCATTTAATTTGTTCGATTTATTCTTGGGATGACTTTTATTTATTGATTTTAGTTTAATTATTTATTTGAGCTCTTTTTATTTTATTTTATTTATTTATTGGTGTTTTTTATACTAAAAGCAGCCAAAACTAGGGGGCTTGCCCAGATACAGTCACATTAACAGCAGATGAGCAATTGTTAGCAAAAAAATAGTAAAATCACAGCCTCCTAAAACTTTCCTCTATCAAAAACTTTAAACATACTACCCATATTAACATAGTTTAAAAGAGTCATAGTAAACCATAAAATATGCCACGTAGGGCTAAAGATTAACTAGCATAGCATATAACCATAACTATAGACGGTAAGGCCACTAAGGCCATCCAAAAACTCAAAAAACCACCAAGTAGCTAACATCCATACTTCTTTTTGCCATGACTCATCTTGGGTAGGAGCCTCCTAGCCCATTCTTTATGAATAATGATAATTAATTATAAAGTATTGTTTTGGGAATATTTAATTAAAATATGGGTAATTATTTGTAAATAATATTATTCCTACCTACCATCTAATTATGAGGAAATATTTGTATTTTCTAATTGATTATCATTCCTATACTATAGTAATTGAGTTTTGGGTTTATTTTACCTACCCTTAATTTTGATTGGTCGGCTTGATTGAATAGGTAAGAAATATATATTTATAATATGTATTTTTCAAACTTTGCAATGGTAAGTAAGATATATGGTTTATGGAATTTTTCTATTGGTGGGAAAAACTATAGTTTATAATTTAATTTTTCTATTTATTTTGGCTTGTTGGTTTGTACACGGGTTAATCATCCGGAAAATCATTGCAAGAGGCTTTCAAATTTGGTTTGAAGATTGGATTGCGATTTGGATTTGTGAAGGCTTGGGGATTTCATACTTCTTCCTTCATTTTTGGTTTTGCGAATTGTAGGTTGGTGGTTCTTACTTCTACATTTCATTTCTGGAAAAGATTGTCTTCTCCGTGTCTACAAATTTGAATTTTTATTTCTCGTGGGGATTGATTTGATTGTGGAGATGATTTTCCTTGATAGATTTCAATCGGTTAAGCAAGTTTGGGAATGGGGAAAATGCAGATTTGACTTTGTCTACATTGCATTTTCTATGATTTCTCTGTGAGTGTGTAGGACTCTTCCTTCCACTTGTTTTGGCTGCATTTAGTCTCTACCTAGATTTCTTGAGTCTCCTTTTGTTGGTTGATATCTTTCTCTCTCTCTCCTTTATGGTTTTGGCTTCTTATACCTCAGTTTATGCGAAGTAGGAGAGAGATTTTCTTCTGCAAATTTTTACCAATGAGTATGCAGTGAGTATGTTGGTTGTCCTTGATGTTATTTGGATGTTTTAGACCCTCTATCTACATTATGAGGGTCATTTCTGATCTCTGAGACCCCCTATGCCCCTTTCTTAGCTTCAGGACTCAGATATGCTTAGTTTCCTACACTTCTCCCAATAACATTATGCAAACACCCAAGAATGTCATAGGATGTTCCAGGAATGTCACCCTGCATGCCAAGAATACCATCCTTCACCCCAAGAATGCCACTATTCATACCAAATGTGCTGACAAACATACCAAGAGAGATAAGGTCTTGATTTGCAAATGCAAGAAAAATGCCCAGAAATGCCACCCTAGATACCAAAAATATTGGCATACATACCAAAAACACTAGCATACATACTAGGAATTCCATCCTAGAAACCAAGGGTGTTGAATTGTTCTAGGAGTCTCTGGAAGTTAGTATTTAGCCTGTTTGAGTGCATCTTTGGTTTGTGTGAATACTCTGGATGCTTGTGCAGTATGTATTGGCATTTTAGAAGTGATTATGATGTATTTTAATCTCTTATGATGTTTCATACTCTCCGATAAGAGGGTTCGTGCCTTACCGTTGAGGTGTTCCTATGTGATTTGATGCTCCAACGAGATGGAGAGTGTCTCGTTGTTAAGGGATTGATTATGTGATTCTAGTGGGATGTTTTATGCTTCATTGTTGAGTATATGATTCTATTTGGATCTCTTTTATGGTTTTCATTCATGATTGGCTTATCTTTGATGTTGCATTTGTGAAGGCCTCCTTCCTTGAGTTTGATTTATGAGTCCTTCTCAGTTGGTGCTCAATTTGTTGAGATTGTTATTGTACCCTCCTTGGCCTTCATGATGATCTTTGTGTTCATTTGATATGTATTTTCACCCTATGGTAATATTCCATGGTAGGGAGAGTGGGCTCTTGCATGTGTGGACCAGGGTCTTGATCATTAGGCCTCTTGGAGGGGGTCTAGACTTATTGGAACCACGTGAAGAGTTTTTTGTAATTGCAAGTGATAACTTAAATAATTGATTAGTGGGTTTTGGGTATTAGGAATTCACTAAACAAGATAATAATTTATTGTGTGCCCCTCCTCATAGCCCTATAAGTGTGCACGCTTGGGATGAGATTGGGAAGATCGTTGTAGTGGTAAACCAATCTCCCTTGAATGGATCCAAGGTTGAGATAGTTACACATGTCTATCAGGGTGAGGCTTGGCTCCTTCTATTGTGAGGATAGTATGTGATGACACTCTTTCCCTACATGAGTCCATTTTCCATATGCTTTTCTTTATTGATTATGCCTCTAGAGGGTCTCTTGATGATTTCAGCCTTGTGTTACAGCTTTGTGTGGTGATCTCTTGATTGGAGTCTTATTGAGTCTTGATGTATCCTTTAGTTGATAGGTGTTAGCTTAGGTCATGAGTGTTATTTGGAACCTTTGTCATCTCCTATCACGGGGGGTGGTTCCTCGATAAGTTCCACATGGTCGGGTAGTTGATTTCCTTCTTCCATTGGGATACTCTCCTTGGTGTTGCGTGCGTAAATGGGATTCTTCATGAGATTGCACTTTGGAATTTGGTTGTCTATGTTTGTGAAAAGAAGGCATTGTATCATAATGGAACGTGTATGTAAAAGAAATGATGTATCCTTGTATATGGTATTATCATGTATTTGAAGAAGAAAGTTGTAATAGGACGATGTTAGAATTGGGTATAGATCTATGGTTATTTCATGATGTAAAAGATGTTTGCTATGAGTTTTAAGAATCCATGTGAATGGAGTAGTTTATATACATTTGAGTTACATTACATTTATGTGATGGATAGTTTTATGTTATGCTATAGAATGAATGATAGTAAAATGGAAATGATAGCATTGATCTAACTTGAGTAACTAGGTGTTCATTGACACCAAAGGCTAAATGAATTGTATAACGTTCTAATAAAGTATACTGTGTGTTTGAAACTTGCATAGAAGATAATGATGATTTGAGTATGTAAGAGATTATTGATCTTTGTGATAGGTATCTAAATGTAAATAAATAAATAACATGATGTAGAGATTAGGAAGAATACTTTGATATTTCCTTCATGAAAATAATGATTAATATGTAATATGTGCTTATGAATTTTATGTGAATGTGAAATGAATTAATCATATGTATATGGGTTGCATTTGTATTCATGCTTTGGAATTGAGTTATGTTATTCCTTAGAATAAATTAAGGAAATAATTAAATAGTTGCATTGAAATTTAACTTAAATAATTAGGAGTTTATGAAGAATGAATGGTTAAATGTAACCTATGTTGCTTTCTTGAGAGGATACTAAGTGAAAGAATATGCATATGTATTAGTAATGCTTAGATGCATGAAAAGTAAACGGTTAGAGGATTATAGAATATGATCTTCTAGATAGATGTATGTTATGATTGAATGTTGCTAAGTAGTGACGTTAAGATACCCTAGGGAATAATTGTTTTTCAAGAGAATATTTTAAAATATGTTAATGTTAGAAGGTTTAATCCGCTTGCGTAGAATGGATTCATGATGTTTTTACTTTATGATACATATGTTCTTGCAATTGGATAATGTTGTATTGATGAATGTTTAAAAAAATAAATTATCCATTTGATTTGTATTTTTAGAATATTTCTCTAGGGTATTTTAGTGGGCATTACAGTTTCGCGCATCCACCAATCAGAATGACGCATCTGCAAAACATAGTAGCACAGTCACAGAACATAACAATGCATCTACTGATCATAATGGAGAATTGGCCCAATATAACAACGTATCTACCTTTCAGAGTGGTGCATATACTAGATTAAACAACACATACAATATATATTTTAGCGCATACAACCAATTTTGTAGCGCATATACAGCGGGGACTAAGGACTCAAAAAAATGGAAATAAAGACTCACAATTAATTGAGAAGATTCATTAAGGCGTAAATTATGACTCAAAATTAATCCAAGAGAAATGCAATAACAAATGTATCACAAGGAACAAGTAAAAATATCAACAATGAACCAAGGTAAGGACATAAGATTTATTCCCAAATGCCGCAAGAACTCACAACAACACCCAACACAATAAATAAAAATCATAAAAATATTTAATTCTCCAATCTTAATACATATATTTCAATATTAATAAACTCTCTTCAATTATGTTTCTCAATCTCCCATAGACAAATTTTAGCAGACACAAAGAAAACAACTCTTATCAAAAATAAAAATACAAGAATAGAAAAAGATCTCCAACCTGGAAGTAGAATGATGGTAATGGGATCGTAGAAAATGCAAAAATTTAGACCAGCAAGCTTTCCAAAATCCAATCCTACAAAGCAATTCCAACTGCAAGCAATTCGAAAAATCCAAAAGTTGTAGAAAAATATCCAGAAGCTCACACCCACGAATTCTCAAAAATCTTCATAAATAAAATCTCATTCAAACACTATAGAATAATCTCAGTCAATCAAAATATTCAAATAAGCTATATTCTATACCAACCCCCTTCCAAAAATGGGGGTAAGAATATAAAATAATATTATTTACCTACCCCAAAATCTCAACCAATAAAATAATAGGGTAGGTATAAACAAAATATTTAATTACTCAATTAGTAACAAGAGAATGTAATAATATAATAACCAATAATAATAAATGAAAGCCCGATAAAATAAATCAATGCACTATAAATAAATTCTCCAATTAAATATAAAATCACAAATAATAAAAATAAATAAATAAACAATTAAAAAATAATATCCTCATAATCACAACTCCCAAGAGGGCCAATCATAACAAGGGGTAGGTACATAAGTAATAACAAATAAATAACCAATAAATAAAATAACAAGGCAACAAAATTAATTAATTAATCAAAACAATAAATAATTAGATAAATAATAAATAATCCAACAATAAATAAATAAATAAGCAATACAAAAATAAGCAAAATGGATCATAAATACTCAACCAGTAATTAAATAAATAAATAAGAATCCAATAAATCATAAGCTCAAATAATAAATATTCAATTAAACATTAGACCATAAAATAATAATAATATAAAACCATCAATTAAATACAAATTTACAAAATAGACATCAATAAATAATAAATCTCTAATAATAACAATTCACACATTAATATCAAATATTAATACCATCCATTAGTTTAATTTAATACTAATAAACTATATAAACTGATTAATTATTAATTAATAAATAATCGCAAACTCACAACGCAACCCGACATAGGGTTGAACAACATAAACACATGATGGAGACCAATGACTCAAGCCAAGACACTAACTGACAAGGTATCAACTTAATCCTAGAGTGTGTTGAGGGAACTTATGCCATCTCCAATCAACTTGCCATTGGGATTAAGACACGCTCAGACCTGTGAGGCCAGGTGGAGTCAATGTCTAGTACCTGCAAATCCTATAACCACCAATAACCACGAGGCAACCTATACCATAATATATATATATGGTCAGGCAAGTGAGAGAGAATCGCAACCTCATATCATAATCATAATGAGTGGTATGACATCGTCTCTATCACGAATACAGTAGTAAGACAGACGCAATCAACAAAGCATCATCTCATCCATTACAATCATAAAGTGGGGTTAGCAATAATAAGATGTCTTCATAGTCTCATAAGCAATATAATCGATACATAAATAATGAGAGCATCTAGATCACTACACATAAGTTTGATCATCATATTAGTCCAAGACATAACTTCATCCACATAAATCATAATGAATCCATTAATGTCAAAGAGACTATCAATATAAGAATGAGAAAGAGATATCATAACATGTACAAACCTTAAAGTGTTTATCACACCCTCTCAAAAGGACGATTCAGGCAGGGGCACTACAACTCTTTCTATTCTCTTATTTCAGAATAGGTAAATTTATCACAAGACTTAAAACTAAGGTAAAAAGGACGATAATAACTTATACCATAAAATCACACAAAAGAGCAATCCCGTGTAGTACAAGTGCAATAATTTCAACTAAGGAACTCGTGTAGCACAAAAACTATCACAATTCCTTATAAAAAAATTAATGACAAAAGATGGTAACATATTGAAGCTCAAAGACTTTAAAATATAATACTATCTAGAACATGTGAGAGAAAGAATATTTGAATCTCAAAGACTTACTAAAAACTTCCCTATGTGCTGACTCTTATTCCTAAATTATAAACTTGATATTGTAGCTCAAAGACTTTCAAATATCAAATTATATTCTCTTTTAAAATAACTCGCAACATAAACACTATGCTTCAATTAAATTCAAAGGTCAAATGATAACACTGACATAAGAATAACGCATTCACATGAAATAATGCTTCAACAATAAGTTTGAAAGCACAATTACTCCTTTATTAACTTGAAATTGTTTCACAAAATTAGCTCAAAGTCTCAAAATGCTAACAATGAACTTCCTAAAAGGTGGAAACGTTATAATTTTGACTTATTCAACATCATAAGTCCTAAACTATTTTGACCTGTAATGAGATCTCATGCAAAATTACATATTCTAACTTTTCATGTGATATGTCTAAATAAAATTACAAAATTATTTTCTAGAAAACATAGAAAAATGAATAAATGTTTTGGGGTACTTCTTCTTGACCTTCATCTTGGGCCACAAATTCTAGAAACTTACGCAATGAATCTTGCACTTTATCATAATTTGGCTCAGAAGTGTGACTTGCTACTGTTGTGATCCCGTGAACAACATTTGAATAACTTGTGAAAGAAGTTTGATACTTCTTTAGAGCATTTTGCATTTTTCTTAGGAGAGTTTGGAGATTTGTCAGCTTCTCAATGGAAGTTAAGGTGAATGATCAACCTCCATTTCTACATGCATTAAAGAATTGAATTTTGAAAGAATTGTATCTTTTGACTGTAACTTCTTATCCTTATCTACCAATTCACAATAGACCTTCTCAAATTGGGTAAGAATTTCTTGCTCATCTTCAGTACATGATTTTAGGGCTGATTCCAGATCACTCATCAAATCTTTAGTAACCTCGGCTCTATTGGTCATAATCTCTTTGAATTCAATATATTGCCTTCTAAAAGACAAAACACCATATTCACATAGTGCACCCAACAATTAGTTTGTAAACTTAAGCCAAGTTTTCAGATCCTCTTGCTAAGATTGAAAATCTTGAGACAAAACCTCAAGGGCATGCTTCAATCCAAACCTGACTTCTTCCAAATCCTCTAGCTTTCAAATAATTATTCTCACCAATTCAGTACCTTTCCACAACAGTCTATCTACCTAGGAATCTATTGCACTTGCTTTTTCTCCATCATTTTCATATTTCTTGATAGATTCTTCAGCAATTGGAGATGATATTGGGTCCACTATTTCAATAGTCTGAGTGATATTTAGGAGTACTGAAATGAGTTGTTCATTCTATTGTTTCAAGTTATCTTTCTTCTCTTTAAGCTCATCATATCTCTAAATTAATGACACTATAGACTCTTGTGCATCAGGCTTAGTACTATCATGTGTCTATTTCCCAAGTTCAACCCTTGTAATTCTCCTCATCAGCCTTATCTGAAATAGGCTCTTCTACCTTAGAATATTTCACTTTTTCCTTACTCACCATCACCTTTGAAACAGTCTTGGCGCTCTTGGTGGCTTCAAGATTTGTAGGAACAAGCTTCTTGAAATAAAAAAATCATCAGGAGATATCTCCTATTTCTTCCTCTTAGGAGTAATTATTCTCAACCATGCAAGAAGATCAAGAACATTAGACCGAGTAGCTTCAACTACACCTTGTGAAGTGATAAACTCTATCTGTACTATAATTGACACTGTAGATGGGGCATCAGTTTGCACTATAGGGGAAACATGCTTGGTCACTACATGGGACATGGATCCAAATATAAACTTTTAAAAGTCAATAATGGTGGAAGTGGATACATCTGACAAGTTTGGATAGGAGGTGTATGAGTCAAAAATACTATCCAAATTATCTTGTGGAGCATCTAGGACACACTCGGTAGCTAAGGTGGAGATATTTGGGGAAGAAACCATGGGATCTATTGGGGTTATTGTTACTATAGAGAAGGAATCAACATTGATATCCAAAGGAAATTCAGAGGCACTAACAGGAGTGGATATCTAAGAAACGCTACCAAGGGGACTTTCTGAATCCAAGGCAATAGGAGATTCTTGTATTCCTTCTTCTTGATCTTTGTTTATCTTGATCGTCACTTTGTTCTTTAATCTTCTCTTTTCCCTTAAGGGGTGTTCCTTCTTGAGATTTATTCTTGGCCTTTCTAATATTTATCTTGATTTTAGTCCCTTTGGAAGAGGAGGCATCTTCTCTATTCTCAATTCAGATTTCCAACCAACTGGTCCTGATGTATCATCTTCTAATCTAGTTTTGAACTTTTCAACTTTATACCTTTTCTTTTAAACCATGTATTAGTGTTGGCCAAGATAGGTTGAAACCTTTCCTTAATAGATGTCCATTCCTTCTGTGACCAATGAATGAGAGGAAGAGGAATTTTTGTAATCTTTTGTTGCTCATAGATTGGATCAATCACTCCTTCATCATCTTCCATACCTTCTGGAATATCATCTAGATCTAAGTCAACAATTTGAGCAAAATTGAGCCTACTATAGTCCATATTTATAACATCCTCCTTAGTGTGAAGATCAATCCAAACATCTTCAATGTGGTGTACATGAGTGGAGGATCCTTTTATTTTATCTTTCATTCCTCTATAGTCAAAGTCCCTTATGAATTTGAAATTATTTAGTTAGACCTCCTAAAGTTTTGTTTCCATAGCTTTGGCCTTGGTAGAAGTTGTCAATGAATACCTCCCAATGGAAAGAGCATTCTGAGTAGATATGATAAAACTTGCTTTATGAGTAGCCAACTGCTTTGCATTAACAATCATTATTTGCCTTGCTAACTACATTAGGATAATGTTTTTGATGGGGTACCTCAGGAGCATATACAGATGATCATCAAAACAACCTACTCTCATGTATGAGAATGTAGGAAATTGTAAGAAGATGCACCCATACTCATTGACCTTTTTTGAAGTTGATTCTAATACTCTTCTTCTCTTAAGTGTCTTGTCAAAGGAGCGCATATAGAAACCATAGAAGGAATCTTGAATCCTTCTATAATGATTTCTACTAATCTCCATGGTTAGTTGATTATAGTACATCCAAACTGGCACTCTTGTTATGTCTCCTTCAATAGTGAGACCAAAAAACTGCTTGAATGAAGCTGCAATGTAGACCAAATATGAATTCATTTAAAAGGTAATAGTGGTGAGCACCTATGAAATCTATTCACATAAAGCATCACTAATCTACTCACCCTAGAAAAATTGATATGCACATTTCTTCATGATAGATACATACCTATATATCCATGTCTCAAATATATTTGATTTCTTCAATCCTTTGAGTTTGTTGAGGAGAATAATCATGTCATTAATCTCCTCTTTGAAATCACTTCGGTAAACGTTAGGCCATCTAGTGGTCATTTCTCTTGGCCTCAAGAGCCAATCGGTATTATTATTCTTCTTACAAGATTCCTCATTCTGATTATGATGATCTTAAGCTTTCTCTATAGTGATGTGGCATGTGCAGGAGGAGCTAGAACCTTGAAAACTTTGTCAATATTCTCGAGATTTGATCTAATAATTACTTTACCATCATCATCCTTAAAAGTTCTTATCTACTTATCAAAATGAGAGGCACAAGAAAGAACAAACTTTGGATCTAGAGTGCCACTGGGAAAGATGAAACTAGATGAATGTTACTATTGAGAAGTTGTTACATGCCTAGTGATGATGACTGCTCCGCAGTTCTCTTGATAAATTCAATCATATCGATAATTCCCTGTCTTTGTATCCTTGATATCTTCAACATTAGAACATACTAAAGAAGGTGGGGTAGTGTTTGGTACTTCTGGTGCTTATATTTCATCTTCTTGTCTAGCATGGTGGCTAGTTATCCAAACATCTGATCTTGATCTGCATGATCAAGGTGAAAATCCCATAGTGTGACAACATCTTCATGTGAAGCATAAATCTCCATGATACTCCCTTGGAATGAAAATACTACATAATCAAGACCAACATCTTGACCTATTGATTTTGGTAGGTCATGTGTGCAAACATGGATAGGCTATAAAAAGAGGTGAATATGACAGGCAGGATCAAAAATGACGAAATGAGTGTGATTTGAAAGCCCAACAATTTTCTTTGGATAAAAAGTCAATAATGACTTGTAATCGGTTCCTAGAGATCAGATTGCAAATCTAATAGATATGTATAACAAATGCAATTGGGTCTCTAAAACCCAATTGCAAGTAATCAACTTTATATGCATTTGAAAATTAGATGTAATCAAGCCTTATAGACCCGACTATAGGGTAAAACTTCACCTATAATGTTAGATGTTATATCAAAGAAATATGAGGAACGATAATGATCCCTTGTAATTGGGTCTCCAAGGCCCAATCACAAGTTATGAATATCGTAGTTTGACTTGTAATCGGGTTGTGGAAGCCCAATTACAAGGGAATGATGATGTTTATCTAGTTTGTAATTAGGTCTTGAAGGCTTGATTACAAGTAAAGAATGGTGCAAACTTGTAATCGGGAATTCAAGACCTGATCACAAGGGAAAGATGATTATTATCTTGCAGTAATGGTAAATATCAATGTGTATTCAGGTCTTGGATACTTGACTACAGGGTGAATCTTTTTATAATATGAATATGTTGTCGAGTCTTGAAGACCTGACTACACATTGAAAGTGGAAAGACTTCTTATAAATGATTTGTGATTGGGTCTTGGAGACCCAATAACATATCATGTATGAATGCTTGATCATCAGGAAATAAATTGCAAGGACACTGCAATTTGAAATCCTACTTGACATTTGGAAAACAATGTTGACAAAACTCAAACTCAGAAACCCTAGTTCAAGGGGAAAAAGATGAATGATTATTGCAACAACATGACTATCAAATCAAATATATAATTCCATAAGGGAAAAAAAAGAATTTTAAAACAATAAAGAACAACACTAACCTGAACAATGAAGGAAGAAAACAAATATACCAAGGTGCCAATCTTCTCCAAACAAAATGCAAAGAGCACAGGAACAAAATGTAAAAGGATAGGTATTATTTGCAATGTCAAAACAATGGCTCAAATCACATTTTAAAGTTCATAAGAATCTAGACCGGATTTGTAAGTGTCAATGTAGAACAACTTGCAAATGAAACCTAAAGACCTAACTTACATTCAACACAAAGGGATGACTTAGAAACCAATAAAAGACAAATAAAAATGAAGTCTATAAACTTGATGCTTGATGAGCAAACAAGTGAAACAAACTTGGTGCAGGAGCACCCAACTCAAATTTGGTCAAATGTGACATGTAGAGGTCTAGGATCATGGTTTTGGTTTATTATATGTAATAAAGTCATGTTATGACCATTATTTTGTGTTTTTTTGTCAATGTAGAGTCATTTGGAGGATAATGTAAAAGTTGTCAAAAAAATGTAGTCAAAGTTGCTTAGCACTTGACAATTTTTGAAGATGAACGATCATGATGGTTGAATTCAGTTTTCGCCATTGGGATTCAAGCCAAATGAGTTTAAATAAGCTCAAAATATTTGAGGCAAGGTTGTTAGATAATTTTGGAGACAAACCCAATAAAAATACTCTATTTTTCTACAATTTAGATTGTTTTCTTGTACTTTTCGTGTGTTGTAATTCTTTGTATGGACAGATAGACATATGAGACCATATGTGGATGAAAGGGACTTGAAATTTAATTTTTTTTGAAACAAGCTTGAGTTGATTCTATAAATAAATAAGCAAGTTATTGTAGTTTTTTGTAGATTGCCTGAAAACCCTAGGTTTCAAAGGTTTGAGCACCTAAAATGTGAAAAGGACTCCATTCCACCATACATCAAGTGGATAAATTTGGTGCAATGGAATTTTTTTGTTTGGTTTTAATGTTCTTTGTAGCATAGATGGAATTAGGAGGGTTTCCATGCAAGCCCTAGCCTAACATCTCTATGTGTTAGGCTAGATAAGAGATTGATTTGAGAGAATAGTCTAGTAGAGGGAGGATTCAGTGGATGTAATGGTGGAATAAAATCATTTTTTATGTGCCAAGACCCTACATGCTAGTGGAAAGAGTTGGAGAAGCCATTTTCTAGTACTTGCTTTGTAAAAGTGGGCTAATTGAGCCCTAGTGCAATGAGAAAACACCAACTTTGGCAAACATGTTCCAAAGGACCCCATGCCCATTTTGAGATATTATTTGGAGCCCCAAAAGAGTGTCTAAAATTTCTTTCAACTTGTGAAGAAACGACCTAAGCAAGGAGAACTTTTCACCACTACTAAATTAGAGGGCTACTAGGTTATAGGAGTGATATAGGGTGCAAGCTTTCGAAGTGTTACCAAACCTTTCGGTGGATCAAATAGGTTGAAAAAACAATAAACACATGATAAGGGCCTTTGAAAAGGGTGTGGAACAGTTGGGGGACTCATTTGCATATGGTTCCTTGGAAAGGACCAAGTGAATACCCACCATGGCTGCACTTTTTGAGTAAGGAGCAGGCTTTGAGAAAGATTGGAAAGTTATGATTTCTTGAGTGGTGAGAGAGGTCTGAGACATTGATTAATCCTCAAAACATAACCTAATTCCCAAGATTTGAGTAGGAGTGTTAGGAGAAAGATCTCCCTTGACAAGAAATAGGAATCGCCACAAGCATTGATTAGGATTGATACTCAACCTTTGTTGCATTAAAACTTCATCTTAAGACATATGACTTAAACTTTGACAAACAAAACTTGGAGTATACAAACTACACTTTGGACAAAATTGTAGAGGTCGTCTCACAATTTTACCTTTGTTAGAAAATGAGGACAACAAATAGGTAAGACCACCCTAGAATATAAGTGCAATTTTATTATGTTCTTAATCCTATAGTGTTCATAGGGATGATAGTATTCAATTTTTGCTACATTATCACTTCATTAAGTTATATGATCATTCATATAGTCTCATATAGGTAGTTGAAGTAGTCTAGGTGGCTTTTATGGAGTAAGTAGGGTATATATACTTTTTGCATCTATAATGATTATATGTTACACAATTTGGTAATGTTAAATTTATTACTATAAGAAAAGTTAATATAAGAGTGTTGTTACTTTTTGTGAGTGTTTCTCTTGTACTTGAAGTGAAAAAAAACTCATTCAACTTTTTATGCATCTACTTTTGGGATTTTAGTCTTAACCAAATCATAGTGACTGCTAGCAAGAATTACAATTTAAGGGGTGGGGAATGTAAGGCTAGTCTATTTTGTAATCACTATTATATTTATCATACTATATTGTATATTTGATATTTATTGGCAACAACAATGTGAGAAAACTGAGAGGGGAGGGGGGTGAATCAGTTTTCACCAAACTTAAACAAATTGATTTTAACTTCATATATGATCAAGAACAATAATATCAAAGATGCACACCACATCAAAAATACACATAACACACAAATTTTTGACGTGGAAAACCCAATTAAGGGAAAAACCACAATGGGAACCTACCCACATTATGATGATACTATGCAATAGTATGTGTAAATATTATAATGGGTAATGCACATGCATTCAGGCACACTACCTAGAGCTCATTTCTCAAAACAACAAAGCGCTACAACCCTAGGAAGGCTCACTGCCTTACAAAGCTCAGACAACAATCTGGATTACATGAAATGAAAGAATAGAATCTCTAAATGCCTGATCACAGATCCAGTTAAGCACATATACTCAAACTTTTCTCTTCACACTTTTGCACTCTTTCGCACTTCTTCACTTATCTCATCTTCTACTAAAAGATCAAAACAATATTTGCACATGCAGATGCCTCTCACAAATGAATATTACATAACTCATCAAACTTAACCTCAAGGTCAACTCAACTTACAAAATTACATAACATGATACATAAATAAATATGCGGACCAATACAATGTTGACAAGGACATAGCATGGACCCAAATCAAATCCTCAAACACGCAACACCACCAAATATTTTTCCAAGATCATCGACAACATGCAACAAGCATCGGGTCGGCCAAAAAGTCATATAACATGAAGAATACCATCGGATCAATAAAATGTTTAATAACACACACCACAATCAATGCAGACCACCAAAACACATAGAACATGATCAAAGAACATCAACAAGCAACATGAATTCCTCCGCAATAGCTCAAATAACAAGAATCATCATCATTTCACCACTGGAGCACAAGAACACCAACAACAAACTGAAAAATATGCTTGTTAAGTTCCAAATCATGAACCACCCAAACTAAGGACACAGATGAACATCCCAAACACTCTCCAAAATTTGCACAACATAAAGAATCAATTCCAGAGCAATACAAACCAGAAATCACAACTCTGTAATACAAATTCAACAGAAAAACCAATCATCACACCGGATCATGTAACTCAATCAAATCACCTTCTGGAACACTAAAAATCATGTCGCACAAGAAACACAGGAATATGTTGACATCAATGACAACAAAACATTCCAACAACTCTAATATACAACAATCTCCCCCTTTAGCATTGATGGAAACATATGAATGTGGAAAACAATCAATGCAAAGAAAGAAGTCAACTCCAACAAGCAGACATAGCTCTCTACCTTAGATAGATAAGGCATTTTTTCACATGCTTCTCTCCCCCTTTGATAGCAATGCCAAAGACATATACAAATCATTATTTTCTCCCTCTTACCAGAAAATCTCCCCCCTTAAGATAGATACTTACAAATCTAAACAATTAAATCACCCACTGACTACTCCCCCTGAGTAGCAGCACCCACTCATCAATCTGGATATTAGGGTAAGACTATGAAGTCCATCGAATTGATGCATCTCAATGTATCTAGTTCACAGTAGGAGGGGCAATCACCCCTAACTTATCTCTCAGATATACAAATGTATCTGTAGGCAAAGGCTTCATGAAGATATTTGCAATTTGTTCCTTTGTAGATACGTACTCCAATCTAACTTCTTTCTCATTCACCTTCTCTCTCAAGAAATGAAACTTGATTTATATATGTTTTGTCTTAGAATGCAACACCAAATTCTTAGAAATATTGATATCACTTCAATTGTCATTATATATAACAGTGGGCTCATTATGAACAACTCTAATTTCCTTCAGCATCTGCTTCATCCAAATTACTTGAGTACAATTGCTAGCAGTAGCAATGTATTCATCTTTTGTAGTAGATAAAGAAATAGCATCTTGCCTCTTACTTGCCTAAGGAATCAACTTCTTTCCGAAAAAGAATGCTCCACTGATAGTGCTCTTTCGATCATCAACTTTACCTGCCCAATGAGAATCTGTATAAGCACTCAAAATGAAATCATCATTCTTCAGATACCACAAACCATAATCAACTGTTCCCTTCAAATATTTGAATATCCTCTTCACAACAGTAACATGATTTTCCTTAGGATCGGCCTAAAATTTGGCAACAAGACATACAACATTCATAATGTCAAGTCTAGACTGAATCAAATATAGAAGTCCACCAATCATAGATCTATATAGGGTCTGGTTAGCTTTCAGAGATTTATCATCTTTTCTCATCTTGCACCCAGTCACCATAGGATTTCCAACAGGTTTGGAATCATCTAACCCACACTTCTTTGTCAATTCCTTCACATACTTTGATTGAGATATGAAAATTTCTTTGTTAGTCTGTGTAATTTGCAATCCTAGAAACAATTTCATCTCACCTATCATAGACATCTCAAACTCATTTTGCATATCATCAGCAAACTTCTTACTCAAATCATTATCTCCTCCAAAAATAATGTCATCAACAGAGACTTCAACAATTAAAATATCATCATTATCAATCTTGAAGTATAAATTACTATCAACAGTACCTTTACAAAATCCCAACTTCATCAAATACTTGTCCAATCTAGCATACCATGCTCTAGGGGCTTGTTTAAGTCCATACAATGCTTTCTTCAATCTACATACCATGTCTTCTTCATCTGTCAATGAAAATCCATCTAGTTGCTCAATGTAGACTTCCTCTTCCAATTCACCATTCAAAAAGGCTGACTTCACATCCATCTAATATACCTTGAAATTCTTATAAGAAACATATGCAAGAAATAGTCTAACAGCTTCAATTCTAGCTACCGAAGCAAAAGTCTCCTCAAATCCAATACCTTCCATTTATGAATATCCTTTACATATCAATCTTGCTTTGTTTCTAACAACTTCTCCATCTTCATTCAGTTTATTCTGGAGCACCCATTTAGTACCAATTACATTCTTGTCTTTAGGTCTCAAAACAAGTTCCCATGTATTGTTCTTCTCAATTTCATCTAACTCTTCTTCCATAGCTTTTACGCAATTTTCATCTTTACAAGCTTTAGCAACATTTCTAGGCTCAATTATGGAAATTAAACATGTTTCTTCAACAACAATTCTTCTCCTAGTCATCACACCTTTATTTTTATCACCAATAATCTAATTCTTTACATGATTTAATCTTACATACCTGGGAGTCTTCTGATTGTTCAGATTTCTAGTCTCTTGAACTTCTTCACCGCCATTAGCATCTAGATTTACTATATCTTCTGAACCACTCTATTTCATGGTTGGAGTTTGCACTTGCTTCAAAGTAACATCTTGATCATCATATTGATATTTTCATGCTTTGATTTGATTTTCATGACACCCATTAACCTTCACATTCACACTTTCCACTGTTTTTCTCGGTCCTTTGTTGTAACACTGGTAGGCTTTTCTCTTAGTATAATATCCAAAAAAGATTCCTTCAGCATATCTTGCATCAAATTTTCCTATATCCTCATCTCTTTTGATATAGCATTTTCTTCCAAATATTCTGAAATATCTAACTGTAGGAACATGACCAAACCATAACTCATAAGGGGTCTTACTGGAATCACCTTTTATATGCACCTAGTTGAATGTGTACACAAAAGTGCTAACGACTTCCCTCCAATATCTATATAGAACATTTCCTTCAATCATCATAGTTCTAGTAGCATCCAAACCAATTATGTTCTTCCTTTCAACAACTCCATTATGCTGAGGGGTTTACGGAGTTGATAATTGTCTCTTGATTCCATGCTCTTCACAAAAGGAGTTAAACTCACCGAAAGTGAATTCTCCTCCCCTGTCAGATTAAATCTAGACCCAATTTGTAAGTGTCAATATAGACCAACTTGCAAATGAAACCTAAAGACCTAACTTGCATTGAATACAAAGGGATGACTTAGAAACCAATAAAAGACAAATAAAAATGAAGACTATAAACTTGATGTTTGATGAGCAAATAAGTGAAACAAGCTTGGTGTAGGAGCACCCAAGTCAAATTTGGTCAAATGAGACATGTAGAGGTCTAGGATAATGATTTTGGTTTATTATATGTAATAAGGTCATGTTAAGACCATTATTTTGTGTTTTTTTGTCAATGTAGAGTCATTTGGAGGATAATGTAAAAACTATCAAAAAAATGTAGTCAAAGTTGCTTAGCACTTGACAATGTTTGAAGATGAACGATCATGATGGTTGAAATTCAATTTTTACCATTGGGATTAAAGCCAAATTAGTTTAAATAACCTCAAAATAGTCGAGGCAAGGTTGTTAGATGATTTTGGAGGAAAATCCAATAAAAATAGTCTATTTTTCTACAATTTAGACTATTTTCTTGTAATTTTCGTGTGTTGTACTTCTCTGTATGCACAGATAGACATATGATACCATATGTTGATGAAAGGGCATTTAAATTTAAATTTTTTTTCAACAAGTTTGAGTTGATTCTATAAATAAATAAGCAAGTTATAGTAGTTTTTTGTAGATTGCCTGAAAACCCTAGGTTTCAAGGGATTGAGCACCAAAATGTGAAAAGGACTCCATTCCACCATACATCAAGTGGCCAAATTTGGTGGAATGGAATTTTTTTTTTTTTTTAATGTTCTTTGTAGAATAGATGGAGTTAGGAGGGTTTCCATGCAAGCCCTAGCCTAACATCTCTATGTGTTAGGCTAGATACGAGATTGATTTGAGAGAATAGTCTGATAGAGGGAGTATTTAGTGGATGTAATGGTGGAATATAATCATTTGTGATATGCCAAGACCCTACATGCTAGTGGGAAGAGTTGCAGAAGCCATTTAATAGTACTTGCTTTGAAAAAGTGGGCTAATTGAGCCCTAGTGCAATGAGAAAACACCAAATTTGGCAAACATGTTCCAAAGGACCCCATGCCCATTTTTCAGATATTATTTAGAGCCCCAAAAGAGTGTCTAAAATTTCTTTCAATTTGTGAAGAAACGGTCTAATCAAGGATAAATTTCACCACTACTAAATTAGAGGGCTACTAGGTTATAGGAGTGATATAGGGTGCAATCTTTGGAAGCGTTACCAAACCTTTGGATGGCTCAAATAGGTTGAACACATCATAAACACGTAATAAGGGCCTTTGAAAAGGTTGAGGAACAACTGGGGGACTCATTTGCATATGGTTCCTTGGAAAGGACCAAGTGAATACCCACCATGGCTGCACCTTTTGAGTAAGGAGCAGGCTTTGAGAAAGATTGGAAAGTTATGACTGCTTGAGTGGTGAGAGAGGTCTAAGACATTGATTAATCCTCAACACATAACCTAATTCCCAAGATTTGAGTAGGAGAGTTGGGAGAAAGATCTCCCTTGACAAGAAAGAGGAATTACCACAACCAATTATTAGGATTGATACTCCACCTTTAGTGCATCAAAACTTCATCTTAAGACATATGACTTAAACTCTGACAAACAAAACTTGGAGTATGCAAACTACAGTTTGGACAAAATCGTAGAGGTTGTCTCACAATTTTACCTTTGTTAGAAAATGAGGACAACAAATAGGTAAGACCACCCTAGAATATAAGTGCAATTTTATTATGTTCTTAATCCTATAGTGTGCATAGGGATGAAAGTATTCAATTTTTGCTACAATAACTCTTCATTAAGTTATATGATCATTAATATAGTCTCATATAGGTAGTTGAAGTAGTCTAGGGGGCTTTCATGGAGTAAGTAGGGTATATATTTTTTATGCATCTATTATGATTATATGTTACACAATTTGGAAATGTTAAATTTATTACTATAAGAAAAGTTAATATAAGAGTGTTGTTACTTTTTGTGAGCGTTTCTCTTGTACTTGAAGTAAAAAAAACTCATTCAATTTGTTATGTATCTAATTTTGGGATTTTAGTCTTAACCAAATCATAGTGACTTCTAGCAAGAATTATAAATTAAGGGGTGGGGGATGTAAGGCTGGCCTATTTTGTAATCACTATTATATTTATCATACTATACTATGTATTTGGTATTTATTGGCAACAACAATGTGGGAAAACTGAGAGGAGGGGTGAATCAGTTTTCACCAAAATTAAACAAATTGATCTTAACTTCATATCTGATCAAGAATAATAATATAAAATATGCACACCACATCATCAAAAATACACATAACACACAAATTTTTTACGTGGAAAACCCAATTAAGGGAAAAATATTGTGAAGTAGTATGTGTAAATATTACAATGGGGATTGCACATGCATGCAGGCACACTACCTAGAGCTCATTTCTCAAAACAACAAAGTGCTACTACCTTGGGAAGGCTCACTGCCTTACAAAGATCAGAAAACAATCTGGATTACATGAAATGAAAGAATAGCATCTCCAAATGCCTGATCATGGTTCTAGTTAAACACATATACTCAAACTTTTCTCTTCACACTTTTGCACTCTTTCGTACTTCTTCACTTATCTCCTCTGCTGCTAAAAGATCAAAACAATATTTTCACATGCAGAAGCCTCTCACAAGTGAATATTACATAACTCATCAACCTTACCCTCAAGGTCAACTCAACACATAAGACCTAATTAAAAAATTACATCACATGATACATAAAACAATATGAAGACCAATACAATGTTGATAAGGACATAGCATGGACCCAAATCAAATCCTCAAACATGCAACACCACCAAATATTTTTCCAAGATCATTGGCAACATGCAACAAGCATCGAGTCAGCCAGAAAGTCATATAACATGAAGAATACCATCGGATCAATAAAATATTTAATAATGCACACCACAATCAATGCAGACCACCAAAACACATAGAATACAATCAAAGAACATCAACAAGCAACGTGATTTCCTCTGCAACAACTCGAATAACAAGAATCGTCATCATTTCACCACTGCGGTACAAGAACACCAACAACAAACTGAAAAATATACTTGTTAAGTTTCAAATCATGAACCACCCAAACTAAGGACACGCATGAACATCCCAAATACTCTCCAAAATCTACACAACATAAAGAATCAATTCTAGAGCAATACAAACCAAAAATCACAACTCTATAATACAAAATCAATAGAAAAACCAATCATCACACCGGATCACATAACTCGATCAAATCACCTTCTGGAACACTGAAAATCATGTTGAATCAAATAGAAATAGGTATCTCAAAACCCATTAATTTGCACTAGCATATATGCAACAAAATCAACTCTCTGCAACACCGAAGCATGAGAAACACAGGAATATGTTGACATCAATGACAGCAAGGCATTCCAACAACTCTAATATACAACAATCTCCCCCTTTGGCATTGATGGAAACATATGAATGTGAAAAACAATCAATGCAAAGAAATAAGTCAACTCCAACAAGCAGACATAGCTCTCTACCTTAGATAGATAAGGCATTTTTTCACATGCTTCTCTCCCCCTTTGAAAGCAATGCCAAACACATATATAAATCATTATTGTCTCCCTCTTATTGGATAATCTCTCCCCTTAAGATACACACATACAAATCTGAACAATTAAATCACACACTGACTACTCCCCCTAAGTAGCAGCACCCACTCATCAATCTGGATATCAGGATAAGACCATGAAGTCCGTCGAATTGATGCATCTCAATGTATCTAGTTCATAGTAGTAGGGGCAATCACCCCTAACTTCTCTCTTAGATATACAAATGTATCTGCAGGCAAAGGCTTTGTGAAGATATCTGCAATTTATTCCTTTGTAGATACATAATCCAATCTAACTTCTTTCTCATTCACTTTCTCTCTCAAGAAATGAAACTTGATTTATATATGTTTTGTCTTAGAATGCAACACCAAATTATTAAAAATATTCATAGCACTTGAATTGTCATAATATTTAACAGTAGGCTCATTACAAACAACTCTAATATCCTTTAGAATTTGCTTCATACAAATTACCTAAGTACAATTGCTAGCAGCAGGAATGTATTCATCTTTTGCAGTAGATAAAGAAATAGCATCTTGCCTCTTACTTGCCCAAGAAATCAACTTCTTTCCCAAAAATAATGCTCCACCGATATTGCTCTTTCGGTCATCAACATTACCTTCCCAATGAGCATCTATATAAGCACTCAAAACGACATCATCATTCTTCAGATACCACAAACCATAATCAATTATTCCCTTCAAATATTTGAATATCCTCTTCGCAACAATAACATGACTTTCCTTAGGATCGGCCTAAAATCTAGCAACAAGACATACAACATTCAGAATGTCAAGTCTAGACTGAATCAAATATAGAAGTCCACCAATCATAGATCTATACAGGGTCTGGTTAGCTTTCAGAGATTTGTCATATTTTCTCATCTTGCACCCAATCACCATAGGAGTTCCAATAGGTTTGGAATCATCTAACCCACACTTCTTCATCAATTCCTTCACATACTTTGATTGAGATATGAAAATTTCTTTGTCAGTCTATGTAATTTACAATCCCAGAAAGAATTTCATCTCACCTATCATAGACATCTCAAACTCATTTTGCATATCATCAACAAACTTCTTACTCAAATCATCATCTCCTCCAAAAATAATGTCATCAACAAAGACTTCGACAATAAAAATATTATCATTATCAATCTTGAAGTATAAACTACTATCAACAGTACCTTTAGAGAATCCCAACTTCATCAAATACTTGTCCAATCCAGCATACCAGGCTCTAGGGGCTTGTGTAAGTCCATACAATGCTTTCTTCAATCTACATACCATGTCTTCTTCATCTGTCAATGAAAATCCATCTAGTTGCTCAATGTAGACTTCCTCTTCCAATTCACCATTCAAAAAGGTTGACTATACATCCATCTGATATACCTTGAAATTCTTATAAGCAACATATGCAAGAAATAGTCTAACAGCTTCAATTCTAGCTACCAGAGCAAAAGTCTCCTCAAATTCAATACCTTCCATTTATGAATATCCTTTACATATCAGTCTTGCTTGGTTTCTAAGAACTTCTCCATCTTCATTCAATTTACTCTGGAGCGCCCATTTAGTACAAGTTACATTCTTTTCTTTAGGTCTCAGAACAAGTTCCCATGTATTGTTCTTCTCAATTTGATCTAACTCTTCTTCCATAGCTTTTACACAATTTTCATCTTTACAAGCTTCAACAACATCTTTAGGCTCAATTTTGGAAATTAAACATGTTTCTTCAATAACAATTCTTTTCCTAGTCAACACACCTTTATTTTTATCACCAATAATCTGATTCTTTGAATGATTTAATCTTACATACTTGGGAGTCTTCTGATTGTTCAGATTTGTAGTCTCTTGAACTTCTTCAACACCAGTAGCATCTAGATTTACTATATCTTCTGAACCATTGTATTTCATGGTTGGAGTTTGCACTTGCTTCAAAGTAATATCTTGATCATCATATTTATATTTGCATGCTCTGATTTGATTTTCATGACACTCATCAACCTTCACATTCACAATTTTCACTATTTTTCTCAGTCCTTTGTTGTAACACTAGTAGGCTTTGCTCTTAGTATAATATCCAAAAAATATTCCTTCATCACATCTTGCATCAATTTTCCTATATCCTCATCTCTTTTGATATAGCATTTTCTTCCAAATATTCTGAAATATCTAACTGTAGGAACATGACCAAACCATAACTCATAAGGGGTCTTACTGGAATCACCTTTTATATGCACCTAGTTGAATGTGTACACAATAGTGCTAATAGCTTCCCTCCAATAGATATACAGAACATTTCCTTCAATCATCATATTTCTAGCAGCATCCAAAACAATTATGTTCTTCCTTTCAACAACTTCATTTTGCTGAGGGGTTCACAGAATTGATAATTGTCTCCTGATTCCATACTCTTCACAAAAGGAGTTAAACTCACCGGAAGTGAATTCTCCTCCTCTGTCAGATCTTAGACACTTGAACTTCAATCTTGTCTCTGTCTCGACTCTAGCTTTGAATATTTTGAATTTCTTCAGTGCTTCATATTTCTCCCTTATAAAAGTGACCCACATCATTCTATAATAGTCATTAATTAGCAACCTAAAGTATTTTTCACCCTGCAAGTTTCTAACCCTAGAAGGTCCACATAAATCAGTATGCACAAAATCTGATAACCCATTAGATGTGTACAATTTGTTGTTGAATGAAATTCTTGTTTGCTTTCCCAATTGACATTCTTTACACACCGGATGAGTAGGCTTCACTATCTTAGGCAAATCTCTAATAGCTTGGGTAGAACTTATCTTAATCATGCAGTCAAAGTTAACATGACACATCCTTTTATGCCACAACCAACTCTCATCAATCTGAGCAATCAAACAACTTTTCTCACCAGCATTCAGATGAAAGATATTACCTTTAGTCCAACCATATCCCATTCTTGAATTTCAAATCATATCCCTTATCAACCATTTGTCCAACATTCAAAATATTATGCTTCAAACCTTCAACATATAAAACATCATCAGTATTATGCTTACCATCAAGAGAAATAGAACCTCTACCATGGATTACACAAACTTTGTTGACTCCAAATCTTACTACACGGCCATCATACTTCTCCATATTCACAAATTTACCTTTATCACATGTCATGTGATGTGAACAACCACTGTCAATCACCCATTCATCTTTCTCTTCAATCTTAGCAGCCAAGGCTTTCTCTTCAACACTGTAGCTTGTAGAATTAATAGGTACCAAATCATCTTCCTTGATAGCAATGAACACAAATTCATCTTCTGAATTCCTTTTCTCAGACTCATCATCTGTCACATCGGCTCCCTTAGGAAATCTTCTAGCAATAAGTGCTTCAATATCTTCCAATTCTCTTTCTTGTTATTCCATCTCTCTCATTTCCTTTTCATATCTGGAAACCCTAGTTGAACTCTCTCTCGGATCATACTTCTTCTTCCCGAATACAGTAGCTTTAAATGCAGTCTCATTTTTTCCATGTGACTCACCAAGTTCTCTCAATTCAAAAGAAACAAGATTACCAACCAACATATCTCTTTTCACAGTTGTCATAGTTTGGATCTCATCAATAGCAACAACCTTGTGTTTGTAAGTAGGAGGCAAGGATCTCAATACTTTAGCTACAATCTTATCTTCTTCAAGGACTCCACTGGCACATCTGATGTTTAGCACAAGATCATTCACTTTAATCAAGATGAAATATTCTCATTTTCTCCCATTCTTAGCAACTCATACTTCCCTTTCAAGCTTTGTAATTTAGAAACTTTCACATGTTTATCTCCTTCATACAGGGTTTCTAGCTTCTCCCAAATCTCATGCACAATCTACAATCTCATCACATTAGTCATCTCTGCATCAGTCAAGGCACTCAGTAATGCTTCTTTAGCTCTTATATTATATTCAATATCCTTGATCTCAGCTACAGTAACAAGACCATTCTAATGAACATTGTAGACATTATTTGTGATCTTCCAATAATCTTCTCCAAGACAATTCAAGTGACACTCCATCTGGTCCTTCCATATAGTGTAAATAGTTCCATCAAATCTTGAACTCTCCTTCTTGAAAACAACAATTTCCATCCCAGATCTCCTCAAGTGATCAATCTTCTTCCAGAGGATCTAGCTTTGATACCAATTGTTGGCAACAACAATGCAGGAAAACTAAGAGGGAGGGGTGAACCATTTTTCACCAAACTTAAACAAATTAATCTTAACTTTAGATCTGACCAAGAACAAAAATAACAAAGATAAACACCACATCAACAACACACATAACACACAAATTTTTGATGTGGAAAAATTGATTGAGGGAAAAACCATGGTGGGAAGCTACCCACAATATGATGATATTGTGTAGTAGTATGTGTAAATATTACAATGGGGAATGCACATGCATTCACGCACACTGCCCAGAGCTCACTGCTCAAAACAACAAAGGGCTACAACCTTAGGAAGGCTCATTGCCTTACAAAGATTGCACAACAATTCGGATTACATGAACCAAAATAATAGCATCTCCAAATGCCTGATCATAGTTCCAATTCAAAACATATACTCAAACTCTTCTCTTCACACTTTTGCACACTCTTTTGCACTTCTTCACTTATCTCCTCTGCTAGTGAAAGATCAAAAACAATATTCGCACATGTAAATGCCTCTTGCAAATGAATATTACATGTATTTATACAATTCATCAACCTTACCCTCAAGGTCAGCTCAACACATAAGACCTAATTACAAAATTACATCACACGATACATAAATCAATATGCAAACCAATACAATGTTAGTAAGGACATAGCATGGACCTAAATCAAATCCTTGAACATGCAACACCACCAAATATTTCACCAAGATCATATGCAACACACAACAACCATCGGGTCGGCCAAAAAGTCATATAACAAGAAGAATACCATCAAACCAATAAAATATTTAATAACACGCACCACAATCAATGTGGACCACCAAAACACATAGAACACGATCAAAGAACATGAACAAGCAACATGAATTCCTTCGCAACAACTTAGATAACTAGAATCATCACCATTTCACCACTAGAGCTCAAGAAAACCAACAACAAAATAAAATATACATTTGTGAAGTTCCAAAGCATGAACCACCCAAACTGAGGACACACAAGAACGTCCCAAACACTCTCCATAATCTGCACAACATAAAGAATCAATTCTAGAGAAATACAAACCAAAAATCACAACTTTGTAATACAGAATCAACAGAAAAACCAATCATCACACCGGATCACATAACTCGATCAAATCACCTTCTAGAACACTGAAACTCATACTGAATCAACTAGAGATAGGTATCTCAAAACCCATTAATTTGCATCACCATACCTTCAACCAAATCAACTCTCTACAACACTGAAGCACAAGAAACACACGAATATGTTGACATCAATGACACAACACATTCCAACAACTCTAATATCCAACAATATTTAGTTACTAGATGGATGATATATAGGTTCTTGTTTGCTAATTTTATATGTATGATATGAGGGATTCCAATTTAATATAGTCAGGATCCATATTTGAGATTGTTTTGTTTGATTATTAGAAAACATGATTGTTCATTATGACTAACCTTGATTTTAAGATTAATTTCCTAAGAGAGATATTAGTTTAAATTGTGATTCAAACATGATCAACAAATATTTTGACTGATATACGATTTGATGATTTAAATACTTATCTAGAATTGATAATTAGTCAATATTTTTAATTGCTATGATATTTCAATGTCATAGATAATGAATGTTATGAAATTTAAATTATATGTATATTATATAATAAATTAGTATATTGATATGATATAATTATGACGATTTTAAATGTCATCATTGTTACCCCCTTTTTTTCGCTTATAGCCCATCAAAAATAAGGGTCATCATTTTCATAGAGCTTAAGTCTTCATCAATCAAGTTTCGTACTCATCTGTTGAACCTTTTATAAAGTTCAAAATTTGGGTTCAAAGGAAATGTGATCCATTAAGTTCTAAGTCTTCATCAGCATAGTCGTTGAACTTGAACTTTGAACCTTTCCGGTTCAAGGTTCAAGGTTCAATCGGTCTTTTGTCTTGTGTTTTGCGGCTGTCTCTTTAGTACTAGTCTTGTGGTCACTTTGAACTTGAATCATTGAACCTTTTTTTGAAACGGTTCAAGGTTCAAGGTTCATTCCCGTGTCATTGAATGTTCCTTTTGTCTCTTTCTGCCTATTCGCAAATGTTGATCTTTTGTCATTGATCTTTGAACCAATGAACTTCTTTTAAAATAGTTCAAGGTTCAAAGCGGTGTTTTCAAATCAGCCCGATGGTGTTTAGGAAGAAAAGGCAGCATGATCGAAACATAATTTTCCTTGGTTTTTCGTGTTTTCAAATTGCAATTATGGAAACAATCATGAGAAGGCATGTTGACGGTGTGGAGTTGATTTCTAATTAATAAGCATGTCAGAACTATATCAAATCACAAGTGATTTTACACGGATGAATGAGCTGGGATGAAGCGTGTGTTGGTTCTTTTCAATATTTTCCATCCTTAAATATGATGCTTCTCAGGTAAGACAATTATTGTTGCCGTTGGTGAAGAGTAGAGACATGGAAGGTAATTTAGCTCAGTTTTTCTGAGGGTTTCACAGTTTGATGTTGAAGACAGGTGAGTTCAATTGCTTATTTTCCCCTGCTCTGTTTTAGTTCTGAAATTGGAAAAGTGTAATTCTTTTCCTCGGAGTTGAATGTCATCTGATTCACGCAATTTTAAGCAAAAATGAGACTGACTCTTCCAAAATTGGGTTGAACATCATGCTTGATTAGTACCCTCCCAGAATTAGATGATACACCCTTCATTCAAGATGAGTTAGATACTTTTCTAGACAGGGATAAGAACCCAACAGCCAATTCTATGATGGGAAAGATAGTTCACAGTGGTCTTGTTGAGGCCGCCGCATTCCCAATTGCTGCTCCTTGCCCAGAATTAGTATATGCATGCATGAACAGATATGATGCTAGTAATAGGTGTATTAGAGCCAATAATGGAGACATGCTAGTGCGGATTGACAGAGAAATAGTAATAGCCGCAATTGGAATTCTTCACAAAGAGCCGTATGAAGATTGGTCCATAGGAACCTCATACGCATTTTTCTCTGAGAAGAAAAGTGTTTATCGAAGCGTCATTGCTAGAAATTGGCTCCTTAAAATACAGAAGGGAGGTTCTAGGTTGCCTAAACCCTTGACAAGAGAGCATTTCATTATAGAAGTTAGAGATATCGTGATTCTTTTGAATAGGCTTAAGGGGAATTCACATGCCTTCTATTAGGAGGACTAGATGTATTTTTACATTCAGGTATTATTAGCTGGTGAAAAATACTTTGACTGGGCGCAAGTAATTGCTGAGAGATTGCACAAAGGTTTGAGTAATTTTGTTGGAATAGCTAATTTTCATATGACTTCATACCTGTTTTATATTTTAGCCTGTATCAGAGAATGGCCAGGATTATATCAAGAACCTTGGGTTAATGGAATGAAGGTCTATGAGTGCTATCCACATTTGCAGATACAGAGGTACACAGAAAACTTCTTGAGATGGAATGATGTCTTTGTGGGAAGATTAACTTTTGAACTGCAGGGAAATTTGAATAATAGAATGTCACCTAAGGCATTAAAGTTGGTCAGCACATATGGGAGTTGTTTTATTCAATTTCCTAGATTTACTTATATTAGAATTGGTGGCTTTGAAGATGAACCTTTCAAATTGCCCAGATATGCTCTCGATAGTTATGTACTTTTAGAAGTTTGCAGACAGTTAGCTCATGTTGATAAGAAATTAGGGATGAAAAGTGAGTCTGAAGCAATTTTCCCAGTTGAACTCGGATATTATAGTTGCAAAACTATTTCTGATGCATTGAACTTAGAAGTGGAACTCAAGAAGATGAATTTGCCGCCTTATGCTGCTCGGCAGGGGTTTGATAGCAAAGAATATGCAATGAAGCACCTAAATGTTGATGTGAACTTTTCACATATACCCCAGTTAGAAGACTACTGGGAGGATTGTTGTGATGAATTTGAAGTCCGGAGAAGATTATGGTCAAGGTTCACTTTACGGCAAATCATTACTTTGAAATTGCCAATGAACATAGCAGAAATACAAGAAGAGGAAGGTGAAGATGTATTGGACCCGGAGTTCAATGAAAGAGTTCATGAGCAACCTATTCCTGAAATTGACTGGGATAGGAGAGAAGAAGAAAATATTCAATCTAAAACCTTTAATGTTATAAGGAGAACAAAAAAATGGTTAAGAGACTGTAGATCTGGAATAAGACTAACCACTACCTCAGCCGAGAAATCAGTTGAGCAATCTCATGCTGTTGTACCAATTTCTTCTTCTAATATTATTGTTGATATTGCAGGTGTCACTGATACTCAAGGTGAGAAGGTTCAAACTAGAAGATTTAAAGAACCACTATTTGGCCCCTCAACAGTTCGAGTCACCCATTCCAGAAGTAAGAGGAAAGGTGCAGAAATTTCAAGAAAAGAAACTATCATAGTTCTTGATAGTGAAGAGGTGCAAGTGATTATGGGTGAACCGGAAGCAAACATCCCTGCAGCTCAAGATGCAGGTAAAGAAAAGGAGCAACCTAAGGAAAGCCCCAATCAAGTGACTACTTTGGCTACCATGGATTCATCTGAATATCAAACGCCGCCAGCAAAAGTATCCCCAAATGTTTCAAGGTGGTTAGGAGTCTCAATTAGTAAGAAACGTAATGTAGTCCCTATCAGCGTACCCATGGAGGATATGGTGAGTAAATGCCTTGGGAAAACACCTAAGTCTAAGAAGCTAAAAGAAGAAGCTATGCTGGAGGTGGATGAGAATACAGGGCATTGGGTAGCTGAAGTGGCTAGGCTGATTTCAAACAAAGACCCAGAGAATGCTACTGAGCAGGATTTTGATGTTGAAAAGATTGATTTAGGAACTGCTTCAAGGGCTGCTAATGCAAAACACCTAGAGTCCTCCACTAAAAGAATGTTGTCCAGAACATGGAAGGATGAGAAGGACAAATGGGAGTTGAAACAGACTGTTAAGCAGATGGCAGAGTACATCAATGCCATACATCATCCCAGTCCATAGCCCCTGTCACAGGTTTCTCAGAGTTTTGATCCTAAATCACCCATGAACCAAAATTTGTTGGATAAGGTTCAGAGAAATCATGTGTTGGCAGAAACCTTCGAGGAGTGGCTTGAATCCATAATTTAGCAAGGAACAGAGTATATCGCCAATCTGATCAAAGTGTATGACGATGATGTTACTATAACTCAAGAGCTTGAAACAGAGGTGTCGGCATGGGAAAAGGAAAGGAAAAAATGGGCTGCAATATTGGTTCAAATGAAAGATGTGCAGAAATATGGTGTCATGAACTTCCTCACAGAAAAGGCAGTAAATGATTTGGATGACAAGGTACTGCATGTGGCCAAGGAAAACATTGAATGGAGAAATTCAATCATAAAGCAAGGTCACGAAGAGTCCATTAAGTTGTTGAAAGAATTGAAAGAACTCATTGTCGTGATGCAGAAAGACTTAAAGTGCATTGATGTACAACTTCTTAAGGAAGATGGACAGACTATCGAGTAGGCAGTAGATATGGTGCAGAGTTTCAAAGGAAAAATAAACTTGGTTAAAGAATCAAAGTCTTTTACCAGAGATGACTTCACCAGGTAGCTTGAATTGAATCTATGTTAGTTGTCTATTCAGATCACTTAGAAGTGCACAAAATTAAAGTTACGCAAGTGGGTATGGACAAAGAAGTTTGGAAGCAACGCATCCTGCACATCGGGCTCCCACATTACCAGGTTGTTCATAAATTATCAACGGCTCATATGGAGTGGCGAAATATACGTGGCACCATGCACACCCCAGAGACAATTTAAGCCATTTTCTGTTCTTATCGTTATAGCTCTATTTACGGCTTGTGGTCATTTAGTTAATTTCAATTACGGACGGTTGTTTCTTGAATTTTAGTTTCATTTGTTAAAAAGACAATTTAGCCTAGCGGCTATATATATTAGGAAGGGATGTTTTGGTGCGATATATATAAAAATTTTGTAAAAAAATTGAAGGAACAGACTGGTCTTACTTGTAATTTCAGTGAAATACCCATCTTTGAATGGAATGGAATATATGATACAGCTTTAGAAAACCTATGTGTTTTGAATGTGTAAAAATTTTTGTTGGAATGATTATGTGTTCATGTATCTGATTCCTTTCTCTGATTTTTCATTTGAAGTCTGTGAATCAATTTGATAAATGAAATTAGCTGAAAGCATTTGAATATTTTGATTCCCCTTGTCCTATGAGTCATGAGTGAGTATCAATCAAAGTTCAAATATTTTTGATCATCTTGTGAGTTAATCTTCATTCGAAACCTAATGTCTTACTATGAATTTCATTATCTATCATTAAGCATTCACGTTGTGTTGACAAGTGAATGTTGAAGCCTTTTGTTTTCTTTCTGGTTAAAAGTGAATTACACGATAAAATTTAGTCAAAATTCATTGAATATCATATAGGGAGTTGTACCTTTATACAGAGGGTAAAATAATAATTATTTACCCAACTATTGGTTCTCATTGGTTTTCTATTTGGGCAACAGGAGTATTTATTTATAAATTTTGAGAAATCCAATCCGTTAGCCAACAATCATTACACTTGCTTAACTTATAATATATTATTTGAGAGTTAATTTCATACTATAAATAAATAGTTTGTTTTAGTAATTGCAAAAAACTATATGCATATATTTTTTGATGAGATTTAACATGTAAATCAAGTTTACATATAATTTTACTATTTTGCTAATGAAAAAGGGAAAAACTCTAGGGCTTGAAAATAAATTATTAGTTACACCTTCACCTTATTTTATCGAGTAAGTGCAAGATAATGGGTCCACTTTTGGGTCTTAACGTGAAATTATTTTCCTTAAAAAGTAAAGTATGCCATAATTGAAGTAAAAATTTGAAGCACTTACACATAGAATCTTAACAATATCAAATATATAAAATTAAAGATTTTGTGTCTAGTTTTCAAATATGTAATTTAATATAATATATAGGTGATAAAAGTTAATTTTATATACGATGTACAAAAATCACTTTTCAAATCCTATGCTTTGAGCCAAAAGATGCATGTGTGTGACCAACATAACTTGACCTAAATAAAAGTATTTTTCTAATTCCCTTTTTGGAAAGATGTGTATTGTGGTGAAGTTTGATCAATATTTTTTTTATAATTTAAAACTGTGTTTATTTAATTTTTTATTGATCATAATTGATATAAACGCCTTATGAGTGGCCAACATAAATTGATCTAAACTAATCATAAAATGGTTTTTTACTATGTAGAGAATGATGTCTAGATTGGTCATAGATAAATTTATTTACAAAAACCCTTAAAAATTAAAATCTATTAAAAGAAATACTAATACTTGTTTGTGGTGTAATAAATTGCATACTTTTGCAATTTCACCTATAAATCTCAAGATGCTTAGGATTCCTTTTCAACAACCACCTTTTTGTGTCACTTTTACATTAACCTCATGTTTTTCTCATCTCACGTCATTTTTTAGCATAAATTGTCTAAACAATAGCACTTAGCGTGGATGTCCACACGTAGCAGTATCATCCTATGATATTTAGCATGAAGAGGTCATTTTTGAGTATTTTTTCACTTTTCACCTTTTCAAGTTAGTGAAAATGGCTCAAAATGACTTGTAATGGCTCATTAAATTTTCCCCTCTTCTTCTTATTTTTAATTCAATCTTTCTTTTTGGACAAACTCTCTTGGAACACTCTCTCTCTATCACTTACCTTTGTTACACTCTCAAGCTTACACATATTTCACTATATTTTTTTATAGCTTTCTACAAAACTCTCATAGCTATTTTTCTCTATTAGCTTTCTCAAGCCTATCTAGTAATATCATTCTTTTTATCATGTGCTTCTAAGCATCTTGGCATTTAGCACATCCCTTATCAAATATTTTATCTTTTTCTATATGTTTAACTATTAATTTATCTATCAATATTGACTATAGAGGTGGAAACACCAAAGCAGAGACTTGATTGAGACAAGTTACCAAACAAACCCCAAACACTTTTCCTCTTCTTTTTGTGTGCAAGCATTATGTGTTTATTCAACTACATGAAGGTTTGTGTGTGCTTATTTATTGTTCATTTTCTCATTTAATTTGGCTACAAATTGTTATCTAGTATATTCTTTTATATATTTGGTGTACAATATTTGGTGGTGGATTCTATTTCTAGGTTTTCAAGACTTCAAAATTGCAGAGTTGGGTCTTCACTATTTTTTTATGTTTTGTATGATAAAACAATGATACATGCTAACATTTATGTGACACACTAGCATCCTCAATTGAGAGCTCTAAATTTTAATAGAGTTCTCTATTAAATAATTTTTTTATTTTTGTAATTAAAAAGTTACATTCATTGTTCTATTTTCAACAGCTTATTTCTATTTAAGCATTTTAATTAATTAAATTAGGAACTATGTTTTTCTTTTAACATAGTCAAATTTCCTACATTACATTATTATTTCAAGTTTATGAACTACTTTTGTAAAGCAATAATAAATAAATAAATAGAAAATATATTCAATCATAAAAAATACATACCTAAAAACTATTCATCATCATCTATAATGGGTTTTAATTTCATTAAAAAATTCTTTAAAAAAACTTGTAGTTTTCCTCTTTTTTCTTTCATAGCATTGTACGTAGATTTAAGGCTAAGGTTTTGATTTCCAAGGTTAAAACAAGAGAAAAACCATAGAAATTCAAATTTTATATTTTATGAAATGCATAAGTTTGCTCCAAGGCATATACCTATTCTAAAAAGGAACAGATGTATGATGTAAATATAAATAGGTACCCATTTTAAAATGAATACCCATTTCATTCTAAAATGTCTACCCATTTTAGAATGGATACTCATTTCTATTTAAAATGGGTGATCACTTTAAAAACCAAAATAAATACCCATTTCATATTGGCAGCATCATACCCATTCTTATCCAGATTTATTTTCAAGCCCAACATTTCCTCTAGAAATGAACCCATTATCTTGCACTTACCTCATGAGAGGACTAAGGCCCCCTTTATGTGCTAAACTTTGTAACTTTAATATGTTGCTTATTTAATAATTGTGAATAATGTAATTAATTTGTAATTATGTGTAATATGTGTGTAGAAGTTGCTTTAGAGTGCAAACTTACATAAAAATAGGCCTCTTTAGTAACTACCTATAGCGAAGAAACCTTGTAGGAGAAGTTTCATGCATCCAAAAAAATTTATAAAAAGTGTGATGTAGCTAATTATGTGAAAGGATCTTATTAGTTGTAACAACCTAAAGGAAAACACTACACTATGGAAGATTATCAAGAAAGGGTGATTGGATACCATCTTGAAAAGATTGAAAAGTTATGTAACCCCTTTGGAAATTGAATTTTTAATGTTAGTATAAGAGTAGGTTAAAGATTCATGTTTTGGTATTTAAAATCACTAAGGAACTAATTGTGGAAGTCACTAGTCTTGCTACCAAAGGTGCAAAGGTTTATAGACTTTAAGATTAGGAATGATAAATTGTAAAGCTCTTGAAGACAATGTAAGAACTATTAAAGATACACTTTGAGATTAGATATCCCTCTACCTAATGAGGTAGGTCAGCTTTCAAGGGTAGGTTAAATCTCTTTATTCGTGTCACTTAATTCTCCTTAATCATTTCAAGCATAAAAAAAATAGTTTAGTTTCCCTTCTACCTCTTATCTTCTCTTGAAAATTCAATTAATAAATGTGGAAAATCTTAGGGTATGGTCCCTTTACACCAAGGAATCATAATGATTATCTATATCTATATTAAAGATAAATCCCCTCATGCAAAGTTAGTTAAATATAAAGAAATTAAATATGTTCAACAATTAGATTCTAGTGATACTATAGGAAGCCATTAGACATACCTTTCTATGTTATTTATTCCTATATAGATTCAAAGTATGATTCCCCTTCCTTGGTGTATATTGAGGGAAAGCTATTACAATTGGGAAAAGAGGGGTCTTGGTCTAAGAGTAGTAGTTCCAAACAACTAGGAATGATAGTGACAAAAAGGAGAGGTTTGAGTAAGACATGACTTTGGAGATGCTAATGAAATGACTAGGGATATTTATAGGGTGGGGAAGGAAAAGATAATTTTTCCCCAAACCCATGAACCTGTTATTAGTGGCACATTCCTAGAGGTCCAAACCCCTCTAGTGTGAAAAATTATAATTTTTACATTCTTGAAGTGGAACTAACATTTCTAGAAGACATGGATAAGGATATGAATTTGAGAAGATGGATTAGGAAGCCATTAATGCTCAAATAAATCTCATGAAGTGGTACTTTTTGAACATAAATATATGGAAAATAAAAATGGATATGTGAGAAAAATTAGAAGAATGTTGGATAGAATAATCTAAAGATTGAAAAGATCCTATTCTAAAATTGGAATTTTATTTCCAAGATGAAAAAAATTGAGATTGAGAACATGGATATTACGAGAAGGTTGGATTCTCTAAAAGGAACTAGTGGGAGAAATAAAAAGGATATCATTGCCAAAATTATTTAATTGGAGCAAGAATCTAAATAAATTAAGGAGATGATAAATAGAGTATTGGAAGTTGGCAAATGCGCCATAAAAAATATTGTGATGGACCTAAAAATTCTAGTGGATAGGCTTAAAAAGATTAAAGGTGACCCTCCTCTAATCTGACATGTTAAAAATATTGACATTGCTAATCCTAATACTATGAAAAGAATTAACAAAATAAAGAAAACCAAAACTAATAAAGAACTCCAATATTTTATTGAACTTCATGAAAAATTCTACAAGAAAAAGCTATAGACCACTAAGAATTGTATGTCATGGCCTATGTTTTTAATTTCTAAGTGCTCTTGAACTTTAGTTTCTTTACTATTTTATGTTTTTTTAAAGCTAAACTTTAGATGATGTTTTGCTATACCTTGTTATAGGATCCTTGTAATATATATTTTGTGAAAGATTGAGGGTGAAATTTTCATCTCTCAATATCTATTCCCTAGGATCATACATGAAATTAGTGTCAAGGATACTTCTTATTCCAATTCCTCACATGTAGAAGCACTTCCAAGGATCGTACATGAGGAGTGTTAAGTACTCTCACCCTCCCTATGTCTCACACATATGATCTAATCAATTCTTGAAAGAAGGTTGATAGTGTGAGGTGGAGGCCATGTGTCAACATCTCACAAGATAATAATAACTAGTGTGGTACCCCTCATATATAATCACCCTAAAAATCATTATGAATGCATTTTTTGGCTCATTCTTACTTTTTTAATTGAGAAAAATTTAGCAAGTTTGGAGGAATCTTGTTTGAAACAAAATTGAGAAAGAAAAAGGAGCTTTATTTGGATGAGGTCAACCAAGCCATATATTTATCTTCGATTTGGAAGCTAACTTAGAGGTAAGTCTTCCATCTTTTCTCTGTCAAACTTAGTTTCTCCTTTATTTTGAGTAGGAATGATGAATGATTATAAGTATTTTTTCCTATTCATATGTGTTATTTTTGTGTGATTTGTGTGCCTTGTTTTCTTTTCTCACCCTTTCTTGAGTTGAGATTAAGGAAACCTTTTAATTGTGGATGGATTCGCTACTTGACATTTGTATTGTGTATTTTGTGATGGTTATATAACCTAGGGAGCTATGTAAATTCTCACTGAAAACATCTATTATATAATGAATATGGCATGAGAGAAATAAGGTGTGAAATGAAGTCTTTGATTTGGTTTGTATTGAGCTATTGTAGGATGTGGAGAATAATGTAGACAAAAAAAACAAACATGATTTTGACTCTATGAGATGTTGAATAAGGAGTTATTGTATCTAAATGGGATTAGCTCCATTTATACTTCCCAAATGAAGGGCATTTCCCCTCTTCTCTCCCTTTTTTAATGAATATTTGCATGATTTAAATGTGTTTAACTAAGTCTATTGTATTAGTGTATGCGGTGGCCTTTCAATTTTGTTTTGTGTTATGTTGTCTAGATGTAGAAATGCCCCTCTTCTCACCCTTTTGTTATGAATCTTTGCATGATTTAAATGTGTTTAACTAGGCTTATTGTGTTAGTGTATGCGGTGGCCTTTCAATTTTGTTTTGTGTTATGTTGCCTAGATGTAGAGGACCTCCTAGTTCAGGGGTAATTTTTTTTTTAAAATCTTGTAGTTAAGAGATGAGCACCTTCATTGGCATGTTCACATTTTTTAACTGCCATTTATAGATTTTTCCCTGAAGACACAAATTGAGGACTATATGTTATTAAGAGAATGTGTAATTTTCTTTCATTTATATAAATATTTGTGTGAGTTCAAAAAGACATGTTGAAAATCCTTTGGTTGTAATAGAAAAAGTCTTCCACATAAATATGTCGTATAAGCTTCCAACCTTTATTGAAAATTTTCAATTTTCTTATCTTTCTTAATCTTGATGATAGAGTATGGAATGCAATCTAAAATATTGATTAAAAAAGTTTCATGTAATTTTCTATCGAAAAATATTTAGTCAATAAAATAATAAATTCTTTCAATATATTTACAATTAAAATGTTATATATTTCAATAGGAAAAAATCTAAATACACATATTAAACATGTTAATTTTATTAGTACTTGTGAAAAAAAGTATTAAAAAATACCTTATAGATTGTGTTCATCTTAAATATGTGGCATTGGATGTTTAAAAAGATTTATTATTTTTCTCTTCTATAAATTTTGTATGTTAAAAGTTATAATTGTGAAAAAAGACCATTAAAAAATATAAAACAATGTATATGTAAGTGAATGTAAGTTTCATTTTCTACATAATTATCTTTTATTTTATTTTTAAATGATTGAATGTTTATATGTATAAAATGTAATCTTCAATTTATTTTTAAAAAATATATATAGCAATGAAAATAAAATTATTAAGAAAAAGTGTGTGATAGGAGGGGCATACATTGCATCACTTTCTTCTTTTTGACGATATCTTTGAAGTGCATCTTATAGAACACATCTCACAAAGATTACAACCCATATAGACACGACCCTACATAAATGTGTTATGCATAAGATTTAACTTATGCAACCACCCTTTTAAAACAAACAATCAAAACACTATTTTCTAATTACCATTCTATAACATTTTTTAAAAATGATGTTTCCTAAATAATAATAATAATAATAATTTAAAAGAAGAGAAACATAAAGTTCTAAATCTTTTAAATTAAAAGCAAAAAAAATTGTACAAAAGAAAAAGTAGAAAAAAAGGGAATATCCATATCTGTCACGATTCTTTTTCCTTAACAAAAATAAAATGATTCCTTGGCTCTCCTGTATTGTCCCCACCTCCTCCATTCTCTCACTACATATACAGTAGTGGATGGACCTGATAACGGTCCAATTTGTACTGTCGATAGCAATTTATCAGATTAGAACAATGTAAACCTATTCCTTATGTAAAATTTATATCTGATCAGCTCCAAACAATCTAATCAATCTCCTCCACCTTAAGTACTCCATTTTTTCTTCTCATTCAAATAGTGTGCCCAATCTAAAACTACTGAGTTTTTCTGCCCATGGAATAGTTGAGGTGGGCAGAGTGCCCTTCATGATTAATCTGATAAAAATCCCCTTTTCACTATATGCTTTGATGGATGTCTATAACTTGATCGTAGCTTTCGTTTCATTTACTATTCCTTCCAATACTTAATAATTGCTTCTGATGCAAGAAAAACATATTATTTCTTTTTAGTTTCTTAACATTTTTTTTTAATTTCCACATCCATGTAGTCCAAACGTATCAGACTGTCATTTTGCTTAAGTTCAAAAATCATGTTGCAATCAATATTGTTAATAAGTAATGAAAATTTAAAATCAACCCAAGCTCATACAGAGTAAGCCAAAAATTTGTGTGCAATTAATTCTTTTTTTAGCTTATATTAAAAAATTAAATTAGTACAAGAAAATATAAATGATATGAATATTTTCTTTATTAAGAGTAGAATATTCCAAGAATGCATTACAACTCCTCAAGATATGTATTAAGAGTAGAATAATACTTTAAAGATGATAATTCCATCTTCAAAATTTACATATATTTTGAATATCAACATTGTATCTGTAAGATCAACATAATTTTTATTTTTATTTTTCTCTATATATCAGTAGAGATTGCAAATTCATATCCCATAAAACTTGGGGTTAGTTGTAGACATCTTAATGGATCAAATCCAAAAAATTTTGCTCTTCCTCTGATAATTCTTCCCATAAAATATCCACATTTGAGTTATTAAACCTGGAATGAATCAAAACCCACAAAATTCAATTAAAAAAAATTAATTGTATGGCAGTCTAGAATTTCGAGGATATTTTACCTTCCATTACAAAATGCATATAGCTCGTATAACATGTTCATGTATTGAGTTTGTCGTATATATTTGGCACAAATGCATTTCTCTCTATCCGACATGTTTGCAGCAAAGGAGGGAAACCCATCTATCTGCACAGCAGGTATATATCATATATATATATTTAAAATGTAATATATAATTAACTTTTGCACAGCATGAGTCATTACCATATCTGTGTATTTAATGTCTACGTATTATATTTCGGATTCATTTCACTCCTATGAAGCCATGCACTTATCACTACACCTATATCCTCTAAATCTCTATACATTCTTCAATCTTATATGCCACTAGTATAGTTAAATTGAATGATAGAAATACTCATAAGATGTACATATGCAAAGGGATTTATTTCAAAATTGCAAAGATTAAGCTAAAGATGCAAAGGGATTTATTTCAAAATCGCAAAGATTAAGCTAAAGTATGCCCGATCTGAGCAGAAGAGAATTTAAAAACTGAACACAACACCAGATAAACTGAAGTCAGATTTTTAAATTAGATCTATCCAAGTCCAACTCTTTCTAGCCATCAAAAATGTAATATGCAAAACGAAAATAAAGTACCCCATGAATCCAACTTTGTCATAAATCTATCAAGCCAAGTTTTAACCAAAATAGGTACCCACATCCTAATTCCACATCAAGACATGCATTCAAGCCATTGCATAAAAGAATACCCCAAAAAAACAAGAACTCAACATAAGTATCATTGAAATTGAATGCAGGAGCTATGCAGGGGAGGGAGCCAACTGCCAGCGAGGTTGCAAGCGATGTTGTGAATGTGTGGGATGTAGGGAGCACGCGGGCATCCATAGCCATATCCACCATAGCGGCAAACATTTCACCAAGCGTTAGATGGGGGACCCCTGCCACCCGTAAGAACACAAACCATACCCACGTGTTTCCCAAGTTTTGTTCAATGAGCTACATCTTTTCCGGAACTACTAGAAAGGTTGCAAGAGATGTTGTGAACACGTGGGACGTAGGGAGCACACGAGCATCCACAGCCATATCCACCATAGCGACAAACATTTCACCAGGCTTTAGATGGGGGACTGCTGCCACCCGTAAGAACACAAACCCTACCCACGTGTTTCCCAAGTTTTGTTTCACGAGCTACATCTTTTCCAGCCAACACAATCTTTCCCCACCATAAAAATGGAATACGTACAGATGCCACGTGGGATAGTAATAATAGTTAGCATGTTTTCAATTATGTTTGCCATTGTAAGCTACCAAGAAAATATTTAACTACACCAAACTCTAATTTATTGGAAATGATTATTTTTTATTTATTTATTGTTATTAATTCTAAATATTTTAATTTGATTATGCTAGATCATGCATTTTTTAATATAAAATGTCCAATTAGAAAAGAATTTGACTACTATATACTTTTCTGTAATTGTTTTATAAATAATTAAAAAAAGGCTTTGTAATATTTTATCTCCCTAATTCTTATCATATTACCCGATGGGGGAATTAGAAAAGAATATGACTACTATATACTTTTTTGTATTTGTTTTATAAATAATTAAAAAAAGACTTTGTAATATTTTATCTCCCTAATTCTTATCATATCACCTGATATCACCTAATGGGGGAACGATGTCTTTGATCTCCACCGAATCAATATCCAATCTATTAAAATTTTATAAAACAAAAACAAAATCTATACATTGAACCACTAATTTAACAATATAATATTGGAGACAAAAATAATAATTTAGCTATGAAATATACAACTACATAATTTAGTTTATATGTACCTTTTTTTTTTATAATTATGTTCATAATTATGAGACACCGAATATTTAATACTATGCGCTCACCATTATCTCATTAGGCTAACCTTAAGCTAGTTTAAAAATGATATGCATAGAAATACAAGAATTTAAAAAGAACACAATCTTGAATCATTGTTGTAAGTGTCTGTTTTGCACAGATTTCTGACATGGGTAAAAAATTTATATGAAACATTATTTTAAAATTCAAGAGTTTGGATAAATCTCATCGAATATGTATTTAAAATGGGTTTGGATAAATCTCACCCAATATGTATTTAAAATGAGGATGAGGCCAAGTTGCCATGCATTTCAACGCAGCAATCAAATAAAATATTTTGTGGCAAAAATTTTGAGGTTAAGACAGTTTTTAAGTCATTTTTTATTGGCAGATAAATTAATTATCCTCCAGATATTCCTAGAAACTTTTGTCTTCCAAAAAATTCCTACACACAGTGACTTCTAGAGACTTCAGTCCACATGATTCTTGTGTTGCACTATTTCAACTGCCCATCATTAATTTTGTAACTAACTCTTATCTAGAGTTTTCTATGTATCTTCTTATAAATTCAATTGTAAGGGCTTGTGTTTAGCAGAGCCCATTTATGGGTTTCTCTCCTGTCTCTTTTGCTTTGTATTTATGTGTTTCTGTTGTTTCTTTTCATGGTATCAGAGCAACAAGCGAGTCGTGGGTTGTGGGTTGTGTGACTGAGTATTAAGTTTGTGTTGGTTGCTTTCTATGATTTGCATTGAATAATCTTTGCTATGTTCAATTGTCTTTGTATTCTATTTTTCTATGCCCAACATATTGGCTTGCTTTGCAGCTTGTTTGATGTTTTAATCTTTCGTTGCTGAAGGTTAAAAGTGCAGAAGTTTGAACCAGGGTTGAAGTTCGATTTTGTTTCTAAAGCAACTGAATTTTTTTTTATAAGTTGGCTCTATGTTATTTTCTAATTAGGCTTTCAGCTATGCGTGTTGTGACCTAGGTTGTTAGCAATGTGTGTTGTGCTCTGTGTTTGTGTTTCTTGAAGTCAGATTGTTCATGTTTGCTAGTGTCTTGTGATGGCAAGTATAAGGGAACTGAAAATGGAAGCGTGGATGGACTTGTGGGACTCAAAGCTTCAAAGTGCGCTACAATGGAATCAAGTACTAAAGGAAATATTTCTACTGACCATAGTACAACCAATAGTTTAAAATGGTTTGGTTGGAGGTGAGAAAAAAATGGTGTTTTGATTAAATGTGCAAAGTGTTTTTTAACGGTGGTGAGAAAATTTGTGTCTCTAAATCTAAAGGCTATATCGTTGTCAAAAGTGGTCATGTCAAATAAGATTGTTGGCATTCAAAGATATCCCCTTAGTGTTGTGAGTTGTGAAGACTGTGAGAATTTGCAAAGGAATAGTTAAGTGTTGTTTGTGAAATTAACAAGTGTGTCGATGTAAATGGGCAAATGTATTGAGTGCGAGTCACCTTTGTTAAAAGGTTAATCTGAAGTATGTATTGTAGCTAATTTATTGTAGGGGGTGCATGATCGGTGGTACCCGACACCCCAGAGTTTGTGGTATAAATTATTGATGAACCATGTATCTGAAAAGATTCCTATAGAAGTAGCGAGCACAGCAGCTGGTTACCCATGTGTCTCGGTAGATGGATTTATTTTTATATGGACTCAATAATTTTAGGAAAAAATATGCAGTGATGAAAGTTTCCTCATCACGATGGTCATTGGAACCATGTTAGTGTTGAGTCTATTGTGATGGTTTGTGGTAAGCCAAAACCACTTGTTTGGGTAAAAAGAACCCAAAGTAATGTGAAATTCAAAGTGATTGTATCAATTGGGGAAAACCCAAATGGTTATGGGTAAACCAGTTAAAGACCCAAAAGTTATTGTAAAAGTGAAGTTTGTAGCGAATCAATTAAGGGTAAACTGTGAAAACCCAAAGTGATTAGGGGAAATAGAATTTATTGTAAATGGGTACCTAAAAAGGCTTGAGACCAGGACCCATCCTAATTCGATTATGGGGGGATGTTGGCAGATAAATTAATTATCCTCCAGATATTCCTAGAAACTTCTGTCTTCTAGAAAATTCTTGCACACAGTGACTTCTAGAGACTTCACTCCACGTGATTCTTGTGTTGCACTGTTTCAACTGCCCATCATTAATTTTGTAACTAACTCTTATCCAGAGTTTTCTATGTATCTTCTTATAATTTCAATTGTAAGGACCTGTTTTTAGCAGAGCCCATTTACGGGTTTCTCCTGCATCTCTTCTCCTCTGTGTTTCTATTTCTTTTCATTTTTTGAAATTTTTTTGAAATTTTTTTTTCGATCATAAGCAGCCGCATTGGGACATGGGTTACATGTTTTTAATGTGAACAACATAATTATGGCATTTACAATTAATGGATGTAAACCAAATTGGAATAGTTTCAGAAAGTTAAAATATGTTTTTAATTTTGTTTTGTTTACTTTTCTAAACCCTAAATTGCTTGGATCATTTGCTCAGTCCAAATATCTTATACAACAAATTTTAAATCCTTGTCATGTAACTGCGATAATGTTGCAATTCCATTTAGTTAGAAATGGCACCAATTTCACAGTATCCTAACGGGAGCAAATCGCATTAGCTATTCAATGTTGCCAATTCACATTTGTGTCAGTAACAAAGCATATACACCATATAAGGAGATCTTGCTATAATTGCATTCCTAGGAATTTTGGGTGCACAAGCCCTTTGCTGGATGTTCCATAGTCCCCATTGATGTATACTTGTTCAAATCCTCTTGTTTCTATTGCACATGCTTTATTAGGTATAGATTTTCCTAAGGTTTAGGATCCAAGAAAACCAATCAAAAAAATAGAAAAATAGAAAATAGACAAGCCGAAGAAATCAGATTTTTGACCTAGATAACTATCAATTTTTTTCTTAAAAAGTCTTAAAAAGAACCGGGAAATACAAAAATTGCAATTCATTAGAAAATTGAGATACAAATTTTGTAAATGATGGGCACAACATGTGATACGAATATATATCATTGAGAAAAATCATGCCCTTTACATGTATTTTTAATAGTACACAACCATTAACGAATCCAATCTCTTAATCATTCAAAAATAGGTTGGAGTTATTTTTTTTAAGTTCAATTGAAACTGTTTTTTTTAATTAGAAGAGTTGTCTATTAAAATCCAGACAGGAAAAGAGAAATACAAAAATTGCAATTGATTTGGAAATTGAGATTAAGTGGAGATTTTGTAAACCACAAGCATAGAATGTGAGAATAATATATGAATATATTTCTAACATGGAAAGAAACATAGAAACCATTGCATTTGATAGAGAATGTGATACCAATGTGAAATGAATGAATTTCTAAAATAAACCATTTAAAGGATATATAAAAAAAACATTATTAAGTCTTACGAAATATCATTCCAATATAGACGATGAGATAATTAAATTTCATTTCAGATAAGAAACATACGATGGGTTATGTTTAAAACAAGTTATTAACACATTTGTGGGTGAGAAATCTCTCGCTTAATCTTAATGGATGAATCAACAAAAGGTTAACAGTTCCAACCCAAATAAATAAAAGATAAGACCATGCAGAGGGATCTAATACCTGGAATAGCATGGTTTTGTTGTTTTTCCCCATGCCGTGTCATATTTGATTTTGTCTGTAATGCACAGACTATCAAATCTCTCTGCCTATGAAGGATGCATTACAAACTTGAAAAATAATTCCCTGATAATTCCAATCATAAAATGTTTCAGAAACAACAGCTAGATAAACTAAAAACAAACCTGGAAAAGCTTGATATTGTTTTTTGTTTTTCTCCTGTCTTAATTTCATCACTTTTGACAATAATATTAACCCTGATTTATGGTGATGCTGAACCATATGCACGACAATTGTTAGCTGGTAGAGCTGTTGGACAACAAGATATAAACGCGTGGAACGCAGCAAACACATGGAAGGAGTAGCAAAATCCATCTGCACGACCGGTGCCTTTGCCAACTACTCACCGCGGGCCTTTTTGGAAAGCCCCAAAGTAATATGTTATCTTTTATAAACCTTTCTGGAAAGCACCAAACTAAAAATGAAACCTGTTCGGATGAAATTTCCCCACAGCCGGAAAACAACCATAGTTTAATAGTGTGAGACAATTTCGGTGGGGTGCAACCCCACAAGGAATTGCCTATCAGCAAATAGTGAAAAAAAGGAATGATAAATTTAAGGTTTTTTTTAATTATATTAGACTTTTCCCCTTCCCTAATATTTAGAAATGTTTATTTTTCATAAGCAATATACGTATATATATTGTCTTTATTGTAAGTCTAAATTAATTAATTCTTTTTATTAATTTAGTAAATGGTATACAATGTTATTATTTGGTAAATAAAAAGAAATGTCTAAATTTAAAACAAGTGTCATGTAGTGGTGCGTACTTGCCATCATAGTATTGTAATAAAAATATTTGTTCTAATTTTTAATAAATATAATTTTGAATTGTAATAAAAATATTGGAATTTTTAATTATTATAGTTTTGAATCATTGTTATTTTAAAATTATATTAGAATAACTATATTTATGTAATATTAACTACAACTATTATTTTAATAAAATAATATAAACTAGCAATGGCACTTTGGTGTACAATGGGTATGCCAAAGAGGCATGGAAGGTTAATTGGGGAAAATTTGGTCTTTTTTTGGGATAAATTTGTGTAGTGCATGAGGTCAATTTGTGGCCATGATGTTTATTTGTACAACAAAGGACTTAATTAAGAGGTGATAGCTTAAAATCAACTATGCATCCACTTAAAAGGATTCAATCATAACCGAAATGAACCTTTGAATTGAGAAGATAATCAAGTTTTATTAGCTACATGCTCATATTATCTTTCCAATAGGGTGAGCGCAAGAGTGAGGTTGAGATAGGGCTAGAAAGAGGGATATATAGAGGGGTAAGAGTGAGAGAGAGATTGGTAAAGAGATAGGTACAGAGATAGAGAAGAAGATGAAGATATAGTTGGAGTTGAAGATAGAGATGGAGAATAGGGAGAGGAAGATAGAGAGAAGGAGAGAGATATGAGAGAGATAAAGAGAGAGGGCAGAGGAATGTATAGATATGGAAGGGAAAAATAAATAGTTGGAGAGAGATGAAGATATAGAAAGAGAGGGAGAGGGAGAGATGTAGTGGTACAGAGAGATATAGATAGAGGGATAGATGAAAGAAGTGATAAGGAGAGATAGATATAGAGAGGAAAAGAAATATGGATATAGAGGTCCAAAAAGAGGGAGAATGAGAGAGAGATGGATGGATAGAAGGAGGCATGTCTAGAGATTAGGGGGATGAAGATAGAGAAAAAGAGGTGGGAAGTTAAATAGAGCAAGGGAGAGGGGGAGATAAAGATAGAAAGAGAGAGATATAAAGGAAGAGGGAGTATATATATGGTGAGATAGAACTAGAGACTTAGAGATATAGAGAGAGGGGAAGAGAGAGAGATAAAAAAAAAGTCGACAAATAGTTGGAGAGAGGGTGAGAGAAATACGAGACATAGATATATATTGGAAGAGAAAGAGAGAGATATAGAGATATACAAGAATAAAAAGGGAGAGAGGTAGAGATAAAGAGTTAAATAGGGGGATAGAGAGGGAATGAGGGGGAGAGATGGGGAGAAATAGAGAGGAGGGTAAGATAAAGAGAGGGAAAGAGAGAGATATAGAGATATACAAGAATAAAAAGGGAGAGAGGTAGAGATAAAGAGTTAAATAGGGGGATAGAGAGGGAATGAGGGGGAGAGATGGGGAGAAATAGAGAGGAGGGTAAGATAAAGAGAGGGATGGCCTGATGGTATGATGAAAGAATAAGTATCTGGTAGATTACTGAGAGGGGGGGGATGAATCAGTAAATAGAAAAATTGATACAAACTTTCCCATTCTCAATCTCAATCACACAAAGTAAACTTATCAATGAAATAACACTGTCAAGATAAATACTCATGAGAAAAATGGTTGATTGTTACAGCAAATTAACAGTAAACAACATTAAACTTGTAAACATCCAAATGCTTTATCATATGTCAACATACTTCATTTCTCAATGCTTCTGGTTATTATGCCTTATCAGAAATAGTTAAGTAGTTAATGAAATCAACCATAAGATCATAACCACAAAAACATTCACCACATGACACAAGTATTTTTGATGTGGAAACCTAAATAGGTAAAAACCACGATGAGATGGGACTCACAAGGTAATATCTGAACTCTTCAAAAGTTCGTCGTGCTAGGAGCCAAGCCTGTTAAAGCTTTTATAAAAGTCCTATTAAGAACTAATCATGTTAGGAATCACCCAATTAAGGGATTGACTACAAATGCCTTGTTAGAAGCAATACCCTATAAGGAGTAACCTCAGTAGAGGATTTGAAAATCCAATCTAATGGATCACCTTTTTAGAGAATTTAATAAGTAACCAAGCTTGTTTTTTATTAAGGTAAAAGCGGGTTTTGAAGGGGCCCCAAAACCCTTTACAAACAGAACTTAAATAGCAAAAGCGATGAGATACAAAAAGGAACAATCCAACGAAAAGCCAGCAGAAAACCAAAGAAAACTAGAAAAAGGCCCACAATGCCAGCAGGCCATCCAAATTCTAGAAGAGAAACTAGTTGATTTTTTCTAGGGCATTTGCTAGGGTGCTGCTAATTTCATGCAGCTCTTTGATGTTATCCCTGGGATTAGGGAGATCCTTTGCAGAAGTGACCACAACTTTCTTGACACTAGCCTTGGTCCTCTTCGTAGTGCCACCAACCGGAGTAGCATCACCGCTACCAGTCTGGATAGTCTCTTCATCCAAGTCAAGTTCCACAACCGGTTTTGGAGAGCAGGTATGATCAAAGACCTTAGCGATATCCTCTAGGTTTTTAGTGACAGCAGAAAGGATACTCAGGATAACGCCCATCATATTTTTCATCGCCTCTCTCCCATCTTCCAACAATTTAACCTTATCCTCCATATTCTACTTCTAGTTTATCTGCTCTCTGTTTTCATCCTCCCTCTTCTCATCCATATTTTTCCCCTTTTTTTCTAGGTTCTTTAGGAGCTCATAGGTCCATCTATCATAATCCATTCTCACCTCAGAGAGTTTCTTGAGGTTATCCAAGATTAACCCTTTACCCACACTTTCTTTATCCTCACTAACCCTGTCCTTAGTCAGGTCCTTCTCAGAATCTTTGTTCATTTCCCTCTCGGAATTCATATCAGTTTCCTTATTATCCTTGAAATCCACTTCCTCCATCAGATGGTTGTCCTCACCAGGGCAATCACTGAGGATAGGGCTTTCATGACCAGGCTCATTATCACCACTTTCTTCCTCATTACCCAACTCCTCATCGTTCTAGCTATCTTCACCATTGGAGTCATCCGTCTCCATTTCGCTACTTTCCTTTTCAATTTCCTTGGTTTCCATCCCAAGGACACATTTTCTTTTTTTTCTAGAGGACGCCTTCTCCTTGCTGGAGTCTCCTCCTTCCATCTTTCTCTTACCCAGAGAGGCGGAAATCCTCTTATTTTTTAGTAGGGCGAGGGTTTTGCAATGCTCATAGATGAGCAGCAAAAGCCCGCAATGGAGAATCGAGCTGGAAGAGTTTTTCCTATGTTTATTGAGGGACCTGGAAAGGGACCTAAAAAGGTAGTAGGGTAGGGATAACTTTTTGTTGTGTCTGAAATGGTTTAAGAGAACAAAGTGGTAGGTGTGGGCCCTGGAGAAATAGTCTTCAATCGTGATGTATACCATAATTGCATTCAGAACCTAGCCCCACAGTTTATTGATATTTGCAGCTTTGTAGTAGCCCCCAGTGGCTTTGCTGATTTTAACCCTCTCTTTCTCTTTCCGCGGGAACAGATTGATCGCGTTGTTGGAGACTTTAAGATCTTGAAAGAAATTAAGCCTAGTGTGGGGCATGCCAGTCATAGTAGATATGAGCCCAGCATCTAGCTTAAACTTAACTCCATAGATTTTAAAGGAGCCATTAGACCAATTTTCAGAAATCTTGGAAACAGCGAGGTTTACCCTACCTTTGTCATAGTCCACGAGCTTCTCCATGAAGCTGGTGAGAGAACCCTTTTCCAATTTTGCCCACACTATTGGCATCGCTTTCCAAGTCGACATATTGTCTGGTTCCTCCCTCCTTAGGTCTCCTCCCATCTTTGGATTCAGACTATCTACTTTGTTTCTCTGCAAACTAAGCCCTTCTTTCCCGATGTTGCTCGAGATTTTGAACCGGGTTACCCACAAAGCGTGCGGAAAATTATTAAAGATTGTTGGAGATCTGTCCCTTTGCCAAGTAATGATGACCTTTCCATCAAGGCATAAATTATTCTTTTTACCTATCATGATTATGTTGTCCTTCTCTCCCCATATGATGGTCCTTTCTAAGGAACTCTTTAATGTTTAAATTGAGATCATCCTTGTGCCAAATCGATTGGGAGTTAGAGTAGACCCCTATATTCACTAAACAATCTGCTACACTATTTTGCTCTCTGAAGGCATGTTGAATAATATTTTCTTTAAAACTTGCAATGATCTCCCTAGCTTTAATGATGATATTTTCAATTGACCAAGAAGGCTCTGACTCCCCCTTTAAACACTTAATAATATTAACTGAATCTCCCTCAAGCCATAATTTATCATAATTAAGATTTTTGGCTATAATTAAGGTGTTCAGGGCAGCTGAGGCTTCGAAAAAATGGCTAGTTTGATTCCCCAGAGGATGAGCCACTGCCTTTAAACAACTTCCAGCAAAATTCCTAACAATGCCCCCATATCTAGCTCTACCCGGATTCCCTTTAGAGGCCCCATCAAAGTTAGCCTTAATCCACCCCTAAGGAGGAAAACACTAGACTAGACCTTCTCTTCCTGTCTCCTTGCTGGTAGTAGTGGTAGTGAGGTTCCACCTGTCTTTGAAGCCATCTTTAGCAGCAGGTCCATGATCAGTGCCATAGAGGCATTCAAAAATATTCCTAAAAATTTTATCTGCCACCACTTCAGGAATAGCCCTTTTATCCCTAAAAATCCTATTGTTGTGCTCTTTCCAGATATTCCAGATAATAATTAGCAGAGTAAGTCTCCAAGTCTCCATAATTTTAGGATTAGAATTAGGGCATTGCCATTGCTGCCAAGAATCCCCAAGGGAGTTCGGGAAAACCCAACTCAGGTTCCACCTGCTTAAGATGATTTTCTAGATATCCTAACTAAAAGCGCATTGATTGAGAATATGGCAGGCTGTCTCTTCTTCCCTGCAACAAAGAGAAGACCTGTTAGGAAAAAAAATACCTCTTTTATGAAGGTTGTCCAGGGTTAAAACCTTATTTTGGATGAAAATCCAAAAGAAGATATTAACCTTTGGAACTAACTTCTTGTTCTAGACTTTAGCCCAGATGGGAATTTCATCCACTGGATCATTATGAATGGCCACAGCTGAGGAAATAGAATATTTCCCGTCCAGGGTTTCCCTCCATATCAATCTGTCATCTTTGTTGTCTCTAGGGATTTTAGCAGAGAGAGCAATCTGAAGGAACTTGAGCCCCAGACACTGCTGGCTAAAATAAATCTAGTTCCCATTTCTCCAGTAATCTCTGACTAGCTCACCAAACCTGGTTTTGAACCAGCCTTTCCATTCTTTAAGGATTGGGATTTCCTCCAGAGGTTTATCCAAAATCCATCTATCTTCCCAAAATCTTATTCTCCTCCCATCCCCAAGGTTCCAAGTTCTGCCAGTAGTAGCCCAACTTTTAGCAGATTGAACAGCATTCCATATAGCTGATCCTTCAACAATGAAAGAATTGTCAAGGAATTCTTCCTCAGAAGGTTGCATATAGAGATATTTGTTTTTCCAGATTGAGTTTCATTCTCTTTCCTCCCCTTTCAATCTCCATATTTGTTTGGCTAATAAAGCTTTATTCATAGAACCAGTCTTCCTTAAGCCCAACCCACCTGAGGCCTTAGGGGAACAAATTTTATTCCATGTAATAAGGGGTATTCTATTTTTGACTTCCACCCCCGACCAAAGGAACTTTTTTGGGATTCTTTCAATGGCTTCCACAAACTTTGTGGGGATTTTGAACAAGCAAAGAGCATAAACAGGAAGATTTTGGAGAGTGACTTTGAGCAGAGTAATTTTGCCCACTTGACTAAGGACCAAGCTTGTTAGAGCTTACCCGGTTAGGGGATTTCAATTCTACTATAATTGTTAGAAAACAACAGGAGTTTGTTTGATCTGTCTGAATAGCACTACACTTGCTTGATCAGATCCTTTTAAGCTACTATCTACCTTTACTCAAACTTTAGACTCATCATCTGGTTTGGCAACCACATACTCAACTGATCTCTACCAACTCTTTCAACTAGACAACATCATCGACCTTATAAACAAATCAATTAGGTCAGTAACACAACAAAAACCTAATTCTCTCATCGAGATTACAAACAAGTCGGTACAAGTATGACCATTGGATTACATAACAATCTCTACACATCAATCAAGAAAACCTCAACCACTCCTTGATTACCTCTTCATCGAGCTCGGTAACTCATCACATGATTTGCATTAGATGCAATATACTTTTCCCATTCCCTAGACAAACAAACACACCAAAACATTTTGAACTTGTCTTCATACAATGACCATACTGTTAGGGTTTCCAGCAGATCCGAAGCAAATATGAACTAACAATTATATGCAGATTTAAATATGAAAGATAAAGAAATAAAACAAGACACATATAACACAGAGATTTAACGTGGTTCACCCAGAATGGGTTATGTCCACCATACACAGTCGTCCAATCTTTCTTATTATCCAGCAAAAATAGTACATCAACCTTACAATGCCTTAAGCATCCCAGCCGCTTATAACATGCATTTTTAGGGCAACAAACAAAGTCGACCTTTTTAGGGTTTTATTACAATGTCGGTTTTCATCAACGAAACACGGCAAAAAAAAATTTCTCAGGGGCTTCCGCCCCCAAACCCCTGCCCGGGGCCCAGCCCAACCTCGGACCCTGGCGAGGATACGTGCTGAGTGTACAATACTTGGCTGATCAGTCACCACATTTCAAAAATCTCCCACTTGGAGACTGATCAGGCTCCACACCAAACAATCTCCCACTTGGAGATTGATACTACACGACACCACTGTACATGCAACATCCGCTAGATAAAACACTAGGACTTGACTGGTATAAATTCCATAATTATCAATCAAGAAGACCAACAGAAACTGATGAAGAAATCAGCTTCTCCTGTGGAACTGCCTTTGTGAACATATCGGCAGGATTCTCACTTGTGTGAATCTTCTCAAGCCGTAACTGACCCTCCTCCAAAATAGTCTGGATGAAGTGGTACCTGAGCTGAATGTGCTTTGTCCTTGAATGAAAAGTAGAGTTCTTTGCAAGATGAATGGCACTCTAGCTATTAGTATACAATGGGCTATCCTCTTGTGTCTGACCCAATTCCTTCAGAAAACATTGCAACCAAATCATCTCCTTGCTGGCTTCTGTAGCAGCAACATACTCAGCTTCAGTGGTTGAAAGTGCAACAACCTTTTGCAGCCTAGAAATCCAACTGACTGCAGTTCCCCCTATAGTAAAAACATACCCTGTAGTACTCCTCCGTGAATCAATATCACCCGCTAGATCAGAGTCAACAAATCCACTCAGAGAAGCATTAGATCCTTTGAAACATAATGCCTTCGTAGTAGTTCCTTTCAAATACTGAAGAATCCATTTCACAGCATTCCAATGCTCCATACCCGGATTACCCATAAACCTGCTCACAACTCCCACTGCATGTGCAATATCTGGCCTTGTGCATACCATTGCATACATCAAACTGCCAACAGCTGATGAATACGGGATGTTAGACATTTTATTAACCTCTTCCTATGCCTTTGGGCACATCTCCTTAGTCAATTTGAAATGACTAGCCAAAGGTGTACTAACTGCTTTTGCATTCTGCATGTTAAATCTTTTCAACACCTTCTTTATATACTCACTTTGGGACAAATTCAAGGTTCTATTTTTCCTGTCTTGTGTAATCCTCATACCGAGAATTTTCTTAGCTGCACCCAAATCCTTCATAGCAAATGACCTAGCTAATTTCTGTTTAAGATCATTTATATGTTGCATGTTAGACCCAGCAACAAGCATGTCATCAACATAAAGCAACAGGATAATATAACTGCCATTATCAAATCTCTTAAAATATATACAATGATCAGAATGACATCTATGATAACCGTGTTCAGCCATGAAACTATCAAATTTTAAATACCATTGTCGGGGTGCTTGCTTTAGGCCATACAGACTTTTCTTCAACCTGCACACCAAGTTCTCCTTACCTTTGACCTCATATCCCTGTGGTTGCAACATGTAAATTTCCTCCTCCAGATCTCCATGGAGAAAAGTTGTTTTGACATCTAATTGTTCAAGATGTAAATCATCTGCAGCCACAAGACTAAGTACAGTTCTAATTGAAGTCATTTTTACAACTAGAGAAAATATTTCATCATAATCTATACCCTTTTTCTGTGCAAAACCTTTTACCACAAGTCTGGCCTTATATCTTTTCTGAACTTCTTCCTCCTCCTTCAGCCGATAAACCCATTTGTTAGGCAAGGCTCTTTTTTCTGTAGGTAAAGGGACTAAGTCCCAAGTCTTATTTTTCATCAAGGAGTCCATCTCCTCTTTCATGCGTAGCTCCCACTATTGTTTGGCATCTACCTGCATTGCTTCTTCATATTCTTCTGGTTCACCAGAATCCGTTAATAAAATAGAATACAAAGAAGGAGAAAATCTTTCAGGGGGTCTACTTGTCCTCGTAGAACGTCTAACACTTGCAGGAGTTTGTGGGACAATCTGTTGTTGCTGAGCATCAGGTACCTGTGGTATTTCATTTTCAGGAATCTCATCCAACACCACATATTCTTGTTTGTCCTGTTCATGCTTCTTTTCCTGCATCTGTTCTTCATACATAACCTTCTCATTGAATACAACATCTCTACTTCTAATTATTTTCTTATTTTCAAAATCCCATAACCGATAGCCATATTCATCTATCCCATATCCAATGAAGGTACATTTCTAAGATTTAGCATCAAGCTTGGTTCTGTTTTCTTTATCAATATGGACAAAAGCTTCGCAACCAAAAGTTTTTAGAAAAGAATAATTTACCTTTTTACCAGTCCATGCCTCCTCTGGAATACCACCATCCAAAGGGGTTGAAGGTCCTCTATTTATCAAATAGACAGCAGTATCTACAGCATCTGCCCAAAAATGTAAGGGCAATCCAGCATGCAATCTCATGCTCCTCGCACGTTCCATAATAGTCCTATTCAATCTCTCTGACACACCATTTTCCTGTGGAGTTCCTGGAACTGTCTTCTGCTTTCGAATCCCATTTAAGGAACAGTAATCTTCAAATGCTTTGCTACAATACTCACCTCCATTATCCGATCTGAGACACTTCAACTTTTTCCGTGTCTCATTCTCAACCAAAGTTTTCCATTTCTTAAAAGTTTCAAAAATATCTGATTTTTGTTTTAGGAAATATACCCATGTTTTTCTGGTTGAGTCATCAATAAAAATAACATAATAACAAGAGTCGCCAAGAGATGATACCTAAGTCGGTCCCCATACATCTGAATGTACAAGCTCTAACTTCTCACTCTTCTTCTCTTTCCCAACCTTGAGAAATCTGACTCTTTTCTGTTTAACATAAACACAGTTTTCATAGAACTCTAAATCAATCTTCTTTAGTCCTAGCAATAGATTTTTGGAGTGAAGGATTTTCATCCCTTTCTCACTCATGTGCCCAAGCCTATGGTGCCACATTATCGAATCTGTTCTTGCAACATTTATTGTTGTTGTCCCTGCAGTAACTTTATCTATAGCAGCTAAGGTAGAGTAAGTGTTACCAGTACACATATATAATGTGCCTACCTTCACACCTTTAGCTACTACTAATGATCCTTTAGTGACCTTCCACATACTGTCTGAGAAGGTAACTATGCAACCTTCACTACCTAGTTGCCCTGTAGAAATTAAATTTCTTCTTAAATTAGGAACATGTCTTACCTCCTGCAGAAACCAGTCATTACCATTCTGCAACTTGATCTTTATCTTTCCTTTTCCAACAATTTGATAGGGCTCATCATCACCCAAATATACCTGTCCAAAATCACCTTGAACATAATCTAGAAAATATTTTCTATGGGGTGTAGCATGAAATGAAGCCCCAGAATCTATTACCCAAGAATCATTAACATTATCCAAACATAAGATTAAAGCATCTTGTAAAGTATTACTTGCAATATTAGCTTCCTTACTGTCATTTTCATTTTTGTCTCCTTCTTTGTTTTTCCGAGACCAACAATCTTTCTTTAGATGACCAGGCTTTTCGCAGTACCAGCAATCTTTCTTTCCTCTAGATTGAGAGTGTCCTTTCTTTGACTTCCCTCGTGACTTCTCATTCCCAGGGCCTTTTCCTCTTTCCTTTGATCTTCCTCTATTCTCCACATTCAAAACACTACCCGATGATGTTGAAGTCTCACCTGTGTTTTTCCTTCGCATTTCCTTGTTTAGGATAACACCAACAATATCATCAAATACCAGAGTATTTTTACCAGAGACAGAGTTACTTACAGCCATAACCAAGCTATTCTAGCTTTCTGGCAAAGAACATAAAATCAAGAGAGCCCTAACCTCTTCTGCAAAGGTAATTTTTACCGAAGACAATTGACTGATAATTGTATTAAATTCATTTAAGTGCTCCGCTACAGATCCTCCCTCACTCATTTTCAAATTAAACAAACGCTTCATAAGAAATACCTTATTCGAAGCCGAGGGTTTCTCATACAACTTAGCCAATGTTGCCATCAAATCTACAATCATTTTTGCTTCTGTTATATTGAATGCTACAGACGACGCAAGACACAATCGAATGGATCCTAGTGCCTTTCTATCTAAAATGTCCCACTCTTCATCTGATATTGTGGTTGATTTCTTTGCCTTTCCTTCCAATGGCCGCCACAAATCCTTTTGATACAGGTAATCCTCCATCTGCATTTTCCATAACTGATAATTCTGGTCGTTAAACTTTTCGACCTTGAATTTGGAATCCTCCATTGCTCCCACTCAAATCTGAAAGTCCTGCCAATTTATAGAAACCCTCGCTCTGATACCAATTGTTAGGGTTTCAAGCAGATCCGAAGCAAATATGAACTAACAATTATATGCAGATTTAAATATGAAAGATAAAGAAATAAAACAGGACATAGATAACATAGAGATTTAACGTGGTTCACCCAGAATGGGTTACGTCCACCATACACAGTCATCCAATCTTTCTTATTATCCAACAAAAATAGTACATCAACCTTACAATGCCTTAAGCATCCCGGCCGCTTATAACATGCATTTTTAGGGCAACAAACAAAGTCGACCTTTTTAGGGTTTTATTACAATGTCGGTTTTCATCAACGAAAAACGGCAAAAAAAAATTTCTCGGGGGCTGCCGCCTCCGAACCCCTACCCGGGGCCCAGCCCGGCCCCGGACCCCGGCGAGGATACATGCTGAGTGTACAATACTTTGTTGATCAATCACCACATTTCAACACATACATGTCACCATCATTACCGCTCAACATCAAATCATAAACCAACATAACCAATTCAACAACCTTAATCGGTTAGGGTTTAACAAAAACAACTGGTAGGGTTTACTGGTTACATTACATAGATAGGGTTTAACCTTTTACACCGGTTACCGGTTTACCCTTTTACACCGGTTACCGGTTTAACTCACAAACTTACATAGCGGTTTACAATATCTTTCACAAAGCTCTTCCTACTGGTTACAAGACAATATCAATAATAACAACAATATCAAGAAATATCATTACTGGTTAATTGACATCAATGACAACATAAGATATCATTAATGTAATCTTCATGCAAATGCCAACAATCTCCCCCTTTGACATTGATGGCAATACAAATATCAATACCATTGACTGCTAATGTGATCGTAAGTAGGAATCCTGGTTTACATTACCAAGTATTCACATTCTCTCTCTGTTTTCAACCTGTCACTGGTTTTCCTTCCCATAATCACATAATTATTCTCCCCCTTTGACAACAATGCCAAATTGAAAGTAAAACATGTAATGTCAAATTTTCATTATGCATCAACAACATACTGCAACTTGATGTTCCCCCTGTGGAATACATCCACTTCTACACCAATCCTTGTAAAATTATGCAAGTAGTTCAGGGACTGATGCAATCAACATCATGGTCAACTAACCTCATGAAGGGGTGCAACCCCTAGTTGACTTCTAAGATACTCAAATGTAGTCTTAGGTAGAGGTTTGGTAAAAATATCTGCAAGCTGCTCCTTGGTAGAAACATGCTCTAAGATAACATCTTTGATCTGCACTTTTTCCCTCAAGAAATGATACTTCAATTCAATGTGCTTGGTTCGTGCATGCAAAACAGGATTCTTGGAAATATTTATGGCACTTGTATTATCACATAAATCTATATAGGTTCTGAAATATTCATCTTAAAACCTTCCAAAATGTGCCTCATCCAAATAGTTTGTGTGCAATTCATATAAGCTACAACATACTCAGCTTCAGCAATAGATTGTGAAGTACAACTCTGCTTTTTACTACTCCATGAAACAAGCCTTCCTCCAAGAAAAAATGCTCCACCGGTTGTGCTTTTCTGGTCATCAACATTTCTTGCCCAATCAGCATCTGTGTATACCTTCAAATCAAAGTTTCCTCCATATGGATACCATAACCCATAGTCAACAGTACCTTTCAGGTATCTAAAAATTCTCTTGGTTGCTATCAGATGTGTTTCCTTAGGATTCTTCTGGAATCTAGCAACTATGCCAACCACATGGGCTATGTCCCGTCTACTATGAACAACATAGTTTCATTTGTCAATCATTGACCTATATTCCTTCTCATCAACAAACTTAGATTCATCTTCCTTAGACAACTTCCAACCTGTAACCATTGGTGTCCCAATTGGTTTACAGTCACTCATGCCAAATGTCTTTAAAACCTCTTTCACATACTTAGACTATGTAATAAAAATACCATTCTTCATTTGATGTATCTGCAAGCCTATGAAATTTTTTATTTCCCCTACTAAAAACATTTCAAACTCATTTTTCATTTCATCTGCAAAATTGTTGCTCATGACATCATTACCTCCAAATATGATATCATCAACAAATACTTCATTGACCAGTATTTTATTTCCTTCAGACTTGATATATATGTTACTATCATCACTGGTTCTCATAAATCCTATCTTCATCAAATCTGTATGAAGCCTTTCATACCATGCTCTAGGTGCCTACTTTAATCCATATAAAGCCTTATGCAATTTGCATACCATGTCTTTCTCATCAGTCAAAGCATAACCATTTGGCTACTCTATGTATACTTCTTCTTCCAATATCCCACTCAAAAATGCAAACTTAACATCCATCTGATATACCTTGAACTTCTTATGGGCTGCAAATACAAATAAAGTTCTGACACCTTCCAGTCTTGCTACTGGTGCAAAAGTTTCTCCATAATCTTCTCCTTCTTCGTGCGCATAACCCTTGCAAACCAATCTTGCCTTGTTGCGAACTACAACACCATCTTCATTCAACTTGTTCCTGTATACCCATTTAGTACCTATAACATTCTTATTTACCAGTCAGGGTACTAGTGTCCAAGTGTTGTTCTTCTCAATTTGATCCAATTCCTCCTCCATAGCTTTAACCCAATGATCATCACCAAATGCTTCCTTAGCAGTTCTTGGTTCAATGGTGGAGATCATGTAAGAATTCTCTCTGATTCTTCTTCTGGTTAGTACTCTAGCATCCTTATCTCCAATAATATGTTCACGATTGTGATTTAGTCTCACATATCTAGGAATAACATGATCATTTTCTTCAGGTTCAGCTTCTTCATTATCATCATCTTCTTCTAAATTTATCTATTTTGGTTGAACAAGTGCATCAGAATTTGCTTTGCTAGTTTTAGATTTCACAGTTTCTAGTTCCAAAAACAAAATGCAAGGATCTTCATCCTTTTTCTCTAAACTAGTTCCTTTTGAGACTTCAATAAATTCATCCATTAAACATCAGCACTCTCAACAATTCTTTGTGTCTAGTTGTTAAAACATTTGTAGGCCTTACTCTTGGTGGAATAGCCAAGAAATATACCCTCATCACTTTTAGCCTCAAATTTGCTAATGTAATCACCTCTCTTAATAAAACATTTGCTTCCAAATATCTTAAAATAGCTAACATCAGGTGATCTTCCATACCAATATTCATAAGGAGTCTTTTCCTTACCTCTCTTTACCAGAACCCGATTCACGGTGTAGACAGTTGTACTGATAGCTTCTCTCCAAAAGGTTTTCGCTACACCTCCTTGTATCAACATTGTCCTAGCAGCTTCAACAACTGACTGGTTGTTTCTCTCTGCGATACCATTCTATTGTGGTATCCTTGGTGCAGAAATTTGTCGTTTGATACCATTCTCTTTACAATACCTAGTGAATTCCTCAAAAGTAAATTCACCACCTTGATCTGTCCTCAGACATTTTATCTTCTTACCACTCTCTTTCTCATCTAAGGCCCTGAATGCCTTGAACTTAGCAAAAGCTTCAGTCTTATCTTTCAAGAATGTGACCCACATCATCCTTGAGCAATCATCAGTGAGAATCATGAAATATTTGTTGCCTTGAACTATTTTTGTTCTTATTGGTCCACAAAGATCTGTATGAACCAATTCTAACAAGTGCTCTGCTAAAAAGGATTTGCTTTTGAAAGTTGAAGAAGTCATCTTTCCTAACTGACATTCTTTGCAAAGAGCATTAACTGGTTTGTCTAACTAAGGCAAACCTCTCACTGTCTTGGACTTACTCACTTTAATAATGTTATCAAAGTTTATATGATAAAATATCCTATGCCAAAGCCAACTATCATCTATTTTTGCAATAAAACAGTTGCTAACTTTAGAATTAAGGTGAAACAAGTTACCTTTAGTTTGTTTCTCGGTTGCAATCAATTCACCTTTGTTGTCAAACATTTTGCACATACCATTTTCAAACTCCAGTAGGTATCCTTTGTCATTGAGTTGTGCCATAGTCAAAAGATTGTGCTTTAGTCCTTCAACCCAGTAGACATCATCTGCACTGCTCTTCCCATTAAGATAAATAACTCCTTTACCTTTAACCATGCAGGGTGAGTCATTGCCAAATCTAACAACACCGCCATCAAATTCTTTCAAGGAAAGAAATTTGTTGCGATCATCGGTCATATGATGTGAACAACCACTATCAATGATCCAATCATCAGAGTTATCCATCCTGGATACTAATGCCTTCTGGTCTAATATATCTTCCTTAATAGCTACAAACACAATATCTTCACTAGCATCACCATCAGATTCTTCATCAGTAATACCACTATCAACAATAATAAGACAATCTCTCTTGCCTTTACCCTTATACTTCTTGAATTTATCTCTCTTGTGTTCATTTTCACCATTAGGATAGTTAGCAGCAATGTGACCAATCTTGTTGCATGCAAAACATTTTTAAGGTAATTTACCTCTATATTTACCAGTGGCTCTAGGAAACCGCTTTGCCAACAATGCTTCAAGCTCCACTAAATTGTCTTCATCATCAGCATCTCTACTGGATCTAGATTCATAACCATGACTAGTATCTCTACTTTTTCTCATAGATGGGTTAGAAATAGAAGCTCTAAATTCATACTCATATTTATGTACACTACCATCATAACCGTGCAATTCAAAAGCAGTAAGCTTGCCAATGATGGAGTCAAGAGCTACCTTAGTTTTGTCAATGGACTTCAGCTCCTGAATAGATGCAACTCAGATAGCATAGACCGGTAGCAAGGTTCTCAGTACCTTACTGATCACTATGGCATCTTCCACTTTCCCTCCTGCACTCTTAATTTCACTGACTATCTCTTTTATCCTTTGACCATACTGGTGGATATTCTCACCTTTAGTCATCCTCATGTCATCAAAATTTCCTCTTAGACACTCCTCTTTAGCAATCTTAACATGTTCATCACCGCTATAAATCTCTTCAAGTTTTTTCCATACCTCATATGCAGTTTCAAGACCATGAACATCTACATATTCAGCATCAGGTAAGGAACTGATAATAGCCTCCAATGCTTGATGATTTTCTTGTTGTTCTTTCTTCTGATCATCAGTCAAAATCCCAGTAAGTGCATTATACTTAGTAGCTACATGATCCCAATACTGACTTCCCAGACTCTTGATGTAAATTTTCATTATGTCGCTCCATATCCTATAGTTTTCTCTGTTGAACTTCAAACCTTCCTTCTTCATCATGATCTAGAAGATCTTTTTCTCAAGTTGTTAGGCTTAGACCTTAGAGGACCTGAGATGCTCTGATACCAATTGATGGTATGATGAAACAATAAGTATCTGGTAGATTATTGAGAGGGGGGGGTGAATCAGTAAATAGAAAAACTAATACAAACTTTCCCAATCTCAATCTCAATCACACAAAGTAAACTTATCAATGAAATACCACTGTCAAGATAAATACTCATGAGAAAACCAATTGACTGTTACAGCAACTTAACAGTAAACAACATTAAACTTGTAAACATCCAAATGCTTTATCATATGTCAACATACTCCATTTCTCAATGCTTCTGGTCATCATGCCTTATCAGAAATATTTAAGTAGTTAATCAAATCAACCATAAGATAAAAACCACAAAAACATTCACCACATGACACAAGTATTTTTGACGTGGAAACCTAAATAGGTAAAAATCACAGTGAGATGGAACTCACAAGATAATATCTAAACTCTTCAAAAGTTTGCCCTGTTAGGAGCCAAGCCTATTAAAGCTCTTACAAAAGTCCTATTAAGAACTAATACTGTTAGGAATCACCCGGTTAAGGGATTGACTACAAATGCCTTGTTAGAAACAATACCCTGTAAGGAGTAACCTCAGTAGAGGATTTGAAAATCCAATCTAATGGATCACCTTGTTAGAGGATTTAATAAGTAACCAAGCTTGTTAGAGCTTACCCGGTTATGGGATTTCAATTCTACTGTAATTGTTAGAAAACAACAGGAGTTTTCTTGATTTGTCTAAATAGCACTACACTTGCTTGATCAGATCCTTTTAAGCTCTTATCTGCCTTTACTCAAACTGTAGACTCATCATCCGGTTTGACAACCACACACTCAACTAATCTCTGCCAACTCTTTCAACTAGACAACATCATCACCCTTATAAACAAATCAATCAACACAACAAAAACCTAATTCTCTCATCGAGATTACAAACAAGTCGGTACAAGTATGACCGTTGGATTACATAGCAATCTCTACACATCAATCAAGAAAACCTCAACCGCTCCTTGATTACCGCTTCATCGAGCTCAGTAACTCATCATGTGCTTTGCATTAGATGCAATACACTTTGCTCATTCCCTAGACAAACAAACGCATCAAAACATTTTAAACTTGTCTTCATACAATGACCATACGTGTCACCATCATTACTGCTCAACATCAGATCATAAACCAACATAACCAATTCAACAACCTTAATCGGTTAGGGTTTATCGGATACATTACATAGATAGGGTTTAACCTTTTACACCGGTTACCAATTTAACTCACAAACTTACATATCGGTTTACAATATCCTTCACAAAGCTCTTCCTACCGGTTACAAGACAATATCAATAATAACAACAATATTAGCAAATATCATTAACAGTTAATTGACATCAATGACAATATAACATATCATTAATGCAATCTTCATGCAAATGCCAACATGGCCCAGAGAGAGAGAGAGTGGGGGAAATTGATATAGATAGAGTAAAATATAGATAGATAGAGAGGGATAGAGATATATGTATAGAAAGAGATAGATAGACGAGCTGAAAAGAGATGGAGATAAATATAGAAAAAGATATATTGTGCGAGGGATATGGAGCAAATGAGAGAGAGGGGGGCAAGAGTGAGAGAAAGGAGCTGACAAAAACAAGTAATATAGAGAGAAAGGTTTAAACTTTAGAGAGAGGAAGAGAGATAAAAAGGGGGAAAGATAAAGATAAAGATATAGATAGAGAGAGGAAGAAACATGGAGTGTGTGAATATACATTAGAGGGCAAAATTAGAGAAATATAAAAAAGAGGGAATGATGGGGAGATAGGGATAAGTCAGATAGAAAGAGGGAGAGAAGAGATATATAAGGTTATAAAGAAATAGATATAGGGATAGAAAGGATCTAGAGAGTAAATACAACTTGTAAAATATAGAGGGGGTGAGCAAGAGGGAGAGATAGAAGGAGAGAAAAAGGGGGAAAGGAAGAAATAGAGATAGAAAGATGGTGAGAATTAGAGAGGGGAAGATAGAGAGATAGAAAGATAAAGATATAGGAAGTGATATATGGAGAGGTAGACAAAGATATGAAGAGAGTGATAGATATGAAGGAAGAGGAGTGTATAATATCTAAAGATGGTGAGATATAAAATAGAGATAGGGAGGGAGAAATAGGTTGGAAAGATTGGCATATTCAACTAAACTCTTCTCTATGGGCTTATCGCACCAGTATCCACACACCGACAGGTGCCACACCCTTCTCTCTTGTATATGGATCAGAAGCCATATTGCAAATCAAAGTAGAGATACCCTCTCTATGTGTATCACTAAAAGGTCTCATCCCAGATGAAGAACAAAGAGTATCTAGACTGCAAGAGTCAGAACTGATCCATGAACGAAGACAAAATGCCTTTGATCATCTAAAGGTATATCAACAAAGAATGTGTTGGATCTATAATCACAAGGTTAAACCATGAATCTTTCAAGTGGGAGAACTAGTGCTAAAGGAAAATTCATGCAACCAGGCAGATCGAGAAAAGAAAGGAAAGTTTGAACCAAACTGGTTAGGTCCATTTATGGTCACATCAGTATTCGGATCAGGAGCATATCAGCTATCAACACAAGACGGAGATCAACTTGAGGAACCTATCAATAGCATGTATCTGAAGAAATTCTATGTCTGAAAAATAAAAATAAAAATAAAAATAAATTATTTAAAAAAAAATTTAAAAAAAAAAGAAAGAAAGAAAAAAAAAAAAGGTGAAAAAATCAAAAAAATCAAAAAAACAGTGAAAAAATCAGAAAAATAAAAAATAGTGAAAAATCAGAAAAATCAAAAACAGTGAAAAATTAGAAAAAAATCAAAAACAGTGAAAAAGCAGAAAATCCAAAAAAATCAAATATCAGAAAAAGTGCAATAAAAACAGATGGTGAAAACCTGGCAAACAGGCGCTATCTGTCAGCTAGCTCTTCCATCTATTAGTTCATGCATCTTTCCACTTTCATTCATTTTCCATCAGCACTGATCATCATAAAGCCTTTGTACAATACGCAGGCATCCCAGGTGGCTTCTTGTCATGGTTTGGATCATTGGATATACCATAGCAACTTTGTTTCTAGGCTTGGGGCAAAATCCTACACCTAGCTGGGGGCAAATCTCTTGATCATTTTGAGCTTAATCAAACAGGTAGAACAACAGTTAGACAACTCTTAACAAGTGAAAACTGAGACACATCCAACATTGAACACAAGATTTAACTATCAACTATCAAGCTATCACGAAGTCAATCTAAGCACATCACACACTTTTCAGTGGATAATATTTTTTGGATAATGATTGTAACATGATTGTTCAACTTTTCTATATATTGCTTTCCGCTATCATGATTTCTGAGTGACTCCAAGATGTTATTGACTAGAGGAACAAGGAAGAAACATGATATTTTTCTTATCTGTTGTCTGAAAATTAATCATTAATATGTGCAAATTTGTCTCGGGACATGATCATCAAAATATCATTGAAGACATTTCTGATTTGCGTATTGAAATGATTAATACTGCCTGTTTTACACAAGCAACACTCATGTCATCTTGGTTCAATTATACCTAGATGCTTGTGCTAACTTGCTATATCAAAATCCAGGAAAGAAGTGCTCAAGTCATCATGGTTTAATTATACCATTGATGTTTGCACTCACTTCCCATATTTCAAAAGCTCAATGATGACAAAAACGCAAAAAAAATCCAATTACTAGTCTGGTCATAGTTTGCATTCCATTGCATTTTCATTTGCATTTTAGCTTGCATTTCATTCTTGCATGGGATCCTACACGCTCCTTTTATCCAAGGTTAAATCTATCGCAGGAATCATCAAAGTATCATCACAAGTGTATACGCAATCAAAATGATGAACTCATATCTCTCCAGATATTGTCGACCCAATGAAAATCTTTTGTTATCTCTCTCAACAGAATTAACAATCAACATATCCAAATATTTCTGCAACTTGATATCAACAAACTGTCAGTTCTTTATCTATCAACCTTATCAAATCAAATCAATCAATCAAACCTAATCGGTTTGGATCATGTCTTATATAGGATGAATCCTTCCTGAAACCAGATGATCTGATTCTGATTCATGTCTTATACAGGATGTATCCTTCCTGAAACCAGACGTTCTGATCATGTCTTATACAGGATGAATCCTTCCTGAAACCAGACGCTTTGATCATCGTTGTGTTATACAGGATGAATCCTTCCTGAAACCAGACTGAATCTAATCAATCAAGATTTTTCAATCTTATCCATTCAAGCAATCAAGCTAATCGAAGAACTCGCATTTTCATCAAACCACAGTTGCAGAAATCAAATCAAATCTATCGGGATATCAATCTCGCAAAAACTCCAAAGATCAATTATCTCAATTGATCTCCCGAGGGGGCATCATCATACCGAAATTTAGCAATCAAGAGCTGGGGCATCCTATCAAATCAATATCAACATCAAAATGAGATTATTCTTTGAATCAACGCATCATCACACCTCGCTTTATAGAGGGGCAAAATGTATACACCTAAAAATGGTCTGAAGATAATTAATTAAATAAGCAATTATTTAATTAATCTCCCTCCCCAATTTAATTAAATTCACTAAGCAATTTGATTAAATTCCCCCTTTCATCTACTTATTAATAAATCTAAGGATTTATTTAATAGGTTCATTTCACCCCTTTAATTAATTAATTCCCCCCATCAAAAACATTTCTTCTAATCCTTTAATTAATTAAAACAAATCAATCATGAGTTGTTGAGATTAATTAGCCATTTTCCATATTATTTGAATTTTAAATTCAAATTCTCCTAAATTCTACCATTCCTAAACCTAACCCACTCTACCTACCCACCATGTCCCCTTTCATCCAACATCTTCTAGAACCTTGTGACACTTGTCACTAAGTATTCCCTTTCATCCCACCTCTTCTAGAAGCCTCTTGACACTTGTCACCATAGAGATGACAGATGTTGCCTTTAATCCAACCCCCTTTTCCATCCTCCTCCAATTTAACCATTGATATCTTCAAATCAATCTTGACCGTTGATTCTTGCCACCTCACCCCTAGCCTTGGAAATCCTATAAATAGACCTCATTTTGGAGCTCAAAGGGTCCCAATTTCATATGATTTTTTCATATCATTTGATTCCTATCATTTGCATTCAAGCATTGTTGCTATAGGCATCTAGCTTTTAGTTTATCATTCTTAGCAATGTTATCATGCTCATTTTGGCTTAAATATTTAGCTTATTTCTTATCATAATCATGAACTCATATAGCTTAATCATGCTATCATTGCAAGATCATGCATTTTCTTCATTCAAATCCTCCATCTAAGTGTAGTCAAGTCACTGGAATTTGCATAATAAGATCTGAGAGCATTTTTCATACTCGCATTTACTAGGAGGCAATAAGTTGATTAGCTATGGTTTTGGCTTTCATTGTTTCAATTTGCTAACCATTGCTTGTAATGATTTATTGAGTGCATTGTGGTTGTAGGAACAGGTACACTTCACAGAACACGACACATTCCTCTCCCCAATTTAAACCATTGATTTCAATAAGTAGGTGGTTCACTTCATACATGGAATGCTTCAACATAATAATTATATATTTATAATATAAATTTTATAATGAAAATATATATTTTTCTTAAAAGCATAATCCTAATTTAATTTAAATATATATATATATATATAATTTTAATTATAATAATTAAATTAATCTCAAATATAATTAGTAGTTTGTAGTATAATATTATATTATTTTTTATATTTATGTAATATTAATTATAATTAGTTTTAATAAAATAACTATTAATAATTATAAAAGTGAAAATAGACATTTTTTAAATAACTTAATGAAAAATATTTAAATTTATGACTAAAAGTTATTAAATTATTTGGTATATATTAAAATGATTAAAAAAATTAAGATTTTCAAAAAGTATTAAAAAATAGAATGATTTCAAAAAATATATAAAATATAATTATAAAAAATACATATAATAATTAGGTTAATTTGAGGTAAAGCTTTAACTCTAAAATATTGGACTGCAATTTTTTGCATCATTATGCAGGTGGGCATCTCGAAGCGTGGCTGGGGGGATGAGGCGGTTGCAGATCCTTCGCTACTTGTGGATCCTTTTGGGCAGCATATGGGCCACGTTCCCCAGTGAGTTTTTCGAGGTGGGCAGTGGGTTGACATGGCTATTCAACAAGGTTTTTGACTTGGTGATCTTCAGCATGGTGTTCGACATGGTAATGAGGGTTCACATTGGGTGGTTGATCAATGGAGAGACTTTCGTTATCGCCTTGTTTCTGGTTGTTTCCATAGTTTTTTCCGACAGAGGGGATGGCATGGTCAGAAGGCTGTGAATAAGGTTTTTGGTGTTCGGCGACAAGGTTTTGGTGCCGATAATCTTAGGGCTTTCAATGGTGCCAATAAGGTGAAGCCTAGTTTGATTGTTGTGCCGAATGAGGGGGCTAGGGTTTCCTCCACTAAGGAGAACCGGGTAGAGTTGCAGTCAGCGGCAAGCCCTAATATTTCTTTACCAAGGGAAATTTCGGTTGGCACTGTTGGCAATGGTTGTCCTTTGGCTATTAATCATGATGTGGGCATTACGAAGCCACTGACTGTTTGGCTCTTGGTGCCCTCGATTGATGCCTCTATTAATTTTTTGAGTAAGAAAGCCCATGATCTTCAAGCTCTTACAATCATCATTCAGGTTTGGGGTGATGCTATTCCTCTTTCAAAATTGCAATGTAGGATTCATTCGCACTAGTATGGCACCTTGTATTTCCAAGTCTTGTATGCTAGTTCTTTAATTGTTGTTTTTAATTCATCTGAAGCTAGAGATAAGGCTTTAGAGGTCCCTTTTTTTCTGGTTGGGTAAGAATTTGATTTTTGTAGAGATTTGGAAACTCCTCTTTGAGCCTTCTTGGGTCTCCTCCAAATAGGTTCCTCTCTGGTTTAAACTTTCTCAGTTGCCTTCTGAATTTGTTGATTCTGATTTTTTACAAAAAATTGGGGATTCCTTTGGAAAGTTCTTATTATCTCATTCGGTATTTGAGGATGGCTTATTTTTTGTTAAAATTTGTGTTAGTTGATTCAAACATTTCCCCTCCTCGAACCTGCAATATTAGGTCTTCTGCTAGTATTTGGCATCAAAACATTGTTAGGGATTCTGATGGTTTTTCTCGATCCCCAGTATCTATGGATTCGGTTTTATTTTTTGATATGAAAAAGTTTAAATCTACTTCTAAGATGCTTGAATCTTTTGTTGAGAGGAATCTAGAGTCTCTTTCTTGGGCTAAAATGCAGACTTTGTTGAAGGATTCTAATATCCCATCTTTTATCCCTCCTTTGGACAAGACCTTGGCTGGGGTTGGTGTTGGTCCTAATAAAACCAGCTGTTATGTTCCTATAAATTCCTTGGGTCTTGATAAGGTCATTTGTGTTGATAATATTAATTTGTTGCCTACTAGTGTTGTTAATATTTCTTCAAAATATGTGGGTCTTGACAAGGTTAAATATGTTGATAAGGTTAATTCTTTGCCTATTGGTGTTGTAATAGAATATCTTGTATTCACGATTCCAATGGGAATTGTTTGTCTGATGATGGTGAAATTGCTTCAGAGGCTGTTAAATTTTTTAAGTCCTTGTTGTCTGCTGAGTCAATCTCTTTGGATAATAATTTTGTTAATTCAGTCCCTCCACTTGTTAATGAGGATGATAATAAGATGCTTATGGCTCCTTTTACTAATGGTGAGTTAAGAGAGGTGGTCTTTTCCATGCCTCCAGAGAAGGCTTCGGGGTTGGATGGGTTCACAACTTTTTTTTTTAGAAATGTTGGGACTTTGTGGGAAATGATGTTTTATTAGCCCTTGAAGAGTCTCGGTGAAATAGAACTATTTTGAAAGAACTAAATACTACCCTTATTGTCATTATTCCTAAGGTGGACAATCTTAACTCTTTCTCTGATTTTCGTCCTATTTCTCTTTGTAATACTTTGTATAAAATCATTACTAATGCATGGTTTTGTTACTAGAAGGGAAACTTCGGAGGGTGCAATTGTTGCACATGAGATTTTGCATTCCATTTCACTTCAGAAGACTTCGGATATGATTCTTAAACTTGAAATGCTTAAAGTGTATGGTCTGGTAGATTGGCATTCCTTAGTTTTTGTTCTAAATCACTTTGTCTTTGCTCATAGTTGGGTTAAATAGGTCTTATCCTACATTTCTTCTGCTCATTTTTCAGTTTTGATTAATGGTTCTCCTACTAGTTTTTTCTCTTCCTCTCGAGGGGTTAGGCAAGAGGATCCTCTCTCCCCCTTTCTGTTTATTCTTCTGGTGGAGACTTTAAGTAGGGCCATTTCTGATGCTAGTTCTTCAGGTCTTTGGAATGGTATTAAAATTGATGGGTATCTGACTTCGCAATCCCATTGTCTTTTTGCGGATGATACTCTCTTGTTTGGTTCAGCCTCACTGGCAGAAGCCAGAGTTATCAAAAATATTATTGATGACTACTCTTCCTTTTCTGGGCAAAAAGTTAATAGTCTTAAGTCAAAGATGTTTTTCCTGAATGTTTCCCCTCTAGTTCAGAATAGATTGACTCATTTTTGGGGTTTTCAAGTGGGTTATTTCCCTTTTAAGTATTTAGGCATTCCTTGTTTTGTTGATTGGATAAGGAAATGTTTTGGGATAAAGTGGTTCATGTGATATCTTCCAAAATTTCTTCTTGGAATCATAAATGGCTTACTTTAGCTGGTAAGATTCTTCTGATTAAGTCAGTGCTTAATGCCATTCCTATTTATTTGATGTCTTTTTGAAAACTCCTCCCAAGGTTGTTCATGATCTCAAGGTGTCTTTAAGATCCTTTCTTTGGAATGATAATATTGGGGGTAAGAAGAAGATTCCTCTATTAGCTTGGGATAGGGTTTATCTTCCTAAGGAGTTGGGGGGTTTAGGTATCAGAGACTTAGTTTCTCAGAACAAATCCTTGGGGGCTAAACTTGTCTGGAAGCTATATATGGACCCTTCAAGTAAATGGGCTTCCATTATGTTTGCTAAGTATTTGAGGGGGACTCTTAGAGAACGGCTTTTCACAGCCTCATCTCTCCCACAAGGATCAGCTTTTTGAAATTTTATTGTTAGTTGTAGATCGGTTATCCTTCCTCACCTCTCTTGGGTAGTATATAATGGGAAGAAGGCTCGGTTTTGGGATGAAGTCTGGAATGGTCATGTTGCCTTGTCTTCCATTCAGGATTGGTCTCCTTTATTTGATAGCCTTACTAGTCTCTGGGGTATTTTTGTTTTTGATTATTGTGATGTTGATACTTCAGGTCCTTATCCTATTTTTCATTGGAAATCTATTGATTCTCTGTCCATCAATAATGAACTCAAAGTTGCTTATGTACAGGAGCTTGAAAAAAGATTACTAGTGTTTCAAGATCGGGAGGATGTTTTGGTTTGGACTAAGAGTGCTTCAGTTTCTTATTCAATAAAGGAGGGGTACAAGGTCTTGTCTCATTCCTCTTCTTTCTCTCCTTGGCCTTCTTAGCTCTTTTGGCATTCGTCTTGTCTTCCTAAAGCTAGTTCCTTTTCCTGGCTCGTAGTTCAAGATAGAGTTCTCACTGGGATGAGATTAGATAGGCTTGGGGTTAGTGTGGTGTTTCCTTGTGTGTTTTGTGGTTTCTTCATGGAATCCATGGATCATGTATTTCTGCATTGCCCATTTTCCTTGGATTGTTGGTACTGGTTGTTTGGTATGCTTGGATGGTCTTCTGCTATTGGTCCTAATTTATTGTCTCATTTTTTGGCTCGGCCTTTGTTGTATTCGTCATCATTTTACTCTTCTCTTTGTGTTGTTGCTCCATCTATTGTCATTTGGAATATCTGGCTTGAGAGGAACTCTAGGATTTTCAAGCATAAATTTGCTTCATTGCCAGATGTGCTTGATAGGATTCAATCCTCCATTTCTGAGGTGGTGCTTTCTTATATTTATAAAAAAATGGAACATTTGTGCTCCTTTTCCCATTGGGATAATTGGGTGACATGGACATGGGTGTCACTTCGAGTCATTCCATCTCATGGGGTTGTAGCATCAAGCTTATCCTCTCTTGTCAAGTGTAGGCTTGCTAAATGGTCTCCTCCTCCACAATTCTCTTTTAAATTAAATTTGGATGGGGTTGCCAAGGGAAATCTGGGAAAGTCAGGAATTGGAGCTGTCCTTTTTTATCACAATTCTAAGATTGTCAAAGTTGTGTGTAAATATATTGGTGTTGGTTCCAACAATTCTGCTGAATTTCATGCTTTATCTTTCGATCTAGATTTAGCCATCTCTTTGGGAATTAAGGATAATGTCATTGAAGGGGATTCAATGCTAGTATTTCAATCGGTCTCTAATAAGAAATGTGTTTCCTGGCACTTACAATACCTTTTAGATCGAATTCTTGTTCAATTGAAGTGTTTTAGTTCTTTTACTATCTCTCACTGCTATAGGGAAATTAATTGTATTTCTGATTTTCTTGCTAATAAGGTTGTAGTTCAAGGTGTCGAGTATTTGGAAGTCTCCCCTAGGGATATTCCCTCTTCTTGAATTAGTGTTATTTTTTAAGTATTCCTTTGGTTGAAGTTTGGGATCAGGGGTCTCTTGCTCGATTAAGTATGGCATGTGTAATCTGATCTTTGGTGGGTTGATCATTTCTTTGGATGGGTGGTTTCCTTTTTGATTGTTTGCGTTCTATTGCTTCCATCACATTCCCTGTTCATTGTGGATGTTCTTTCATGTATTACATTAGGGAGGGTGTTGTCTTTCCTTATGGCAACATTTTTGTTGATGGCATACACGGTAAGTATTTCCTCTACGAGTAAGGAGGGTGATGGAGCTTCATCCGTGTGGTTTGTATCTTATCTGTCAGGCCGGACTTAGTTGATCATTCTCAGGTTTTGATGCCCTCACATAGTTGGTTATTACTGTTAGTGGGTATTTTGATCTGCAGGTTGGATGTTTTGATTTGGCTATCATGGTGGGAAGTGTTCTTTATTTGCCTTGGTTTTTAAGTTCGGGTGAGTGTATTACATTAAGGAGGATGGAAACATTTTTTTATGATGACATTCATGGTAAGTTTTTCTTTTTCAAGCGTGGAGGGTGTTTGAACTTCTTCTGTGCGGTGTTATCCAGTCTAGCAAATTGGGTTTATTTGGTTAATCACAAGTTTGATGCCCTTACTCGCTCTTATTCAACTGTTCATTATTATGAGTTGGCATTTCTTCTTTAGCATGATTTGCAGTTGGCTGCTTGATTTGGTAATCATGGTGGGAAATGCTTGGGTAAGTTGGTTTGCAACAGCTTCTCAGTGATGTCGTCTCGGTTAATCATTAAAGTTTCTTTGGTATTTATTTTTATCATGGTTTGCAGTCTGGTTGCTTGATTGAGTAATTATGTCTGGATGTGCTTTGTTCACTCCTTCAGCCAGTGGGTTTGGTAATTATGCTTGGGTAAGTTGGTTTCTGTACTTTTTGTGTTGTATTGTGCTTTGCCAAGGTAGTTTTCATGATGGTCTCTCTCACCTAGCTTGGATTATAAACGAGCTTTGTTTTTTCTTTATTCATGTTTTTCTCTCCTTTATTCTGGTGGTTCTTCTCATATATTAAGATGTCATGTTTCATACGAATGAATTTGTGAAGGCTTGAAAGATGGTGGTTGTCTTTGGGGTCTTGGAAATTGTAGGTGGTATGGTATATACGGTGGTTTCTTATTTCTCTTTTGCTTACTTGGCTATTTTTATGGGCTATTCTTTGGCTTGGCCTCATTTTGGTTCCATCGGGTTTCCAACATCCCCTTCTCCTTCTTATATGGATTATTCTTTGTTTGCTCACGATTCTTATCTTGGCAGGCTCACTTGTAGTGGTTTCTTTTCTTGTTCTTTGTCTCATGCTAATAAGTGGCTTGGAGACTTGTTCTTTGTAGACATGGGTAGTTTGTGGATGACTTTTTGTGTTGATCTTTCAATTTTAGGTGGTTGTTGCTCTTTTGTCTGATTTGAATGACAAATTATGCTTGTATGCCTCGCATGACAACTTCTTTTGTGTCAAATGAAAACATTATGTAATATGGGGAGGGGTTTTGGTGGAATGTGCCCAAGTGGCTTTTTGTAATGGGTAGGTAGGCTTTGTGTTATTAGAGCAATACTAAAGGGTTTTCTTACTGGTTCTTTCCCTTCAGTGCTCATTGAACCAAACACCTTGTATACATATATGTATATATACATGTATATATATATACATATACATGTATATATATATATATATACATATATATATATATATGTATATATATATATATATACATATATACATATATATATGTATATATACATATATGTATATATATATGTATATATACATGTATATGTATATATATATGTATATATATATATATGTATATACATATATATATTAATATAATTCAGTGGTATATCCACTTTTATCAAAAAAAAAATTAGGTTAATTTTTTAATAGAAATATTTGTATTTATTATTTTATTTAATTTCATTTAAACTAAATGAAATTCTTAAAATTGGTTTTATTATCTATATTTTGAGATAAAAAATGATTATTAAAATTTATATGCTTATTTAGAAAAAATATTTTATTTACAATATTATAAATGATAAAAAATGAAAAAAACTATTTAAAATAAACATTTCAGTTTTTAAAATACAAAGAAATCCAAAAAAACCTGAAAAATCTATCATCCCTAAAAATTTGCCCCTATAACACCAAATTTTTTAAACCAATCATAGTGTAGATAAATAATTTTTACAATATGTTAATTTTGAAAATATAAATCTTAACTTTACAAAAACCAAGCTTTTTTTTCAAGAATAAATAATAATCTCTTTTGATTGGTGCAAACTAATTGAATAAAGAGGGATAAAAGTACTAATAATATGAGGGTAATTTTCTAGTACTAATAAGTGGTTTGTTGAAAATAGGGATAAAAGTGTTTAAACTGTATATTGAATTTAAAATATTATAAAACAAATTATCATAATAATAAAAAATAATATGAGGGTAATTTTGTAATTCAAATGGTTGGCGAGATTGTACTAAGGTTTTGGGTTTTCCTCATGTAGGTTTAAGGTTCAACTCTAACCAACTAGGATTGTTCGTTGGTTGTGTTGTTTGAGCTCGTACACTTGACTTATAAAAGTAAGCTCGAGGCAAGGTGTGTAGGGATACCCTATGGTTACCAAAATAACTTTTTTAAGAATATATATCGATACATGCTGACATTGGCATGGTGTGATGGATAAAATGTGGTGTTGTTCTTGTCACCAAGATTCAAACCCCATTGGGATGTTATTGTTGATTGTTATATATATAAAGAAGGTAGAAGAGTAATCAATAGTCTTGTTAATTAAAGCTTAAAATTAGAGATTTTTTTTCAACAATTTGACAAACCTACTCAGATAGAATGTTTGATCAAGGCTTAATCATGTTGAAGACCCCTTGGGTGGTTGATGGACCTTTCAATGTCATCATGTATCATGATAGTCGTGATTTATTGATATTAACTACCTTGTGGTATTGGTTTTATTGGTTGGTCATTCCACCTTATTTTGAGACCATCATAACTCTAAACATGTTGTTTGGGTGTCACAAGGGCAAAAGGAAAAGACCCCAAGGGAGTTTTCATATTACCATTAATGTAGGGTGTGTAATTTGGCATTGATGATCCAAGGTGGTGGTAGTGGGCTAACAATGAATGTCTTTCCCATAGAATTGATAGTTGGCCTCATAATTATCCTTTTTGGATTCCTCATTTTCCATATTGTAACTTGGTTAATATTGTCTTTTGAAGCTATTTCTATTGGCACATATACCATTGGTGAAGGTATATTAAGGGTTGATCCCTCTTCCTACAAAAATATTAAATTAAACAAGAAGATTTGGGATATTTTTAGTAAGGGCAATGCAGTTAATTATTTTGAGTTTATCCAAAGACTTGACCCAACTCTTTCCATTCAATTTGCTAAAACTTGGATCATCGAGAAGGTGAAAATTGGAAATGTAGAATTTGAAGTCAATGAAAGGTTTATATAAGATGATAAGGGGTTGAGCACTAATGATTTGATGGTTAGAAGAATAGGCAAGGGCAAGGTAAATGAATATATCAATTCCTTCTTCATTGGTGATAAATAACTCACTATAGTGGGCTTATTTTTAATCAAGTACTTCACCTTTGAAGGGAAGATTGAATGCATCTACACTTACCATTTTCATCTCTATTACCACCTCCATCACAATTTCTAAGTAATTTTTTCTCTTGTCCCTATTGGTAATTTTGTTAATGAAGTAAGGTGCAACAAGATGACCTTATCATTGCACTAGGATCGCATATTTTGTCTTTATCACTATTGTTTTGATAAATCTATTGTTAGTGGTTTCAACCATTAATTCATGATAAATAGCCCTAGCCCTTCAATGAAGAAGAGGAAAAAGGTTAGCCTTGTGTTTACTCCCTCATTGGCTCATAAGTTCCCCTCTCCTTCAAAGAACCACATGCTTCAATAGGGGGATATGAAACACCCAAATTCTAAATTGACTCCTTGCCCCTTTCTCACCTAATTTTAGAAGTGAAGAGTGAAATTGAATATAAAAGGGTAAAATGAAATGTAACTTGGCTATATTAATAGTCCTTAAACCCAACGCTGTATAAAGAGAGTTAGTGAGAATAGTGCTACTAGAAAATTTTCATGTATTGTTTCTCATCAGCCTAATACAGGTCTTTTCTACCCTTGTTGATGAGGTCAATGCCATGGATTCAAGTGGTGATGAGGATGGATTGTATGTGCCTTAATCAAATGCTAATGTTAGTTTGTGTAGTATTATAATTTCCCCTACTTATAGTGGGAAGGATAAGAAGAATAATGTCATTGCTATTGTTGAGGAGAGAAATGTGACTTGTATGAAAAAAGACAAGTCCAAGGTTAGGTGTCTCCCCTAGAAGAATAATAAAGAGGACATAAAGGAGTCAAAGAAGAGGGATGAAAATCACACTAATAAAGATAGTAAAAACAATGAAAACAATGTGTTTGATAAAATTTATGAAAAACATGTTTCCTTCATTACGTCCTACTTCAATAACAAAATGGTCCCCCCCTCAAAAGGAAAATCAAAGAACTTAGGAGTCAGTCGATAGCATCCTTAAGTTAAGCAAACAATTCCTAAAGAACATTGCTTCCAACATAAAGATTCTCATGGCGGAGATATCCAAAGTTAAAGAAAATAAGGAGAAGAATAGTGTTGCTTGAAAAATGAGATTAACTCTCGTAAAGATGTTCTATGTCAACTTTCTAAGGAAAGGGAACCAACTAAGTCATTCTCCCTTTGATTAGCTTGTGTTTGTGGTATTAGTGGTTGGTGTTAGCTTTTGTGTTGTGGTGTGCTTCTAGTTTTATGTTCTTAGTGTTTTTCCTCTTTGTTATTTGTATGTGTAATGAACTCTTTTGATAGTATTCTTTTTGGGGCTTATTTTGACTATGTTGTTTGGTTTTTGTAAGCATGGGGACCCTTGTTTCCCCTTTACTTAGTCAAAACATACATTAATACATTACAAAAGATCAATATTAACACATACATTAATATATCAAAATAATAATACAAAATTTTGAATCCTTTTTTTACATACAAGTATATAAATAAGAGTTCATAATATAGTATTTAATATTATTGTAGATGTAAATACGACTATGAATGACATGAGTCAACTGTGTACATTTACTTTTGCCTGACACCATTTAAATAAATTTTACCTTTCCTTTATTGCTTGATTTGAAAATATTAATGTAGAATGAATAGCTAATTTAGTAATTAAATCATATAATTAATGATTTAATTTAAATAGTTAATATATAGTGATCTCTTTTTTATTACTATCATTTAATTTGAATAGTTTCTTGTAAAAAATGTTGGTAAAACTCCTTAGCTAAAGGATCATGCAACAAATCACATCCAAAGAAGTAATTTCAAATTGTCAATACATGATGGGAGCAAAACAAAAAACAAAAACAACATGGAAATGTTGCTAAAGAGGAAGAGTCTCTAGAAGAAGAATATTTGTTTAAACCCATACTTCAAAAGATAGTTCACAATCAACCTCAATTTGGTATGTAGATTCAAGTAATCCATTTAATTTGTTTAAAATTTTTTTATTATTTCTTCTTCTTTATTAGATATTCAATTAAACAAGTTAAACTAGACCATCTCTTGAAATCATGATCACTCCACATTATATATAAAGCTTGAGAGATGGTATTTGGTAAAACCATTCCCTTTACATATCATGTATGACCACACCACCTCCTTTCTACCTTGTATCTATCATGTAGAGTGTGTGATATGGGACCTTGCATCACTTACATTTATTTGTTCATTCTTCTCTTCAATCGCATGCTTATCATCACATAACTCTATACATATTTCTATGCCAAGCAATGCCATATGTGATACACTACTCTAAACGATATTAAAAACAAAAAATATTTTTCAAATTACATTTTGAATGTTATGTAAATAAATATGTTCACACATCAAAATCAATAAGAACTAAACCCTCTTTATCTTCTACAATTTATCATTAAAATTCAATTTAAACTCTATTAATTTATATCTAGTTGTTATTTATTGCTTTATCAATTAATTACAATTAAATTTAAGTAGAGGTTTGTATACAAAATCTTTAGTTCTTTTAATATTAGAATGCTTCAGGGACATGCCCCCTACCCTTATACCCTCATCCTCATCCCCTAACATTTCATGGATTCATGGACGCCTTAAAAAATCCAATTTTGATATAGATCTACAAGTTGCATCTATTGATTAAGGACATATATATATATATATATATATTTTGTCATTTTATAGTTGAAACTTGAAACCTTTGAGTAAATTTTGTTATAATTCTTATATAATATGCATGCAGATTGACAATGAAAGCACTTGAATTTTGTTTATTTATTAGTCAATTTTCATATGTAATCTCAATTCAAGTTTAATGTTATGTATTAAGCTTCTACAATGCCTAATATGAATGCTTTATCAATGTTACCATATAAATATTTGAAATTTCTCTATATTTTTAAAAAAATCCAATTTTTCAATAGCCATCCCCTACCATCCGCTATAATAAAAGACCCAAAAGTACTCCATACCAAAGTTCCCAGACTCGGACTCGGCTCTGACTCGGCAAGGCTGACTCGACTCGTGACTCGGCTCGAACTCGGCAATGACTCGGCAACGACTCGGCAAAATAAGAAAACCCTTGAAATTTAGAGATTTTTAACGATTTAAAACTTGTTTCATACACCCATTATTGAATTAAGCTTAAAGACACTATAACATCATCAAATAGAAGCTAATTTGATCACATACATAAACATACATCCATCACATTCGTAGAAATGTAAATTGTAGCTGAAGGAATTAGATATATAGAGTTATAAATGTTGTCCAATGTATATAAAATCCATGACTTCAAATGTTCCCAAACATATATGTAACTGTAAAGTGTAAACAAAAACAAGTCTATGGCTCAGGCTCTGGCTCAGCCTCGTCTATTTGCCTCCTAGAAAGGCATCTAAGGTAGGTCCTGGATGACTGAGTAGCCATAGTCTCTGCCTGTGATATGCCAGTCTGAGTAGCCATATGTGTTGGGGACGAGGGGACGTGTTTCCGGGACGGGGGGACCAAGGGCCTAAGTTTGGGGACAGCAGGGGGACGGCGACAGGGGGGTGGCGGGGTGGTGGTGCTGATATAGTTATACATATACATATAGTACTTGAAAAACTAGTTTTGAAAAGATGTATGACAGTATTACAGTATAAGAATTACATATAAGAATTACATTTTCAAATGAGACTATAGGAAATTTGAAATACTATATCTAAATACCAATTACCAAGATTTCTAAGTTGTGTTGTTATATGGAGCCTAATCAGAGTCAGAGGTTAGATTTTCCCTATTTCTATCAGCGCGGTTTCCCCCTATATTTTTCAACGAAGGTTTGGGGGAAGCGCCCCCAACTTGGGGTCAAGGGGCATCGCCCCTTGCGGGGTCAAGGGGTAGCGCCCCTTGCGCGCTCCCTGTCGCGATACAGGGCGGGGTCGAGGGGCAGCACCCCGCGAGGCCAAAAATACTTTTATTATTTTCTAAAGGCATCGGGTGTTATAAGAAAGGGAAATGGCGAAAAAAGCCATTAAAAAATGTTATGTTTTTTTTTTTTTTTTTTACTGCACTTTATTAAGTGACTCCAGCCGGGTCACGACCCTCGGACTCGGCGAGTCAAAGAATGACTCGCCTGACTCGGCGAGTCAGGCGAGTCAAGCCCTCTGACCCGTCCGAGCCCGGGTCAGGGTCACCGTGACCCGGCAGGGGTCACCCGGCCCGCTAACTCGCGTGACTCGCCGCGAGTCACGGAACTCTGCTCCATACCAAAAAAGCGTCCCCATTCCCGAAACTTGGGGGAGCATAGTCATATTATGTTTCCAAAATAATTTAATAATAATTAGGATTAAAATATTACATTATTTTCCTATTTTCAAACATTTTTAAAACCACTTCACCATCAGTGGGCCTTTGTACGAACTGGTAATCTTGTAAATCTCTAATTCCCGAGAAAAATACCCAATTTAGAGATAGTGGGAAGGTTTCTAAGGTACAGAGCTTGCTAGATTCCACAATACCCATCTAATCAGACCTCCAACTGGCCACGACGACAATGACCTATCATGCCGGTTGTATTAAAATTCTGAAAATGACTCCACTCCCCTTTTCCAATTGTCATTACTTACCTATGAACTTACGAGGAACACCTGATGAACCTTTTAACTTTTCCTGCATCACTGCAGCACAATCAAAATTGAACGCCTAGTGCAGAGGGTAACATTGAATCATCAGTTAATTTGGGCTGTGTGAAAATTTGCAGAGATGGCTAGAAACAGCAAATGGTATTTGTTTTAGAAGTTACATTTGCCGTAATGAAGAGAAAAGAAAAACATTGCATTTTCACTGCATTGATCCCAAGTACAAGAGAAACTAGTTTAATACAGATGAGAGACAAAACCATGAGTAACCTGCATTTTTCTACAGGTTTCCTATCATGATCTGCAATAGGAAAAGAAGATTGAACTAGAGAGAAGCAAACAATTAGAGCTGAAACAAACAAGTTTTGGAATCGGGTCTTCTCATATCCAGCCATCCAAATACATTTATCCACATAAGCATGATATTGAACCAATCCGACTGAGAACTGTAATTCAATGCATTAAGCTTCAAATATTGTAGTTATTAGAATAGCATGGAATTCTGTCTCCTAAAGAGGCAGGAGAGTTTTGTTTATACTAATTAAGAGTTAATTAGATATTGGGTTGGAAATGATGGCTATGTACATGGTAATGCCTTCAGGTCCAGCCTTACAACTCTTGCTTTCCCAAGGAAGAAGATATTGATCTGACTGCACCAAGGCACCAAGAAACTACAGACTTCTTGTTAGCATCATTATTGGGTTGCAAATTGTCTTTGATATCATAACAGTCATCCTCTTCATCATCAGACACACTATCCTCCTCATCACTAACAATCACTGCATCTTCATCCCACCATGTTCTTTCTTCTGTTTCTTCCATGTCTGCAAAAGAACAGTTAGACAGTAAGTTTTGCTCGCCTACCTTTGTCACTGGTATGGCTGTGGGATCTTCAAGTGTCAATGTACTGATGGGGCCTCCCCCAAGCATCCTCAGCTCATGGATGGAAACTGTTTTTGAATCATCTCTGATATATAACTTATGGAGGTGATCGGATTTCATGTCCACAATTCTTCTTGGGACTAGAAGATCTGGCTCATTCACTGCTGCAGGTCTAGGTCCCATCCTAGTATCCCAGAGCTTCAATGCTGTTTTTCCAGAGGTTCCGTCAGGGCCTCCTGTGATAATGGTATTAGAAGATTCCATGTACAAACCTTGAATTTCAGCCCTGTTTCCTGATATTCTGCTCACAGAGGTGGCTCTGTCCAGATCCCAAAGAGAAAGAAGTCCTTGAGAGGTGTTTCCCAGTGAAGCAATTCCTGACATCCATCCCGAATCCATGGCAGAAACAAAGCCTTGTTGAACATAGAACGTTCTGAGGGCCCGGCCTTTCAGATTGTCCCAGAATTTGACGACATCTTCCCTGCCAAACAATGAGTTATAGGGTCCCCTGACTGCAAAGGAGGGCAGATTCTCCTGCTGCCACTGCCTAAGCTTTGATTTACCCAATTCCCATGCATACTTAAAATTTGTATTCAACATCTCCTCCCCCTCATATTCAGAGTACTCTTCCATCTTTGAAAAAGATTCCAGGAGTGGTCTAAACAAAGCAGGAACTGGCCTTCTTTCATCTAAATTCGAAAATTCTGACCAGGAACAATTAGATTTCTTCTTGGGGCTCTCCCAAACTGCCATTTCATAGCCCCTCAAGGTAGCCCAGTTCTGTGTCTCTCTAACAGTAAAAAGGTCATTTGGATCTTCCAGCATCCATTCCATAGCCTGCTCCCTACGCTTCTTCCTCTTCATCATCCTTATTTCTTGAGATGGAAACAGATGAGAAGAAGAGGAGGAGGAACAGCTGGGCATCTCAGTTCCTTCATCTTCATAAGAGGAGTCAAGAGAAACAGAGGATAAGATTGCCAATTCATTACGGACAAGCTCATCATGTTCTGCCCTCTTTTCCTGCAATTTGAGCCTAATCATTCTTGCACCGGTGATAATACTTGCAACTGTGGCCACCAAAGCCATCAGGATTCCCCCCAGCGCCCAAATACTGGGCAATAAAGACTCCTCGGACGCCATCATCTGTACAACTCTGACAGCAAGAGGCTCGGCAGACAGGCTCTTCATCTGAGCATCCCTGAAAACATTAGTCCCTTCGAATGGCCACATATGGATATCCATCCTTGAGGCTTGTAATTGCATGCACCAATTGCCTCACTTCTGCCCCCCAAAACACAAAACTTGAACAGTTATCAAGAACAAGATCCTCAAGTCTAATAATGGGGCTGAGACCGAAGGCCCGATAATTAATACAGCCCTTACAACAGGTATGAATCCAAGCTCTCTTATTTACAGAGACGAAATCTAAACCAAATTTCAAAAAAAGGTTATTCTTGTTGTCTAATAATGGGGCTGAGACCGAAGGCCAACTGATGAATACAGTCCTTCAACAGCTATGAATCCAAGCTCTCTTATTTACAGATATGAAACACAAACCAAATTCAAATTGTCGCCAATATACATAAACAAACCCAATCAGAAGCCAGAACCAATAAAAACTACAAACCTCAAAGCCCACATGAAAGATCAGTCGCACAAATTACAGGAGAAAAATCCAATCAGTCCCCCAAAACAACAGCCAACAATAACCACTCATATTACAAACCCAATGACGGGTTGAATCACAAGTCCGTGCCCAATTGAAAAAGAAAACAGTCAATAAATATAGACAGACAAGGAACCTTTAGGAGCCCTCAAATCAATCAATCAGACTGCACGCCACAACATTCTACCCCCAAAAATCTGGGCAATAAAAACCTACAAAACCCAACCCAAATTATAAGCAAGAAACAAGAAAATTGGCTTCGTAATCAAATAAACAAATGCCTGACCTGGCAATCATCCGTTATCTTTCAATTCCAGAAGCAACCAGAAGCTAATGAAATACCCTCGAAGAAATCCTAGACTGAGTCCTCAAGCAACAAATTAAAAACCCGAAGTGTTTTGCCCCAAATGTTGCAAGACCCAGACACACACACAATTGTCCAAAGCAATGCATAAAAAGCAATAGATTACCCGCAAACGACTCTTTTTCATCTCATACTAAATCCCCAAAATCGAATCAGCACATATTTCATCAGAAAACCTCTCCCACAAGCGTGTTGAACCAAGGAATGCGAAAACCACATAAATAGTAAAAGCAGAGAGGGTCTACTTCTGTAGGCCACATGAAACACGAGGAATATTGTTTCAATGCCCTCTAGACAAAGAGAAATCTGAGAGAAGGCACCGATATCTATTCTGACATTATCAGACTCTGGCTGCCTCATCACCAGCTAATGAGAAAAAGAGCGCCAATCGATCATCTAATGACCCTGCTGACGTGGAGACGACGTGTCAAGAGTCTGGTGGAGAATCACTTCCTAGTTTCTTAAAAAATTTACCCCTGATTAAGACTTCTCATCGACCAAACCAGCGAATTTTTCGAGGTGTTCTTCAATCTGTCAATGACATCCATGTGTAAATCATATCCTCACAAGAACCCACCTCCCAAATCTCATACCCTCAAACAAGTGAATCCCACGAGCAAATTGCATTCAAACAAAAACTAATTCCACCTAATTAATGGTGTTTTATTCAATGGCTTTATCAACTTTATTCCAAGTCAAAGCATCCAAGGACACCAGGAATGGCCCTTGTTGCAAGATATACCATCTTTGAAGAGGTAAGCTATTGGTGTGCTGGTCCTCATCAGGTCCACATATTCAATAAAGGGTTATTCTTCTTGTCTTCATAGCCGGAGTGTGAACATCACAAGCCCATGGGTGACAACTTTTTCTAGTGTTGTTCTTGTGTTTGAGAGGCTTAGAAAAAACAATGGTTTTTAGTTGGGTTGGATTGGAAATAACATTAAATTGAAGTCAAAACTTTATATTGTAAATGCGAAAAATTGCATGCTTTGGACTTTTACCAATCTATTTTAGTCGATTGACATATTTGAGTTATTCTTGTTGTCTTCATAGTCACACATGTGGACATCAGAAGCCAAGGGGTGACAATTTTCTCTAGTGCCCTTCTTGTGCTTGGGAGGCTTAAAATAAACAATGATTTTTGGGTTGGGTTGGGTTGGGTTGGGTTGGGTTGGAAACAAAGTAAAATTGAAGTCAAAATTTCATATCGTAAATGTGAAAATTGCATGAATTAGACTTTTGCCAATTTATTCTGGTTGATTGACATATTTGAGTTATTCTTGTTGTCTTCATAGCCACACCTGTGGAGATCAGAAGACTAGAGGTGACAACATTATCTAGTGCCCTCCTTGTGTTTGGGAGGCTTAGAATAAACGATGGTTTTTGGGTTGGGTTGGAAACAACATAAAATTGAAGTAAAAAATTCATATTGTAAATTTGAAAATTGCATGCCTTGGACTTTTACCAAATTATTTTAGTCAATTGATATATTGTCATTGTGGAGATTGCATGTCTTGTACTTTTACTAATTTATGTTGGTAAGTTAACATATTGTCATTGTGGAAATTGAATGTCTTGTACTTTTACTAATTTATGTTGTTTTGTTAACATATTGTCATTGTGGAAATTGCATGTCTTGTACTTTTACAATTTGATCATTTGACATATTGTAATTGTGAAAATTGTATGTCTTGTATGTTTATCAATTTATTTTGGTTGGTCATCTTTATATGATATTAATAGATAATAAATGGAATGACTTATATTGAGAGTTGGTAAATAATTTAAGTCTTATTTATTTTCACATGTAAGTTTGCTTTTTAAGAACTCGTCTTAATTCTTAGATTTATCTATTTCGTATGCATTTTGGGTTAGATTTATAGTTGTATAAATAATCTCATATAAATATGAAGTTGTAAAAAATACTTTTGAATTTTAAGATTTCAAATTTTAAATTTAAATTGATCCAACCCTTCTCATTTAAGTGTGTGTCGACCAAACATGTGAAACATTTCATTTGTGAGTCATAGAGTTGTATTTATAAAAGTAGCCCTAATTCATTTATAGAGATCTATATTTTAGTTCACATTCCTCCTTACATAATAAATGAGGAGCATTTATCAAAGTACTTGCACTTCATTATCACCTAATGTATATGCTACATGTTTGCTTATTGTCATTAATCATTTTCTATCATTGACTTGCAATCCTCACAAGGTTTCGCACAAGTAATTATCTAAGTTGTCATGTACAAAATCCAACACAACCAAGTTTTTACATAGAGATAGACACAAAAGTTCACGATAGATTGGAAGAAAACATTTAGGTTATTTACAAAGATCATATTCATATATCTAGATAGAGCTACACTTGCATAGGTAGGATTTGCAAGTGTGAAATCAATCCTACAATTGTAAAAGTGACTTGTAATAACCAACAATGTGTTTATAGATTAAAAACATTCATGTAAGCATCATTGAATTTCTTGTACACTAGAAATTATTTGTAAACACATGTCGCAACATATCTACATTAGATTTCTATTTAAGTATCATTATTTTATTATTTTATTTTTTGAAACATTTACTTCAATGCATTTAGCTTTCTTAACTCTTTAATTTATAGAGTATATTATAAATTCTTATGATTTTTATTTATTTACCCTAGAATATATAAAAGTTCTCCCTAAGATATTGGTGAATCCCTCTACTCTAAAAATTTTCTCAAGGCTTCATTTAGGACTTTATATTCTAATTTTTATTGTTATTTTTTATGATCTAAAAATTGAGAATATTTATAACAACCCTTGATTTATCATTAATTATTTTTACAAGGTTTTGCATGCTAAGAGCTAGTATAAATCCTAATCTACCTTTGAAAATGAGTGCATGCTTAAACCCTCATATGTCTTATCAATCTATAAACACCATGAAATTGTTACTCTTAAAATATTTAACTAATTGTATATATGTATGTATGTACATATATGCATATGTATATGTGTATGCATGTGTGTGTGTGTGTGTGTGTGTGTGTGTGTGTGTGTGTGTACCCTTGATTTATCATTATTAATTATTTTAGTAGGATTTTTTTATTCCAAGAGATGGAATAAATCTTGATCTATCTTTGCAAAGGAGTGCATGTTTAAACCCTTATATATCTTATCAATTTGTAGACACCATGAAATTAGTACTCTAAATATTTTAATTAATTATTTTTCATAATTTGCTAACTTTTCAATTTCCTGTGATTAATTAAATTAATTTATTATTTAATTAATTATTTATTATCACCACAATTAATTAAATTAAATTTATTTAATTATGTTATCTTTTTCTTATGAGATTGATTAATTCAATTAAATTCAATCATTGCCCCCACTCAATAATTCTTCTAATCCTGATTAATTGATTAATATGCATTAGTATTTTCCTTAACTTAATATTCTCTCCAATCCTTAAACTTGTCATCATTTGATACGAATCACTGTCTTCAATTCTCATACATGTGTGAGCATGCATGACTCTCCACCATCCTCCACCTCTCCCTTTGACTTGAACTCGCAATGGTTGTTCACACGTGTGATATCTCTCACACATTTGTAGCCACCCTACAATTTTCCTTTTTTCCTTCATGTCACTCTCTTAGATCTCCACCTCTCTTAAAAATACCATAACTTCTCCACTTGCCAACTTCATATGCCTTCCAATGTGTGAGCACACCTAGCCCTCTTCCCCACATGTAATTTTCTCAAGCCTTCCCTATCGCAAGTCTAAGCCTCCATCCTTTTAATTGATCCCAAACCTCTATCTCATATCGCATCTTGATCCACCATTTCTCATATTAAAAACCTAAAAATTAAAGCCTTCACCATCCATTATCAAAATCCACTTGCTATTAAATTTGTGTTGCTCATTTGCCTTAACAAATCCTTCAATCATGCCCTCATTCTCTTAGTTTGAATAAAGAATCCACATTATATGGACACAATCATAAAAAAATAAAGAAAATAAATTGTGAATACATCAAGTCGAGAGGAGTGTACTCTACTTTCGCAAGAAATCAAAGAAGTAAGCTTCATTTGAGGTAAAGGGTTTGTTTTGTATGCTTATTTTTTGTGTTATATCCTCATATAAAACCCTTGTCTTCACAATCCACTAAATAAGAAATTTGCATTGACATCAATCATAATGAGTAATATAATTTTTTTGGATTATGATGCAAATTTGGATATACAATGTCTATCTATTACCGTGCAATTATTTTATAAAGGCCTTTCTCATGCTACTTCTCCTTCATAGCTACCAACACCTGTTCATAATGTATTGTGTGATGCACCCTTTAACACTAAGATTCTTCACAAAATTAGTAATCTAATAGCTCCCTCTACCTTTTACATGGTGCATCTTCCCCCTTACCACTTACCTTCCTCTTCCAACAATTCATCCTAATTTTTTCTTGAAGTAAATCACTTCATTATGCTTGCTTCCGATGTTACCATTTCTAGCATGCCCATAACTTATTATGTTCCTACCTCTAATATCATTTCTACCTCCTTGTCCATTCGTATTCCCTTCATCGCTCCTTCTACTATTCTCATCCCTTCATCCACTGGTGTCATTTCTACTTCTCACCTTACTAGTTGTGTCCCCACTAGTTATTTCATCATATCTTTACCTCCCACCCTCTTAGTGCTTCATATTTACATATATTTTCCATCCCCTCTATACCCCTTTGACTCTTACTCGTTTTATTATCACCACCACTTTGATAGACTATTGTTAGAGTTGGAGAAATTTGATTACATGCCTAACTTAGATTTAAAACATTGAAGAGTTTAAAGTAATATTAAACCATTCATTATACATCAAACCATACCTCTTAGAATTGAGATAAAGATAGTTCAAGTGAAACCAACACTTGTAAACATTATATCGTTTTTGTTGAAGTTGATTGCTCAAGATATGATTGATGTTGTTGTTTAAAGAGTCATGCAAGATTTATGTAACATGTACCTATCAATCTTTATTGATCATTCATGATTTTATTGAGGATGAGGGTATATTTATAGAATGTTGAATTTGGATAGTTAATATTTAAAGATGTAGTATGAGAATGGATGGCTAAGATGCATTGTGACATTTTTACCAAAAAAAAAAAAAAAAATCTTCTAGAGAAAGCTAGAAGATGAATTGTCGATATTTAAAGATGTACTGTAGAATTGGATTAATAATATTGATTGAGATGTTTAAAATTATTTACTAGTGATGGATAGTCATGTGGCTGCTAGTTAAATTTTTTATTGTTTATTACTAAAAATGTAGAAAATAGGATTTTGTTTATTTATTTTGGATAAATGGAGAAACAATTACTTGTCTAGAATAATTAATTAAATAAATAATGAAGATTGAATTAGCTGATTAGATAATCTAATAATGTGGTATTTTTAGTGGTTATGAAAAGGGTAATCATATATGGGATTGGTGTATAGTGTGGTATGTTCAACATGGTACTAAGTGGCCAATTTTAGGTGTCTACATTTTTTCCCTCTTTGAAATAGTGTTGTGACTACTTGAGAAGCAATTATGTTTCAAACAAAGTAAAAAAGAAGAAGTTTGGTAGCAATTTATGTAGGATTTGAGAAATACAAATCCACAGAACCCAAAGAAACCTGCATGCAAGAAACCTGTCACAGAGAAAGAGAGAGAACAAAAACAAGGGTTTTGGCTCTGACAAAGTGAAAAGATTTATTATCAGAGAAAAAATGAATCAAGAAGTCAAAATAATACAAGAGATCAATCCTTATAAAGGAGATCAACACCGAACGGAAAACCTAACCCTAAGGTGAGTGCATTTAATAATTAAATATTAATTATTAAATGACTAATATATGCATAAAGAGAAATCTTAAGAGGAGAGTAAAGTTAATTAATTACTTTACTCTAACACCCCCCCTTAAGATGAGCTACAATGCAACTACAAACAATGCAGAAGAAAGCAAAGGAACTACAATGCAATAGAGGGTCCTGACAACAAGGCCTGATCAGGTACCCGAATACAAGAAAATCTCTATAAAGTGGAGTAAAGGAGAAAACCTAGTGGGAAAAAACTCCTCTCCAAAAAGAGATAAAGAATCATGCTGAAAAGAAAACATGAAGGAAGGAAGGCCTCACTGAGACCCCCCAAGGACAATTTCCTTCACCCCAAGCATGGAGCGCAACTGAAGATAGCGTGGAGATGCCAAAGGTTTAGTGAAGATGTCTGCAACCTGCTCCTCTGTAGGAATGTACTCCAAGATGAGAGAACCATCCTGAATCAACTGCCTGATGAAGTGCATGTGGATTTCAATGTGCTTTGACTGCTAATGCTCCACTGGGTTGCGAGAAATGTGAATGGCACTCTGATTGTCACACCAAAGAATAGTGGACAATCTAGAGGAAACCCAAACTCTGTCATCAACTGCCGAAGCCATAAAACCTCCTGGATGGCTAACACTGCGGCACGGTACTCAGCCTCTATAGATGATAATGCAATAGCAGACTGCTTCTTGCAAGACCATGTGATAGGACCAGAACCAAGGCAAAAAACAAAGCCAAAAGTAGACTTCCGATCATTGACATCACCAGCCCAATCGAAGTCAGTGAAGCCAATGATGTGAGGGGATCCTGAAGTGTAGTGAATGCCATAATGAGTGGTGCCCCGAATGTACCTCAAAATACATTTGGCTACTTGCCAATGGCTCTCATGAGGATCATGGGAGAACCGAGAGACAAGGCCAACTGCAAAGGAAAGATCAGAACGAGAATGTGTCAGGTACAACAAACTGCCAACCAACTACCTGTATAAAGTGGGGTCTACTAAAGGAGTAGAGCAAGTGGAAGACAAAACAACACCTGACTGAAATGGAGTGGGGGCAGACTTGCAATCAAGCATGCCAAATCGTTGAAGCATATCAAGAGCATACTTCTCCTGAAATATGGAAATCCCATCTGAAGACTGAATAACCTGTAGACCCAGAAAGAAGTGCAAGAGACCAAGATCTGTCATCTCAAACTGCTCCATCAAAGCTCTCTGAACAAGCTGAATCATGGAGGATGAGCTACCTGTAAGGATGAGATCATCTACATATAGCACAAGAATCAAAAGATCACCCTCCTGACGCTGAATATACACTGTGTGATCGGAATGACAGCGTGTGAAGTGAGAGGAAAGCAAGAAAGAGTCCATCTTCTCATACCAAGCCCGAGGGGCTTGTTTGAGACCATACAATGAACGTCGAAGTCTGCAAACCAAAGAAGTGTCCTGCACAAATCCCTGAGGCTACTCCATATAGATCTCCTCATGTAGGTCTCCATGCAAGAAGGCACTCTTCACATCCATCTGAAACACTATCCATCCCTGTGAAGCTGCAAGTGAAAGTACCAGGCGTATAGAATTCATCTTAGCGACAGGAGCAAAGGTTTAAGAGTAGTCAATGCCCTCTACCTGAAAAAACCCCTTCGCAACAAGATGGGCCTTATACTTATCAATAGAACCATCTGTACGATACACCCACTTGCACCAAACCAACTTTCTTCCCTTAGGAAGAGGACAAAGATCCCAAGTATGATTCTTCATCAAAGAAGAATACTCCTCATCCATGGCCCTATCCCACTCAAGGTGTCCTGTCGCCTCTGAAAACTTTTGAGGATCATCTGAAATGGCATGACTCAAAAGACTAGAACCAGATGTCTAAGCACGAGTGCGACGAGTATCTGAAGGATCACCTGCCAAAGAACCAGCTGCATCAACAGTGACACGGGCCCACCTCAGCAAAGACGGAGCAACTGGTGGTGGTGGAGATGGTGGATCATCATCTACATCATCCTCAAGAGATAAGTAATCCTCAAGAGATGAAGAGGAAGGAGTAGGCAATGAGGGAGAAGCTAGTGATGGAGAATCCATCTGAGGATAGTGCTCATCAAACTGGACATCCCAGCGAAACAAGACCTCTTTGGAATCAGAATCAAACAACCTATATGCCTTAACATCCTCACAGTAGCCAACAAATATGAGTGGTCGGCTCTTCCTCTCCATGGCTTTCCACTGAGCATCAGGAATAAATGCCCAAGCCTCACTATCAAAAACTCGGAATGTAGAAACATCAGGCTTGACATGGGTCCAAGCCTCCTCATGAGTCATATGTCGCAATGCCTTATGAGGCAGCCGATTCTGAATAGAATTGGCACAATTGACTACCTTAGCCCAAAATGAAGAACTCATAGCTCGAGACTGTATCATACAATTTGCCATCTCCCATAAGGTTCTGTTCTTTCTCTCAGCAACACCATTCTGCTGAGGGGTGTAAGGAACTGTAAACTGATGTTGTAAACCATGCTCAGTGCAAAAATCGCTGAAAACCTGATTAACATACTCCCCCCCATTATCTGTGTGTATCCTCTTGATAGAAAGTCCAGATTGCTTCTCCACAAATGTCTTAAAAATCCTGAATGAGTCAAAGACATCAGACTTGTACTTAAGAAAGTACACCCATGTATGTATGGAGAAGTCATCAATAAAAGTGAGCACATAATGGGCCCCTGAAAAGGAAGGAGTCAGAAAGGACATAAGATCACTGTGTACCAACTCTAGGGCTGCCCTAGCACGAGAGGCTCGACCCTTAGGAAAAGGATCTCGATGATGTTTGCCAAGGACACAACCACGACATACACCATCAGTACAAGAAATCTGTGGAAGCCCAATCACAAGTGCCTGTGTACTCATCTGCTGTAGATATCTGTAATTGACATGGCCAAAACGCTCATGCCAAAGCCTGCTCACTGAATCTGCATGTGCGATAAGAGAGGAACCAACAGTGTCTGAACTCTCAAAACCATCAAATCTATATAAGTGAGATGCAGAATCCACACTCCCAGTAGCTACAACCAAGTCAGGATCATGAAGATCTCGAATAACCACATCATGAGGTGAGAACTCAACTGTCTTACCAGAGCCAGAGTGGCAAATTTGATAAACGAATAGAAGGTTTATCGAAATGTCAGGAACCAAAAGCACATCCTGTAGACAACCACCATCCAATGAAACAGTACCGGAACCCTGAACGGAAAGTTTTGCTGAGTCACCAACTACAATATGTCTAGTGCCTGTAGGGGCAAGAGTGGTGACCAAATCCTTTGTGTGTGTCATATGGTGAGAGGCACCAGAATCTAGAATCCAAGTGGATGCTGAGGACAATGCTCATGCAGAAAGAGCATGACCTTTCCCTATGGGCTATGAAGGAGGCTGAGGTGCACTGATATTATGCTGCTGCATGGCTTCCTCCAAAGCCTCTAAACGTTTCCAACACCTGGAAACAGGATGTCCTTCCTTGCCACAAACACTGCAAGGATCACCAGATTTCTTCTTAGTCTTGGAGGAAGACTCACCAGACTTTGAAGATTTGCCCTGTTTAGAATTGGACTGTGGTTTTGAATCAGACTTAGGTGGTGGCTTGGAGGGATTCTCACTAGCCTCTGAATCTTTCTTAGGCTTCGGTTTCTGCTTCTGTTTTCCTTTGGAGGACTGGGCTACCAATGCTTGGTTCTGGGAACCTGAAAGTGAATCCAACTGCTTAAGCTTAGCTTCCTCACGAGTCAGACGATCACAAAAGACCTCAAAAGAAGGCATGACATGTCAAGCACCCAAGGCATCCATTGTGGAATAGAAGGTCGAAGAGAAGATCTGAAATGGACCTCGAAGCTTGGAGAGGATCAAGAAAATGCACTCTGTATCAGTCTTAGTCTTACCACAACCCTGCAAGATAGATCTTTGTTGTTTGAACTTCATCAGAAAGTCCTCAATAGAGGGAAACGAATCAGGTACCAAGGAAGTTAACTCTGTCTCAAGCTGCCAAGCTCTGAACTCGTTGATAGTACCAAAAAGTCCATCAAACTTGGTCCAAATGGCTCGAGGAGTGAGACAACCCTCAAGATGAAACAGGAGACTATCGAAAATGTGTAAAGCCATCAATCCCATAGCCTGATCCATATTGTTCCTGTGCTACATAACCTCAAAGGCACGTGTCAACTGAGGCTGAACCTCATCCAAACAGGACCATAACCCTCGAGACTGGAGAAGATTCATCATGCGACCCTTCCAAGTGTGGTAATTATGCGGTGTGAGAGGTTCAATAGGTCTGTCAGCCATCCTGTGAACTGTGCCTCAACTGCTCTGAATTTTTTAATTATTATTAAGTGGTCTTTCAGAACTAGACAGAAGATGCAGAAGGGTTTTTTTTTTTTGTTTTGGTGTTTGTAGATTCTGGTTTTCTGACGTAAATAATAGAAAGAAAGAAAAAAACACCCCCCCACAATGCAAAAAATTGATCCCCAGTACGAACGGAAAGCCGGAAAATGAGAGATAGCAGTAACTGGTTGAGACAAAATTTTGAGTACCTGAAGAATTTACTGATGAAACAGACTGCAGATCTGGAAAGAGCATAGAACCACCTTTCCGACGCCTATTCACTTTCGAAAAACGGAGCAAAAACGAGCAAGTTATGCCCCTCGGAGTGCAAAAAGGCTCATCGAACTTTGACTGCGAAAAAATGCAATCAAATTGGAAAAATCTGAAAAACATTCCTACACCATTAGAACGGGTCGAAGCCATCTTTCCAATGCCTATTTGTTTTCGAAAAACGAAGATCGGACGCCCGATTTATACCTGATTTTGTAAAGCAGCTCCAAAAGGTCCAATTTGGCCCTTCTAGCCCTCAGGGGCTTAAAAAAAAATGGCCCTTGGTCCGTTGGGCGACCAGGGGCTGGCGCAAGAGTTGGTGGCGCGGGAGCGGCGCCGCTGGTGTTGGCCGAGGGCGGGAGTCACGCGGGCGGCGCAGAGAGTGGCGCTCTCGTCGGCGGCGCGGCAGTGGCTACCTGGCCGCGACCGGTTGTTACCGCCGGCGGCGGTGGGCGGGCAGTGGCCGCCGGGCTGCACACCGGCGGCGCGACTGGTGAAACGGGCGACGCCTAATTTTTTCAAAAAAACCGTTGTTTTAAAAAAAAATTGATTTTTTTTATTTTTCTCGCCTCGAACTGTGTGCCCTGGGGCCGTACGGCCTTGGGGCAAATTTTTTTTGCCTTCTGGAGCAACTGTGTCCGAATCGGACGTATATTATATGAAAATAGGGGTTTTTGGGTGCTGCGAGGTCAACAGTGAGGTCTGTTTGGGCTCAAAGTGCACCAAAAAAAAACCCCTATTCCAAAATAAAAAACAGAAGACAAACACAGATCTAATGCAACCAAAACCTAGATCTCAAAATCTTTCAAAAGACTGAACAAGCTACAGTAGATCTGGCTCTGATACCATGTAGGATTTGAGAAATACAAATCCACAGAACCCAAAGAAACCTGCATGCAAGAAACCTGTCACAGAGAAAGAGAGAGAACGAAAACAAGGGTTTTGGCTCTGACAAAGTGAAAAGATTTATTATCAGAGAAAAAATGAATCAAGAAGTCAAAATAATACAAGAGATCAATCCTTATAAAGGAGATCAACACCGAAAGGAAAACCTAACCCTAAGGTGAGTGCATTTAATAATTAAATATTAATTATTAAATGACTAATATATGCATAAAGAGAAATCTTAAGAGGAGAGTAAAGTTAATTAATTACTTTACTCTAACAATTTATTGGTGAATAGATTAGGCTAGGGATGCCCCAAGTGACATGGTCATTAAGGTGGCGACATGGTGGCTAGGATGATTATGGTGACATGATTCCCCCTTCAAAGGATATGCAAGGTTGAAAAACATGGATGGGCTCTCAACAAAATTAATAAACTTTGGGTGAAAGATGAAGGGCTATGATGAAATGTGAGTGGATGGACAACCACTGAAAAATATGAGGGATTGTGAATGTGGCACATGTTATGAATATTATACAAAATTATAAATAGTTTAATAAACCTTTGATTTTTTCTATAACATATCATATAATGCACCATAATATGGAAAATCATTATGAAATTATTTCTATGTGATGTAGGATTGACAATGCTCAAGCATGCATATTATATGATGCACCATGACATGGAAAAACCATGATGATATTGCTATGAAATACCTAAATAATTGACATAAATGCAAAACAAAATAAGAAAGCATACACAATATAAAATGAAAGCGGGGTTTTATGCCTAGATAATTTAAAAATTAAATTATTAATGATAATGATAGTGTTGTTGATTTGGGGATAATATATCAAAAGAACAATGTAAGGATTGGGAATGATATATCCCAATAACATGACTTTGTTTCACCTTAAAGAAATAATATATGCAAGTGAGGTGGATTTAGAAATGATATATATCCCAATAAATTTACAAGGAATTGTTTAAACTTGAAGAAATAATTCAACCAAATGAGGATAAAATCTATTGATTCTTTTCATTTGGATTTGTTTGGATTGCACTACTATGAAAGTTGTGATAGATTGTGCTAATATTTGAATAAGTTACTTGTGATTGTTGTAGAGGAGATTGATTGTGATCAAAATGATTGTTTTCTTACTTCTCTTTTTATTTTTAGTCGATGTTGCCTTTTGGATTCCATTTTTTAATTTGAGATTCATGTTGCCTTTTGTACTCCATTTTATTTATTTATTGATTTTAATTTGGTATTTCATGTTGATTTTTTCCTTCATGGCAATCCTTGGAAAATTACACAATATAGAAGAAGAGAGTATACACAAGAAAATTACACAAACACACATATTGCTTAAGAAAAAAATGATTATAAGATTAATATGTTGATGTTTAAATTTTGTTTAAAAGTGAATCTTTAACTCATGATCTCACATAAAAGAGTTATTGGTTTGGTTGTTTAAGGTCTTGGACATGAAAAATCTACACAAGAGGGGTTAGGAGAATGTAAATAAACATTAGCATCTATGCATATTAAATTTTAGTAACCCAAGATGAAATGGAACAAAATTGACATGTTTTAGGTGTACAAATTTTATTTATCAATAAAAATGATACTCTAGAAGCTTAAACACCACAAGTTTTGAAAAAAATGATGTAATCCAAAATTTAGACCCTATGAAGTAAAAGTAATGTTGTAATATCAAGCACAAATATTGAACAATAAGAAAAAGTATTGCACAAGGTTGAGAACTACTATACAAAAAATACATATTGATAAAAAAAATGTTGAACATTAAGTAGAAATATTGCAACATCGTACATGAACATTACACAAGCCAAAAATTGGGTAAATTGCCAAAAAAGGTCGGAGAAGGTTGTATAATAGTTGTTAATTAAATGGAAATATTGTAAATTTGATGCAAATATTGCAACATAGGGTACAAAATAATAAACAAGAAAATGATTAAAAATGACTAAACATGTACAAAACCAAGAAGTTTGAGATCTACAAAACCAATGTCAGATCAAGACCAAGGGTCCCATTAGGTGTACAAAAATGTATATACTAAATTTAGAATAAACATTTGTTGGGACTAGGTGTTGTACACCTTGCATGACATGAAGTATCTTAACAATGTAATTTAAATAAATATTTAATAGGTGTGGTGCATCTTGGAGATGTGTTTAGCCACATTATATATTTATTTGGGTTCACTTGTAATGATGTATGTAGCATTGAGTTAGTTATTTTATGTGTAGGAAACATAGAAAAATTAATTAGGAAAATGTATTTAATATTGTGATAACTTTCATCACATATTAAATGAGGGTTCAATGGTTTTGTGTCCTCATGGTTTTATCTTACCACTTGGTTGTATTTTTGTGAGATTGAGTTTATACAAGAAAAAACATGTTTAGTGTTTAAGGTTGGCTTGGTGAATGGGTTGTCATTGTATTGATTCTTCTTTTGAGGAGTTCATATGTGAAGCATGGGATGGGATGTGTGGATTCATGTTTCAAAAACATTTATTTTGTAAGTGCATTGTAATGTTTTATTACTAAATAATACATGGAATGTAGATACTTTTGGAGGTTGGGTGTTATGCATGATTTCTTAACAGGTGGTATTAGAGCTTTCACAGTTGTGGGAGGTGTGAGCTCCTAAGTTTGTTATAACCCTTATTTGAGTAGATCTTATGTAGATTTGAACCCATGGAAATGGGAAAGGTATAAGACATTTCAATGTGTGGATACATTTGCAAGTTGTTATTTTATATATTTGGGGTTTTGGAGTTTACAAATTTGTTGGGTTTATTGTAAATATAGGGTTTAAAAGAATTAGGTCAAAATAATTTCTTGGAATGGGCTTCCTATGAGGGTTTTTTAGGGGAATTTTCACATATGATATTATAAGATGAAATGGACCTCAACATTGGATCTAGGAGGGTTAAGAAATGAATATTGACATAAAATTCACTCTATTTTGGCCACTTGAAAAAAAATGAAAAAATAATTTAGCCCCATATCTTGGCCATATGGTTGTTTCCAAGATGATAGTCAAAATGTGTGTGTATGTGTGTGTGTGTGGTTTGGGGTCTTTTGCAGACACTCCACAACCCCTATCATATTGTCAATATAATGGCATTAAAGACCAGTACAAGACTGATAGTCCTAGATGGCCCTATCACCATTATCAACAATCAACTCAATTTGAAAGCCTCATTCAGGTTAAAATAAATTAAAACACCTTGAAACTTTTTCTAGAGTTATATGTTTTCAAAGATTAAAATTAATTCAATTATATTGAATTCTAAATATGATCCCACTACTTGCCCTTAGTTATGATGCTTGTGGTGTGCTTCATGGGCATCATCAATGTACCACCAATTATTCAGTGACCACCACATAGTCCCTTGTATAGTGCAATTGGATATTTTTTTAAATTACATATCTTTTTCCCAAGGATTCAGTTTTTCATCTTCCAATAGTCAACAAAAAGATCTCTCTGAGTTTATAGGTGTTTTTAGAGTTGTGACTTTGATGGTGACATGTACATAGGTTATAATAATTTGAGGACATGGGTTGACATGCACAGAGACTTGGAGTCTTGTATTGGTGAGAGTTGAGTGAAAGTACCACAATGGTGACTTTTATGGTGTCATAGATCCGTAGGCACATTTGTACTGGGATGACATGATCAATTTTGTGGATGTAGCCTGAGTTTGGGTGAACCATGTTAAAAATTGTCTCCTCGTTGTTATTACTTTTGTGTTTTTCATTCCTCTATTTAATCTTTATTTGCATATAATTGATATTTTTTGCATGCAATTCCTAACATCATTTTCACTCTTTTTTGGTTCTGATCATGCATGCTTGTTGGTTATCTCATATTCTTATGTTGTTCATTATCATTTCATCTTCTGTATTATGTTTAATGTCTTGTTACATAGTGTTCTTGATTTACTTTGTTTCAACCCCACTTGAGAGTGTCTTCTTCATGGTAATTGTTTTGTTAAATACATCAATGATGCTCTACTCATGTTTATGAAATGGATCATATGCTTATAATATTTATATCTTATGATACCATGCTAATATTTTATGGCATCATGCTTAACTTAAAATTACATGTTTATATTATGATTACATGCTCACATCTTGTGAAATTAATGCTTATTAAGGTTATATTATACACTTAAATTTGTCTCTTTACCCAAATTGGGGGCACTTATTCACTCCCTTATGTATGTTTTTTGTGGTCTACTTACATTTACCTATGTTTTCATGATATTACATATCATCATTTGTTATTTTCCTAATTGGGGAAGCATTGAGCGACAACTTTCTTTTTTATTGTACACATGCTTTTTATGATCACATCCTATTATATTTTTGCACATGTTTATCACATAATGATATATTTACATGCTTACATGCTTAGGTGGTTTTACATGATCGTGTATTTTTATCATATCCTCCCCTACCTCGCATCCCTTGTATATAAACAATTAGAGAGGCAAATATAATGCCATTAATTTTTCTTTTATGAGTATAGTGGTGGTGACTAATTCATGATCATCTTCATTCCAAGTGGAATCACATTGCTTCTTGCCAAGTAGAATCATATCTCCATTCTAGGCAAAATCCCTTATCCTTTTTATTTTTTTGATCATTGACATTTTAATCAATTGTAGTTAGTACCTATTTTAAATTCTTGACAAATGCTATTCTATCAATTTTTTATCAAGTCTCAAGATGGAGCACTCTTTTGGAGGAGAATATACAAAATTACTATCTTATCTATATACTTTTTATGAAGAATATCTACTTTCATGTTGGCTACCCATTTACTTTGACATGCATCTTCATAACTAGTTAACATACAAGTCAAAGCGAGGGCAAAACACAACGATGAAAAGTGCACATTGCACATTGCACACTTTTCCCTTTCATTTTGGACTCACTTTGATTAGGTTGTCCCTAATGCAATGACTATTGTACAACTGCTACATTTTGACAATTGACAATTAACTTGAACCTAATATCATTCCATTTGTACACATTCTTCAACTTTGGTCATAATCTTTAGTTTATTTATCCCTTATTCTAAGTCAATTTTGTGGGTTGGTGCAATTCCACAATGCAAAAATGACCCCCAAAATTCAAATCTAAAGTTTAGTCTTAACCGAGTCCCTCCAACTAGTCATTACTTACCAACTTAATAGTTGAATTTGTTAACTTGTAGTGTGCTAGGGTGTTATATTCAAAGACAACCCCTAGATTCAATTACATTCATCCTAAACCATGAAAAAACTATCTAGAATGTAGAGAACATAACAAACCATCTATTAGAGCACTATCATTCAACATCAACTTCATCAACATCTTAAACATCAATACATCTTTGCTTGTTGTCTTCAAACATTTATATCAAATTGTTGAATCGACAACAAAAGTTTGACCAAAACAGAACATTCCTACCTAACAATTTCCTTGACATTATCTATCAACACCACCCCTAATTTGACACCAAAACAAGTAGGTTTCAATCATCAATTCTTGTGTGGATCCCATTTTCGCTAAAAAGTAAAAATGGGATCATACAAAGGCTATTAACAGTTCCAATAAGAGAACATTAGATAACGAGAAGATGTGGAGCATGCACCATGTGGAGGAGTGGTTGGAAGTTCTCCATCTTTACTTGTTGTCTTCTATCATTTATATCAAACTGGTGAATCAACAACAAAAGTTTGACCTAAATAGAAGATTCCTTACCTAACAATTTCCTTAACATTATCTCTCAACACCACCCCTTTCAAACAACAAATCTGACATTTGAACAAGTAGGTTTCAATCATCAATTCTTGTGTAAATCATTTTTGAAAAAAAATAAAACCCCAAAATAAAACATTAGATAAATGAGAAGATGTGGAGCATGCGTCATGTGATGAGTGGTTGGAATTCTTCCATGCAAGGAATAATGTATTTTCTTAACAAGGTTGGCACGCACATTATTTGTCCATCTTGTGACGTGGCACATTTCGCTTTAGTGGACACGTCATCATCTCCACCTATAGTTGTGGAGTAAAAAGGAACAATATTTTTTTATACGCCTGATTGGCACTAGACTTATAATAATAATAATCCTTTACGCTTTTTCCTCTACACAAAATGGCTGGTCTCCAAAGGCGACAGCACATTGAGGCGGTGACGAGGATTATTTTTTTTAGTAGAAAACAATGAATAAAATGCAAGTTGTGGCCATCAAAACAAGTTGTACTATCATAATTATTATTGAATACTACATTAATTAATTAAAAATTGGATTCTTGATTCAAGGTTTTTATAATCAAACTTGTTTGTATCTTTCCTCTTTGATATGCATACCTTTGTGGATTGATGTTTTACCCAATAGAGTATACCAATTGATTGGTATAGCTAGTTGTCAAGTTTACTTGTTATTCTTTGTGTTTCAATTGTCAAAATTATGCATATGTAAATGTAAATTTGAGAGATGGGTTTTTATGAGAGCCGTGGAAAGAGTGATATATTGTATAATGATTTATTTAATCAAAATTGAAGTTGTATACTAGGGCAACTTGTAATATTTGATAGACCATTAGTTAGATCACTATCTTGACTCTATCAAGTGTGTGCGTGCATACACACACACCAAATTTGCATGAATGAAGAAAAGTATAATCAATTCTAAGGAATTTAATCGCGGATAAAATATATTTTCATGTTTTAATCCATTCATCTTGAGAGATGCATCACCATGGATGATATTATAAGAGACTATATATATATATATAGTCAAAATATTGAAGCGATGGGTAGCTTAAGACGTCCTTATGGAATTGGGTGTGATAAGACACTTTTAAATGCTCATTATAGGTATTGAAGTGGGACATTGAGCATGAAAATGACTAGACTGTCAAAGTATTCAATTTTTTTTTTAGTGCAATTTATAAAGGTTCTTTAGAAATGAGGTGTCAATTTTCAATGAAAATCTTTGTTAAAAAGAAAAATTAAACGTGCAAAAAAAAATTAGTTTTAAAAAATAATATAATAATTAATGACAAAGCATTTAAACTGACTATTTATAATTATAAAATAAATTTCAATTTTGCACATTAGACATCTTGATAAAAAAAATTATCTTTATTTTATTTTGTGATTCACAAAATTAGCATATGAGAAGTTCATGAATGCATAATTAATTTCCATGTCAACAAGAAATAATTTTAGAGAACTAATTACACTTACTCTCTTATCTTAATTTTTTAGACATTGATTGTTTTTGGTAGATGAATTGTCCTAGAGACCAACTTGCACAAGTCATATAAGGTGTAATGCCCTGCCAAGAAACGCAAAGGAATAACCACACATCTAGGCAACTAAGGGTGAAATAAAAAAAAATTTAAGTATAAAACACATTAAGTGCATTAATTACTACATTGCACAATAATAACACAAGCGAAAGACTCACACCAAAATTCCTAAAGGGTTACCAACGAAGATTAAAACTAAAAGTTAAATCCCACAATTACGATTAATTTCAATTAATCCAACATTACTCAATTAACATAACTAATCATATTCAATAACAGATTACACCATGAAAAATTGAAAGAGTAACAATATAATTTTCTTTAAAATTAAGCATTTACACATATCATAATGAAAGCTGATAAATAACTGTGATACAAAATATGTGGTATATTGAAGGCATACACATATAATGAGACAATAAAGTGTAATTGAAAAGCTTAATTAAAAACTAGATTAGAAATTCAAACCATAAGCCTTCCTCGAAATGTCCCATTTTCCTCTATTCTTGAGGACCTTGAAGGTGTTAGATTAATGGGCTCTCAGTAGAGCAATGACCTCCAAAGTGGCAACTCAAGAGTTGAGCAGCTACTTGATCATGATTGATTATGCAAATGATATGAGATGCATGATCTAAGAAACTAGATTAACATGCTATGATTAATCCAAAATGCTAATTACTAGATGAGTGTCCTTGATAGGGGCCCAACGAGATTTGATAAAAATCTCAATTGAGCAAGATAGACTGATAGATAGATTGATTTGATAGATAGATAAATCAAGAAACCGATATGATGAGATGATTTGATTGCAGGAGAAATTTACTATTATCCAGTCTCGAGAGCGCTTCCTGAACACATGGATGTTGATACCCCACCTTAGCTAGGTGGAGCGAGACCACATTGGTAGGTGTGGTCTTCCCTTCTTGACATGCTCTGACCCTTGATAAATCGGGGATTATTGAAAACCTTAGCAGAGTGTTGGCATAGCGAGCACAACACTTTTCATTTGCCAACAGGCGAGATGATGATGACACCCGAGGATGTCTACCGAATATTGCGCATCCTTGTGATGGGCGAGTTAGTGTATTACAATCTCAACAAGTGGGGTGGGACAGATGCACTTTGTCGAGTGTTCGAGGATGATGAGATAGGTGGATACGACATTGCGTGGCAGGACATGCTAGAGCTAGGATATGCCACATTACCTACTGTGCTCACCAGATTCATTGGAGGTTTCCTTTGTCCCGATCACAGGTCAAAGGGATTATTTGTTGGATGGGGCCATCTTCTTGAGCAGATGGTGACATAGGGGACTCAATTTGCATGGGGGTCATGCATGTTGGCGCACTTGTATCATGACCTGCATCAAGTTGTGTACCAGAGATTAGTTGCGTTATCAGCAGGGGTGACCATGCTTCAGATATGGGCCTGGGAGCACCTACCTATCACATGACCATTGGCTGACAGAGATAGACCTATAGGCAAGACTTATGCTGATGGGTATCCAGGTATCATTGTCCAGCGAAAGCTGGGCAAATTGGAGTATTGGCGACGGACCTTGGATGATCTGGATACTGTGATATGGATACCATACAGGGATTGTGAGATTTGGCCCGAGGATCCAGTGGAGATGTCGTATGTATTTATGACGCGATATCTGATTGGATCGACACCCTATGTCATCGAGCGATTCCTTTGTACGAGGGTGTTGAGACAAGATGGCAGGATACAGGGGATACCATAGGGTACAACTCATTATGCTCGTAGGAGATTGGATGTGGCTACTTGGGGGCCTTCTATTTCATATGACCAGGCATGTGCATAGTATCGATCATTGGGGCCACATGATTGGGATTATCTTCTAGGTGTGATGGATAGCGGGATGACACATGAGTATGTCGTGCATTGTACTGTACATAGGTTTCTGAGGCTAACACGTCCGGATGAGCCAGAGCCAATTTTTTATGAGGATAATGAGAGGCTTCGACGCAGAGCTCCTAGACGATGGAGGGATGGTGGGGGGGAGGAGGTGGAGTCAGAGATGATGGTGGAGATGGAGATGGATACAAAGGAGATGTAGGAGATCATGGTGTGGGAGATGACGATGGAGGAAATGATGCTGGGGGAGATGGTTGAGTAGTGGCAGTGGTAGCGGCAGGCACACCAGGAGCTAGCAGTTCTAGATCTGCCAGAGATGTATATACAGATTGGATGTGACACCAAAGGCACATTTCTTAGGATTTAGTTGTAGCTTGTACTATTCTAACCGGTCAAAGATCTTTTCCAGTATCTCTATATGTTCTTCTCTGTTGTATGATTTGGCCAAGATGTCATCCACATAGTCTTCCATGAATGTGTGCATCATGTCATGGAATATCATTATCATAGCTCTCTGATATGTGGCACCTACGTTCTTTAGTCCAAAAGGTGTGACGTTCCAGCATAAAGTACCCCATGGATATGTGAAAGTTGTCTTTTCTTGATCTTCAAGTGCTATTTTAATCCGATTGTATCCGAAGAAACCATCCATTAGAGAAAACATGGAGTGTCCAGCCGTTAAATCTATAATGATGTCAATGTTAGGCAAAGGAAAGTCATCCTTTGGACATGCATTATTTCGATATCTGAAGTCTGTGCATACTCTGATACTTTTGTCTGGTTTTGAACCAGGAACAATGTTTGATACCCATTGAGGATATGGTACAAGTCTGATGAATCCTACATCCAGTAATTTCTTTAGTTTGGCTTTGACCAGGAGAGCAATATGTGGATGCATCTTCCTTAATTTTTGTTTGACTAGTTTGGCTCTTGGATTTACATTTAAGTGATGCATAATAAGCTCTGGATCCAATCCTGGCATGTCTGCATATGACCACACAAAATTGATTTGTCGTCGTTTGAAGAATTCCATATATTGTTTCCTTTCTTCTTCTGACAGAGAAGTCGCTGGATGTAGGATCTTTGGTTGCTATGTTGTCCCAATGTTAACTACCTTTGTTGGTTCGATCAAAATTGATGACCTTTCTTGATAGTACTTAGGTAAAGTGTCAAATCTCCCATCTTCTGGCGCCTCAAGGAGGTTTTCACCATTAGATGTGTCCTTTCTTTTTACTTTTTCCTGATCTAATGTTGCCAAGAAATGGCTTTTAGCATTAGACCTGATATTGTTTTCTTTATTTTCCTTTTTGCGACTAGGAGATTTGGCACCCACTTGACTGGAAGATGCGTTGTTGAAATTCCTGGTGAAAGTTGTTGTGGGTTCAATTGCATTAAGATATACGGATATGGCATGGTCATTTGGAAAGGTATCAATGGCAATATGTCCTTCATTTTCCTAATCAATAAGTTCGGGGTGGATTAGAGGTAGGGGGTCATCAGGTTGAGATGTTTCAAGAGTATTTAGGGTCATGATTGAGCTATCAAAGTTTTTGATATGTATGTCAATGTCTAGAACGGTACCCTCATCAGAATGACATCGCACAAGAAATTTCTTGATCGTCCTCGATTAAGTCCAAGTCAGCCAAATGTGATTCTAATTCAAGTGAACTAGTTCCTAACGTTTTCCCTGCATACGTGTGAACTACATCGACTCCTACATATTCTTCAAAGCAATTTTCTTCTGCTGATTCTTCATAATGATAGGAATCCCATTCCCATTCGTCAGAATCTGTCTCACTTGTAGCTTGCAATCTACAAATTTGTTCATATAGCTTTTGATGTGTTTCTTCTATTTTTCTTGCTATATCTTTTCTTCTTTCATATTCAACTTCTTCTGGACTGAGATTGAGTTCTGTCAACTTTACTATCAGCTCTCCTTGATTAGTACTTGGTTCATGCTTGTTTTTATTGAGAGTTAATGCTGCTTGGGAGGTATCATTCGTTTGTTTCTATTGTTTATTTGAGGATTGCTTCTTTTGCCATTTCATGTTTGTTTGTGCTTGTTGCTTGACAGATGCTTCTTCCCTTTCAATTGCAAGTTGTTCTTGTCTATTTTCATATTCCTCTTGGTGTTGGTTAGAGGATGTGTTCTCTGGTAGAGTAACTTGTCCATACCCTAAGCCTGTTTTGTCTGTAGCTTGCTAAGTATGAGGTTGGATAGGTTTTGAGATGCCTTCTTGTCGTTTTCCTACCGAACTTGTTCCAGTGTATCCCATTTTTTGAAGAATGTTAAACCCTTTTCCATACTTTTTAGTGGGTATTATGACATTGTTGGTCTTTTGTTGGACTTCTTCATCTTTGTATAGCCACTGTAGCACATCTTTGTCTTATGTTTCCTTTGATAAGGTTCCAACACTAACAAATGCTCCATCAAATACTAGAAGATGTTTCACAATTGGTTGTTGTTTAGAGTTTGATGGTTTTTCATAGGATTTAGGAGAAAGTGGTAATTGGGATATTGAATATTCTTTGTTCCCTTGATCTCTTAGCTACATTTGTTTTTCCATAATTGACAAAATTGAGGCAAATGATTTTTCTTTAGTTTGTATGTTTGAAGATGATGCCTCCCTGTTATGAGGAACAATGTCTTCTTGAGCTGGTTTGAGATTACTATAATACTGAAATGGATTTGAATCTGTCAAGATCGAGATTTCCTGCCCATTGTAGGAAAACTTTAGGAATTGATGATATGTGGATGGAACTGCTTGTATGTCATGTATCTAGGGTCTTCCCAGGAGTATGTTGTATGATAAGTCCAACTCTAGAACTTGGCATATTGTTTCTTTCTACAAAGGTCCCACTCTGATGGGTAATATCACAATTCCTTTAGAGGAACGTTCTTCTTCATCATATGCTTTGATGGTGATCTTTTTCTGGGGATCAACTGCATCTTCTAAATAACCTAGAGCATAGACAAGACTTAATGAGCAAATATTTAAACCAGCTCCACCATCTATTAGGAAACATTTAACGCGTGTCTTGTGAATGAGGACTTCAATATGCAAGGGAGTGTTATGGGGATGTTGCAAGGACATGCCATCTTCTTCAGCAAATGATAAGAAGTGAGGGGTTGTGAGGTGTCCCACCATGGTTTGGAATTGATCTATATCAAGATCTTTGGATACTGTTGTATCGATCAATGCTCTTTCTAGAATTTCTTTGTGTGTAGGTGAAAGCTTTAAAAGTTATAAGATGGATATTTGTGCGTGTGTTTTTTGTATTTGATCCACTAGATTGTATTGTTTTATATTGGATGGCGTGTTAGTTGTAGGACCCAAAAAAACCACTTTGGCTTTGCTTTGTGTGATGACATGAGCGGGTTCTTAATGTTGTTGCTCTTTAACCATGATCACATTTACCACATTGTCATATGCATGAGCATAGTTTACCCTTGCTTTACCTTTACCATTCTGCCCTATTGATGATTCACCCTTCTCATAGTTAGGAAGTGGAGTTTTGAAAGTTGTGTGAGATTCATTTGTTGTACGTCCATCCATAGTTATTATTCCATTATCAATCAAATCTTGGATGACATGTTTTAATCTTTGACAAGCATCTGTTTGGTGTCCTTTGTTTCGATGGAAATCACAATAATGGTTGTCATTCCACCAAGCAGGTTTTACCTTGGGTTCAAAGTTTCTTTCTTCTGGTAAAGTAATCAATTTGTTTGTGATAAGAGTTTTTAACACAGATCCAAGGGGTTCACCAATGTTTGTAAATTGCCTTCGAAATAAATTTTTGATAGTTGCTTTTTGGTGATTGTTGTTTTGCTGAGCCGCTGCTGAGTGATTGGATAAATTAAAAACCGATTGCTTTGGTTTCACATTGTTGTTATCCACTATCCCATCATTGACGATATTATGATTTCTATTCCAAAAATTTGGCTTATCATTGTGATTGTTGTTGTTAGTGTTGTTAGGAGGGTGAACTCCTTCTTTGTATATTTTCAACTCACCTTTCTTTATCATGGCTTCCTCCATTCTGATTCCATTATCAATCATTTTTTTGAAACTTTGATTTCCTTGCATTTTTAGATAATAACTCATTTGATCATTTAGGTTGTTGATGAATATGTCCATTTTTCATACTCTGGCACTGTACGAGGATATCGTGAAGCTAACCATCTCCATCTCTGTAAAAATGTCATGAAAGCTTCTCCACTCTTTTGTTTGGTGTTACATAGATCCAGCATTGTTACTTCATGTTGTATGTTGTTAGAGTATTGTGAAACAAAATTATCCACCAATTCTAAGAATGATCTGATTCCAGGTGTAAGTTTGGAGAACCATTCCATAGCTAGTCCAGTTAAGCTTTTTGGAAATAATCTCATCAAGTAGGTATCCTCATGTGCAAACTCCATACTCATTGTGCAAAATTCTCGTATATGATCTTGGGGGTCAGTGCTTCCATCATATTTTTTCGTATCTAGGAGTTTCAAAACCTATAGGAAATGGTCTCATGTTTAGATTCATGTCGAATGGATAAGGACAAATTTCTTGAAGTGAGTATCTTCTAACATTTCCTCTCTGCATATCTTGAATTTGTGTTTGCAGTGTTTGTATTTGTTGTGCGAGAGTTGTGATAAGATTATCAACATGATTTGTTCTTGTATAACCATGATTTTGCATTCCAGGAGGATCTTGATCTCTTCTTGTATCCTCATTGGATTGAGTGTTATTTATAATTTCTACTTCATCCCTTGTGGGAATGTAAGTTTCCTCATTGGTTCTAGTGTTACTAGGAATTAATGTGTCATTGAGTTTGAAACCAAAAATATCCTCGTATTGTTCATTATTAAGGGGGGTGTCACTTCTCTTTTGTGTCAATTTGTTCACATCAAAATCTTGGGGAAGTGTAGCACCAGATTTTGCTAACATTAGGAAATATTTTTCTTTTGTTATTTCTCCTTCAACTTGTATTTCATCTTCGTGTTCCATGCTTCTATAGTCTTCAGTTATTTCAAACGTTTATATTTCTATTTCTGCAATCTTTTGTCTCTGATCCCTGGTTAGAACAACCATACACGTGTTTTGAATGTTTTTGCGAGATTTAAATCTTGTATAATGTGTCACAATAAGTGATCAATTGTTGGGGAAATGATCTTTTCAAGTATTTGTTTGTTGGCAAGTTTTTCGATCTTAGTTTTGGAGTGCATATTTTGTGATTTTTGATATGACCAAGTTCAATAAGAATGATATATCCTCTGATAAAGAAGGAGGTTATTCTGATCAAGCATTGTAGTTTCGTGATAAAGGATGATAGATCTTGATGAGAAACTATGTTTGAATGATCAATTTATCTAAGAAAATGTGATGTTGCATTTTAAGGTGTTAGATCTTTAAACTTGTTTGAGGTGAATACTTGAGACCTTTAGCGTGTCTAGCTCTTGAATCTGTTTTGATAGAAGATAACTTGATTGAATGACCCAAGAAGAGGACCTAGTCTCTATGTTTGGCTGTTTGAGAAATGGGTTGTTTTTATTTTCTGATTTCGATGTAGTTTACCAAAAACGCTGACAAAATGACCAGGAACTCTGTTATACTGACCAGAAACGCTGACAAATTTACCAAAAACTCTACTATACAGACCAGAATGCTGACAGATAGACCATAAATGCTGAGAAACAGACCAGAAACGTTGATAAACAGACCATAAACACTGACAGACAGAATAGAAATGTTGACAAACTGACCAAGAACTTTGTTATGCAATACAGTGAGTCTAAAGTTCAAATAATGATGTGTAGACTTAGAAAAGTAAGTGTTTGAACTTAGGAGATTGCAATTTTTAATCCAACTTTGTGATTTTCAGATTTAGAGAACTGATATTTAGACCTAACAAGTAAAAACTAGGAGATCTAATGCTACAACATGAGCAATTTGACATTCAACTCACAAGAGTTGTTGATTAGACCAAGAGAGATACTGTTTAGACTAAGAACTCTACTGTTTAGACCAGGAAATTTGTTGTTTAGACCAGAAACTCTAATGTGCTCAACCTTGGAGAGTTAATGGTAAAATATGAGAAAGTTAACATTCACACTAAGAGAGCTAACGTTTGGACTGAAAATGCGATTGTTTGGACTGTAAGTGCAACTGTTTGGACTGACAGAGCTAATGTTTGGACCAAAAGAGCTAATGTTTGGACTATGAATGTGACTGTTTGGACTGACAGAGCTAATGTTTGGACCAAAAGAGCTAATGTTTGGATTGTGAATGCGACTGTTTGGACCGTAAGAGCGACTGTTTGGACTGAAAGAGCTAATCTGTTGTGAAACTTGTGAATTTGACAATTTAAAGTTTGAGTTTTCAATGTTTGTTGTATTTCAATGGATGAGATCTTGACTTGACTTACAAACACAGAAATCAGATTGTATTTTTGTTCAAAATGACACATAAAGTGTATGTTCAAGAAGCTTTAAAGAAAGCCCAAGTTTTCATGGGTTTTGAACAATTAAAAACACATCAATCAGTCTAGCCTAAGGAGATTGGATTCATTATTAGTTATTATCCCACAACTTGCTACCCTGACAGCTCACACAGCCTTGTCACCCCTTAAAGGGCGCTCGTGTTTTTGCCTTTGTGAGAGCTAGTGGAGTCCCATTATGAGCCTAGCAATAAGGTCTCAAAAGGGGAGTTCACACATATGCTCAAGAGGGACATATGGTGAGTATCTTAAGGAGAGATTCTTCCCCCTCCATGCACTAAGAATTTAATGCTGTTCCGAGGTAAACCAGGTAGCTTCTAATTTAATTGGAAGTAGTAAGGGATCCGTTTGGCGCATCGAGGTATAAACTCAATTAAGAGGTCTCCCAGCCTTGAAAACCAAGGTTTGATATACCCAAAGGTACTGAGGGGAGCTATTCCCGAGCACCGTCGTTGACTTGATTTTCATCAAATCACATTTATTTTATAGTGGATTGGAGTACTTGGCGTTAGCCGTTCTCACTTGGGTCATTCCCCTTTCACCGACCTTAATGGCTTAGAGTTATTAGCTCCTCGGGAGGGCAGGCCTGCTAAAGATATGCACTATTGAAAGCAAAGGATGAGCCAGGATTTCTAATCACCTAAGAAAGGTGAGAGCATACTCACCTATCATCAAAACACATAAGACATGTTTGTTCATTTCCATTGTAATTAGTCTATGTGCCTTATTTATCAAAAATTAGGGCAAAATCCCACGACTGCAAACAAAGTTAGTAGTTTATATTACATTCTTTGACAGAGAAATAATTTATGACTCTAATCTTTCATAGCGAAATAAGTACCTGCAAAACCAACAATCTATAAATTAGGTTCGGGAAAATGATAGTCCAGAAGCAGAAATGAGGAATGCAACATACAATATTTGCAAAATCAATAAAAAATTGAAAACGCCATCAAATTGACCAAGAACGCCATCATATGTGCCAAGAACGTTGCCAAATGGACCCAAAATGCTATTCTACACACCAGAAACGTTGCTCTACACACCAGAAACGCTGTTCTGCACACTAGAAACATTGTCAGACAGACTGAAAATGGTGACAAATATGACAAAAATGCCACAATACATACCAAAAACATTAAAGTACATACTGAAAGCGCTAAAGTACAAAAAAAATGAAAACAGAGTTGAGAAGTCTCCCAAAAATGCCATTTGAGGTGCTGAAACGCCACAATAGAGACCAAGAACGCGATTCGGGAGCCCAAGAGAGCTAATCTGCACTCCGAAAGAGCTAATCAACCTGTCAATGCAATTTTCTGCTAGCAAACTTGTTAAAGATCAAAAGGCCTAGGCCCCATGGTGGGCGCCAATTAATGTGTTGCTAAAAATGTGGTATATAGAAGGCATACACATATAATGAGACAATAAAGTGTAATTGAAAAGCTTAATTAAAAACTAGATTAGAAATGCAAACCATAAGCCTTCCTCGAAATGTCCCATTTTCCTCTATTTTTGAGGACCTTGAAGGTGTTGGATTGATGGGCTCTCAGTGGAGCAATGACCTCCAAAGTGGCAACTTGAGAGTTGAGTAGCTACTTGATCATGATTGATTATGCAAATGATATGAAATGCATGATCTAAGAAACTAGATTAACATGCTATGATTAATCCAAAATTCTAATTACTAGATGATTGAAATGAAAATTTCCTATAGTAATGATGCTAAAGCTATGAATGCAAGGGATCCTTATTGCTCCAAAATGGGGGATATTAATAGAAATTCCAAGGCTAAAGTTGAGGTGGCAAGAATCGACGGTCCAATCTGATCTGAAGATATCAAGGGCCAAGATTGAGGAAGTTGGAGAAGAGGTTGGAGGAAGGGACACTTGTCATCTCTGTGGTGACAAGTGTCAAGGAGCCTTGCTCATGTGAGGGAAAGTATCCATGGGAGGAGACATGTGGCCAATGTGCCATGTGTCTCAAGGAGAGAATATCTACACCATGGGAGGTTAGGATAAGTAGGTTAGAATGTGCAAGATAGGATAGGGTTAGTTAGACCCAAGGTTAGGTGGAATGGGTTAGGTTAGGGGATGGTTAGGTTAGGTGGTTAAAAGTTAGGAGCCATGTGCTCATTTGAATTTAGAAACTCAAATAATTGGAAAATGATAATTAATCTCAACAAACTTGAGTTTGTTAATCTTAATTAGGGATTAGAAGAATTGATTTATGTGGGGGGACATTAATTAATTTAGAATTAATTAATCAAAGGGGATATGAAATGAACTATATAAATAAATCATGCAGATTTATTTAGTAGTAGATGAATAGAGAAATTAATTAAATTGCTTGTGAATTCAATTAATTGGGAAGGGGAATTAATCAATTAACTGTGTATTTAATTAACTATCTTCAAACCATTTTTTAGGTGTATACAATAACATCCAACTCTTAGGATTACATCGACCATAAAAATACATGGCTTCCAATATGCATTTAAAGTTAACATCTAAATCAATTACAAGGTTACATAAATTTATTGATACAATTATCCACATAGGTCACAAAATAATAATCTCCAACATGAGATAGAGCATGAATCAGGAACCACAGGAACACCTGCGAAGCCAATCCTCGCATGAAGGTAAGAACAAGAATATCCGATGGGAAGTGGCACTACCACCTGACCTTGTGATCCCAAAATGGAATCACCCCACCGTTCTAGGAGATAGCAGAGGACCCTCAAACAACCATAAACAATACAAGACGACAATAAAAATGACTCCACAATACTCCATGTGACTCGAACTCACAATACACTAGTGACCCTAAAGAGAGAGTGTCATCGCATGGCTTAAGATGGTTACCCTAGGTAAGCCTCCATAGGTCCCGACCCCATCCTGGGTTATCCTAGTAACCTTTCCCGAACCCTCGGCTCCATCTAAGTCTCATGCGGACCCAACCACCCCTCCGTGAAGACAAGGTGGTCGGTTTGCCATTCCAGGCCTTCCCACTACATCTTGAGCCTATACAAGCACTCAACCATGTGCGAGGTATAATATCTTAATTAATATTACAACTACCCACCCCCTAATCAATTATTAGGTTATCACTTATTAACTGACTTTCGAGGGGTTATCCCGCCAACCACTTCGGGTGCGGCCCCCACTCGAAAGCCACTCTCTCATAGGACACTAACAAACACAGTCACTCTACGAGGACCCTATGACGAAACAGACAACCATACACCTCTATCCAAAAACAAGTGGCCAAAGACAAAGACATATCAACCCCTGGCTAACCATTAGGAACAAGCACTACATGGTTAAGACAACGAGGTCATACTAGATTACTTGGTCAAGAGATACAAATACGCCACAATGGGACGACTGATAAGAATGAGGGATAACAACCAATTAAACCCCCTTGCAAGAAAATCTAAATTCACTAGGACCCAACACAGTCAATCTTTGAAAAGAACAACAACATATATACTTGCAATTTTCATCATTTAAATTAAACAAATCATCACTATGAAAAACTACGAGAAAATCAAGTCATCATTGCACTGATAGGGCTAGAAATCCAACTAATCATAATAATCCATTTAATTCTCTTAATTTTGAAACAATAACAATCACAATGAAAAATGGACAAACACTCCCAGTTTAAATAGCTCATTTATTCTAAAACATCATTTGATCTAAAACAAATTAAACCATTTTATTACATTATTAATAAATTAATAACAACTGTTATATATATATATATTAACGATTAATAATTAATTAACTATAAATTTAATTATAAACATTAATTGACTTAAAATATTACTTAATACAAAATATGTATTAATAATATTATTTAAACTTTTTTTTTTCATTTAAAAAAATAATTAAAAAATACTTAATACAAAATATGAATTAAAAATATTATTTAAACTTTATTTTTTTTTTCATTTAAAAAATAATAACAAAAAAATACTTTAATAATAAAATATTAATAATTAAAAATAATAATAATAAAAAAATAAAATATGATATACCTTGCAGTGGGGCCCACGACCCACCGCCACAGCCACATGCTACCACAAATATGTGGTAGCAGCGTTGCTGGTTGGGTAGCATGACCGGGTTGAGCCTAGCTCCTCACCACACAACCCAAAACAAAGCAATTAAAATTATTTTTTTTAAACAATTTTTTTTTATAAAAGTTTTTCTATTAAAACTATAACCATAACAAAGTATTTACTGGTAAAAAAATACATAAAAAATCAAAATCTCTGTGACAGAACAGAGAGTGCAAAAACTCGTTTTAAAAAAAAAAAAACTTCCACAAGGCCAAATTGACCGAAAACCCAAGGGATTGACAAATCCCAAATAAAATTTTGGGCAAAATAATAACGGTAAAGAACAGAGAAAGAGGAAGTTTTAACTCAATTTCTTCATTCATCTATTTTCAAAACACCCAAGAAGAATTTATTTGGAAACACAAAGAGGCAAATTTGGCAAAATTTTGCCATATGACATAAATGAAGGAATTAATTACAAGCTAAATTTAAAGCATGAAATAGATAAGGAAGGAGATTGGAGAAGCATTCTAAAACAATAATAAATTGAAATTCCATTAAATCTCATAGCAACTATTCCAAATCAACTTACAACCATTTTTCAAAAATTTCAAACAACACACACGAAGAAGAGGAAGCAATAAAATTTTTTTAATTAAAACAAAAGAGGTTATCCAACCTGCAAAGCTATCCAGGAAGCAATTTGTGGAAGAGCTTCAACCCTGCAACCAAATTTCTCAAACCCAATTCCTTCTTCCAAATGGATTTTCAATTTTGCCTTCCAAAAATAATTTCTTCCCTTCCTGTGAACTCACAGGCATATTCAAAAATATTTCAACCTAAACTTTTAGGTTGAAATTTTTTTCCCCACCCAATTAGAATAAAGCTATTAAAAAAATAAGGAAATCTGATTTACCTTTTTCCATGAATTATTCTTTTTCTTTCAACAAATTAAAAACCAAAAGTTAAAAAGAAAGGTAAGAAAGGAAAAACCTTTATTATTTATTTTACATTTACCATTTTCTAAGAGACTTTAACTCAACATGGTATTTGAAATTTAAATAGAAAGGAATATACTTGCTTATTTATCTAATATTTTAATACAACTTAACACAATATATAATAAGCAATTTTAACATTTAATTCTAGCAACTTCATCTATTTAATTTAAATCAATTACTCAAGTCATATTAAACAACTAATTATGCCAACACAAAAATAACATCATTCACTCAATTTAACAACCATTTAAATAATCAAAAGCACGCAAAACGAGGAATGATCAAACGATGACTCACAAAGCAAAAATACTAAAGTACTATAACTCACATACCGGTCGAATGGGAAAGATGACCGACTGACAACACTCACATGAGTGTGGCTGCGGGTCAAGTTAGGGTCAAACCACTATCTCCTCCACTCCCATTGGACAAATAAGGTATGCTCAAACTTGTGAAACCAGGTGGAGTTGATACCTCGTACCTACCCGATACTTGTACCTGCAATGTCCTGCATCAACGAACCACACATGCATATAGACAAATATATAATCAGACACGACACACACACCGATGAAGGAGAATCGTGGTGTTCCCTCTCTCACCAGAGTGAGTGAAAGAAAATCATCCCCTCGCATCCCATATAGTTTCAAACATGCAAAATATAAATAACACATCGCATATGTAAGGTAAAAGTGTCAATCCATGACAATAATCCATAAAATCACATTAATCATAAGTACTGAAATACTGCATGAAAGCATACATCACATATCCAGTTAAAGCATAAAATAACATCGCATAAAGTCTGAATCAATATACAATAATGTATCAATGGAATAGTCAACTGAAGTCAAACATAAGTACAAAAAGAGTTTGATCGAGGAGGGGTACTACATAAGTTGTAGCATTTTAGGAGAAAAAATGTATGAAGCTCTTGCTTGCTATTTTTTTAAAAAAGAAAAATATGTTTATTAGGTGGGTTATCTATGTGAACAATTTAAATGCAATTAATGAGCAACAAATAATCTAAATAATAGAGTTGAGTAAAAAATAAATTGCAATTAAATGAATATTCAAAATTAAATGGGAAAGATAGGCACGTAATTGTGGGAACAACAGTAATTGGGCCCTTTATGGGGTCTGTGTTGATGACATCCATAACCTTATCAAAGGTTTTTTCTATTTCGTTTTGTTGAGTCAAATCATGTTCAAGTCATTCTTTAGCATGGGCCTTGGTATGTTTGGTCATTCTTGCTTGTTTTTTAGCAATGGCTAAGAGACTTTTTAGTCTCTAATGACAAGAATCTCAAGTCCTCGGTTTCCCTTTACCTTGTTGGTCATTTTTTCAAACTATTGCTCAAGCTATTGGCAAAGTTGTTTGTGTTGAGTCTAACTAGTTTTACCATGCCTGTCCTCAAAAGGGTTTGTGTTGAGGTAGACTTGTCTCATCTCCTCAAAGAGACTATTGATATTCAAATAGGAGATCTTTGTCACTCACAACAAGTGCTCTATTTGAATTTATCCAGTACTTGTTTTCATTGTTAGGCTTCAGAGCATAAGATCGAGAATGACACTTTAGCTACTCCATGGGTGAAGGATCCTTCTAAGGAGTCTAAGCCTTCACACTCCTCTAAAGACCCTAAATCTAAGGAAAGGTGGACAATTGTTTCTCTCAGAGGGAAGACATATTCATCAGCTTCATCTTATCGAAAGCAATAAAGCTCTGTTGTCCTGCACCCATAGTCGTAGCCGTAATCACAACCTCAATCTCTACCTCAATTATAGGTGCAACCTACTATCATTCATCAAATCTGGGGAACGACATCATCATATCGACATCTCGACACAAACATCATATCCAACAAAATTTTCTTTGAATCAACATGTGCACACACGTCACTTCAAAGAGGGGCAAAATGTAGACATATAAAAATGACCACTTTCCTAAGTGAATATTTAATACTCATTTTAATCTCATTCCTCTATTTAATTAAATTATTCGCATTCATCTATTTGATTAAATAAGATATTCAATTTATTTAAATTAAATTCACCTAAGCCTTTCATAGCCTTTAAATTAAATAAATCATTTTATTTAATTAATTCCCCTTTCTCCCATTTTAGTTAAATTTACATTTAATTAAATTGTTCATTGCAAATAAATAAATCTAATTTATTTATTTAAATCCCCCACTTATATTTATGCAAGTTGCATCTATTTTAGTTGAAATAAAGTAATTTATTTTAATTAAAATTACCCTCCAACCACTTGCATTTTACTGCATATCCCACTTGCCTCTCTAAACCCCCTTCTAGATTCTTCTAATCCCTTCCAATTTAGCCTAATCCATCTCCTAAATATTGTCACATCCCTAAACAAAGGGAAGTCACTTTTCAAACCCTCAAAGTCTTTGAAAACCATTAAAGGTTTTATGTCTTCAACAAGTTAACCTTGAAAGTCTTCCAAACCATTAATGGTTAACTCAACCTTCCTGCATGATTACAGACTTTATCTCTAACTCAACCCTCATCTAACCCAAGGGTCTCATCAACCATTCATTGCTTTGACCATGGTTATTCCTTTAACCCTTGCACACAAGTTTATCCTTTGGGTAAAAGCTTTATCCATTGGATAACCCTAACCTGACCTTAACCCTTACCTCCTAAGGTAACAATGAGGTCTCCTCAAGCATTCAATGCTTCTTACATCTCCTCTCAAGCAGTCTTATGTTGACAATTGTCACCATTTCATTGGTGAGAATTGAAAACATAGATTGATAACTTTCAATCCTGGCCCTTGTTAAGATTATCCAATCTTGACCATTCATTGCCCTATTTATCCTATAAATAGAGCCCTTCTTCTCTCATTTTAAAAACCAAGTCTTTAGTATCAAACTTATAGACATTTTACTAAGCATCTAATCTAAATCATTTTAATCAAGCATTTAGCCTCTCTTTGAATATAAATCATCTAAATAAGCATTCTTAGAAGCATTTCTAATTATCATAGCATTATCATATTAGACTAGGATAGCATTTTAGGATAGTTGTTACTAACCATTTCATCTTATTATCATATGCATGCTAGTTTAAATCATGTTAGATTTAGTATCATACATAACTAGGAATGCATCATGCTAGATTGATCAATATCCCTCGTTTTCATGGTTGTCATCCCTAAGTCACTTTGCTCAGTGATCTGAGAGAAAAAGTATTGACTTGAGGGGTCTTGTGAGATAGAGAACAATGGAACATCCCTTGGGAAGTTGAGTTATTCAATATAACTCCATAACTTGCATCAAGAGTCCCATTGGTGTGTGGACTAGTTTTGAAATCTCATGTATGACTATCTCTTGAGGCTGACGGTCTCGTAGCATATGTCTGAGCTCCTAGATCTTTTAGTAGATCACGTCAAGAAGGCCCTATAACACCTCTTCTCTATGTCCCCATCTGACTCCGAGCTGATCGACTAGCAGCAAAACTAGGAGTTCTCCGCTCTCTAGGGACTAAATCCTCATATAACCGCCTGTAGTACTCAACAGCCATGGTCGTGTATTGTATCTCCCTGAGTGTGTCCCTCATAGGGGCACCGATCGCCACTCTTTGCAATCTCTCTGCAAGCTCCTCTGCTTGACCTAGGCGCTCTATCACCGTATCTTGCTCTGCAGTAATTTGATGTTGCTGAGCTAGTACCTACGCCTACTTCTCCTGCACTATAACATGCAACACTTAGATCTATAAATCTTGTCGATGCGATGGTACCCGGATTTGCACTGGTACCTGAGTGGTAACACTACCTATCCCTATCCTAGGCTCTGATGGAGGTAACACATCTGATCTCCTCCGTTGGGTCGGTCGCCTAAACTCCTCTAAACCACCCATAGCTACTCGCACCTCGCTTGCTCTACCAACCCCGCCACCTCCAAGAACCAAACCTCCTCTACCTCCATCACTACCCGGTCATCTGACTAATCCAATCCTCCCTCTGTCTCCTCCATCTCCTCTCCCATCTCCCCCTCTATCTCCTCTACTTTGGTGCGTGAGAAAGAAAAACGACTAGAGAGGATTTGGAAGATTACATTGCAGGGGAAAAATAGATGAGGGATATGGTTTAGGGGTGAATATGTTCCTGCTGAGCTTTTTTCAAGGTTGTTCCTGCTGTCTTAATGTCGTATTTTCCGGCTTTGAATTTTGCGTCTGATATGGATTGCCAGATTGAGTGTATGTTTTTTATGAGGATCCTGATTTTCTTTTGATATGGATATGTAATAGTGTGCCTTGCAATAGATTGTTTTGGTATGATGATTGAGAGTCTATTGAAATTGCTTTCATTTATGAAGTGTCAAGCTGATTGATTGTTTGAATGAGGATCCTGATTTTTTGTTGATGTGGATCTTTGAATTTTGCCTTGCGATTGAATTTGATGTTCGATATGAGTTCCAATTCTTGATTTCCGATATGATTCCTAATATGATGTTCGCGATATGGATTTTTGAGTTGCTTGCATTATGGGTCTTTGGTATGATTCTTCGATATGGGATTTGATTTTTGATATAATGCTTGTGTTATGGGTCATTGATTTTTGATATGGATCTTGATTGATTTCGATATGGGATTTGATTTTCGATATGGAACTTGATTTGATGCTACGTTGTTTCAAGTTGATTTTGTTTTGATTGGATATATCGGATAGATATGGGAACTGATGTTGGACATTTGTTGTTTTGCAGGAACAACTTGGCGTACTCCAATCGTGAGAGCGATTTCAAAGACCATGGTCCTTGATTCCGCGTTTGACACAAGCGGATAGAGATGTTATTGAGAGGTGTGGTTTATCCTCTTTGTTGGACATGCCTCGGTATATCATTAACCGAGGTTTGCTGACAACTTTGGAAGAGAGGTGGCATAGCGATACAAACACCTTTCATTTGGCTACTCATGAGATAATAGTCACTCCAGAGGACTGTTATCGGATTTTATAGATTCCAGTGATTGGGGCATTATTGCCATATGAGCAAACAGAGGAGGATGGGATAGAGGCTCTTCACCGAATATTCCATGATGATCAGATTTGTGGATATGAGATCCCTTGGCAGGAGTTTATAGATTTTGATTATGCTCCACTACCCTTTGTACTGGCAGGTTTTGTAGGTAGATTCTTGTGTCTCGACCGTAGGTCAAAGGGACTGGTAGTGGGTTGGGGATTGGTGTTCGGGGAAATGGTTACACAGGGACACAAATTCACTTGGGGATCCTGTATGTTAGCACACTTATACAGGGAGCTACACCAAGTAGTGTATCTGGGATACATGAGTTTATCAGCTAGGGTTACATTATTACAGGCATGGGCTTGGGAGCACATTCCTACAGTGAGGCCACTTGTAGATAGGGATACATCGATTGGTTGAGCCTATGCATATGGGTATACAGGTATAATTGTCCAACGTAAGCTGAGCAAGATAGAGCATTGGAGGAGGGTGCTGGATGATATTGATATGGTCATCTGGAGATTGTATATGGACTCTGAGGTATGGGCTGAGGACGGGCTAGAGATGCCCTATGTTTATATGTCGAGATACCTGATTGGGTGGATGCCTTTTATCATTGAGAGATTTTTGCATAGCCGTGTTTAGCGGCACTATGGTAGACAACAGGGTATACCATAGGGAGCATGCTTATATGCTCGCTGGAGATAGGATGTGCCAGAGTGGGGTTAGACTATTGATAGTGTAGTGGCTATGGAGGAGTATATGCATTTGGCCAGACAAATTTGGGATTACGGGTTTGGAGTGGTGGATGCAGGGATGACGAAGGAGTTTGCAGCGTACTTCAAGGCACAAATATCTGATCCAGCAGAGATGCTTCCTACCTTTGACGATGATGAGGATGAGCAACCAGAGAGGCTAGTGAGATGGAGAGAGGAGGGAGAGGAGATGGAGGAGGGATATGGGTATGATGGAGGAGATGACGGGGGAGATGGGAGGGGAGGTGGTAGAGGGAGACGGGGAGATAGAGGAGGGGATGGAGGGAGACAAGGAGATGGAGGAGGGGATGGAGGGAAGAGAGGATATAGAGGGAGAGATGGGAGAGGAGATGGAGGAGATAGAGGGAGGATTGGATTAGTCAGATGAAAGGGTGGTGATGGAGGTAGAGGAGGTTTGGTTCTTGGAGCTAGCGGGGTTGGCAGAGCAGGCGATGTGCTAGCAGCTGTGGGTGGTTTAGAGGAGTTTAGGCGACCAACCTAGCTGAGGAGATCAGATGTGTTACCTCCACCAGGGCCTAGGACACAAATAGGTAGTGTCACCACTCAGATACTAGTGCAGATCAGGGTACCATCACATCGATAGGATTCACAGCTCCAAGCGCTGCATGTTACAGTGCAGGAGTTGCAGGCGCATGTACTAGCTCAATAGTGTCAGATTACGCATATTACCACAACGTGAGATATGGTGATAGAGTGCCTAGGTCGAGCAGAGGAGCTTGCAGAGAGCGACGATCGGTGCCCCTATGAGAGACACATTGAGGGAGATATGGTACACGACCATGGTGGTTGAGTACTACAGGCAGTTATATGAGGATCTAGTACCTAGAGAGCAGAGAGCTCCTAGTTTTGCTACTAGTTGATCAAATCAGAGTCAGATGGGGACAAAGAGAAGAGGTGCTATAGGGCCTTCTTGACGTGATCCACCCGAAGATCCAAGAGCTTGGACATTCGCTACGAGACCATCAGCCTCAGGAGATAGTCATACCTGAGAGACTTGTCTTTGTTGTATTTTAATCATTGTGTTGTATTTTGACAAACATGACTTCCCTTGTATATGTTGACCATTTTTTAGATGTATATATATGACATCAATTTTTTGATCCACATGTGATGTGTTTATGGATGATGAATTATGCATTGATATGATGTTTCTATGATGATGATGCTTAGATAAATGCTCTTGATTTGATATTGATTGATATGGTTTATGATGAAGGTGTGATGATATAATGATAGGTTGTTGTGATGAATTTGATTTGTGAGATGTATCTTGAAAATGAGATGTATGATAATGATATGATGCTAATGCAATATTTAAACTGATATGCAACTAAGTGTAAAATGATATGCATCTAATTGATCACCCTCTTTTTCTTGTTGTCATTCCTGTGTCGTCACATGTTTTTGCTTTGTTTTGGTTTATCATCATTGAGCTTTCAATATGTTGGGAGTTTATACAAGCATAATGGTATAATTGAACCATAATGACCTGAGTCAAATGTATATGGATTTTGATATTGCAAGATGACACAAGCGTCTAGGTATAATTAAACCAAGACGACTTGAGTGGTGCTTGTGTATAAATAGACAAGATCGAACCATTTGTATGCGCAAAGTGGAACAATGTCTTCAGTGATATGTTTCTAATCACGTCTCAAGACAAATTTGCATAGTACAAGTGATTGCCTCATAGACAGAAAACCAAAAAAAGTATTAGACTCCCCTGCGACTTTCTCTAGCTCGATGTATCATTGAAAAATTAAGCAAATACAATGATTCAAAAAGTTGAAGTGCAAAATAGTCAAAACTTCATGTGAGATGTACACAAATTATATTTCAGAAAATCATCCATCATGTGTGTGTTGAAGTTGTTAATTGGATCAGTGTTTTGTTTTCTTGGCTGCTAAGCTGTTATTTGATAGGATTTTCTTGGTGTGTTGTGATTCATGTTTTCTTTTTGTTGGAAAGCTTGAAGTCAGAGGAACACTGCCCCTAGCTCTAGATATTGATTAATGTGGATATGTACAGTGATTACCAAGCCATGGTGGGATATGATGAACTGGTCTTTAGATAAGCAAGGACAGTGACTATGCTAAGTGTGTCTGGGATAATGTTGTGTGAAAGGTGTTGGGCGATGGCCATTAGCTTTCACTTCAGTTGCAAAAGATATGAGTAATGATAGATAGAGGATCTATTCCCTCACAAATAGTGCCTCTAGCCAGGTTTTCACCACTTATTTTTATTGCACCTTTTTGTTGCTTTTCTGACTTTTTTTTATTTTTTTAATTTTTCAATTATTTTTTTGTTTGTATTTGTCACTTTTTTCGTGCATTAAACCACTCAAGTATATAATTTCTTTAGATGGATGTTGTTGGTTGGTTCGTCGAGCACATCGCCCTCTAACGTTGTAAGTTGATAGGTGCTTGATCCATAGGCTGATATGATAATATAGGGACCCAACCAATTAGGTTCAAACTTCCCCTTCTTTTCTTGATCCTGTTGATTTATGGGATTTTCTTTGAGTAGGAGATCTCCAACTTTAAAAATCCTAGGGATGACTTTGTGGTTGTAGCTTCTGCACATGTGCTGCTGGTATGCTTTGAGATGATTATAGGCATGCTGTCATTTTTTATCTAGAAGCTCTAGTTCTTGCAATCTGTTGACCTGATACTCCTCATCTAGAATGAGGCCTTTTAAAGATACTCTGAGTGATAGAATTTCTACCTCAAGAGGTAAAATTGCCTTTGACCCATACACCAATGAATATGGTGTAGCTCCTCTAGTGTCCAAATGCTAGTCCTGTATGCCCAAAGTGTCGGATTGAGTTGTACATGCCAATCCTTACGTGCATCATTTATTGTCTTCATTAGGATTTTCAATATTGTTTTATTTGATTCCTTTGCTTGACCATTCCCCTGTGGGTAGTAAGGTGTAGAAAAATGATGTTGGATCTTGAATCATTCACATAATTCTCATACATCTTGATTTTTGAAGGGATGCCCATTGTTTGTGATAATAGAACCGGGGATGCCATATCTGCAAATTAGATAATTGAGAATAAAAGAGGCAATTTGCTTTCCAGTTACTGTGGTCATTGGGACTGCTTCAATCCATTTTGTAAAATACTATGTGGCAGTGATAATGAACTTGTGTCCATTTGAAGAGGAAGGATGTATTTTCCCTACTAAATCAAGTCCCCACTAACAAAAAGGCCAAGATGTTGTAAATGGCTGCAACTCCTATGCGGGTGCATGGATAAGATTGCCATGAATTTGGCACTTAGGACATTTCTTTGCAAATTGATAAGAGTCTTTCTCCATTGTCGGCTAGTAATATCCCATTCTCAGAAGTTTTTTAGCGAGAGTAGGACCACTTGAATGCATGCCATAGATACCCTCATGAAGCTCGTGTAATACAGAGTCAGATTCATTACGATCAAGGCAATGAAGAAGAGTACCATCTAGACCTCAATGGTAAAGGGTATCATCGGTTAAAGTATACCGGGCGACTTGCCGGATAAAGTTATGTTTTTTATTATGAGATAAGTCAATGGGTATGGTATCAGTTTTAAGATACTCATAGATTGTCTCGTATAAAGGAGAGTCTAAACTGGTTAAGGCATAGATGACGTGGGATGCAGAATTGTCATAGGCTGGGGAAAAAAATGCTCTACTAGAAACTCATAATGACTCTATTGCTTTGGAATTTGTAGTAGTGAAGCGATAGTAGCCATTGCATCAACCGCTCTATTATCCAACCTTTGTATTTGCTCAAAGGTGATGTGTACAAAATACTATTTGAAGTCATCCACCATTCTTTTGTATGGCAGCAGCTTGTCATCCTTTGTCTAATATTCATTGTTGATCTGATTTATAACCAGTTGGGAATCTCCATGGACTTTCAATTCTGTGATTCTCCATTCTACAACCATTTTGATTCCTATGACTAGTGCTTCACACTCAACGATGTTATTGGTGCATGTAAACATGAGTATATATGATCTTGGAATGGTGTGCCCTTCAGGAGTGACGAACAAGATGCTGACACCTGAGCCATGTTGAGTGTAGGAACCGTCAAAGTACAAGTTCCATTGCTTAAGTGTAATAGTAAGGACATCCCTGTTTGGAAATTTCACCTTCACTGGTTGCTTATCTAGTAGTGGTGCTTCAACTAATTGATCTGCAATTACTTGTCCCTTGATAGCTCGACGCTCTGTGTATTAGATATCAAACTCACTGAGAATCATGACCCATTTAGCTAATCTTCCTGTAAGAGCTGCTTTGCTGAGTAAATACTTGAGAGGATCAAGTTTTGCTACTAACTTGATTATGTGAGATAGCATGTAATGTCAGAATTTTTGAGAGGCGATTACCGCAGCTAAACAAGCCTTCTCAATGAATGTGTAATTTAGCTCATATCAATTTAACGTTCTACTAATGTAATATATAGCCCGTTCCTTGCCTTCTTGATCTTCTTGTGCTAACAGTGCCCCCAATGATATGTTCGTTGTTGATATGTAGAGAATAAGTGGCTTCCCTGCTATTGGTGGTACCAAAACTAGTGGATTCATTAGATATTGTTTGATTTGATAGAATGATTCTACACACTTGGCTTCCCATCTGAATGGTATGTTTTTATGTAGAAAATGATTGAATGGTAAACTTTTATTTGCTAATTGGGCTATGAATCGCCTGATAGACTGTAGTCGTCCTTGTAGAGATATAAGTTGACTAATGTTCTTGGGAGGTGGCATCTCCATGACGGTCTGTACCTTTGCTAGATCTACTTCAATTCCCTTTGTTGACACAATGTAGCCTAATAATTTTCCTAATGTTACCCTGAAGACATGCTTCTTAGGGTTTAGCTTGACTTGGAATTTCTCCAATCTTTGAAATATTTTGTCTAATATGCCTAGATGTTCTACTCGAGTGAATGACTTAGCCAGTAAATCATCCACATAGTCCTCCATGAAGGTATGCATCATATCATGAAATATTATCGTCATTGCTCTTTGATAAGTTGCCCCAGCATTCTTCAAGCCAAAAGGAATGACATTCCAACAATACATTCCTCAAGGATAGGTGAACGTTGTTTTATCTTGATCCTTTGGAGCTATCTTGATTTGAATATAGCCAGAGAAACCATCCATTAATGATAACAATGCATGGCCTGCTGTGAGGTCTACAATTATGTCTATGCTGGGCAAAGGAAAGTCATCCTTTGGACAGGCTTTGTTAACATCTCTAAAATCTGTGCATATTTTGATGCTTCCATCTAGTTTTGAAACTGGTACAATGTTTGAAATCCATTCAGCATAGTCTATAGGTCGAATAAATTTGACATCTACTTCTTTAGTTTAGCTTTGACCATTAATGCTACATGAAGATTCATCTTTCTTAACTTTGGTTTGAATGGCTTAGTTCCTGGGGCAATAGATAATTTATGCATGATTAAGTTTGGATCTATTCCGGGCATATCTTCATAGGACCAAGCAAAATTGATTTTCTTTTCTTTGAAAAATCTGATAAACTCTGGTTTTTCTTCTTCTGTCAGTGATTCTGCTAGGTGTATGATTTTAGCCGCTTCTTCTGTACCAATGTTGATTGATTGAGTGGGCTCAATCAATATGGGTGATCACTCCTGATAGTGTTTAGGAAGAGTGTCAAGTCTCCCATCCATAGGTGCCTTAAAAAGGTTTTCACCCTCATATGCATCCTTTATTTTGACTTTTTTGTGATCTAGCACTGCCATTGACTGGTTTTTAGCATTAGATCCTTTATTTCTTTCATTTTTGCAACTAAGAGACTTGGCACCCTCCCGATTGCAGATATCGTTATTTTGTTTGCTAGTAGAGTCTGTTTCCGACTTGACAGTACATAGGTAATGGACAATGGAGTCATCATCTGGGAAAATAGGTATGTCATGGTGTTCAAGTTCATGCTAGTCTATGAGATCAAGAAATATGAGCGGTAAAGAGTCATTTGGTGGGTCGAGGTCGACTGCGGTAAGTGTCATGATAGATGTATCGTTAAGGTTATCTAGGATATTGGCTAAGTTAATGATATTGTCAAGGTCTTTGATGGTATCATCTTCCGTGTAGACTTGCTCATAGTGTCGCTGCTCATTTTCCTTAGCTTTGTAGATATATTGTGGACCAAATTCAAGTAATCCAGACTTTGTGCCTTGTCCTTCTTGAGAAAGGGGTGTATGAATAGCACCTTCAGGGACATCTTCAGTAACATTTGAGCAACTGCCCCATTCATAGTCATTAGAATCAATTTCAGAAGTACTGTCCCAGAGCCTTTTAGTGTTGTTGACAGGTATGTTGTAAGGTGAAAAGAGATCCCTGATAATTGATACCAATCTGGTAGTTTTCTCTAATTCCAAATTAGAACATGCTTGTACTCTTTGCATTTGTTCATATACTGTTTCTCCTTGAGGAGGAGTGATTTCTTCAGGAGGTGATTCTGCCTTGTTTTGAATAGGTTCCTGAACATGGTGTACTTCCTCATAAGATGTTTCTTCTTTTTGAATGATTGGCTCTTCTTGTCATTTCTCTTTTTCTTGGTGTTATCACTCTTTCCTTATTATTTATGCTGCTTGGTGCAGTGCCTCTTGCCATGAGTCCTTGTTGCATTTCTTCTTTACTTTCCACTAAGGCTTTTGATATTTATTTTGCTTCTGCCTTGGGGGCATGTTGTGTCCATATCCCAGCCCTATTTTGTCTCGAGAAAACTATCAAGGAGGGTCCAATGGTTCCGTAATGCCTTCTTGATGCTTGCCTATATGTCCTTTGCCATTGTATCCCATTTGTTCCATGATCATGAATCCTTTTCCATACCGTTGTGTTGGTATGGCTACCTCCAAAGTAGCAACTCTGTCTTCTACCTCATCCTTGTATAGCTAGCTAAGGATGTATTTCTCTTCTGATTCATGTGCTAGGGTGCCCAATTGAATAAACTTGCCATCAAACTTGGTGATGGGTTGTGTTGCTTGATGTGTCGATGCAAAAGGTTGCCCATGAGATTTTGGTGATGCTGGCAATTTGGATAGACACATGGGTTTGAAAGAGTATTCTCCCATGCCTTTCTCTTTGATTTTCATCTTTTGGTTTTAAATCTATTGATAAAGATTTGAGCTTTTCTTGATGATGATCTAATGCTGAGGAAGTTTGAGCTTCCCTATTATGTGGAACCAAGTTGTCTCAGGCTGTCCCCATAGCATTGCAATGTTGAAAGGGGTTATTGTCAGCCGATATGGAAATCTCCTGTCCATTATATGGGAATTTGACACACTGATGATAAGTTGATGACACTGCTTGCATTTCATGTATCCAAGGATGACTTGATAAATATTTTATGTTATAAGTCTATGTCTAAGAATTGGCACATAGTGTCCCTTTGTATCGGTCCTACCTGAATAGGTAGTATCACTATTCCCTTGGATGATCTTTCTTCATCATCATATGCCTTGATGGTGATCTTTTTGTGTGGATCAATAGACCGCTTAGAGAAGTCTAATGCACAAATAAGTTTTAAGGTACGGATACTGAGACCATCTCCTCCATCTATTAATACTCTTTTAACTCGATGTTTGTAGACTAAGACTTCAATATGAAGGGGAGTATTATGTGGATGACTCAAAGAGATATTATCATGTTCGGAAAAGGTGAGATTATGAGGCCCTGTCATGTGAGCCACCATGGCTTGAAATTTGTCAATATCCAGATCTTGAGGTACATTTGTTTCAACTAGTGCTTGTTCCAATATATCCTTATGTTTTGGCGAGAGTTTGAGCAACTCGAGTATGGATATCTAAGTAGGAGTTCGCCGCAATTGACTTACCAAATCATATTGAGTCTTGGGGATAGTGGTTGATGTTGATGTATGCCCTTTCAAGACATATTTTTGAGCTCGAGTTGTCACATTAATTGATGTATGGTCTTGTTTGTCTTTGATCGTTATGACATTTATCTGATTATCCTCTGTTGATATGTGATTGATGGTGTTGTTGTACAGGTGATTTATGCAAGCTCCCCGTGTATCATTTGATGATGAAGCTCCTTCCTTGTTGTAATTTAAAAGAGGATTTTTAAAGGCATCATGGTTGCCATTTGTTTTGAGACCATCAACCTTTAAATCACCTCTATCAATCTTGTCTTGAACAATGTTTTTAAGCCTCATGCAATCATTTGTGTGATATCCTTTGTTTCGATGAAAATCACAGAAATGCGAGTCATTCCACCAAGGTGGTTTGATCTGGGGTTCAAAATTGTTTATGGCTAGCAATGTGATAATCTTGTTTGCCAGGAGTTCTCAGAATGCTGATTCCAAGGATTGCTCCAACGGTGTGTAGATGTGTCTATTTGGGAAATTGTTGGTGTACCCTTTGGATTTGGATTAGTTCCTCAATTAGTGTTGTTACGTTGGGTATTGTTGTTGGTGTTTGTACTTGAAGGTCCCTGATTGGTATTTGGCAGATAAGTGTTAGTGCCTTGGTTAACACCCTTTTGATTCTTGGTAGCTTGCAGATTACTTGATAAAGCCAATATTGGTTGTTTGGACTTTATATCATTAGCATCAGTTCCTCCCTCATTAATAGCATTTTTGTTTCTGGTCCAGAATCTGGATTTGTTTAAATTGTTGTTGTTGTTGTTTTGGTTGTTAAAGTGAGAGTTGGATGAATTAGTTCCTTCTTTGAAAAATTTCAATGTCCCTTTTTTGATGCATGCTTCCTCTACTTGGATATCGTTTTCGATCCACTTGGAAAAATATGGTATGCACTGGAGCTTGACTAGATAACTCATCTCACTATTTAGATTGTCGATGAAAATATCCATTTTTTCTTTTTCATGTACATCTCGAGGATATCTCGAAACCATACATCTCAAACATTGAAGAAACACCATGAACATTTCATTGTGTTTTATGTTTGGTATTACATACATCCAACATGGTGATCGCGTGTTGAATATTGTAGGAGTATTGTGTGATAAATTTATTTACCAACTCATCAAAGGATCTGATGGGAGGTGTAAGTTTAGATAGCCACTCCATTGCTTTCCCTCCCAAACTTCTTGGGAACAACCTCATTAAGTAAGTGTCATCATGCGCAAATTCAAGGCTCATGGTACAAAATTCCTGAACATGATCGCGGAGATCACTCTTACCATCATATTTATCATATTTGGGTATATCTGAATTTGGGGGAAAAGGTATCATGTTTAACCTCCTGTCAAAGGGGTAAGGACAAATTTCATTTAAGGAGTATCACACTGTGGTCCCCTATTGTATGTCCTACATTTTTCTTTGCAGCATTTGAATTTGTTGTGTAAGAGAAACCATGGGCGTAATTGTTTGTCGAGGGAAAGCTTCTTCTCTTTCATTATCCCTAGTTCAGGCATGGGTGTGTTCAGGTATGTTATGTTGTTTAGGTATGTTTTGTTGTTTAGGTATGTTTTTAGGGCCATGTGTTTTCTCTTCTCTCTGTTGTTCTTGATAAGCGTAATTTCAAGACCTTGTCCTAAAGATTTCAGTATCGAAGTTTTTCACGAAGCCTAACTCCTTTGCTTGTTAGCATGAGCATGTATTTTTCTTTGTCATCTTCTATGAGTCTTTCCATAAGTTTTTGGAATGAGGGGTTTTCTTGACATTCTTGAAGAAGCTCCTTAGTGATCTTTGTTTCTCCTAGATCAGTATAATCAAAAGGGTTTGATAATCTTCAACCCATACTAGACTCTAGTTGTGGTTCACTAAGCTTGTTTCGTTGAGAGTGAGTGACAACGGGCATCTAGTAGAAGATTTCTGTGACAAAAGGAAAAAATTCCTCTTCTACTTGTTCAAGGGTTGGTGGTTCAAATCAAGCTATGTTATAAGTGATGCAGACTTGTGGGAAGAAAGCGAGGTTGATCTTTCCTCCACAATTCAAGCATTGACTGAATGCTGATTTTTGGAAAAAGGCTCTACTTTTTAATGGTTCTTTGTCAAATTCATTTGATCTGCCTTGAAGATACAACCACATATGACAGAGAAAGGCGCGATGTGATTTGAAGAGTTGATGATTTATGTAGAGAAACTTATTCCATTTTGCAAGTGTCTTAGAACTAGGTTGGTGCTTCTTCAACTCAGTTTTATGATGAAGACTTTTTCTTCTCAAAATATGAGTTGTGGTCATACATGAGTGATCAATGGTTTCCTTTTGATTTGTTTGGATTAGGATACTTTGTTTGGAAACTTAAGCCTACTTTAATGAGTAGAGGTTTAGATTCGCCTCCACGATAAAGTGTGTCAAATGATATGGATAAGAGTTTCCCGATATGGAAACTTGATTTGACGACTTAAGTTTAAACTAGGTATGTTTGGTTGATAGAATCCATTTAGTTGGTAGACCTTTTGATGAATGTGATGGTACTACCTGATTTTTATTGGATAAAGTCTTATTTCTAGCTAGTTTTAGATTCGACAATTTTGCTCTAAGAATGCTTGCTTGATTGTTGGAATATTTTCTTTGATGTTTTGGTTCAAATTTTGATTTGTGAGTTTGATGAAGGATCCAAAAGGGTATTTAAGACTAACGATCAATTTTTTTCAAAACTGCTTAGTTTACTCTCTATTTTTCAAAGTTTTACCCATGTGCTAAGACATAGATCAAATGCGTTATACAAAGTCCCCTATGCACTAATCTTTTTGTGCTACTCGCTAACTCGAAGTTTTGAAATTTGTTTTGAACAGGATGATTAAGCGTTATTATGTCCTCAACATGCGCTAAAGTTTAGACTCAACGCGCTAAGGTTTGCCCCCAATGCGCTAGACTGATACTTGAAAGCGCTAATATGGTATCTAGAAGCGCTAGTGAAATGTTTATCAGGAAGATAAGTGTTATGCGCTAGCTTGATGAATAAAAGTGCTAAGGTTGGGTTGGTATGCGCTAGATAATGTTTCAGATGCACTAATAAGTTGCTCTTATGCGTTAAACTATCCCGATTTCTCTATTTTTGGTCTTTTTGGAAATTTTTAACACTTGTTTGATTTTGATGGATGATTTTTTGAGAATATAAATTGAAAACACAACATGAAAGAGACAACCAATTTTGCCTATGCTAAACAGATAGTGTATGTTCTACGAGGATGTGTTCAAATACCCAATATTTTCATAGGTTTGGATACAAAGAAGATAAGTCAGGCAGACTCTTTATTCAAGGGTCATCAACAATATCATAACCCACTAGTCGCAATACTTTGTTAGCTCAAACAGTCGTGTCGCCCCCTAGGGGGCGCCCGTTTTTTTGCCTTTTGCCAGAAATTAACCCAAAGTGAACTGCTTCACAATTGGGTAGTTATCTTGGGAGATATATGGTGACTGATCTTGGGGGCGGATTCTTCCCCACCCTTGCACTATGATATTGTCAATGTTTGGATACTGACTCGGCTCAAGATTTCTATTGCTAAAGTTCGTAATCAAGGTTCATGTTCAGTCTTCAGTGATAAACTCCCTCGGGAGGCTTCCCAACCTTTAGAACAAAGGCTTTACGTATCGTAAAGATACTGGGGGAAGGCTAATCGCTGAGAAAAACCGTTGAAGGGACTTTCGTCAACCTCCACTTTTGATTTTAGTGGGTTGGAACTCTTGGCAATAAAGTCATTTCCCACTTAGGTCATTCCCCTCTCACCGACCATTTAAATGGCGCTTTAAGAGCAACTCAAGAGGGAAGGCCTGCTAAAGGATTTAAGTGCTTGAAATATAGAAAGCATAAGAGTGGTTTGGCTTTTTGGTCACCCAATTAAGGGGAGAGCATATACCTTCCACTTTCGAGACAAAGCAATCAAGTTCCTTTTAATCCTCAAAGGCAATGATTTTCTAACTTCTATTTGGAGATGTTGCTCCAAAAGGCACGGTGTTCTTTTTAAATCCTCATTAAAAAAGTGTGTATTTCCAAAATAAATGCTTGATTCAAAACCTGGTCAACAAAGCAAATTTGCAATTTGGTCAACAAAATATAAATTCGAAAGGGGAAAGATTTCCCTCTTTTTGCTTTGTCTAGAATTTGAAAGTGAGGTTCTTTTACTTGTGCAAACTAAAGTGGATCCTTTTAAACACCAAGGGATGGTGAGGTTCGTTTTAAAACTTTTGCAAAAATAAATTTTGTCTTTGTTCTTTTTATAGCCCAAAATGAAGTGTTTTTCTCCCTAAGAAAGCAAGAAAATGATTTTTTTTGTTGTTCTTTTTAAGTAACACCAAAGGAAAATGAGTTCATTCTTTTTACCAACAAGAAAAATGAAATACTTCTAATAACTAACTTAGAAAAAGTTAGAAACAAGAAAATAATCAAATGCCTCAAAATCAAAATCCTCCAATCCTGCAAAACAGAGATTAGTAACCTGCAACAAAACACTAGTTAGCGAAAGATTCAAATTTTAATGTGAGCTTATACAAGCCTAACTTTTTGTCTGAGTCACAAACTATTTTTTTCTCTCTGTTTCTGCTATGCTCTAATCTGCGAAACCTACGCGCTATAGAAAATCACTAATGCACTAACATACGACTCCAATGAGCTAAGTTGTTGCTTGGATGCACTGAACTGATGCTTCAATGCACTGAGGTTATCTGTTATCAGAAGAAATGTTATGCACTAATCGAATTGCGGGATGCACTAAACAGTAAGTAGGATGCACTGACAGACAACCCGTATGCACTAAAGAAAGGCACCAATGAGCTAACTCAACTTTTCCGCATACCTACAATGTTAGTCCTTCATTAAAAATGATATCATTTATGAGGTTAAGCCCCATGGTGGGCGAAAAAAAACGTGTGTGGGAAAAGTGGGGGGATGAAACGGAAAATGTGATTTCAAAACTAGTCCACACACCAATGGGACTCTTGGTGCAAGTTATGGATTTATATTGAATAACTCAACTTCCCAAGGGATGTTCCATTGTTCTCTATCTCACAAGACGCCTCAAGCCAATGCTTTTTCTCTCAGATCATTGAGCAAAGTGACTTAGGGATGAAAACCATGAAAACGAGGGATATTGATCAATCTAGCATAAATGCATTCCTAGTTATGCATGATACTAAATCTAACATGATTTAAACTAGCATGGATATTATAATAAGATGAAATGGTTAGTAACAACTATCCTAACATGCTATGTAGTCTAATATGATAATTCTATGATAATTAGAAATGCTTCTAAAAATTCTTATTTAGATGATTTCTATTCAAAGAGAGGCTAAATGCTTGATTAAAATGATTTAGATTAGATGCTTAGTAAAGTGTATATGTTTGATACTAAAGACTTGGTTTTTAAAATGAGAGAAGAAGGGCTCTATTTATAGGAAAAATAGGGCAATGAATGGTCAAGATTGGATAATCTTAACAAGGGCCAGGATTGAAAGTTATCAATCCATGTTTTCAATTCTCACCAATGAAATGGTGACAATTGTCAACATAAGACTACTTGAGAGGAGATGTAAGAAGCATTAAATGCTTGAGAAGACCTCATGGTTACCTTAGGAGGTAAGGGTTAAGGTTAGGTTAGGGTTATCCAATGGATAAAGCTTTTACCCAAAGGATAAACTTGTGTGCAAGGGTTAAAGGAATAACCATGGTCAAAGCAATGAATGCTTGATGAGACCCTTGGGTTAGATGAGGGTTGAGTTAGAGATAAAGTCTGTAATCATGCAAGAAGGTTGAGTTAACCATTAATGGTTTGGAAGACTTTCAAGGTTAACTTGTTGAAGACATAAAGCCTTTAATGGTTTTCAAAGACTTTGAGGGTTTGAAAAGTGACTTCCCTTTGTTTAGGGATGTGACAATATTTAGGAGATGGATTAGGCTAAATTGGAAGGGATTAGAAGAATCTAGAAGGGGGTTTAGAGAGGCAAGTGGGATATGCAGTAAAATGCAAGTGGTTGAAGGGTAATTTTAATTAAAATAAATTACTTTATTTCAACTAAAATAGATGCAACTTGCATAAATATAAGTGGGGGATTTAAATAAATAAATTAGATTTATTTATTTGCAATGAACAATTTAATTAACAGGGGAGAAAGGGGAATTAATTAAATAAAATGATTTATTTAATTTTAAAAGCTATGAAGGGCTTAGGTGAATTTAATTTAAATAAATTGAATAACTTATTTAATCAAATAGATGAATGCGAATAATTTAATTAAACAAAATTTAATTAAATAGAGGAATGAGGTTAAGATAAATATTAAATATTCACTTAGGAAAGTGGTCATTTTTATACGTCTACACCTACTATTTCAAACCCTTCTTCTAAGGGTAAGGAGTGTCCTACTCTAATGGTTGGTGATGGTTCTATTTGTACTGCTTGGGTTCGAACTTCTCAACCAACCTTGATGTTATTTGTTCAACCTAACTCTCTCTGTCATTCTCGCAACCCTTTTGGGCATACGAAGGCAACAAATGAAGCTCCAAAAAAATGCAAGGTTGCTTATCCTGTTTTCCAGGTGGTGTCATACTTTTTGCAGAATAACTTATCCTCTCTTGAGGATGAGGATACCATACATGAATTTAAATCATGAATTGTCTGTCATGGAATGTTTGAGGTCTTACTCACCTCTCTAAGAAGTATTCAATGGGCGATACTCAATAGAAATATCCTAGTTTAGATATGTTTTGTCTTCAAGAAAACAAAATTGCTTCTTTCATGCTTTTTGTTGCATGTAGAGTTATTTGGCCAATTAGCCTTGTTTCTACCTCCAATCATGAGGTAGGATGGGGAGGTGTTATCACTCTCCTTGTGCCACGTTGGTAGTCTCCTATAGTGGCTCATGGGTCAGACCCCACTCAGCGACTGATCTAGATCCTTATGTCTATGAACAATCATTTCTTTGGGATCATTAATGTTTATGCTCCCATTGATGTTGTTGAATGATCTTTGTTGTGGTGGTGTAATGTTGATTCATTGCCACTATGTGATGACTTCAATATGGTAGATGCTACTTTTAACAAGGAAGGTTTGATTCCCTTTTGATGGGCATGTATTGAAAAGGAGGCATGGTTTTACATGCACAACAAATAGAGTCATTTTTTATCTCAATACAGACCATTGTTGTCCTCAAGATATTTGGCATGCATTGAGTAATATTTGAGCTAGTACTGACAAATTTTTTAAACAACTTGATCATGTTATGATGACGACATAATCTTTTTTCTATTTTGGGGATTGCCAACATCTCTTGATTTTACCTCTCCTGGAGGTTACCCCATCAAACCACTATCCTATCAAGTTTAACATTCAATGGCAAGTGGGTCATGTACTGTAAAGCGGAAAATAATCGAACCCTAGTCGTTCTCCCCTCCCCAACTCCGAAGAGAGAGAAGGGAGAGTCACTAGGGTTGATGGTTTTCACTTAGGAGGGACTTTACATTCAAAAGAGGGGTTGAAACCCACAAGATCCAATCCCACGCAATGCAAGATTGGATTCTATATGAGTTTCAAGGGTTGTGATAGCAAGGATACCCTCTTTTGTAAAGAATGTAGATAGAAAGATTGAACTAGGAATGCATAGAAAGTGAGAAAGATTCGCTTATAAACTGAGTTAGGGATATAGGATGAAGTTGCGGACCTGGAATTAGTAGTAAAATGTCGAGACGACGCTGTCCTGCAAATTTGAGCAAAAGTTGACGGGACGATGGAGCCTGACGTGCACACGATCCTCCGAAAAATCCGCGAAACGAAGGGGGATCTGTTCGTCTCTGCACAAGGATTCCAGATCTTCAATTTCAGCCGCGTACCTGCAACCTACACACAGAAAAGCAAAGACGATTGGGGGGTTAGGGATTAGGGGTTTGCCTTTAGGTCAAACCCCGGTTTTGGAATTAACCAAGAAATGAGAAATGCTGTAAATGTAAATGTCTGTAATGTAAAACAAGTACTAATACCTTGTTGTAAGGATGTTTGTATCCTTATATGCGAAGGTATAGATGTTGTTATTTGTTGTATGTTGTATGTTGTAGCATGTAATAAGTGATCTCCTCTTCAATGGTTGAATCCTTGTCTTGAATGCAACACTTAGCCTTGAATGGAGACTTAGAATGATCAATTGCTTGAAGGAATGCTTGAATGCTTGAATGCTTGAATGTTTGAATATCGTTTTCACCTTTTTCCATCCTCCCCCAAAATGAGAGAGGAAAATTCATTTATATACTTGCCAATTAGGGTTAAAAGACTGATTTTCCCGACCTTAGGCCGACCAGGAAATGTTATTATCCAAATTGCAAACAAAAAGACCCGAAGTCCCATAGGAGACCGGGCCCAAAATAGGGCCAGGGACCAGGGCGTTGGGCGCCATGGTCCTGGGGGACTAGGGCGCTGGGCGCCCTGGTCCTGAAGGACCAGGGTGCTGGGCGCTCCGGTCCCACCTCCCGGGACAGCAGGGTGCAAGGAGGATCAGGCCAGGGTGCTGGAAAAATGCAGTTTTTGGTGTCATGAGCAAGTTTCGGGGTCTCCATTTAGGTTCAGTGTTGCATCGCCATCGTGAAGACCCAAATGCAGTCGAAATTGCAAGTGTCACAATTTAAGGACGCTACATTTAGCCCCCACTTTAGTGGGAGTATAAGCGTATGCTCATACTTCCGGTAAAGTACAAGGAAACAACATTGAAAAACTTTCACCACGTCAAGGAGGCAAGATACACCAAGCCCTCAGTGGACTAAGGATCTTACAACTTCGATTGACAAAGTAAAAGGGAAGATCACGAGGGAGAACCATGACTGTCAGTAGCAAGGTTCCCTCACTATGAGTCATGCAAGAAAGATATCAAAAATTTTCAAGGCAAAGCTAAATTTGTCAAGAAATTTTCAAGTATCTTGAAAAGATATGGACGGGATGTATGCCCCCCTACATTAAAGCAATCGCACACGCCTCACCAGGGGTGATTGCTTTAAGGTAGTGATACATATAAGAAATGAGAAAGGAGCACGTTATCACAAGGATTTAGCCCCCAAGTGTGAGATAAGCCCAAGGATAATAGACACAAAACACAAAGCACAAGGTGACTTCGCTTTCCTCGAGGTCAGTATGCTGTATGATAATTCATGTATATCATATGTATGTATGCATAATTGTTCTTCATTCCCCAATCAAGGAAGGTCACCTAGAAGAGGGGAACACATGTGTCTTTTGAGTCAACATGAGAGAGATCAAGAGATCTCAATGCTTTGCATCATCCTCAAGTAGACAACACTAAGGACAACAAATAGAAGAATGAGAATAACACATAGAAGAAGTAACAAAAGAGAGGGGGAGAGAATCTGCTATGCTAATGAAACTAGTCTAGCACGTCATCTACCCCCCAATCTTGCTGATCAATGTTTCGGGAAGGTAGGGAACACGCTAGAGGAGGAACATCCAACACATCAGATGGAGCTATCACAAGATCCAAACAAGGGCTATGTTCATATCCCAAGCCACGGTGTTCTTGTCTAGGAGCTAGGATAACTGCTTTAGAAAATTCGTTAGATAAATGGTTATCAATATCAACAAGTTCATATTCACTATCAGAATGAACAGGAGAAGTAGCATTTTCATCATGAATAACATTTTCATCTATATCATCATCAAGATTTATAAAAATAGGATCTTTAACTCGCACAGGATCAAGACCATCATGCATCTTATGTTTAGGAGATTTCGGCTCAATCGTTGGCTGAGGAGAAAATGGAATAATGCTTGTTGAAGGTGTTTTTGGGGATTGCAAAGTTTGAGCTCTAAGACGACACTTTCGTTGGCGTTCACGTGCAGAACGATTTCGTCTAGTCTTAGTAGGAAGTTGAGAAGATTGAGGAGGAGGAATGTTCTCATCCTTATCACTTGGGTGTTTAGGTTGTGGTCTCTTAGGCTGGATAATAGGAGAAGAGGAAGGTCTCTTCTCTCTATAAAAGGACGGAGGAGGAACTGCTCCATATAAGGGAGAAATATTTGGTCTAGGAAGGAGACCAAGTCCATCATGACGAGGAGGTATAGGTCTACTCTTAGGAGGTTTATTAGATATAGGCATAGTCACATCCATAGGGATGGGTTGGGAATCTTCTTGAGGAAAGACATTAGTTTTATCTTTCAAAGGAAGAACTTCCTTCTCAAGAATGATAGGAATGTCAAATTTGGGTGTTCTAGGTTCACTTAGAGATAAGATCATATCTATTTTCCACTTTTGATAAGATTTGAAAAGATGATCACTTCGCGGAGGAAGAGATTGGAATTGTTTAGGCCAAAAGTAATCAATAGGAACGCTAGAAGTTCTTTCAGCTGGTTTAAAGAGACTATGATTGACAGTAACAACTTCACCATTATGGGGAAATTTCAAACACTTGTGAATAGGAGAAGCAATAGCTTTCATGGAAGATAGCCAAGGATAGCCAAGCTTCACACGAAATTGTTCGGATGAAGGAATAATAGCAAAGTCCACATCAAGGGATTTATTATGGACCTCAATAGGTAATGTAATAGAACCAATTGCAGGAGAAGAAAATGCATCAAATAGTTTCACAACCACATCTGTTTTGTCATAGATCACTTGATTCAATTGCAAAGTAAAAAGAAATTCTTCAGTAATGACATTAACCCTACAAGAAGGATCAATAAGCACTCCACGGCAAGGTGTGTTCTTGACTTTTGCAGCTATATATAAAGGACCATCAGGTGCCCTGATAGTTTCACTGGAATCAAATGTGATGGAAGGTTCTTTAGGGATTTTCTGCTGCTCTACAAAGTTAATCACATTTGGAGTCATGGACACGAGATCATCAGGTGAGACAGAGGAATCAGTAGTATCAATCGCATTAGAGGTATGAGAAGGCAATGGATCAGTGAAAATCTTAAGATTTTGGTTAGGAGGAGCTACAGATGTGTTGCCTTTATCATTCACACCAGAAACAAAGATAGTATTATTATCAATCAAATCTTGAATTTTCCCCTTTAAAGCAAAACATTTTTCAGTATCATGCCCAGGTTGACGATGAAATTGACAAAAAGATTTGTTATCAAAATAGGGTGAATTAATCTTTGCAGGATCAATTTGCCTTATAGGAGGAAGAGTAAGCACATTTTGTTCCAATAACTTATTCATAATACTATGCACCGATTCATTCAAAGGAGTAAACTTTCTTTCTTTCTTGAAAAACTTAGAAATAGGAGACACACCTGATGCTGTATTCACATTGTTGTTGATGATGTTTTCATTGAATTTAATGGACTCTCTGTTCGGTTTAAACTTCCCAAATGGTTGTTGACTACTATCACCCTTATCACTCGGAGTCATAGGATTTGCTTGTTCCATTTGACTCACAGTCAGTTGATAATTGTGAAGAGTTGCGCACAACTGTTGGAAAGAAGTAAACTCAGAAAACAGGAGTTTTTCTCTAATGTCTTTTTGTAAATTAGAAATAAAAATTCTTTGAATATCATTGTCAGGCACTGGAAAGGAAATTTGAGCATACAAATGCTTATATCTACCAATGAAATCAGTCACTTTTTCTTTAACACCTTGTTTACAATGCATTAAATCAATCAAAGTAACTTTAGGACTTATATTGTTTTGAAATTGTTGAATGAAAACATTTGCAAGTTGTTCGAAAGAAGTAATAGAATAGGAAGGCAACGAGCAATACCATTGTAGGGCTTTGTCTCTTAATGTTCTAGTAAACAATTTTGCAAGCAACCTTTGGTCATAAGCAAAATCAATACATATTATTTGAAAGGTCTTAACATGTGTTAGAGGATCACCCTTACCATTATAAAGCTCCAAATGCGGAATTTCAACGTGTTTAGGGGGAATAGCTCGAACAATATCAAGAGAAAGTGGGCTCGCAACATCAAATGTGGGCACACTAAACTTAGATTGATTCATAGAGGCAATTTGTTGCTGTAAAGAAGAGACAGTTTGTGCAAGATTATTAATGGTCGCTTCAGTCGAAGAGTTCATATTAGATGTGTTAGATTGCGATGGAGGTGTTATGTTATTGAAAGAAGGTGGTGGGACACTATGATAGTTAGTCATAGGAGATGATTGGACAGGAGGAACACTACAAGGAGGAATGGAATGGTTAAATGAATTGCCCCCTTGCGTCATGTTCATTTGTGGTGATATAAGAGGAACACTCACTGAAGGAATGAATGAAGAAGTTGGATTGAATGAAGGAAGAGGGTTGATTGAAGAAGAGGGATTGCCCCCATGACTAGTGATCATAGGAGGAATGTCTTGTGTTGAAGTAGCCATTATGTTTGATGTAAAAGTAGGTATACTAGCAATAGGAGTCGTCAAAGGAATAGAATGATTGACTTGAGTAGGAGGTTGTGTATAACCTAAAGTTTCAGCACAAATTTTCATAGGCATCACATTCGAATCCACAATGTGTGCAATACCACGCAAAATATCAATTCCATTCTTATCACTTTGAAGCATACGTTTTAGACCCTCAATTAAAGGAAGAGCTTGACTATCAGGGTATTCTTGAGACATCCACTGTCGAAAATCGTCAAATTGGTTATCCAATTTTGAAAGTTGTTCTACAGAAACCTCATGGAGAGCTTCTTCATCATTAAGAGGATTAGAGGAATTACCCATGTCCTCATTAAAAAGGCCATTCAAATTAGGTTCCATCTCCTCAGTAATTAAACCTTGGAAAGACTTAATTCTAAGGCTTCGTCTAACGGGAATAGTAGGGCTTATTGTTGTAAAACTCATGCACTAGAGAAAGAGAAGATTTTGAATTTTAGAGGTAGCAAATTTCAGTAAAACCAGCCAATCTTCCAGATTTAAGCTGTTAAATACAATCAGGACAATCTCCCGAAATTTCGAAAAAAATGTCCGGGACCGTGGCGCTCGGAGTGCACACGGTCCTCGTAACTTTTTTCGAAATTTGCAGGGATGAAAGTTATGATGATTTTACAGCTAACCTGAAAAAATTGAGTGATTTTACGATCTGTAGATAGGCCAAATTAAAGTTGCAATCTCAAAATTGAACCCTACCAAGATTGTCGAAAAATGCAAAATTTGAATTTTGAAAAAGAGAGGGAAACTGAAATTTTGAATTTTATGATTTTAGAGGGAATACCAAAAGCAATGCAAGTTTTGAAATTTGAAAGTTGACTCAATTTCACGCAAAATTCAATTTTGAAAGCGGAAATCAAAGTTGTTGTAATTAAGCACTTAATTTCAAAAGTCACAAATTGCAAGAATTTGAATAAATCACTGAAATTTTGAATGAATGATAACACACTTTTCAGATTTAGGACTGTAAGAAACACAATTTTGACACAAATTTCAATTTCAACAATTTTTGAATGATTAGAAGCCTCAATCCAAGCAATCGCTAGACCAACTTTGACTATAATTTTGAAGGTGTTAAAATTGATAAAATCAGCCAAAATTCTGGATTTTAGCAAAAAAATACAGTAAGATCTAGCTCCCGAAATTTCAGAAAAAATGTCAGGGACGATGGCGCTCGGGGTGCACACGGTCCTCGCAACTTTTTTCCAAATTTTCAGGGATGAAAGATATTGTGATTTTATTGCAGAATCCAAAGTTACAACTGATTTGGAGATGTTTTGATCAGTGAAATTGTCGGACAAAGGTTGAATCAAGAGGGTTTCAAAAATTAGGGTTTTGACACTTAACCACTTAATTTTCAAAATTAAAGCACAAATATGAATTGATAATTTGTAATAGAAGGGCAGATCTGAAACAAGCATCAACAATTAAACATTTCACAAGTTTAATTACTTAAAAAGAAAATTTAGGGTTTTTATGCAATTAACCTCTAAAATTTTGCAAAAGATCAAACATGGAAATGTAACCAAGGAATCCAATTTTCAGATCTAACTATGAATAATCAGAAAGGATGTTCACGTCGGGTTCACCAAAATGTAAAGCGGAAAATAATCGAACCCTAGTCATTCTCCCCTCCCCAACTCCGAAGAGAGAGAAGGGAGAGTCACTAGGGTTGATGGTTTTCACTTAGGAGGGACTTTACATTCAAAAGAGGGGTTGAAACCCACAAGATCCAATCCCATGCAATGCAAGATTGGATTCTATATGAGTTTCAAGGGTTGTGATAGCAAGGATACCCTCTTTTGTAAAGAATGTAGATAGAAAGATTGAACTAGGAATGCATAGAAAGTGAGAAAGATTCGCTTATAAACTGAGTTAGGGATATACGATGAAGCTGCGGACCTGGAATTAGTAGTAAAATGTCGAGACGGCACTATCCTGCAAATTTGAGCAAAAGTTGACGGGACGATGGCGCTCGGCGTGCACACGGTCCTCCGAAAAATCCGCGAAACGAAGGGGGATCTGTTCGTCTCTGCACAAGGATTCCAGATCTTCAATTTCAGCTGCGTACCTGCAACCTACACACAGAAAAGCAAAGACGATTGGGGGGTTAGGGATTAGGGGTTTGCCTTTAGGTCAAACCCCGGTTTTGGAATTAACCAAGAAATGAGAAATGTTGTAAATGTAAATGTCTGTAATGTAAAACAAGTACTAATACCTTGTTGTAAGGATGTTTGTATCCTTATATGCGAAGGTATAGATGTTGTTGTTTGTTGTATGTTGTATGTTGTAGCATGTAATAAGTGATCTCCTCTTCAATGGTTGAATCCTTGTCTTGAATGCAACACTTAGCCTTGAATGGAGACTTAGAATGATCAATTGCTTGAAGGAATGCTTTAATGCTTGAATGCTTGAATGTTTGAATATCGTTTTCACCTTTTTCCATCCTCCCCCAAAATGAGAGAGGAAAAGTCATTTATATACTTGCCAATTAGGGTTAAAAGACTGATTTTCCCGACCTTAGGCCGACCAGGAAATGTTATTTTCCAAATTGCAAACAAAAAGACCCAAAGTCCCATAGGAGACCGGGCCCAAAATAGGGCTAGGGACCAGGGCGCTGGGCGCCATGGTCCTGGGGGACCAGGGCGGCGCCCTGGTCCTGAAGGACCAGGGCGCTGGGCGCTCTGGTCCCACCTCCCGGGACAGCAGGGTGCAAGGAGGGTCAGGCCAGGGTGTTGGAAAAATGCAGTTTTTGGTGTCATGAGCAAGTTTCGGGGTCTCCATTCAGGTTTAGTGTTGCGTCGCCATCGTGAAGACCCAAATGCAGTCGAAATTGCAAGTGTCGCAATTTTAGGATGCTACATGTACGTCCATCCAAGACTCATTTTTTTAAAATACTTCCTTACTAAGTCACCAACCCATAATGGCCCACATCCAGTAGATTTGGAATTTAGAACATCATCCTACTCAACAAGTAAGATGGATTGCTTGGTGGAATTATGCTATTCAGGGAGATCTATTGGAACCTATAAATAAAGGAGTTCTCCACAAAATCATATTATTCCAAATTATTTTCCCATTGATGTCTATTCATTTGAATCAAATAAATCTAACATGTTAGTTCCTTGTCAAACACAATTCAATGTATTTTCTAGCTAATAATCTCATGGCATGATGTAAATCAACCATTAACAAACCTACATCCTTAATTCATTATTATCCTACCCCTCTATAAATTCCCATTTATTATTTTGTGAACCATCCTAAGGCCATATTATCAATTTTCTGTATTTCACAGGAGTCATTCATTGTTGTGTTATGTGTTCCACGAAACAATGATGGAACAAACCATATCTCTATTTCACGGATTCATACCTTTTCAATACCAAACATTTAGTGAAATAGCGAAAAAGAGAGACAAAGAAAATTATTATTTTTTATTTTGCAAGACTAATGCCATCACATAATACACATTCAGCGAAACATCGAAAAGGGGACATAAGATACACCAAGTGTCACCATTTCACTAAAAACAAATTTTACTAAATGAAGCGTATCGCAAAATAGTGAAAAAGGAAGTAAAGAATATGCGGGTTTCATAATTTCACGGGCCTCATGATATACCATACTAAGAAGTCCGCGAAACAACGATTGAAAGAAAATGAAGTGTTATGTCATCGTCATTTTGCTGGAAGAAAATATTGAGGATTTTAGAATGTTACAATTTAGCGATAATTCAATAGAATGTCGCTATATCTCGAAGAAGATATGAGTAGCAAAAATATGTATCATGTTATTGCGATAGCAACACAAATCAATTTCGCCATTTTGCAGGAGGCCGAAATAAGAGAAAAGAAGGTATAGTGACATAGTGATAAGTGTTGTCACTATTTCATAGAAACAAAACAGAGGTGGCGACACTAATTTGCAAAATAGCGAAAACCATAGGCTGAAGCAAGTTGGCAGTGACATCATCATGATTTTAATAAAAGGTGGCAAAGTGCTAAATCACATGAAGGAATTAAATGCAGAAAAGACCTCGAAGGTCACCATTAAAAGTCGAATTTTAACTCATAATTTTCATTCAAGTTGGAGAATTGTGAGGGTTGAGCTCTGCGGTAGCAAGAGATGAGCCAGAATCAAGTGTTGTAAACTGCAATTAAGTATTGAATTACTTCCCAAGTCTTCACAACTGCATAAGTGTTTAAGTTTTCTGTAAAAAAAAATTGCGTAAGACAAAACAAGAAACTGACGAGGGGGGAGGGTCTAGGAGGGATGAGGGTATAGAGAAAAAGCCTAGGGTAGTAAGCCCAACTAAGAGACCTATGCAAAAATCACTACTAGATGCATTACCCAGCTTGGTAGACACTGGGGCCAAGAATGTTTTCAAAGACAAAATGGAGGGTTGTAGGGACACTGTAATTCCCATTGCATGGAGAGATTTGTTCTAGTACTTCTACAAAAATAAAAATGAGGAGGTTCCCGTGTCAAAACCTTGGACTTACGAAAATAGAAAGTTAGTCATGCCAAATGTCTTTATGGATGTTGAGTTGATTCAGTTGCTCGCAGAGCATTACCACCCGATTACCAAAATTGTTAGAATGCAAAGTGGAAACCCTCTACTAGTCATTTCAAAATCAACTATTATCGACTATTTTATGTTGAACAACCAGGCCCTCACCAAGGTTGACCTCAAACAATTTTCTATACACTATAATAGATTGTACATGACATTAAGGAAGGATGAGCTCCCATCTTATAGGAGAAGGGGCTTAAACAACCAGCCCTTGGTAATAACAACTATTGAACCTTTCCCTGTAGATGAGTTTCTTTGGTATTTCCAAAGAACATATTTTTCTTTGTGTAAAGTATTAGGAGAGGATGACAAAGCTATAATGCCCATTTCTATGATGTACATGGAAATGAGAATACAGAAGCTCGAGGTGAACCTTGAATTTGATTTTGCATCTGTGATTGAGAAGATGCTACATCAACAATTGGTAGCATGGAAGGAGAAGAGTAATGATTTTTGCCATTAATCCTTGTTATGTCACTTTATATTGTTCCAACATAAGCAAGCTTTCTTTCAAAATCTAAAGTTAGGAGTAGTGGATGACAAGGGAAATAGGCTACTAGTACAACTATGGTGCTATATGTGGGATAAGAGGCGTAAAGAGGCTGACTACAAGGTTTTCCATGATTCTTTTGTTGTTATTATTTTTGGTGCTTTTGATCATTTGGTGGAGACATTATCGTCTGATATAAGGAGGAAACTGAGCCCATTAGCCTATGACCCTAAAAAGGGTCATACTCATAACTTTGTTGATTGGTTCTACATGGGAGTGGACACCATTATTAGGGTGTACAATTGCCCTCAAAGCCCCCATCTACTACACATGTTTGTATCAGATAGACTCACTTTCTTGGAGTTATGTGGAAGATGCTCTAGTTGGACAAGGAATTGATTGCACCAAGAAGGAAGGGAACAATTCTACCCCATTGTATTTCATTTGCAGAATTTCCTATTGGATCTAACATGTTAGAAAAAATGCAAAACTATATGAAAACCGATTACTTATTGAAATCTAGCAAGAAAAGGGTGTGTGATCCTGAGAATCATATTGGTTCTATTATCAAATCAGTTTCACATGAAGTCTAGATAGAAGAAGACCTAATTAGAATTCTCACCTCATATGGAGAGATTGTGCAAAAAAGAAAAAAGTGGGATATTATACGAAGGAAAGAAGAAGAAAAGAAGAAGAAAGATCCAACCTTTCTTTGGCTTTATAATGAAGAAACTAATGAATTGAATTATTCTTGAAAAACCTTGAGAAGATATATGGTAAATTGGTGGGTGGTGCGGCTCCACCAAAATAGGTCATTGTTCCACCAAAGAAATCTCCAAGGGTTGTAATTCATGAAGTGTCAGATGACGAATCTATGAAGGGAACTTCTCTTCCTTCCCCTCCCACAAATAAACAACAGGTGAATGATCCTAATCACCTGGTATGTACCTTATGATGTATCTAAAGGAGAAGGTGATACCGATGAAGTTGCTAGTGCTTTAAGGCCTTGAGAGGAGATGAAACAAAGCAGTCACAAGCCGTACCATGAGGAAACACATGGTTATGAAGCTCATGTAATAGATGAAGCTGTGAATACTGTTGATAAAAGGAAAACTATAACCATGAGATTCCCGGATGATGATGAATTCATCAATACCCCAAAATTTAAATATTTTTGGTTGAAAATGAAAATGAAAGAGTTTGAGGAACAAAAGCACATGAACCTCAAGGGTGCAGATGAATCCAAGCGTGAAGAAATTATAGCTCAGACTTTTAAAGAAATGAAGATCGATGAGGTGCATGTTAGTCCTAATGAAGCCAGAGAGATGGTATTGAATAGTAACATGTTATTTGTACAAGGGCTAATTGTAAAACAAATGTTCTTGCTAGACCAAGTGAGGCAATAAGAAGACCCAATGCTAGTGGCCAAATTTGACTCAGAAGAAGGGGTAAGCGGGATGAGATATAACTCCAAAACTGAAATGTTAGCTGCATGGGTAAGTTCCGAGAAAACTAATAAGCCAAAACTTGTGGATTTGGTGCAAGAGGCAAAAGGAAAATCCATTCTAAAGACTATAAAAGATACTTCTCCATTAGAGGCAACCACCTTGACTATGCATTCAACCATGTTTACAAGAGATGTTGTGAAGCATACACAATAGTGATTAATTCAGGTTGAAAAGGATCAGGTAGAGATGAATGATGAAATCAATAAATTGTATATTGAAAAGGTTGTGGAAGAAAAAGAAAGAAGAATAGGGTCACAATCAAAGTAGGGCCATTGTTCTACATAAGCATGCTCCATCAAAACTAATTGACAAAACTCAAGGTAACCAAGCATGGGAGGAGAAAAAGAAGAGATATGAAAAGGAGATTGAGGACTTAAAAGCCATTAATGAAGCAACCTTGTAGAGGGTACCTGAACAGATGTATAACACTTTTGAGAAGATTTTAGCTCATAGGGTTGGACTTGTAATTGTAAAACTAGATGAAGTGTACTGAGTTATGAAACTATTTTAAAAATGACAGAAATACTTGAAGAGGATAAGCCCAAATTGGATGCATTGTCAAAGAGATGGAAACTAGCTCATATCACTTTAGTCACTCTATGTAAGGTAACTCAAAGAGATCCTGATGCTCCTTCCTTGATAAAGGAAACTGAGAGAACAATGCACACAATTATTGAGAGGCTCTGTTGATGTAAATAAATATTCATTTTGGATATTATTACACTTACTTAAGTTAACTTAGGATAATGCATCTCTTTGTAGTTTGGATTTGAGACACTTAGGGAAGTGTGCACTTAGGGATAGAGCTTGTAGGAGAAATTCCACCTTTTGTGGTCTTATTTTGCTATTACACTCCACATTCGGTGGGTCATCCACCTCTTGTGGAATATTATATTATTTCTCCTACCTACCCTTAGTATTTCTTACCTACCCTTGTTTCTCATTGAGCCACATGTCATATTTGTGTGCTCATACATCCATATGGCCTTGCCTATATAAGCAGGCCTCTATTCATTGTATTAGTTAATCCAGTTGATCATTTGTATATTGATGAGAATACAGTTTGTTCTTGTCATTCTATTGTCTCTTTTATGCTTTTCATTGTGCCCTTGATCTTGGCAAAATCCTACATGGTATCAGAGCTATTGGGGCTTCATTGACTGGTTTTTGGAGACATCGTGGAAGGCTTCTATTTTCGGATTTGGGGATCTTCATTTTTTTGGGGCGTCATACAACGATTTGGACATCACCGTTGAAACCAGGAGGCCGTTTCCATAAATTTCGACTATAAAGTCGACCTATTTTGGTGAGGAAACATTTTTCCCCATTTTCGCTATTATCGTACGGATTTCGAAATTTTTTTTTTTATTTTTTTCAAAAAAAAAAAAAGATTTCAAAAAATTTCAACAAAAAAAAAAAAAAAGCAAAAAAAAAAGGTTTTTTGCAATTTTTGGGGGTCCGCAGACCCCCCTGTATTTGGTCGTACCTTTTTTTGCCCGCAGGTTGCAGAGCCGTATTCTGTCGCGCCGCCGTCGTAGACTGTCATGTTCCCCGCACCGCCGCCGCCATCGCCGCCGTGCTCTCTCCCGCCGGCCACTTCCCCGTCAGCCGCTCTGCATCCACCACCGGCCGCTCCGCACACCGCCGCGCCTCTCGCTCCGGCGACCCGCAAACACCTGTCGTCGGCCCTCCGACACCGACGCCGACTGACTGCTGCGCCTCCAGCTCCGGCGACGTGCAAACTCCCGCAGCCGGCCTTCCAGTGCCGCCGCCAGCCAAAGACTTCCGGCAGCGCCTCCTTCCGCCGGCAGCCATTAAAACCGGTGATCCACGTCCGCCACGTGGCAGGAGGCCATTGGCCCGTGGCCACCTCTGTTTGACACGTCATCTTTGTACGACAACCCAGTCAAGCGCCATGTCATAGAGCCACAAAGTCGTCTGTACAGTGCCACGTCATCCGTACGGTCTGCACAGTCAGCAATCCGTACAATACGGATGCCCAGTCAGCAGGGAGGCGAAGTTTTTGTGACGGTCATAAGGTCGTCAAATTTAACATAGTGAATTGCTGACGTCAACGCCACATCAACACTTTTTGAAATTTTTTTGACCCCTCTCCATTGGGTTTTTCAGTTTTGCAGTCCAACTTTGGAAGGCCATATCTTGCTCATTTTTGCTCCTTTTTTGGTGCAATTTTTTTTGAAATGGGCTAAAATTTCATGCTCTTCGCAGTGGTGTGGTTATTTTCTGATTTTTGTGCATAGGTTTTTCAGAATTTTCAGATTCTCTCAGCTGTACTTGTCCAATCCTCAATTCTGCAACTTCAAAGGCCTCGTTTGAGCTCATACGACCTCCTTTTCAGGTGCCGTTTTTTTTTAAAGTGCTTATTTTTTTGTCTACTTTCAGAATATATGATCAGATTTTAGAGATTTTGAGTGAAAATTATACTTTTAGATATTGGTCTTATTTGGCCTATTAGGTACTTGTAAATTGCTTGGATCTTAGTTAGATCTCTTGCATTATCAGTTTGAGACTCTTTTGGCCTTATTGAGGCAGTTGTAAAATTGTAATCAGAAGTCTACTTTGCCATTTTTTGCAAGTGGCCCATTGTATACGCACTACTTATAAAGTGCCAAAATCATCACATTTGGGGGGGGTTCTTTGATTGAGTGAATTTGGGGGGGTGTGATTGTGCCTCTCTTTGTGCTCTTTCCATTCTTGTTGCAATGAGTCCTAATAAGTTTCCACCATTAACTCCACATAATTATGCATCATGGAAAATTAAAGTATGGAGTAAACTAATGGAAAAGGGTCTCACACACTACATAGATGGAACAATAACATCACCACCTAATCCTAAGGCTGATCCAATTGCTCAATTAGAATGGCTCACAAAGAATTGCATGGCTCTTGGAACCTTAGCAAGTATGTATCAAATGACCTCATTTTCCACATTGAGAAGTGTAAAACAATTAAAGAGGCTTGGGATATGTTTCAAAAATTGTATGGACAAGTTGATGAAATCAGAGGCTATCAGATTGACAATGAGCTCACCAACTTAGATCCCAAGAGTTTTGATACAATCCAAGATTATGTCACCAAAGCAAATGAGCTAAGAGCAAAGCTTAAGGATTGTGGAATTGACAAAAAGGATGCTCAGTTGATCTTCAACTTGTTGGATAAACTTGCACCAGAATATGCAGCATTTGTGTCTAGCTTCCAAACTCATCGTTTGACAGTGGGGAGTTCTTATGTTATGCCTTCATTTGATGCTTTCATAGAAATGTTAATATTGGAACAATCTAAGTTGTTGAACATGGTGTTTCTCAAGTCTTCAAAGTCGAAGGCTTTGGTAGCAAATCAAGGAAATCAAGGAAGTCAAGGCAAAGATTCCAACAAGAAGAAGAAGAAATCTAAGTCTAAGCCACACCAGGAAAAAGGACAATCATCTCTCCATCACAAGGCGATTTTTCATCCTCTTCCAAGAAGGGGACACCACCTAAGAAGGACAAACCAACTTGTGCATATTGCAAAAAGTATGGTCATGATGAGCATCGATGCCACGCAAAGCAAGTTGATGAGTTAACCAATCTTCTCAAGAAAAACAACATCAACTTGCCATCCGCCTACACAAAGAAGGATTCAACTCCTTCCTCTTCCTCACAGTCTAAGGGAAAAGGGCAAGCATTTGTGGCTACAACAGGTTCTTCACAACAATGGATACTTGACTTGGGTGCCTCATATCACATGGGTTCTACAAAGGAGCAGTTTTCTTCATTGGAGCCATCTAAGGTACCTCACATTTACATAGGTGATGACACACCAGTAGAGTTGAAGGGAAAGGTTCAGTTGACATGGATGATGGAACATTTGAGAATGTTCTCTATGTTCCTAACTTGTTTACCAACCTTCTCTCCATCTACCAAATCACTCACTATGGGAATGGGAAAAAGGTTGAGTTTACACCAGATTCAGTTGTGGTAAAGGAACTTGATAATGATGCCTTGGTAGGAGTGGGGCAAGTCAATGACAACTTAAGGCTTTATTCATTCTCCCACTTTGTGCCAAGTTCACCTTCTAGGGCCTTGCTTACTCATTCAAATTCAGAAAGTAAGCTATGGCATGAGCGGTTTGGTCACCTCAACTACTGCTATCTTCAGCAGCTCAGCACTAAAGACATGGTCACAGGTCTACCTCGAATCAGTTTTTCAGAGGGTGTATGATCAGGTTGTTCCATGGGCAAGCATCCCGAAGAGAAGTTTGATAAAGGGAAAACTTGGAGAGCTTTTGAAGTTCTTCAACTTGTTCACAACGATGTAGCAGGTCCATTTCTAGCACCTTCATTTAGTAAGGCCCGCTATGTTCTTACCTTCATTGATGACTACTCCCGCTTCACTTGGGTCTACTTTCTCATTCATAAGAGTGAAGTATTTGACAGATTTCAAGACTTCAAGACTCGTGTGGAGAAGCAATCAGGGAAAGTGGTCAAGATTCTTCGCACAGATAATGGAAGGGAATATGTGAACAAGAGACTTGAGGATTTTTGTACATTTGAGGGGATTGATCTTCAACATTTTGTAGCATACACTCCATAGCAGAACGGGGTTGCAGAACACAAGAATAGAACTCTCAAAGAAATGGCTAGTTGTATGATACATGCACGTTCTCTTGATCTCGCCTTTTGGGCAAAGGCTATCAATTGTGCTACACACATCCAGAATCGGGTTCCTCACAAAGCTTTGCAAGGTATTACTCCTTTTGAAGCTTGGGCTGGTAGGAAACCGATTGTGAGACATTTCAAAGTCTTTGGGTGTCCAGCATGGGCTCGCATACCTCCACAGAAATGCAAGGCATTGGAACCTCAGAGTCGACCTTGCATATTTGTTGGATATCCTGAGGGTGTTAAGGCATACAGATTGATGGATCCAGAGACACATGAGGTATTCATTAAGAGGAGTGTTCACTTTGAGGAAAGCTCTCCTATCTTAGCCTCTCTACCTCCTCCACCTTCCTCCATTGTGGATAGTGATGTTAGTGATTTAGATGATGAGACTCCCTCAACTCCGACTCGCAGGGTTCCACCTCCACAGGGTCCACTTGCAGTTGAGAAGCCTCGTTCTCCACCTCCACCTAGGCCTCGTTGGGCTCGACAGACACTTGAGTCCGCGGGTTCTCTTGTTGGGGATCCTTCAGATACACGGAGAACTCGATCACAACATCAGGATCTTCCACATGCATTCATTGCTACCGCTTCTGATCCATAAACATTTAGGGAAGCATCAGGGGTTCCTGAATGGGACCAAGCTATGGAGGAAGAGTATAGTTCCTTGATGAGGAACAACACATGGGATTTAGTCCATCTCCCTAAGGGGAGAAAGATGGTTCGATGTAAGTGGATCTATCGGACCAAGTTTGCAGCGGATGGTAGTGTGGATAAGTATAAGGCTCGACTTGTTGCAAAAGGTTTTTCTCAGGTTGCAGGTGTTGACTATACTGAGACCTTTGCCCCCATAGCCAAGATGAACTCCATTCATTTGACACTTGCTATTGCTGCAGCTCATGGTTGGGTTGTACATCAGATGGATGTGAAGAGTGCTTTTCTTCATGGTGATCTTGATGAGGAGATTTATATGGAGCAGCCATAGGGTTTCATCCAGGATAGTTCCTTGGTTTGCAGACTAAGGAAATCTCTCTATGGCCTTAAGCAGGCCCCCAGGGCTTGGTACGCCAAGATGGATTCCTTTCTTCTCTCTGCAGGGTTCACCAGGTGTCATTCTGATCCGAATGTCTACATTTTGCAACAAGATGACTCTCACTTGATACTTGTGCTCTATGTTGATGACTTGATCATTACAGGGAGTACTTCATCCATCATTAGCAGGGTCAAATCTGCTTTGCATGACAGATTTTTTATGACTGACTTGGGTCTTTTGCACTACTTTCTCGGGATAGAGATTTCACAGTCACCTTCTGGGATCACACTACTGCAGCCCAAGTATGCTCTTGATCTACTTGCACGCTTTCATATGGCTGATTGTAAGCCTGCCCCGACTCCCTTTCTTTCAGGAGTCAAGCTTGAGGCTCAGTGTTCTCCACCAGTTGATGCCACTTTGTATCGTCAGCTTGTGGGTAGTCTCATCTACTTGACTCATACATGCCCTGATATTTCATTTGCAGTTGGCATGGTTTCCCGCTTCATGCAGGATCCACATGAGCTTCATTGGAAAGCCACCAAACGCATCCTTCATTACATCCAGGGTACACATCACTATGGGATTCACTATGCAGCAAGCACAGGACTTCGCTTGGTTGGTTACACAGACTCCAATTGGGTTGGTGATTTAGTTGATCGTAAGTCTACTTTTGGTTACAGTTTTCACCTTGGTTCGGGCCCCATTTGTTGGCAGAGCAAGAAGCAACATGCTATTGCTCTCTCTTCAACTGAGGCTGAGTATCGAGGCGCTGTTAACGTAGTGACTGAGACCATTTGGCTCCAGCAGATTCTCACAGAGTTTGGTTTCACCACTCCACGACCGACAGTTCTACATTGCGACAATCAGAGTGCTATTGTGATCTCGAAGAACCCGGTCCAACACCAGTGGACCAAACACATCGAGATTCATATGCACTATATCCGAGAGCTCATCTAGGAGCAAGTCATTGATTTGCAGTATTGTCCTACAACAGAGCAGGTTGCTGACATATTCACCAAACCTTTCACCAAGAGTAAGTTCCAGCAGTTGCGAGCTCTCTTGGGGGTGCGGGATGTGTCATTAGGGGGGGTCAGCTGACTTCTCCTTCCTCTCTTATGGGGGGGACTTTTTCCTCTTTGAGGTTTTGTCCTTCTTCTTTAAGAGTCTTTTGTACATTCATCTCTCTTTTGGGGGGGGGAGTTTTTTCCCATTGGGTTTTCTCCCTTTCTCCATTTGTGAGAGATTGCATTACATAGTTTTTCTTGCATTTGCATATTGTACATGGGTACCTATTATGGCCTAGTAGCCGGGACCCATCTTGCATTGTTGACTTGAGTCTTCATTCCCCTAAGTTGCACTTAAGGGGGGGTGTTGGTGTAAATAAATATTCATTTTGGATATTATTACACTTACTTAAGTTAACTTAGGATAATGCATCTCTTCGTAGTTTGGATTTGAGACACTTAGGGAAGTGTGCACTTAGGGATAGAGCTTGTAGGAGAAATTCCACCTTTTGTGGTCTTATTTTGCTGTTACACTCCACATTCGGTGGGTCATCCACCTCTTGTGGAATATTATATTATTTCTCCTACCTACCCTTAGTATTTCTTATCTACCCTTGTTTCTCATTGAGCCACATGTCATATTTGTGTGCTCATACATCCATATGGCCTTGCCTATATAAGCAGGCCTCTATTCATTGTATTGGTTAATCCAGTTGATCATTTGTATATTGATGAGAATATAGTTTGTTCTTGTCATTCTATTGTCTCTTTTATGCTTTTCATTGTGCCCTTGATCTTGGCAAAATCCTACAAGCTCAAATATGTCACGGGAGAAGAACAAAAGATAAGGACTAAAATTGATTCTTTCCATGCTATCCAACTTTGGACAATATCATCGATCACTAACAAGGACAATCACGTGAGGAGATTTGATGATTAGAATATTGTTTTTAGTCAGATGGTCCCGAAAATAATGGCCCACATGAAAGAAGAAAGGGCTATGAAGGTGGAAAGATTCAAAAAAATTCAAGTTAGAATCTTAGCACTTGATTTAGGGTATTTGAAGTTTATCACGGAGGTGAGGTCTATAGCAAATAAAAAATGGAAGGATCGCCTCATTAACATGCTTGTTGTTCAAAGTTTCAAATAACCAAGTGACTATGAAGTTTATCAGCGGGAGGTGAAATATCTAAAGGATGTTGGAAATTGAGAAGACCTAGAGTCAGTCGATGAATGTGTGGACTGTCCAACAAAAAGTAGAACCTTGCCAGACCCAAGGGTCACGGGTTGCTACTTGCTTAGTCTTGAAAAAAATATAATAAAACTAAATACATTAAAATTACTTGTTGGAAAGATCATTTCAAGGATTAGGATCCAACAAGTTGGTTTGTTAATTTGATTCCATTTGTAGTTCCAAACCTATCTTTGAAAGTCAAATTTTTGAGAAAAATTGAAGAGTAAGGGGGGAGAGGCCTAGACATGGGTGTTCGCTCAAAGGTACCTTCGTGCAAACATATTGCATACCTTCAAATGAAGAAACCTTCATTCGAAGGTACTTTTTACAATGTAAAAATATCTTGAAACCTTCGAGTGAAGGTAATGACAATCACTCAAAAGACCTTGTTCAAATGAAGGCCTTTACCTTCGCTCGAAGATGTCAAGGGGCCTTCTTTCGAAGGTAGACCTTTGAACAAAGGTACTTGCTAAATATTTTTCCCTCCAATTGGAAAAAGTTTTCTTCCCATGTTTGTAAGCCATTATTGTGGGTTTACCCTTTAATAGATCCAATATGTGTTTGATCAACTGCCCAATAACTAATTTATACAGTTAGGAGTGAATTTAGTGAAAACCCTAATTTTATAGTTGCTTCAAATCTACTCCAAATGATCCCAAATCTAGATTGTAGTAGCTTTAACATGGCCTCGAAAAAATCTCCAAAATGATTGAAAAATTTAGCAAAACAAGAGAAATATGCATTTCTCAATATGACCTCCAAACTTAGAAAAAATTGTCTTGTTACTTACCTTCACAATGCAAAGATCGTGCTTCGATACCACTTAAAGTCAAACAACTTTCATAATAGACAAATACAATATAAAATGTACTATAAATACTTGATAATAATATGCCACTTTGAAAGGGAAACCTCATATTCAACGTGATGATAATAACTAGCTATTATCTCTTACAAATACCATGCTTATGCCATGAATGACATCCAAGATAACTTAACTACCTATTAAGGTTATTTTAATGCTTATATAACTCAATAATGAGTTAAGGTAGCCATGACAAGACTACTCATAACCATATGCACACTATAAGATTAGGGGCATAAAACATTTCTACTATAATTTACTTAAAGAAAATAGTTATAACCGAGTTTGGACTAAAAAAAAAAATGTATATATAGAGTACCAATCTTAAAAAAAAATTAGATGCAATAGTTAACTCAAAATGTGGATGGAATGTATTCTTGAAGATGCTAAGAATTGAATTTCTAATGTACAAAAAAATAAAGCCTTGTTAGATAAAAGCCAAATTCATAAACTGACTATATATTGTCCTGAGTTCAAATTTTATCTTATAGAATTTAACTACATGTCTACACAAATGAGATTAGTGCATATAAATTATCTTCACATATAAATGAACTAACATAAAATTAATGAGTGTTGCACATGCAACTTAGTTTGTTGTATGTGCGTTTGAAATGGGGTGGTGTTGAGAAACGCCATTTGACAACTCACTAGACAAAGATTTGTTCTTGTTTGGTCAAGCGTCTAGGCAAACCCACTCAATGATAATAAGCAAATATTAAAGATAATAGGCAAGCATGTGCAATTAAGATATGTGCAATTAAGATATTATGATTATGCTCTCAAGTGAATGCTTGTTTCTTCTAGGGTACAAGCATTCATTTCAAATGAATAAAAAAATAACCTTAAACAAGGCAATATAACACATAAATTTATAGAATGTTTTGCTTAGGCTGACCCACAACAACTAGTAGAAAAAAAGACAACATGGTTTAATTCAAATTTTGAGGTAACAATTTGGATCATTTTCACACCTACAAATCTAAATGAACGTGATGAATAGCTACACTTATAAATATAAACTAAGGTGATGAACTCCTAAGGTGATGGATATTTTTTGTTTATATGTGAACTTATCCACTTGTTGTCCTGCGTGGCAAAGGTTTAATATGTTTATTATGACTTTTATATATCTGCTGAACTTACATAGAATGATCATAGTTTTTGATAGAGGAAAGTAAGAGGGCTGTAATTTTGCTGATGTTCTGCTGACAATTGGCTTGCCATTGTTTCCTTGTTCTACTCCTAGATCAGCTCCCTTGTTTTGACTGCTTTTAATATCAAAAACATCATATAAGTGCCTACAACTTTGATATTGTTTTAAATGATTAATGATAAAACTAAAATAAGATAAAAACACAAGAATGGTTTATACCACTTTTTAGACTTATAATTACATATCAGACAACCTAATCCAAATGCATCCAAAATCTAAACTTTGATTCTTTGATCTATGCTTTTCAAAAAATTAGTAATAGCACTCTGCCTTTGTTCTGTATGGAACTGAAGGGAATGAAGAATGGTATTCCTTTCAGGTCGATTGACTTTTTTCTTTTAATGTGTTTTTCCTAAAATAATTGTTAAGAAAATTTTAATTTAAACAACAATATCAAACTTTGGGATTCAAGCCAAAGGTGATGCTTCCTTAATGGTCAAAATCTATCCACACACCCCCATGAATATGAAACTGGAGCATTTGGTTTTCATTGTACAAGAAAGGGTAATATTGTTGCTATGAGAAAATGAGGAGTCCGGGTAACTGAAATTTAATTCTTCTCTGCAAGATCTCTGCTGCCTAGATGAGAATCAGATGTCTTTCCTCAACATCAATTCCACTAAATCGTGAATTGAATAAAAAGAATTTGGTATTCTGTACACGAATTATTACATCTACAAAATGATTCTTCTCAATCTCGAGCAGCTGGACTATGGACAGCACCCTCATCCTCTAACCTTTCAATAAAACCCCGCTTGCTTGTTATGATATCAGGAAGTTTCTTGAGAGATTTTTGGGGTCCGGTGGCAGAGATTAGATCTTCTAACTTTAATTTACAATTATTATCAGGGTTATGGTCGACAATCTGCCAGCCGATGTGATCAGAGAGAGTCATCACTATTGATGGTGATGAAGAAATTGAATGGTTATGGTTATGCTCTGCATGGACTACCTGCATTGAATGGTTATAGTTATGCTCTGCATGAACCACCTGCGTTTCAGTTTGACACTTCTTAGGACTGCCATCTGGAGATTGATAATAACCTGGAGAAGGAGATGCACTCCAATAGGAAGATGGATCTTCAGACACAGAATTGGTGGCGATTGAACTAGATGAGGAACTCCTTTCATAATATCCTCGTGATGGAACTCGCTTGTTGAGATTGTCTGCATACAGTACATCATCGATTCGAGATAGTATGTTGTAAGCCAGGCTCTCTAGCACACGGGAATAGCTCTCTAGTACCGATTGGCCAACATCCTGCATAATTACAAACCATTAAACGAATATTTCTGTGCTAACTCAAATCAAATGTGCCAATTAATACAAGGCAAAAAGACAAAAGTAATAAAAAATTACAGAAGCAATGATGTCTCTCTTCTTTTCTAAATAAGTCTGTACTATAAATATTTACTGCTGTCAAAGATACACTTCTGTAGCCATGTTCATGACTGTTGTAGAAGATCAAATGATCGCGAGTTTCATGGCTGAGTCCCAGGTTCAAATTCCCTTACTCCAAAAGAGGATATTACTGAAGATTAAAACAAAATCGCAGAAGGGAATCATACCAAAGCCTAGAGATTATTAAATCATTGGAATTATTCTTCAGTATGAGAATCAAAAATCATTTCTTATTGGAATTCCCAGTGCCTGATCCCTCAGGTTATTATAGTTTATCATCAATGAACCACTCAGTAAACTTTCCCCGTGATTATCAAAGGTTATTTTTCTTTTTTCTTTTCTACTTTTGAAACTATTATTACAGATCACATTTTCTAAAAATGGTCAGATGGTATTATGCATATTGTAATGTATGGATCAAGTAGGACTCAAACCAAAAATCTGCCAAGCACATATTAGAATGTTCCAGCAGTCAGCACAGTACTGGTCACATATTAGAATGTTCCAGCAGTCAGCACAGTACTGGTCACATATTAGAATGTTCCAGCAGTCAGCACAGTACTGGTTGGATAGTATGATTTATGATCATTGACCCACATAGCGAGCTTTCCCTCTGATTTTCAGAAAACTTGTTTTCTTGTAATGAAACAAAACTAAAAAAATTATCTTTTCCTATACTTTAATTACTCATATTTCCTTGAAATAGAAAGACAATATTTATGTTGTTTTGAATGGATCAGTTACTGTTAGACTTAAACCAAGGGATTTCCATTTATATGCCAGGGTGTTTTACGATCGGGAGAGTGGCTTTTTGCAGTTAAGGTTTCTTTTTGGTTCAGAGTGTGATTTTCCTTCCCAAGTGTCACCTGGAACTACTACTAGCTGGCTGAGTAGAATACTTCGTCATTTTACAACTAAGACTCAAAACCTATGCCCTTCCATATGCCAGCTGAATTTTTCGAAAACCAAGCCAAGTTGGCTCTTTATGGTAACCGGCTTCTTTTCAATCAAAAGCGTATGACTCATTCTCTTTCATCTAGGACTCTTAGTCCATCTTAGATACCATGTCATTTTGCACGGATCAAGTAGGACTTAAACCTAGGCTACCCATGTGTATGTACATGTTGGGGGACTACCAATGAGCTAATAGCCCTCTGCTGTTACGGGATACCTTTTCAGTTCAGATTTTAGTTTTCTTTCGTCCAATAATGTAATTATAGTTTCAATTATTCCAAAATTTTCCAATTATTGCCCGGGAACGATACAAATGTTCATATTAGAGTATTTCTAGAATCTAAATACCATCAAAATCAAGTCTCCTGACCATCATCATAAAATAGGTATTTTTATTCACTACTTTCAGTTGAAGGGTTTATTTCCATCCTGATTTGAGTCAGATTTTATTCATGATTGAAATTTAGAGATTCACAAATTCCATCGATTTTCTTGAAGAACAATCGTCCTAACAAATGACATCTCCACCATTACTATGCCCAAAATATCATGCAGTATTCACATTATAAAGAATACTAGTGGAATAATTAATTCAAGATATTGTCCTCTTTGATCGGTAATAAATATGACTTTTCTAACTACATTTTTCAAGCAAAATCTGAAAAGAATATTTCCTATTGATATTAGCACCTTCATTTAGATGCTTGACTATGTAACCAGAGAATTTTTATTGCTAGTAAAAAATTGTGGGCATGATTTACCTTATTGTACTGGATTTTGCTCATGTCCAGTGCTGTCTGAGGAAGGCCACGAAATCTCAGCTTCAGTAGTAACAGAAGAGACTCAGCTCTTTCACCAAAGAGTTCCTTTTTATCACTGTGGCTAGTTCCCCAAGACGACATTGCATTATTTTTACACTCCTTGTTGATTTTTCGCTTCCATATGGCAATGGAGGCTTCTATTCGGTTAATTATATCCTGAATGTTGTGTTCGGATGATAAATCCAGTGAAGACAGCAAACCTTCCGCAGAGAATTGATCTGACGTTATATGACGATAAATCATGTCTCCAAGGCTAGCTTTTGCTGCCTGCAAAACAACTTTTATAATTAGTTGAACACTGCATGAGCTATGCATCTGAGCAATACTCTTTGAATTGCAGTGAAACTATGTACTGAGCAATACTCTTTGTATTGCAGTGAAACTATGTAACATCAATCTTAAACATTAATATACCTTGGGTAAGGATTCCAGGTAAGCATCTGGAATCTCCATTTCGGATAAGACCTGAGCATTGATTGCCATTGCCGCCTTAAGTATTTGATTGACAGACTCCCTCTGACTCTGTAGTATTTTCCTTGCATTCCTTGAGAGGCCTCCTGGAGGTACATGAGGAGTGGGTAGCCACCATTTATGTTCCTGCCTTTGTTGATTACAATTATCCCCGAATGCATCTCCCTCCATGGATTTATTCACATACCAAAACTCAGGCTCCTTGAATTTCTCCAAAGTTTCCTGCATCCCCAAAACATGGCCATCAAAGACTATTTTTTTTGCATAAACTTCTCTAGAAATGGACTGGGACTCTGAATTATACAAGTAGCATTGCATCCAATTTGCGCAGAGCTGGTATGTTCATCTGAAGATCCGAGCGTGGCTTGGTCACCATAATCTGTAAGACACAATTTCCAACCTTGCATCAGTCAGAAGATAAACATTTTTGTTGAAGCCGAACTTTCAATTATGAAAGAATGATGAACATTTTTGTTGAAGCCATAATTTTAGTTATGAAAGAGACTAGATAACCCTGATAATAAAAAAGTAAGAATTAGACATGGAAAAAGTGCTAGGCGGTTTTATTACCTCCATATTGCTTCCATCCAGCGCGTGCTGGCTTGATGGCACAAATTCTACTATATGATCTACAACAGAGAGGAACCAACCAATTTCCCGACACCACATGGTTTTACGCTCTGGAGCTAAGGGCTCCAATTTAGATAGCTCTGTAAAAATGGAGGCTGCACTTCAAGAATATGTATGGTTACAATCACCAGCGAATTTGAGTTAAGTTGTGGAGCATCATAATGAAAAGGAAAAAATTGGTGTTCAGTTTATTTAGGAAGTACCTGCTAGATTGGTTATGGCATTGGATATTGCTAAAGCAGAGGATACGCCCTTTCCTCCTCCAGACATGTCCTCTCCGAGAAGTAATTTGGAAAACCTTTCTTTCATCATTTCCATTTCTGCCAGCCCCAAAATTTCTACTTAAATTCGGAAGCATTTCTAAAAATTTCGGTAATTTATTTTACATCAAACACTATAGGACTAGGAAGCCATTGATCTCTCTCCAAACATGATAAGAACTAAGAGCAAATCAAACAAAAACTGACGCATCTGTTCAAGCATTGAACTTTGTTTTGATGGGTTGTTTATATGACAGCAGAAGTTACTTTAAACTGAATTCCATTGAAGTCTTCCGAATTAGATCTTCGACTCAAAACAAAAAATAAATAGCATCTAAACACAATTCGTAGGTATAATGAATTCAGCCCCTGTTTCTGTTCACAAACACAATTTACCATGGTGATCTGCGATCATCATAAAAAATGTGTATTATGGGTGTGTCCTTTAGTTTGATTCAGGCTAGCCATTATTATAAACCAGCATGCATGCAGCAGCAGTGTACCTGATAATTGTTTCTCGTCTTGGGTTTTGTTAATGATCTGGACTTTCATAGCTGTAGCGGGCTTCTTTATTCTGGCACGAAAAAGCCTTTCGGTTTTGGCTGCCAAGGGCCAACCGAGACTTGGTTGGGGATTCTGGTCAGACGAATTACTCACCTGATCACCCTCACTGGCATTGGATGGCACCCTCGGCAGGCTTCGACGTCTGTGGTGTGTCAAATTAATATCTTCCTCTTCAGGTCTGGTGCTGTTCGATCTGGAGGTGGAAAGATCATCTATGCTATTTTCATTGTCTGAGTCAAATTCGAACATTCCCTTGCCAAAAATATTGAATTCAACTGGTACTTTTGGAGGATTGGGCTCCAATTGGTGTCCCGATCTGGAGGCAGGACCTTCAATTCAAGCGGCTCACAGTGAGTACAACCCGTGATTGCGACATGCCCATCTAGATTCTGAATGCTTTTCCAAATAGAAAGAAATTTTATCATGTTACAGTACATCTATATATGACGTGTGAAACGGAAGTAACAACTATTCATACTCATACTCACCCATATCCTCTGTTTTTGGAATAAAACAAATATGCTAATGAAAATCAGTGTCACAACAAGAACGCCCCACGAAATGATTCCATGGCTAGATCACCTATTGCTGGAGAACTTCTCCACAGTCAATCTTTGAATTGGGGCGTCCTATTAACTGTGGGGTAACATTCATACTAAAGAAGAAAGACCCACTTACAGGCTAAATCCTCAACTACCCTTAAAAATTAACCTCAAACTTTAAAACCCTGTAATTTTAAGAGAGAATTTATTGGAGAATGAGATCCCACCTTCACGCTGGGACTTTCTTGAAGCCATTGTTGCTTTAGAACGTTTAGCTTGAAACAACTTGGGATTGCTCACTTTATACATGACACTTATATTTCTGTTTCTCCTTTAATTTTCTGTCCTGTACAGCTCCTATTAAATACAGCTCCTCAATTGGTTGTGGAATTCAGTGCAGGTAAGATGTTGTGATCACCATCCAATTGCCAACCTCCTAATATCTTGCATTGGTTCAAGCACACACTGTATGATCTTGAAAAAAAGTTAAAATTGATCCACATTCACTGTCATTGCCATGTTGAAAACGTGAAGCGCTGCAGTTGCCTCTCCCTCTAAAAATAAACAAATGCCAATAAAACAGGATGCATGCGTCTGACTGCGCCCAATACTTGAGCATACATCAAACACTAACAGAATCAGTTTTATTGACCAAGCGGGCGGTCATATAGCGGGCAGGGGGAGAAGTAGCTGTGGCCCGTGGGATTGTAATGATAAGGTCGCATGAGGCTGCATGGGAGGAGGCCAAGGGATATTTCATATCTCGCTCTTTACTTTTACTGATGATCTGTCCGTTTTTCAGGGCTCCATGTAAAAGTACCAAATCTCCCTCACCCGCAGTTAGCGGGGATGAACCTTGGGCAATGCATCCATAACCCGCTATTTGTTATTACACAATCTTACCTTTCTCTTTATTTTAGGGTAAGTTATGAAGTGGGGCTCTGTAAAAGATATTTTAAGCCATTCAGGTTGAAAAATCTTTACAGACCTGTTCTTCCATATACCCACCAATTCCATTGTCGTTTGTTGTGAACTGCTTTTGTCGTCTTTTCAGTCGGGTATTATTAAAATTCCATTGATTCAACCGCAGGCTGCAATTGAAAGCAAAACATAAGTACATTTTTTATTGGGCTGGGCTGAAAAATGATTCGTGGACATCTGGATTTGATTCCCGAACAATAGCCAACCAATGTATGAAACGAGGCGGTGCCCAATTTGCTTATTTAATGCCTCCATGCCCCACGTCACAGCAATGAGCGTTTTCCCATTAAAATAATGGAGCATGCCCCATTTGAGGAGATTAAACATCCATTTTCAGCACCAGCTTACAGGCGGGCCAATCCAAATTAGTTGGCACATTCCAATAAATTGGTTTAATACTAACAAAGAGGACTCGTGACATCTGAATGCTTTGTTTTGGTTTTTTCTATGTCTGAGGTGAGTGAGGGACAGGTCTTGACAGTTCAAAGATTAACAAAGAAGGAAGACAGAATAAGATGATGGCCATGTTCAGTTGTTGGGTAAGACTCGGAAAACTCAAGAGATAAGCACAAAGATTGTTTGGACTACCAAACAATTTTTGGTAGATTAATTTGCAGTGGATTCACGGACATCAAAAGGGCAACTTGTCGTCTAGTCGATTGCCGTGCTACCTACTAGCCAGTAGAAATATGGATACAAAATGGCAGTTAGGACTAGCCCAAGCCCATGTCGTTTGCATATGCAACATTCACAGATTTCTTATCGTATATCTTACAATTGTCAACCTGCGTGTGTTGGTTTAGAAAATGTTAAAGCTTATTTTAACGCGATCTGCCCCCATGGAGAAAAGGTTAATAAGTGCTGCCATTTTTTCCAGCCCCTTTCAGAGAGGGTGCACAAGCCACCATTATTCAGTTTTTAGGCATTGGCCTATGTAGGCAACTCCTCCCAAGGGAAACGCAATTCTAGGCTTACACTCCTGTACAAGGTTGATTTTTATTTATATTTTAAGGTTTGAGGGTTGATTATCTTTATATCGTGTTTTGTGACTTGTTGATATGAGATTGAGTAAGTCTAAATTGATTAAAATCATGAAATTTCCATAGTCCATATTCATAATTGTCTAGTATTTTGTGGATTCATCCAAAAAATAATAGACAAGTTCAAATTGATATTTTTTTGGGTATATATTGTACATTGGAAAGCATCAATTTGAGTGGACTAGAACATTATACTAGCCTTATCCCTTATATACATGATCCCAATCTTATCCATTATCTATTGCACCTTGCATGGGTCAATGTTGATATTTTTTTCGTTTGAGGGCTAACTATCTTTTGGCTCGTTTTCTTAATATATTGGCATTGGGAGCGCCAATAGAAATACGAGTCTAAGTTGATACATTTTTATTAAGAGTCTAAAGACTTGGAGGTATTCATTTTGCCAAAGTAATGTAGAGTACAAATCCTAGCTCACTTCTTATATATTGCACCTCTAAGAATTTGAATCTCAATGAATAGTCTAATAAAACAACATACTATCATCTTCACCACTTACTTACAAACAATTAAACTATAACTCTTTTGTACCTAAGATTTATATAATACTAAAAAAAATTTAAACATCTATTATAAAATATAATTAAAATTCTAAAAACTTTAGATCAAACAACGAAATTCACGTAAAATATCAAAATTCATTTAAATTATGCATATATAACTTTTATGTTTGCTTTTTTCAAAATAAAGTATAATCAAAAGAGCATTTCCAATGAAAAGTTCACTTTACAGGTGCAGCTCACCATCAAATTTAGGAAGCAAATTGGTCACTTTCATGATCTCAAATTTTGATAAAAGCAAAACTTTCACATTGTACGGGGCACATGGTGTTCTTGGAAGTGGATCGGGACGAAGTTAAATTATTTTAAAAGTTGCCGAAAGTTATTAGATTTTTGGGACCTTTTATCAAAAATAAGGTTGTGCTAGTGTACTTTTCTTTAATATACTAGCAATGGGCTGTATAGGTTCAATGGACATTCAATTTTATATATATATATATATATTAAAAAAAATGTTACAAATGTAGATAAATTTTTAATTAGGTGAAAAATGATATAAGATGTGTAGTTTATTAGATCTATCTTATAAGATAGAAATCAATTAAGTAATTTTTATTTTAAAATAGTTAAAAAAATTTTTTTTAAAAAAAACTATGTAGTATAGAAGAATTTTTTTCTTGTCTAAAGTTTATTAGAATTGAATTATATTTTCTTTAAGATTATGAATTTGGTATTTTAGTTGATCTCAATATGAATGCATCTTAAAAGGTTGTTGGAATTGAAATACACATGATAGAATTTGAAACTTTCTACCGTGAAAGAGCAAGTGGATGAGTTGTGGAAAATCTCACCAGTCACAAGTAGGGGAGAGGGCCCCATAGTGGAGCAGAGGCCAATAGTGGGGATATTAGCTGGGCAAAATGAGTCCTATAGTGGAGCATTAAAATTCTCATGGAATACAAGTATCCCCAAAAAGGTTTCTTTAAACATTAAAAAGCAATCAATTATGTGATGCCACGTCAATACACCAATAAACATGACTTACTGCACAACTATCGGTCTTACTTTTTGGGGGACCATTTTGGACATCTCAACAAAAAAAGCACGTGGATGTGGCATCATATTTGAGCATGTGAATGAAACCAATTTTTTAAGTAGGGGAATTTTCGTATAAATTTGAGAGTGATTTGAAATATCCACAAGATTTTGGGAGGCACAAAGTTAGAGTAGTCCACTATAGGGTTCTCTCCCCTAGGTTCTAAGTTTGAATGTCAGCTTAACCAAGTTTCTCATTAATGTAACTATTATTATTTGTAGAGACAAACACAATCTTTATTGCAAAGTAGTAGAAGAATAATTAAAATTTAAATAATGTAAAGATACCTAAATTGACTCGAATAAGTCTTGTCATAATTAAAGTCTATGCAAAAATGCCTAGAAATTGGCTCGAATAACTCGTGTATGTGACAATGTACATGTATTCCAAGCTCTTGAGAATGAATCTACACCTTTATATTTTTCAATAATTTGAGCTCCTTTAGTGAACATTATTTCATTCGATATCTAAAAATAAATGGACTCTATTAATTACCATTATTTGGTAGGGATGAATTGTAAAATTGATATTGACTATTTGATCATTGAAGAGTTTGATATTTAAGTAGAGTGTAGAGAGATGAAATAATCAGTGTGTGAGACTTCTCTACATAGTCTACTATGTTTATATCGTGATTGACAAAGTAACATGAAATGGCTAAATAAATGAAATATACCAAAAAAAATACTATTAAATCTTGAGGTCATCAATTGATAACAAGATTAAAATAAGATTCTCATTCAAAAAATTTAAAGAATATTAAAACTGAGAATAAATATAGTACATCAAAGAATATTGAAGTTAGGAATGAAATTAAATATAACATCAGTAAAATTATTGGAAATTGTTTTCATAATCAAGTAATTATTAGGCTAGGCACAAATATACAAAATGTAAAGAAAAGTGTTGCACTCTTTTGACATTAGATGGTAGAGGGGGACAATATAGTTATGGCATCATTTGTGTGATCCTCTCACACGAGGAAGGTTAGCGTCACTAAGGACAATTGTTCAAGCACAATAGTCAAATCCATGAAAAAAGCCTAATTATTTAGCCAAGATCAATACACATACTAAAAACATCTCTATTAAGCATTGTCTCTACACCAACCCAGTTGTGTTTCAATTGCACAAAATCCTCTCACTAGATTATTAAATTATTCTTATAAAAGGAAATAAATAAATGAAAAAAAATACACTCTTTTAATGGAAAAATCAAAGACTTCATTACAATGAAGAGGGGTTTTCTACCATCTAACTTAAAGGAGGCTTAGATGCCAAAAATGCTTCCTAACACTAATATGAGATAGTGTAAATTTTTTTTTCCAATCTTTAACTATTATGGAATAAGAAACACATTCACAAGGAGACAATGACCATGCATAAAGATATATAATAATGAACACGGGATATACCACGGGGAAAACCCTTTCAGCAGAAAAAACCCCACTCTCCAAACGAACAGTACTTTGTATTACTAAAACAATAGTTACCATAGACACCTAAAAATGTCTCATTGATCACATACTAATTATTCGTCTATTTAATTAAATAATTCTTTAAATATTTGATTAAACTAATCATTTCTTCTGATTATCACAATCAACATTGCTAATTATTCAATTTCTATGCTCAAATCAATTTAATCAGTTAATAATCTCCTACATATTAATTAAATATTAATTATTTAATTAATCGCGACATTTTCCTTAGTTAAATAATCTATATTATTTAATTAAATTCTATTTCTAATGGTTAATTAATTATTCTTCTAATTCCCCAAATTCTAATTCCAAATAATTTCATCTCTTCCAAATTAACATTTCACCAAATATAAATTTCAGTTAATTTCATGTGCATTTCAGCACTCGAAAGTCCAAATTCAAATCTAAATTAAAAATGAAAATCAAATTCAATTTCAAAATTCTACAACACATGTTGAAATCAAACTGGTTGATCAAATTAGTTAACTCAGTTAACTCTTCAATCACCCATTTTCACTCAAAATCAACTTTTTCTGACTAATCAATCAATTTAGTCTTCTAATCCATCTAATCAGTCATCTCTCAATCAATTTAGTCAACTGACTAATCTATTCAGTCCACTAGCCAATCTATTTAGTTGACTCCCCAATCAAATGAGTTAACAAATCAATCAACTCTGTTAACATATTAATCTATAGAGTTCACTGATCAATCAATTTTAGTTATCTATCAATTAGGACTTGAGTTCAAATTCTCACCTCCTTTGTTTTGAAAATCTACAAATTCAATCCCTTTTCTCATCTTCAAGCTAGATCACAATCTTCAAAATAGTTGCTAATCTATGCAGGAAATCAGTGCAATACCTAAGAGTCATTCAACAAACAACTAAGGAGAAGAACAATGGAAGCTACAATGCAATTGAGGGGGTTTTTAAATTAGGATAATTGTTTAATTCTTTCAGTTATGCATTCCATTTCATTGATTTGTGTTTGGAATTGTTTTGATAGTTAAGGATCTTGTGATCGTCCTTATTCCCTATTTAAGCATTTACATTCATTCAAGCATGAGAAACATTGGTGAACTTGATGTGAAAGACTAGATTTAACCTTCACTTTCTATTTTATGTGGTTTTCCAGGTCCGTAATTGACAACACAAAAATTTACAATTGCTAATATTTATCCGCAATTGATGTTAAAATATGTTGCAATTGCTATTAAAATCCCACACAATTGCTAAAATTCACCGCAATTGCCAGAAAATGGCCAAAAATTCAATTTTTCTTTGTCGTTTCTCAATTATTTGGTCTTGTGCACCTAACCCATAAATTTTTTTTAATTCTGGAATATTCACTTTTTTGGCATTAAATGTATCTAATCTGATGATAGGAAAGGTGACTTTTAAAATTTCAGGTGCAAGGAGTGCAAGACAGCATAGAAGACAACAAAGAGCATACCGAGGGCTACTAAAGGCAGAAAGACAACTTCATGAAAATGAAGAGGGAGAGGAATTCACTCAATACCATAGAAATATCCATCGATTCCTAGCCAAATTCAACTTTTATGATGACATCGATGTGATGGCTAGTGTGGTTTGGAGTAACATCATTGCAAAATAAACTTCTATCTTTTGTCTTTTAATTATGTTTGAATTTAAAAAATTTGCCACTTAATTGATCCACAATTGACATTAAAATACTGTGCAATTTCTCATACATCAATTCGCAATTGCTATCATAGTAATTCGCAATCGATAGTATATTAATTTGCAATTTCTCATAAGGTAATCCGCAATCGCTTAGAAGGTAATTCACAATTGCAATTAAAGTTTGTCTTCATTATATCTTTTTGTTTTCCTTATTACTGTCAGAATTACTCTCTAATTGCAAAAAGATGGAGCTTTGTAACCGAAGAAAAGATAGGTTATATAGCCCACCATGTGTCTATTAGCGTTATTTTCCTCTGTATGGTTAGAATAGAAATTTTTTTTTGGTGTTGTTAAAAAGAACAAAACAAATTCTTTTCCTTACTTCATAAATTGCTATGACGATTAAAAATGAACACCATGCCTGTGTAGAATAGAAAATCATTGCAATTGAAGGATAAAAAGAATTTTGTTTTGCGTGTCTTTGAAGTGATAGGTATTATGCTCTCCCCTTCAATGGGTGATCAGAAAACCAGACTCTCTTCTTTTATGCTTTCATTTAATTTATGTACTTACATCCTTTAGAGGGATGCCTTCCCTAGTTGCCCTTAGGGCGCCATTAATGGTCGGTGTGAAGGGAATGACCCAAGTGAGTATGCCTAAAGCCAATCATTCTAAAACACTCTAATCAAATCACCTTTTGATAGGAAAATATCTAGGGACGGAGCATATTTGAGTTTATCTCATATCGAGCACTTTGTAGGGCCTTGAGGTCTCAATCATGCTTGCGTGACTACATCTTGCTTGGTACTTTGTTGGGCTATAGGCCTCAAACACGCTTGCGTGACTTCAAAGAGTATCTTCAAATGAAAGCCTGATTAAAAACCATAGCAATAGAGGCCCAACCGAGTCGGTAACCAGACACTTGGATTATCACAGTGCAAGGGTGGGGAAGAATTTGCCCCCAAGACACTCACCATATATCTCCTAGGATAACGGTCCAATTGAGGAGCGATCTTCTTTAGTCTAATTTATGGAAAAAAAAGGCAAAAAAATGGTTGTATCTTAGGGTATGAAAGGGTTGTTTGAGCTGACAAAGTATCAAGTTGTGGGCTGTGATAATACTTGTAACCTTTTGACCTTAGGAGAGTCTTCTTGATGTGCTATCGAATTGCCAAAATACTATCGAAAACAAAGTGGGGCCTTGAAAAAGATCTCAACATTCACGAGGATTTGAAAAAGTCCTTTAAACAAGTGCTCTCTTTGTTTAGTTTAGATTGTTTTGTTTGCTTGCTACTGTGTCTTTGCAACATCAATATCAACAAGATCAAACCCCTCAACAAAGTCAAGTTTCAACATCAACAAGATCAAATCCCTCAACAAAGTCAAGTTTCAACATCAACAAGATCAAACCCCTCAACAAAGTCAAGTTTCAATATCAACAAGATCAAAACCCCACAACAAACAAGCTTGTCAAGATCAACAAATCAATCAAACATTGCAACATTCGAGAAATGGAGAAAACATCTTACATGTTGTGATCTTAGGTCCAAACCAATCAAGCAAACATCATGGACTAGTGTTATGCATTTTGTAGGGAAGGTGAACAATTCATCCCTTTCATTCCTATTCCATCACCATCCATAGAAACCTTAGCTCAACAGATCAAGACTTTGCAACAACAAAGGATAGACATGACTAGTCCTAACAACCATAGGGCCTGGTTAGAAAAAATGATGAGAGAAATGATAACCATGAGGGAATCAATATCAGGACAACCTTCTTCTTCTTGTGAGACCATTCAAACATGCCAACCTTCATTCTTCAACAAAATCAATCCAACCTCAGTTCAACCAACATTAGAGTCATGTAAACCTTCTTTTTCTTGCAACCCAACATATCAATCATACCAATCATATCAACCCAACATTCAAACCCATTTCAACCAAAATCAAACCTCTTTCAACCAAAACCAAAACCCTTTCAACCAAAATCCAACCTCTTTCAACCAAAATCAAATCCCATTCAACCAAAATCCAAATCAACCATATCTATCCACCATTTCATCATCCCCTGAAGTCACCTAAGAGCAATCCATACCATCTCTATCCAATAACACAATCTCCCAAGGGTGATCCATCATACAAATCCAACCTAATCCAAGTCATGATTCAAAGAGTTTCATTCAAAATCCTTTCTCATCAAGCCCAAGTGTTGAAACCTTCCAAAAATATCCCATGCAAACTTCTTCCCTTTGTCAAGAGGATGATCCAAAATCAGAAGAAATGAGTTCTGAAACAAGTCAAGATCACGAACAAAACCTTTCATCCTACCCAATTTTTGATCAAGATCCCACCTATCAAGAATCCTATGATGATCCCCTCGTTCTCTTCTATTCCACTCATAATAACACCCTTATTTCTCAAGAGCAAGATGTTATAAATCAAGTCCCATCCAACATCCACCTCTCAAGCAAGATCGGGACATACCTTCCATCCTTCCTAATAATCTCTTTCCTGATCAAGATCCCTCCATCCCTTCATTTCCATGTCATAATCCTCCATTTCTCTCACAAGATTCTCTCTCAAATGAATCTACCATTTCTCTCACAACTCACAAGATTCCCTCATGATCCCAATGCCTCTACACAAGTTGTTCATGAACCCCTCATCAATGAATTCACCAATCTAGATCATACTACACAAGACAACTTGTCAACAATTGTATGTGCACCATCATCAAATACCAATGTAGTGACAGGAAACAAGCATAACACCAGCTAATGGGATCAACACCTGGTTGGTTTCATCATCCTCTTCAAGTGCATCAATAGAAATAGGCACATCACTCGCTCATGTCACAACTTTGGAACCAAAATCTATTTGCCTCATACACCCACACTTGAAAGACTGGGGGCAAGAAGATCTATCACAGTTGGATTGGTTTGAAAATAAGGAGGCTATAGTAGAAACTGTACATGAAAGACTCCTAGCTGAATATCCTATTGAAAAAGACAGGTTCATCCAACTCTTCAAACAAAGACCAATGAATTATCTACACAAAGTTCATACGAGCTCAATAACAACATTCACCTAAAAAGATATTACATCTAAGGGTGGGTTCATTTCAATTTTCAGTATTGCATTTGCATATTTCTTTACTGCCTTGCATATCTTCATTTCAGAGTACATCATAGTTGATTGCATATCACCATTGCACAACATATAGCTGCATATCATTATTGCTTTCTCATATAGTTGCATCAATAACAGAGGATGATTGTCTGAGTCATTCACTTGTCTACACTGAAAGGAAAGAAGGTGGTCTCATTTCCTAGATACTTGATCATGAAATCTTTAGGAGGCCTTTAGTCATTCATTTTCAACGTCACCTTGTCATTGAGCTTTATCTATGGTTGTGTAGAGGTTTCACTATTGAACCTTGTTACTCAAAATCTATCAATTGCTATATCTCACACATTAATCAATAGCTCTAAGTCATTACAGATACCTAGTTGATCATGTGGCTAGTGAAAAATCCAAAATTCTACTTCAGCGTCGTTGTAATTGTCATGCCCACGTAGGTTTCATCACTTACATGTCAAGGCAAGAAAATAAATAAATAAATAAAAATGCTATGCCAAAATCAATATCAAAATATAATGCAAAAATGTGCAATAAAGCTTGACTAAGGGAACATGTGAATAACTCCATCAGGGCTATGGACGCCTACTGGCAATGGAGCAATATTTGAGACATTACAGTGTATAACCTCGTCGGAGCCCTAAAAGCTTGTTGGCAACAAGGCTCTATCCAGGATTCTTTTGAAGTCAAAATAACCTACGTAGCTAGTCACATAGGATTCCAAGGGTCTTTGATGGTTGTAAGAGTCAAAATAAACTCAATTGCACACACATGGGCAAAAGAAGATCAAAGTTTCAAGAATTTATGGAGAATTTTTTCGTGCCTCCATTCGTAAATCTTGATTACATCATGTGTTAGGATGGATGGTCTAAGGTCTTTTGAGAATGGATTGAACTCCTATCTCTAAAATGTTTCAAACCTTTAATCCAATTAGTGCATTTCAGAATGAAAGAAGCAGACAATCATCCTTGTTTGAATAAGAATTGCATCTTCATCTTACAACTTGCATTAGCATAGCTCATATCAAAAATTCATTATCTCCATATGCATCACCTAGATCATCATGTCATAATAGGTTTTCACACTAGGGGCATAATTGACAAAATCCTAAAAATCATAAAAAGTACTGAAAAAATTCCTAAAAATCGTAAGTACTGAAAAAATCCTAAAAATCGCAAAAAGTCCTGAAAAATCCTAAAAATCACAAAAGTCCTAAGAAAATCCTTAAAAATTGCAAAAAGTCCTGAAAAAATCAATCCACAAAATACAAAAACATTTAAAAATAAATTAAAAAACTTGCAATAAGTTGTCTCACAAGAATCAAACACCCTAGCAGATATCCAACAAACACTTTGCATGAAGTTAAACAAAGGATACGACTATCTTGTCAAACCATCTGCAATCAAGCTGATCAACTGTCTAATCTATTGAATCACTATCAAACTATCAATGAGATAAACATCTTGTCTTAAACAGAATTGGTACACTTGAAACCAAATAGGTCAGTCTTAAACGGGGTCCAAAACTTCTGAAACCAGACATTATCAACCATCACATCAAGCAATCACACAAAGGCACAGATCTGTATGGCTACCAGATTTTTGTCCTAGTCAGCCTTTATCTTTTTATCAATTGGTGATCAATCATGTTACTATGCTACTCAAGGATGTCCACAAGTGACTAGAGGAGCCGTGATGGGCATGATTTTTTTTTCCTTTGTTTGTTGTTTGTGGTGTGAACCAATAAAGTTATAGGGCAATAGTTCCAGTGGGTGTCTGTGATTGGTACGTTCATTCGGTAAGTATCCCATGAAGGATAACTATGCTTGTGACTACCACACATATCTCGACCCCTGGTGTTATTCCTAGAATGGAGGGTTCATTCCTTGTCTGCTAGGTGTTTGTTATTTGCAATGAAATATCTATGCATCTTGGTTCTTTATACCCTGGTGTACAAAGCTTCATTGTTACATAATAAGGCTCAATGATGAAAATGTGTTGCACTATGAATAAAGACAAGAAGATTATTCACCATCAATCAAATCATCATCATATCATTTCAATTCATACCAATTGTTTCTGATCTCATCATGTTGATTGTCTCTTTAGATCATTCTCTTATCAAGCATTTTTATTCTTGAAACAACCTTTTTTGATTCCTTCCAATCATTCATTTCATTTAATAACATCTCTCTCATCACTTAATTTCAATCTTTTCATCTATAAATCTATCATTTCAACATTTATATCTATCAATCAATTATTCCTCTTCTTCATCATATTTCATTATTCATCTAATCTTGATCTATCATTCGTCTTATACAGGATGCATCCTTCCCGAAACCAGACATGGTCATCTATCTTTGTCTTATACATGATGTATCCTTCCTGAAACCAGACAGATCAGTCTTATATGGGATGTATCCTTCCTGAAACTAGACGTTTTGATCATTTTTGTCTTATACATGATGTGTCCTTCCTGAAACTAGACTTTATCTTTATCCTATCAATCCCATCAATCTTATCATTTAGTCAATCTACAAATCATTCTAACCATTTCTTTCCTCTAATCAAACTCAATCGTGTCACCAAGTTAACCATTCTTCCATCTCTCATCTAACATTCTTCTTCTATCGAGAGATCATTCATGCCTTCAATGCACAAACAATCTCTTGAGGAGGCATTATACCCTAGTGTCACCGAGGCATACTAGGGCATAAATTTTTTATTTTCTTTGAAACAACATCATTTCGGCATTGTCTCAAAGAGGGGAAAATGTAGACACCTAAAAATGTCTCATTGATCAGATACTAATTGTACGTCTATTTAATTAAGTAATTATTTAATTATTTGATTAAACTAATTATTTCTTCTGATTATCACATTCAACATTGCTAATTATTCAATTTCTATGCTCAAATCAAGTTAATCAGTTAATCCTCTCCTACATATTAATTATTTAATTTATCGCGACATTTTTCTTAGTTAAATAATCTATATTATTTAATTAAATTCCATTTCTAATGTTTAATTAATTATTCTTCTAATTCCCCAAATTCTAATTCTAATTAATTTCATTTCTTCCAAATTAACATTTCACCAAATGTGAATTTCAGTTAATTTCATGTGCATTTTAGCATTCGAAAGTCCAAATTCAAATCCAAATTGAAAATGAAAATCAAATTCAATTTCAAAATCCTACAACACATGGTGAAATCAAACTGATTGATCAAATCAGTTAGCTAATCAATTAACTCAGTTAACTCTTCAATCACCCATTTTCACTCAAAATCAACTTTTTTTGACTAATCAATCAATTCAGTCTTCTGATTCATCTAATTAGTCATCTCTCAATCCTTTTAGTCAACTAACTAATCTATTCAGTCCACTAGCCAATCTATTTAGTTGACTCCCCAATCAAATGAGTTAACAAATCAATCAACTTTGTTAACAGGTCAATCTATTGAGTTCACTGATCAATCAATTTTAGTTATCTATCAATCAGGACTTGAGTTCAAATTCTCACCTCCTTTGTGTTGAAAATCTACAAATTCAATCCCTTTTCTCATCTTCAAGATAGATCACAGTCTTTAAAATAGTTGCTAGTCTATGCAAGAAATCAGTGCAATACCTAAGAGCCATTCAACAAACAACTAAGGAGAAGAACAATGGAAGCTACAATACAATTGAGGGGATTTTCAATTAGGATAATTGTTTAATTCTTTCATTTATGCATCCATTTCATTGATTTGTGTTTGGAATTTTTTTGATAGTTAAGGATCTTGTGATCATCCTTATTCTTTATTTAAGCATTTACATTCATTCAAGCATGAGAAACAGTTACAATACAATAGTAGTACACTACCTTGTCAGTAAGAGTCTTCAACAACCAATCTAACAACACTTTGAATCAATTTTGACAACATAGCACTTCACTTACAAACATAACCTAAGTAATACTCTCTAAGGCTACCTTATATAAAGAAATACAAACCAACAGGTAGCTTCTAGATGAAGATACAATATGGGGTTGTGCGAAACATTTGGCCCCTTTTTCCAACCATCAAAAATCATGCAAATGACACATGTACATCTCCAAATGACTCCCCATTCAATCCTCCTATGTTGGGCACCCAAAATTTACTTTTTTGAGGTACATGACAAATGGTCTTACACGTCTTATAGCTATCATAACTTACAACACATAACTTTTTGAGGGGAAAAAGTGAACCACTCTGATAGGTGGGTGAACACCAATCGAGGACTCACTAATTAGCCTCTCCACTTGGGATGTGGCACAAAGTATAAGAATGTCAGGTACCCCTTAGATGACACTAAACATATCACAAAGGTCTTCTAATGCAACTCTATGACACTTGTTAGGAATTGCATGCAAAAAATATCAATTAAATACAAAAAAGTATTAAACAGAGGAATGAAAAACACAAAAATAATAGTAGTCAAGAGACAATTTTTAATGTGGTTCACCCAAACTCGGGCTACATCCACCAACCATAGAGTCCAATATTATTATCCAACAAGTCGAACTGATTACAACCAGTACTCTTGCAACTTAATACCGTTACAAAATGCTACAAAACTTCTCAACAAAAAAACCCTAACCCTTAACCATTTTATCAAGACTTATGTCAGTTACAAAAATAGGGTTAGTATATGTCAACCAATAGAAAAATAACTCTCAATGCCTTTATAAAACAATAAAAGTTGTTTGAGCTTTCAAGGGTGCTACCCCTGGATCTCGCAAGAGGCACTGCCCCCAAACCCCCGTTGAATAATTTGGGAAGAAACTACACCAATAAAAGGGGAAAATTTAACCTCAAAGTCTAATTAGGCTCCATATAACAACAACACTATGTCTGAGGATGCACACAAGGGTCTTAAATGATGGTGCGACACATTGGCATCCAATATGAACAGAGTCACATAGTCGGTACAAAAAAAAGATTGGTAAATAACAATGCAAAATGATAAACGTGATTATCTATTAAGTAATACAAGAGAAAAGAAAGGAGATATGATCTTACAACTAGTCCACACTTGAAGTCTCTAGCTAGCTCCTCAAATCAAATCGACAACCTGCACACAAAGCAAACAAAGATGAAAGGTTGTGGTTGTCTTTTAGAGGCCTACCACAATCAGATCCCCGCTTTGGTGTCTCCACCTCCATGGACAACCAAGCTGGATAGACAGAAAGATAATGAAAAACAATAGATAAAAAATACAACAATGAAGATATTGATGAATAATATGCTATAGAGATAGTAAAAGAAATAGGAAGAAAAAAAATCCCCTTCCACACCTAAAGTGAGAATCTTGTCAGATGGAGAAGAAGAAGAAGTTGGTCTCCCTCAAATAATGATAACAGTAGCAACGTGTGAGAGACAAGTATGCAGCCAAAGAGAGCTTACAAACAAGCATAGATGCAAGAAAACAAGTAGAGTGGTTGAATGAATAACCAGAGAGATTGAATGAGTGATTAGAGAAAACAAATGGACTCCCAACTGATGGGTGAGGTCGTTGATTTCACAACTCGCATCATTTAATTTCTCATTTATCAACACGGGTGTGTCTTAGAGCTGTATGCAATAAGGATATATTTGAGTTGGGGGGGTTTTACACTGAAAATAGTGACTCACACTTTGGTCATGCTTCGTCAAGAGCTCTCGGGATCCACTTTAAAAAACTAAATTCTTAACTTAAGAAACCACTATAACCTGGCGAAAATTGAAACTTAATATGCAAATCCTATCCTAAAAGAAACACTAGTAGTGTTAGTACGAGATAAACAAAACTCAGTTAAGATCAATTCATGGAATCTCCTAGCTAAGATTGAAACTATATTTAATCTACAATGCATACATTCAAATTCTATTCTACTTTGTTGTAAATGAAATCTATTTTACGCTTGCAGGAAATAAGAATTATATTCTAAAGAAAATTCAAAGTAAACTAAATTCCATGAATTAACTCAATAAAGCTTCTATCTAATCATAACTTTCATCACCATTGTTACTTACTAATCAAACTAGAAACTAAAATGCATCTACTGATTAATCTATTATGTGAATTCAAACTTAGCTAGATTAAAAAACATAAATCTAAACATTCATACAAGAATTAATTAATCTAAACATTCATACTGAAAATGATCTACGAATGAGAGCTAATGATTAAAAATATTTTTTGATCTTTTTAATTAAATATGAACTTATAGAAAGAAAAATAATTGAAAAACAATCAATAGATGAATGAAAATAAAGAAATAACTTAGGATCACCTCCCTTTGGTTGAGTGGGCCCTTCTCTTCCTCTGGTGGGATCCTTTAACACCGAGATTTTAAATTAAGTTTGAGATTGCATTGAAATTGGCTCCCACCAAGGAGTAAAACAAAGTCTGGAAATTACAGAAGAAATTAACAAGACGCTAAGAATTGATGACTAGCTAACTATCTTCTATGGAGAACTAAGGGATATATAGACATATCCTTATTTGAATTCAAATGAAATGTTACTCACCTAGATGGGTAACAACTACTAACTGAACTACAGAAAAATAAATGTCTTTCATTACAATTCTTTTTTTCTCTGTTGATGAAATTGGAAGTCATGAATAGTTGATGAAGGTAAACTTGGAGAGAACTGTTGCATCGTCCAGCTAGAGCGATCAAGAGTGTGACCAGGTGTTTCATGTTGCTGGATAGAGAGTTCACTACTCCACATCTTGAAACAACAACTTTTAAAATATCTAAAAACATATCCAAGAAAATAGTTTAAGACATAACAGTAAAGATTCTGGATAATAGTTGTTTCTTCATCAAATTAACTATGGAAGTAATACATTTAATACAAAATATCATTTTTAATATATATCTTCTAATTAGTAAAAAATAAATAAAAATAAGTAAACATGTAAGAATATAGTCTACCACCAAACACATTAATTAATAGAATACACAGAGTTTTTAAGTATAAACTATGATTTAAAATGTCATTTTTGAGCACTCATCACAAACAAGAAGATGTACATGTTGGGATGAAGGCAGATGTTAATGGATACGAATAGAGGCATTATGGGCATCTTCCAGGCACAAACGTAACGCTCAAATGACCACCTTTAGGCTATCAAATTCTTAGGATGCTAGTGCGACGCATGGATGTCTTCGCGAAGCGCTAACCTCTAAAAGTCAAATAGTCAATATGGTCAGGAAAAGGACAAGGTGGAGGTTGATGGGGCAAGTGAGATGGACAAAAGGCAAGGTGATTAAGAAGATCTCCAATCGATGTAAAGTGGAGGCATTTAAGTAGCGTAGAATTACATGGGGTACAATTTATGACACTACATTTTGCCCCCACTTTAGTGCGCATATTATTATTATCGAGACTTGAGCTAAAGTAAAGATTACTGAGATTTGAAGGGGAATTAGAATCCTCTACCCATGTGAATATTCCCCCAAAGAAGAGTCATGAATCTTCAAAAAGATGTTGCTAGGTTGTTCCATCAAAAACATGTTAGTTGTAGACAAACATGTTAGATGAAAAAGCGAATAACATGATACTACATGCATTGAGATAACAGATAACGATAAAAATATAAATAGATTTTGCCGGTATGGGTAGTAAGTTATGCTAGATAGCCATACGATAGGGCAATAAGATTTGGTGGTTTGGCCCCCCACCAAGACAAACAAGATAATGGTTTATAGATTTCGCCAATATGTGTAGAAAGTTATGCTAGATACCCATACATTAGGGCAAACTTAGATAAACCGGATTGGACCCTACTAATAGGAAAAAAAGATAATGGATTTCATCAGTATGGATATAAATTATGCTAGATGGCCATACGATGGGGCGACCTTAGATCAAGTGGATTGACCCCACTAATAGGAAAACAATATGATGGATCAAGTGGTTTGGCCCCCACAAATAGGCAGACAAGGTGATAGATCAAGTGGTTTGGCCCCCACTAATAGGTAGACAAGATAATGCATTATACAGATATGATAATGCAAAAATATGAAAGTAGGGGAGGCCCTCCCTTAGAATGGTATACGTGAGACACATGTCATTCTAAGGAGAAGGGATGTTGTGTCATGTCAACATAACGAGATGTTTTCGTAGAATGCCACCTTGCAACAAATGATACATAGCAACCATAACATCAACAACAACAAAAAAGAGCATAGGGGGATCTACTAATTCGGTGTCATAACCCATAGCAATGGAAAGAGATGATATATAGTTGTGTATATAATTGTATCATATAAAAAATCTAAGCTCACAATTGAGAGTAAACCATGAGATAATAACAACCACCCTATCAAACAAGGATAACATGTCAAATGAAAGCATAAAATAACACCTCAACAAAGACTCCATGAGTCCTCCATAGCTCCAAGATATCCACATCCCCAAATATCATGAAGATCACCATCTCCTACCAATGAACCTATAAATGTGAAAGATCCTTCTATAGCTAACAACTCCTACTAAACCATGATACCATGTCACATATGGCATCATGATAACCATCTCCTAAATCAATCCACCATCTAGTTCTACACAGATATAATTGAAATATCAATAAAATAAAGTAAACCAAGATCTCCAAGGAAAGAAAATACAAAACTACAAACCATGAACCAATCCTACACTACCATGTCATCACTATCAAAGGCTCCCATTAAAGTGTGTAAACAAGCTATCCATGAAATTGTGATACACCATCATCTAATTGAGAATCAACCAAATCCCTCACACAATCAAGGAACTCAAAATTCATATCATGGCCTCCCAAAAGCCAAAGTAAAACCATGATCCTCAAACAACAAGATACACCGCCATAACCAATCAAGAATTGATAATCATCACCACCAAAAAGTACATGCATAAAAAAATCATATCTTGTCAAATTCCCTAAACACAAGGAACATCCATGGCGCTATGATCACCTCCAACTTAACAAGCATTTAACTTCTAATGTGTCACACTTGTAAGCATCACAGTCAACAACATAGGTCCTCCATCGTGACCATACCTGGTAACACAATCTCTCCTCCTCAACATGACAACCAAATCAACAAACCAAGTGACTAAACCAAGCCACCAATCTAAACATACATCAACAATGAAGGATCTTTGGGTATAGACAACCCACATCCAAGCCATGTATGTAACTTGTAAGTATAGACCGCCTATAATACTACACAACTTGTAGACCCAACAGTGCAACATACAAATCCAAACCAAATATTGATAACCATGTCAACATGAGAGTGATATGAGATACATAATCGAGTATACAATGACACAAGCTCCAAATCTTTAAGATTTAACTTGCCCTGAATTCATGATGTCGCCATATAACCCATAAACATCTCAGAATAAGAAAATAAAAAACAAATCATATCAAATCAGCTCCAAACATAATCCACTATGTAGTGATCTAAAAAAGCTTTGCGTCAACTATTGGTAGTCAAAAATTTAACTTTGTTTGCTCAAGTTATGACCTCTCAAATTCAAAAGGAAACACTTGTCTTCTAGCAAGCATTTCAATATCAAAATGACAAACTCTAGAAAAACCAATCACACCACTATGTGGTTCTCTAAGTCACCTTTCCAACAACTATAAGAAGTTAAAAATCTAAATCAAAATATGACCAAGTTATGCTCAGTTGAACAAAAACAACCAATTAGGTTATATATGCAAGATTGGTTGAACATGGATTCCAAAAATCATCCCAATCCAATTAAATCTATATTTTAAAATTTTAAAAATATATATTAGGGGGTTGGGAGGACCCGACCCCCCATTAAACTCTGATTTAATATGATTTGAACAACATTTTTTATTGTTCACACGACATAAATTTTTTTTAAAAATAATTTTTTATTTGTTTTGGTTTTTAACCCACCAAAGTGAGGAAGCCTGCCACCCATGGTATTCTGAGAACTAAGGGCTATGGTCCACTGACCCCACCTCTCATCGAGGCCAACAACCATACAAGCATTTTTGGTACCCTGCAAGGGATATCGTGGGGTATAGGGGAGTCTCGACTCTCCCTTCCACCATTTTTTTTTATAACTTTTTTCAATTTAGCCTTTCATAAAATAAATTATTATTTTTTTACAAGCAAAAAAAAATCAACGGGATTTTTAACAATGTGAACAACTTTTTATTTTTTATTTTTTTATGATGTCCTTGCAGGTCATATGGCTTTATGGTCATATAGCCTACATTTTTTTGCCTTTTTTCAATTGAGGCCAAAGGGGGTCAAATTACATGTCAAAATTCATCTCTTAAGTCTTTTGGATCCAACCATGAAGTCTATTTTATCGCACACAGTTGTTTGTGAAACCTCACTCCCAAAACCCTCACAATGAACATCCAAAAGAAGCCCATTAATAAACATGTTTTCATAAACTCGGATCTACAAAAATTGCCCACAAATATGCACCACCAAAACCCCAATTTACAAAGAACAACCTACAACAAAAGCCTCACATCTTGCAATGTCTTTATTCTATCATGCAATCCATAGATTCAACTCTAACACATGATTTGTTCAACCTAGGGTTATACAATCACAAGCATGTCTTTAATACCAAATGAAAGAAAACTTGTAGCCACATAAAGACAATTTTCATATAACCCAAATGAGAAATCAATGCAATCCATTTCTTAGAATCTACATGTAAAAGAATAGACACATACCCATCAAAAATGACACAAGATATACCCTAGGAAAACCCTCATGATAAAAAAACCCAGCCTATAAATCCATCCATCTACCATATATTTTTAGAAATGCAACATTACAATACACCCATTAAATCCTTTGAACCACAAGCCACCTACAAGCACTTCATGTGAACAAGCATGTAAGCACACATCCCATGCCATGCTTGAAACCTCCAAAAATGCTATTCTAGCTAACCCGCAAACCTTCCAACCTTAAACAACTACCCTTGTGGTTGCTTTTATAGAGTCAAGCTCCCACAAAACTACCAAGTGGTATTTCATATTACCATGTGACTAAAACCATCAGCTACATAGCCATATAACCCACATTTGATATTAGTTCCTAAGTTTTCACTTTATTAAATTACATTCTCCAATATTGAATAAATATAATATAATATCACAACGTTAAGATACAACTCATTAAGTGGCCCAAAAATTGGAATCTCTATGTGATGCATGTCCATCTAGGTTCCCCTAGGTGTAACATACATAATAATAAAATGATACAATTACATAACATCATGCAAGGTGTACAAACCCTAATTCCTAACACATGTAAACCAAAAGAGACCAAGGTAAATCCTTTGGTGCTTTGTTTTGTAGAAAACTAAATGGATATCCATTGATCTCGAATATATGTTATAAACGAATATCTATTTTGTGGACCATACAAAAAAAAACAAAGAAACATTTTAAGCATTCCAATGGTCCCCACATTCTTTGTTTTTGGGAAGCTCGTGTTTTCTGTAATAAAGACAAAATTCGACCTTTAGTGCAATGTTGTTGGCCTCGATGAGAGGTGGGGTCAGAGGAATTTTCAAAGCTAAGAATTGGCAATCAAGACCATACTCCACACCCTAAACATTTCTTGGAATCAATCCAAGCAATATTGTACAAAAAAACTTGTGAAACACATCCAACCTTGCAAACCTCACAAAGGGATTTTGAATCTTGTAAGTCATTTTATTGTGTATCTCTTAAAATTTGTAATAATTTTTGTTGTAAATACCATGTGGAGTTTCCATTGCATCATGAATTGTTATGCTATAATCATTCTAATTTGCATACTAACAAAATGTTGCAAGAGCATGTTGTAATGCAACTTTCAAAGTCATACAAGGACTTGTTAGATCTATTTTTATATGTTAAAGATGATGGTTGCTTTTTCTATAGAAATTATTATTTAAATGAGAAGTGATTACAATGTGATGGCTTGTCAAAGAATGTTTCATGTTTTCATGAGGGCAACGAACATGAGTTTGGAAAGAAAATTGCTGAGAAAAAGGTATATGAGATGGTGAAATAAAGTTTGAAGAGTGGAGGTGAAGGTTTGTAAGGACAATCAATGTTATAGATTTTATTTTGAATTTCAAGGGAAATATTTTCTGCAAGTATGCAAGGCATAGTTATAGGTCTTAGTGATTGGATCAACAATTTAGGATGTGCAAGAACTCTTTTCTGATTGCCACTTTTATATTAATGGTCAATTTTGTAAGAAACTACACATTGCAACCATAGGTTGAGGTACAATCTTAGTATTACAATTCTATTCAAATTGTTATTTTTGTCCACATCACATTAGACATGCCCTTGTAGTACAAAAGAGGACAAGAACATAATCAAAGATACCATTTTTATATGAGTGATGATAGATTTCACTAATCTAAGTATGTGAAACACTTTTTAAAGAATTTTTTGAGTTCTTGCAAGAAAAAGATATTACAATGGGTCAACATCTCATCTGGTCAAATAACTACATGGGTAAATTCAAAAATGCTTGTATCTAAGGACCTTCATAATTAATTGTTTACATAATTCACATATTACAGAAAATAAGCATAAATTAATAGCATGTGTTCAAATATACAAGATTTACATTATGATAATTATATAGTGACATGAACATTTAGTACAATAAGCCAATAACATGGTAGATCATAAGGAAGCATAATCATTTACAATATACCATAAGGTCAACTACGTATCAACAAATCATGAAAACCTTTTTGATACAAACTCCTAGAACTTGAATCCCTTATTACACTATAGGTGAGAATAGTGTCAGAGCATGTTATCACCCTACCATGAAGTATTTAAACTTCCCTAGAATCTTTCACGATACGAAAGATACTCGACCTAGCATGAGGAAGACTAGCAAAGTAATAGCAAGAGTAATGGAATTGTGTGGTATTCTAATGCAACATATTTACTTATATAATTGAAGTTAATTCAATGATCCAAGATCCATGTCAAATATAGTAACTTAATCATGAATCCCAGAACATTCCAAGAAGACTCATGTTACAAATGCACACATGATCACATAAGAGCATAAGGGAGAATGTTTCTATTCATTTTCTTACATGAATATGAACATCATTATGAATTTAATGCAAGGTTATTCTAATTTGATAATATGAGAAAATGACAGTATGTCAGATGATAAAACACTATCATACATGTGACAAGTAGTCTATAAAAGTGCAAGTTAAACTTCTAGTATGAATATTCATAAATTAACCAATTTCCAATGAAATGATAACTGAATTCGTTTCTCAATAAGCATACACACTTATAATAGAGTTAATGTAGATTTAATCAATTGAAGCTTATGAAATATTTATAAAAGAAGGTATAGCACATGTATGTATAAATAAATATATACATAAACGAATAAACATATTTGTGTATACATTCTTATGCTATAAATAGATTTAATGACAACATATTTAAAACAACATCATGAATAGAATGAGAACACACATGCATTATGTACAAGGGGGCTTCACTTAGTGAACCTGGGTTATATTGCGTGCGTTCATGGCATGCTAAAGAATCCCCCTATTTTTTTTAAATATTACCCTAAACTATTTTTTTGTCACCCCCTCCCAATACACAACCTGAATTAAAAATCCCCTATTTTCACCAGATATTGTATTTTTCCATAGCCTAAATAAAAAAGGCCCTTATTTTCACTAGATAGGCAATATATTTTATTTTTTTATTTTCGAGATATTAAACCCCCAATATGAATGCACGTGATATTATATTCTCGAGCCAGTGAAGCCCTCGTGATTATGTATCAGAGAATTGTGATCAATAGAATGCTAACATCAATTCCCGGAAGTTTCCTATACTTTATCATAAGTCTTTGTTCTTTTTAGTCTCAATCTAATCATTAAGTACTTTCTATTTTCTTTCATAAGTCATTAATATCAATATGTAATTTGTAGCCTCATTCTATGTTTCTAAGAGTAGAGTAGAATTCGATAAGGAACTATAAGTACATAGTGAATTTTGTAATGTATGCATATACATACACATGTGTGTGTGTGTACACACATTTATTTATATATGTGTGTGTGTGTGTGTGTGTGTGCGCGCGTGCGTGCGCGCCCATACATGCATGCATGCATAAATACATAAATAAACACACACACACACACATATAATAACTAAATGAATTATATGTAATCATAGATTCTTATAACATACTATTCTAGGGAATTTCCCATAACAATATTAATATGTGGGTTAATAATCAATATGAACATTAAAAGCTTGAATAGCTAATTTCATCAATATGATCATAAGAAGGACCAATATAATGTTTTATATGAATAATATACATTTTAAATCTTCTTGGTCAAAGGAAAGATAATTATAATTTCTAAATCATATTTATCCATCATGCAAAATCATATCAGTCATTAAAAATAAGACTAAATGATTTTCTCTATCTAGGAGAATATCCATGTATACAAAACCACCTAGGCAACAATTTAATATAATTATAATATTATATTCTATTTAATAAAATGAGTGGTTGATATTTTCAAATGCATAGAAGAATGGAAAGATTTCTAGTTAGACACCATTGATAAGAAGCTCTAACATTAGGCAAATGCACTATCACAAACCTACAAGACTATGGATCGCATAATGTGCATATTTGAATCTTTGTTCTACATTCCTTGGGTCCATGCTAAAGGGTTGAAATCTTATCACACTTAACATATGCCTATGAAGTAGCAATGTATCTACAGATTTATTTCAAACAATCCTACATGCAATATCAATGATAGAAAAATATCTTTACAGTATATCGTGGATACATTAAATAGTATAGATATTACCTTCACCAAATTGTAAGCCATGTCTAGACAAAATTGGAAAAAAATATCTAAATCTAAAAGGTGTTGTTCTAAGCTTGATAGTGCATTCATATGACACCAAAAAAGTAAATATAACTCGATGCCTCTAATATTTACTCTTGAAAAATAAAAAAGAAGTGAAAAAGGCTTATAAAAGTTTATAACTTGAATCTAAGACCATTTGGCTTGGACTTGAAAGACAACAACATAAAAGAAAAATAGAAAAAAACTGAAAATGAAGATCTAACTTGAATTTTTTCAAAGAAAATATTTTTAAAAATTTGGCATGTAGAATCTACATTCTATCATTTACTAGAATATATGGTCTAGTGACAATTATAACAACGCACTTTCCATGTAGGTGTAGATGAGGCTATGAGAAAGTATTGGGTAAAATAGATATATCTATGTGAAACATTAAAACTAAAAATATATGTGAAACATTAAAAATAAAAATAAAGACTAACCTTCTAAAATGATGGTTAGACCATCTTTCTCACTAAGGCAATTGTGGGTTTGATGGAATGGTAAGATGAGGTCATTTAAAATTCAAATATTTTTTAGTTCTAATAATGATCGTTGCAATTCCAATGAAGAATTCTAGAAAGCTATTTGTTTTTGTTGAATGTAGTGTTATATTCTTGTAAAAAGAATTAGTAAAAGAAATATAAAGATAATAAGTAATTAAATGAGAAAACAAAAATTGATTTTTTAAATCATTTTTTTCATTGCATTGAATTATGATTTTTTTGGTCAAAAGATTTTACTATGATTTACAAAATTATCAAAATAATTATTCATAATATTCTTGGAATTTTTTTATGGATTCAAATAAATGATAAGATTAATCATAGAGCATTGGAATAGAGAGAACAAAGTCATAGTTCTATTTGTAGTTTTAGTTGGATCCCTTCTCAATCCTTGGAACAGAGAGAACATAGTCATAGATTAGGATTTTTTTTATTATGCAGATGGAATTCAGCTTTATCCAAATAACAAATAGTTTGTTGATAGTGACCTTGCAATCCCTTGATTTATCCCGATTCAACTTTGTTGAAATTTGAAATATCCTTTCACAAAACCCTTCAAAACCTACATAAAGTGTATGAAGAATCTTTGTGATCCTAAAATACCATTTCCTTAATTAATTAAATGATATTAATAAACATATAATTCCATAAAATAAATGATATTTTAAATATATAAAGAAATTTCAATTTTTTAATATATTTTAAAATTTATGTTTTTTTAATTTTAAATAATTACTTTTCATTTATTTAAAAAAGTATATTATGATATTATTTTAGAATATAAATATGAATTTCAAGAATGTTTTTCATTTAAGACTTTCTTGTTTCATAAAATAAAATAATTTTGAAGTAAACAAAGTAGTAGTTCCTCAAATAACTTATAGAATAAAATAAAATAACTCTTTAATAATTATGTAAATAAAGTTAATCTTCAAGTAAATAAAATAATTATTAACTTTAAATTATAATTTTTAACAATATGTTGATCATATAAATATCTTTTTAAAATAATTATGCATTAATTTGTCCAAGATAAGTATGCTAGTATATAAGTTTTATATAGATGAACATTTATTTATTTATTTTTTATAAAAGTGGCTAGGCCATTGAACATTTTATTAATTAATTATAAAAAAGTTTACATAAGACCTGGTTCAAAAGAGCATACCGATATGAAAGAACCAGGAAGAAAACCTTTGGTTGACACATTGCCATATACAAAAATCCCAACAATTGATACCCAAAACAATGTGCAAGACCAACCCACCAACCCATACACAAAAAATAAAACCTCAATCTGGCAAGAAATCCAAATTGCACCCATAAGATTACATACAATGTATATCATGTATACAAGAACCATATAACATAGATATGCAATAATAAAACAAACTAATGTTGCCAAGATGAAGAGGATGATGCCACATCCGAAGCCATAGCTGAATATGAAGAACCATGAGAAGTAAATGGTGTTGGCAATTGACACTCATCCGGTGATTTCAGGTGACTTCCGGTGGTTGATTATTTGTTTAGGGTTGTCATTGATGGCAACTCTTCTTGGTTGTTTGATCCGACAGTCATGATCCATCTTATTCGGAAGTTGGTGGTAACCATTAGGTAGTTAACCGATAAAATAGGGTAAATAGGGATTTCAGTAATGTTTTGATCCAGAATGATCTCCGGTGATTATAGTATTTTTGGTGATTGTTTTTGTGATCTCAATGATATGGAAGACCTTTAGGAAGCGTGGTTATAATCTTTTTGTCTGGTGCTATGTTTTGTTCGAGATTGAAGCCAACTTTATCTACACATTACACTTATTGAAGCCGACTTGAACGAGATTGTTTTTGTGGTAAGCCAGATATATAAGATCATTTTGGCACTAGATTTTCGGTGTGTTATAAGTGTGGTGATCTATTTTGGTGTGACTAAGTGCAGTTTCATGTGCGTGTTTTTTCTTTTAGACCAACCAGTAGCTGACTAAGACATAGACAGAGTATTTAGCAGAGAAGAGATAGTCAGAGATTCGGAGCCTCACCAGAACTCATCTTTGCATAGTCAGAAGTTTATTAAGAGTTCATTTCATTATATTTACACATTGTAAACAAATTTTAAGTCAGTGAGACTTCCTTGAGGGTTGTAGCCCTTCAGGCAACTTAATTTGAGCAGTGAGCTCTAGGTGGTGAGCCTGAATGCAAGTGCATTCCCATCTATGTAATATTTATATACTCTTGGCTATAGTATATGAATATTGTGGGTTTCAGCCCCACTGTGGTTTTCCCTTTCCAAGTTTCCATGTAAAATTTTTGATGTTGTGGATTTGTGTATTTATTGTTGCATGTTTATGTTCTTATCTGTTATGCATTGTTAACTGGTGGATAAAGAATAAGTTTGTGGTTTTAATTTCTAGTAGATCACTGATTCACCCCCCCTCTTAGTGATCTTTGATTTTAACAATTGGTATCAGAGCCTAGTTCCTCTGAGGAAGCTTAACCGCTTGAGGAAGATCTAGGAGATTGATTCAATAGATTTCGGTTTCCAGAGACAACTCAATGTCGCACTTGAGGATCTTGATGCAGCTAGAAGTGAAGTCTATACCTTGAAGAAGAATCTTAATGCTATTGGTGAATTCATTAGTGAGTTGAAGGATCAAGAAAGTATTTGTAGAGAAAAGAGGAAGGAATTAATGGACAAATTGAAGGAGAAATAAGATCAGATCATGGAATACCCGGACAAATCTTATGAGGTTAACAAGCTTGAGAGAGAGAATGTTTCTTTGAAGAATGAGATGCAATCCATTGTGATGAGACTAACTAAGGAGATTGAGGACCAAAAGAATAATGAAGAGAATCGTATCATTGAAGGAAAGAGTTGATGAATGCTTTAGGCTTACCTATGAGAATGATTAGTTAAAGCTTGAACTGACACAATCAAAGAACAATGGTCAAGAACTTGAAAGATAGGTTGTTACCTTGAGGGATGAACTTGCTACTGCCGATGAATACAAAGACAAATTCAAAGCTAGTTTAGAAAGAATTGATGAGATGCTAGAAAGTCAAAGACACGGAAAGGATATGCGAGGTCTAGGACTTGAGAAAGGTGAATCCTCTAGATCTAGACAAGGCAATTCTAAACCTAATCAGAAGAAGAGAAAGACTTCTCCGGTAAGACAACCTAATGCTCATAAATTCAATGGTAGATGTTTTACTTGCAACAAATTTGTTCATATGGCAAGTCAGTGCAGAAGTAGGATGAATAATGGAATGATGAATGATAACAATATGATGAACAATATGAATAATGTTTGTACCTTTACTGGTCAATGTTTCATATGCAATAATTTTGGACACAAGTCAAATGTGTGTAGAGCAATAATAAATAACTTTTAGAACAAAATATGCTATGCCTGTTGAATGTTTGGACATATCTCTAATCAGTGTAGGACAAGACATAACCAAACGAACTTCAAACCTATGAAGAATAATGTTGTTTGCAGAGCATGCAACAAAAATGGTCATATTGCAAAATTTTGCAGAAGCAAAAATTCTGCTCCGGTTAACAAAAATAAATCAGATGAAAAGGGAAAGGAAAAAGTTGATGAGATCAGAGATCAGCATAAGAAGATGTGGGTAAAGAAGGATGAATCTAAGGCAGATAATGGATCTATACTTGAATCTAGTGCAGAATCTTCATCTGGTAACTAGGGCTTTTTAGCCTTAGGGGGAGACAAATCAATGCAAATCTTGTAGTACACCTTGATGAGATCTGTAGTGGATGGATTACAGATGGCAATTGATATCCGAAACTCAGATGGCTAATTTCGGCATCCGGTAGCGGAACAGGGCATCCAATTAAATATTTGAGGTGCATAATTAGGGTTTGCAAAGTTAAAAAGGCAATTACAAGAATCATTCTTCAATTTATGAATAGTGTTTCCAAGCTGAAGAACAAGGCGATCAAAGTTTCCATGTGATCAAAGAGCTAAACTTAATCCGCAGAAGCGATCTAGGGCATCTGACAGTTGGTTAAGGTATTTCTCAAAGGGGATTTTTCTAAGTTTCAATTTATGAGAGTTTAAAATATCATCTACATCTTCCATTGCTACTCCACTGGTGGTTGAGGTTGAGGACAAAACCCGTCTGGTATTTTAGAAACACTCTTACAAGTCCATGGAGGATGACCCGGTTGGAGCATTTTCCTTCGTTTTGCACGTAGTGTTGCATGTTGATGATGTTTGAGCTTACATTCATTGCAAAATTAAATAAACCGGCTCGAAAGACATTGATAATATGATGAAACTATAAGGATCAAGTCAACTACTGAGAGGGGGGGGGGGTGAATTAGTAGATAGACAATAAACTAAACTTTCACCAAACTTAATTCCAACTCATAAACAACTTGCTAACCTAACTGGTTTAGACACTGTATCAAAAACTGCAACTGCACTGTCAAACTTTACCAGTTGATCAAAACATCAATGATACAATGCAATGGATCTGAAACTCATATACCATTTAACCAAAACATTAAACCACTTCACTAATATCAGTAATAGCTCATTTCAAATCATTTTTCGGTCATCTAAACATATCCAAGTGGATTTACCAATTAATCATACCAACCATATCAAAACACATCCACAAAATCATTCACCACTTCACACAATTATTTTTCACGTGGAAACCCAAATGGGAAAAACCATGGCGGGGATGAATACCCACAAGTATTTTGAACTCTTTTGAAGTTCGCCCTGTTAGGAGCCAAGCCTTGTTGAAGCTTATAGAATAATGTCCTGTTAAGAACATATCCGGTTAAGGACCACCCGGTTAAGGGATTGACTACAATGCCCTGTTAAAGGCAATACCCTTTTAAAGGTAACCTCAGTGGAGGATTTCAAATCCAAGCTAATGGATCACCTTGTTAGAGGATTTCAACAACACCAAGCCTATTAAAGCTTACCCGGTTAAGGGATTTAACTGTTGTAATGGTTAGAGAACAACAGGTTCTTTGCTGATTTAGAAATAACACTTCCTTGCTTAATCAGATCCTTTTTTGCTTCTATCTGCCTTCACAATATTCTGCAGACACTCCTTCTGGTTTGACAATAATCACACTACCACACTTAACTAAATTGCCAACACAATATTGAAACAAATCATCGACCTTATAAGAAAATATAATAGGTCGGTAACACATCATAAAACCTACAAATCGCATCGAGATTAAAAACATATTGGTTCAATCATGACTGTTAGATTACATAGCAATCAACTACACATTGTTCTAGACAACATCAACCGCTCCTAGATCACCACACATTGGATCTTGTAGCTCATCATGCATTTTTCACTTCATGCTATGCATTTGATCATTCCCAAGATAAACGGTTATCTTCACACGCCAAAACCACTTTGAAACTCATCACGTGCATCATGCATATGTGGCATCTTCATCTCTGATCATCATTTTGTCATAGATCATCACAAACAATTCTCCAAGCTCCATCGATTAGGGTTCTACTTATCAACTAGTTAGGGTTACCGGTTGATCACTCTGCTTCAATAATAATATTGGTTGTCTTCATTGCTTTACTACCGGTTGCATTACTGCATCACTACCAGTTGGAATACAACTCCATTACCGGTTACTATTGACATCAATGAAAGCAATATACTTCATCAATGCAATCTTCATGCAATACCAACAATCTCCCCCTTTGGCATTGATGGCAATACAAATATCAATACCCTTTGATTGTGATGATTGAGAGTAAAGCATATACATAGCTATAGGAATCCTGGTTTATATTTTTCCCATATACTCTTCATCAATTGTATCTCCATGTCTTCAGGTGGTAACTGGCTATCAATCATATATAGTTATTCTCCCCCTTTGACAACACTACCAAAGTGAAGGTTAACCATTGCATGCTTCTTCGATCTGCAGCTAGCTGCTTCCCCTGTGGAGTAGCTCCACTCTTCACCAATCCTTCTTCAAGATTTTCATTAGGCTCGGGGATTGATGGCTTTCCCATCTACTTAATTGACTTCACGTAGGGGTACAACCCCTAACTTACCTCTAAGATACTCAAATGTAGCCTTAGGTAGAGGTTTAGTAAAGATATCTGCTAGTTGTTCTTTAGTAGATACATGCTCCAGTGACACATCTTTACTTTGCACTTTCTCTCTTAGGAAATGATACTTCAGCTCAATATGCTTTGTCCTAGCATGCAATACCGGGTTCTTAGAAATGTTTATAGCACTTGTGTTATCCCAAAAAATCCTTACCGGTTCTAATATCTTCAACTTGAAACCTTCCAAAATGTGTTTCATCCAGATTAATTGCGTACAATTCATATATGCTACAACATATTCAACTTCTGCACTTGATTAAGAGATACAACTCCCTTTCTTGCAGCTCCAAGACACTAGTCTGCCTCCAAGAAAAAAGGCTTGTCCCATTGTAGTTTTCCTGTCATCAACATTGCCTACTCAATTTGCACCTGTATAGACTTTCAAATCAAAGCCTCTTGCATATGGATACCATAATCCATAATCAATTGCTTTTCTAAAATCTGGCAACCAATCGTACTGCATGAGCAATGTCCGATCTGCAATGGACAACAAAATGTAGTTTACCTATCATAGACCTATAGTCCTTTTCATCAACTGATGTAGAATCATTTTCCTTAGACAATTTACAGCCTGTAACCATTGGTGTTCCAACTGGTTTACAGTCTCCCATTCCAAAAGTCTTCAATACTTGTTTCACATATTTAGATTGTGTGATGAAAATACCTTCCTTCATCTGTTGGATTTGCAAACCTATGAAATTTTTTATCTCACCTACCAGTGACATCTCAAACTCATTCTTCATTTCATTAGCAAAGTCATGACACATATCATCATTTCCTCCAAAAATGATATCATCAACAAATACCTCACTTACCAGTATCTTATCCCCTTTTGTCTTGAGATATATGTTACTGTCTTCACTGGTTCTTTGAAAACCTATCTTCACCAAGTGAGAGTGAAATCTTTCATACCATTCTCTTGGTGCTTGCTTCAGTCTATATAATGCCTTATGTAATTTGCACACCATGTCCTTTTCTACAGTTAAGGCATAACCATTTGGTTGTTCAATGTAGACTTCATTTTCCAATATTCCATTTAGGAATGTTGACTTAATATCCATCTAATATACTTTGAATCCTATGTATGCTGCAAATGCAAGTAGATTCCTTACTCCTTCCAATCTTGCAACTGGTGCAAATGTCTCACCATAGTCTTCACCTTCTTCTTGTGCATATCCTTTGCATACTAGTCTAGCTTTATTTATGACCACTTCCCATCTTCATTCAGTTTATTTCTGAATACCCATTTTGTACCTATCACATTCTTGTTCTCCAATCTGGGTACCAATGGCCATGTATTGTTCTTCTCTATCTGGACAAGTTCTTCTTCCATTGCCTTGATCCAGTGTTCATCTCTAAAGGCTTCTTTTGCAGTTCTAGGCTCAATGGTGGAAATCATACAAGAGTTCTCTCTAATCCTTTTTCTTGTTAGCACACCGACATTCTTGTCTCCAATAATATGATCGGGGATATGATTGAGTATAAGATACCTTGGGATAACATGATCTTGGTTTCCAGGCTCTTCTTCTTCTTCACTTTCTTCACCTTCTGTAGGGCCTTCCTATTCTAGTTGAACTGAGACTTCTCTGTTATGCTCTCCAACTTCTGGCTTCACCGGTTCTGGTTCCAAAAATAGTGTGTAAGGTTCTTCTTCTTCCTTATCTTTATTGGTTTCTCATGATTTCTCAGGAAATTCATCAACTCAGACATTAACACTTTCAATGATCTTCTTGGTTTGGTTGTTGTAACACTTGTAAGCTTTTCTCTTTGTAGAGTAACCAAGAAATATGCCTTCATCACCCTTGGCATCAAACTTACCAACACAATCACCTCTTTTGATAAAACATCTGCTACCAAAAATTTTAAAGTAATTAACATTAGGTGATCTACCATACCAGTACTCATAGGGTGTTTTATCCTTACCTCTTTTAACCAGTATCTGGTTCATTGTGTAAACAACTATCCTAACAACTTCTCTCCAGAATGTCTTAGCTACACCTCCTTGAATTAGAATAGTCCTAGAAGCTTCAACTACTGACTAGTTGTTCCTTTCTGCAATACCATTTTGTTGTGGTGTCCTAGGTGCAGAAAGCTACCTCATAATTCCATTGTCTTCATAGTATCTAGTGAATTCCTTTGAAGTAAATTCACCACCTTGATCAGTTCTTAAGCACTTTATCTTCTTTCCACTTTCATTTTCAACTAAGGCTTTGAATGCCTTAAACTTGCTAAATACTTTTGTCTTGTCTTTCAAGAAAATGACCCACATCATCCTTGAGAAATCATCGGTAAAAATCATGAAGTACAGATCACCTTGAATACTCCTGGTCCTCATTGGTCCACAAAGGTCGGTATGAACCAAATCTAGAAAATGTCCAGCTGAGAAATATTTGCTCTTGAAGGTTGAGGATGTCATTTTCCCTAATTGGCATTCCTTGCACAAAGCATTCACCGGTTTGTCCACCTATGGCAAAGCTCTTACTGATTTGGACTTACTGACTCTTATAATGTTATCAAAATTTACATGATAGAATCTTCGATACCAAAGCCAACTATCTTCTACTTTTGCAATTAAGAAATTGTTGACTTTAGATCTTAAATAAAACAAGTTACCTCTGGTTTGTTTGTCGATAGCAATCAGTTCACCTTTGCTTCCATAAATCTTGCAAACTCCATTCTTCAATTCCAGTGGGTAACCTTTGTCATTGAGTTGAGCAACACTCAAAAGATTGTGTTTCAATCCTTCAACCCAGTAGACATCATCTGCACTACTTGTACCATTCAAAGAGATGGATCCTTTTCCTTTCACCATGCAGGGTGAGTCATTCCCAAATCTCACAACACCTCCATTAAACTCTCACAAAGTAATAAATTTACTCTGGTCACCAATCATGTGGTGTGAACAACCACAGTCTATACTCTAGTCATTAGAACTATCCATGCGAGAGACCAATGCCTTCTGATTTGATGTCTCTTCTTTAATAGAAACAAAGAAAAATGTCCTCATTTGCATCTTCCTCAGATTCTTCATCTGTAATTGCTCCATCCAATGTAATGAGACAATCTTTGTTACCTCTGCCTTTGCCTTTATACTTCCTATACTTCTCAAATTTTTGCTCATTATCTCCATTTGGACAGTTAGCTGTAATATGTCCAATCCGGTTATATGCAAAACACTTCATACCGGTACCTTTGGGTAACCGCTTTCCCAATAATGATTCAAGTTCAATTAGACTATCTTCATAATCTACCTCTCTATTGGATCTAGACTCATGACTGTAGCTCACTTCTCTACTTTTCCTTACCTGTGGGGTATAAATTGAAGCTCTAAATGCAAATTCTGATCTCTGAACACTTCCATCAAAACCATTTAATTCAAATGCAGTTAATTTACCAATGATAGAGTCAAGAGTTAACTTTGCCTTATCAATAGATTTGAGTTCCTGAATGGTTGCAACTCAGATAGCGTAGACCAATAGAAGGGTTCTCAACACCTTCCTAACCACTGTGGTATCCTCCACTGTACCTCCAACACTTTTGATCTCACCGACTATCTCCTTGATCCTCTGACCACACTATTGAATGTTTTCTCCTTTAGCCATCCACATATCACTAAATTTACCTCTCAGACTCTCTTCTTTGGAAATATTAACATGCTCATCACCGCTATAGATATCTTCCAGTATCTTCCATACTTCATATGCAGTCTCCAATCCATGAACATCAACATACTCAGAATCAGACATGGAACTGATGATGGTCTCCAATGATTGATTGTTCTCTTGTTGCTCCTTCTTTTGATCATCTATCAAAATCCCACTAGGTAAGTTATATTTAGTAACAATATGTTCCCAATATTGACTTCCTAAGCTCTTGATATAGATCTTCATCCTATCACTCCAGATTATGTAGTTTTCCCTATTGAACTTTAGACCTTATTTCTTCATCATGTTCTCCTAGATATTTTCCTCAATCTATTAGGATTAAACACAAGAGGACCTGAAATGCTCTCATACCAATTGATAATATGATGAAACTATAAGAATCTGGTCAACTACTGAGAGGGGGGGTGAATCAGTAGATATACAATAAACTAAACTTTCACCAAACTTAATTCCAACTCAAAAACAACCTGCTAACCTAACCGATTTAGACATTGTATCAAAAACTGCAACTGCACTGTCAAACTTTACCGGTTGATCAAAACATCAATGATACAATACAACAGATCTAAAACTCATAGACCATTTAACCAAAACATTAAACCACTTCACCAATATCAGTAATAGATCATTTCAGATCATTTCTGGTCATCTAAACATATCTAAGTGGATTTACTAGTTATTCATATCAACCATATCAAAACACATCCACAAAATCATTCACCACTTGACACAATGATTTTTTGCATGGAAACCCAAATGGGAAAAACCACAGTGGGGATGAATACCCACAAGTATTTTGAACTCTTCTGAATTTCACCCTATTAGGAGCCAAGCCTTGTTAGAAGCTTATAAAATAATGTCATGTTAAGAACAGATCTGGTTAAGGACCACTCGGTTAAGGGATTGAATACAATACCTTGTTAAAGGCAATACCCTGTTAAAGGTAACCTCGGTGGAGGATTTCAACAACACCAAGCTTGTTGAATCTTACCCAGTTAAGGGATTTAACTGTTGTAATGGTTAGAGAACAACGGGTTCTTTGCTGATCTGGAAATAACACTTCCTTTCTTAATCAGATCATTTTATGCTCCTATCAGCCTTCACAACATTATGCGAACACTCCTTCTGGTTCAGCAACAATCACACTACCACACTTAACCAAATTTCCAACACAATATTGAAACAAATCATCAGCCTTATAAGAAAATACAATAGGTCAGTAACACATCACAAAACCTACAAATCCCATAGAGATTACAAACATATCAGTTCAATCATGACCATTAGATTACATAGAAATCAACTACACATTATTCTAGACAACATCAACCACTGCTGGATCACCGCACATTGGATAATGTAGCTCATCACGCGTTTTTCACTTCATTCTATGCATTTGATCATTCCCAAGATAAACGGTTATCTTCACATGCCAAAACCACTTTGAAACTCATCACGCATATGTGGCATCTTCATCTTCGATCATCATTCGGTCATAGATCATCACAATCGATTCTCCAAGCTCCATCGGTTAGGGTTTTTCTTATCAATTGGTTAGGGTTACCGGTTTATCACCCTGCTTCAATAACAATATCAGTTGCCCTCACTATTTTACTACCAGTTGCATTACTGCATCACTACTGGTTGTAATACAACTCCATTACTGGATACAACTCCATTACCGGTTACTATTGACATCAATGACAACACTATACTTCACCAATGCAATCTTCATGCAATGCCAATAGACATCTTGGACCTGTATACTGACAGAATCATGGATGATATCGACAATCCAAAGCTGGAATTTGCACAACTGAAAAGAAAGGGTTTCACCCAATTTGTGAACTTTCTGACTTTTGATGAGAAGGAGTGGGTAAGATATGTGTTGAGCAGGATCCAAGTTGAATTCATGTGGCTAGACCAACCTTACAGGATCATTGTTGATGCAATTAAGGCAGTTACCTGTTTGAATGAAACTAATGAGAAGCCAGGGTTGTAGAAGGTCACAAACCCTATCGTGAACAAACTAACCGATGCAGAGTTTGATGGGTGATCAATGAAGATCAACACAAGTAAAGAGGATGGTGTTAAATTTTTTGCAATGGTGATTGGTTACAATGTGTATCAGTCTAACAAATTGAATTTGGTATCCGACACTGCTATCCATGCAACTTACAAAATGGTCAAGGAAGATGGTCCTTATGACCTGTGCAGTGAGTTGTTGGAGGAATTGTTGCTAAATTTGAAGAAGATTAAACGGGATAAGAAGCATGTTTTTAAATTTGGTTTTTTGATTATTTGTATGGCCCTCTATTTCATGAACCAAATCCTCAGAACCCTTAGAGTTCAATGGCCTTATGACATACTAGTTGCACAGTAAATAAATAAAGTACCTGACAGTCTTGGGAACCGAGACAATCAAAATGTTACATTGTGGGCTTTGTTTAAAAATTTCTAGGATAAAATAAAACAAAAAGTAAGGATCCCCAAATAAATTGTCAAGAATTATGAGGGGACAATCTACTTTATGGTGAACAAGGATGAATGCCAGATGGAAGCAGTTCAACCTTGGATAGTATGGATAATCCAATGGGGTATGTGGTTGATGACATTACCTTGGATGCATATGCACAACACTTGTTGAATGCTCTGGAAGACACCAAGGAGGAGAGGTTTGGAACATGAAAAGAGAAATTAATGGAGTTGCACTCTAAGTACTCTAAATAGACAAGGAAGAGGAAGGTGGAAAAGATTGTAGAATATATTCTTGTTGACGAAGGCCATCCCTGGGAAAAATTTAGGGCTGCTAGGGCAACAAGGGATGCAGTTGAAAAAGAAAAGAAACAAAAGCCTGCACTTGCTTCTGTTAAAATAAAGGTAACATGACCTTTTCCCTCTCTAATGAAGATACCTCCTATTGAAGCTGAGCTATCTAGTGTCTGCAAAGGGAAAAGGTGTTCTAAGGAAGAAGCAAAAGACACAAAGAGAGTATGTATTTTTTTCTTTAGTGCAATTAGAGACTGAATCTGATTCAAATATTCACAAGGCACTGAAGAAAGGTGAATTTTGTAGAGTGATCAGAAAACCCCAATTTGGTGGTGAGAAGGAGGAGCCAAAGAAGAAGAAGGAAAGATCTGATCCTGTACCAGCAGGAAAGCCTAAGAAAGGAGAGAAGACAAAACCAGATCTGGATGAGGCTATAGAATCTGGTAAGATGAAATCTTCTAAACAAAATATCATATTTTTCCTCCATTATCTACTCAGGAATTAATTGATGAAATTATTAAACATGAAAATTTGAAGAACATCTTTGTATATTATGTAAATATGGATGATAAGGATCAGAGGAAGATTGAGGAAGCTTTAATTTTGTACATGGATATATTTAGTAAAGCATTGATTGAGTTAGAAAAATATCTTCCCAAAGATTTGTACAACCTAATTGATGCTAGGAGAAAATATGCTAGCCAAATGGATAGAGAAATAAAGGAGAGTGAACTAGTTAATTAGTATACCAATATCACTATAGAAGAAATTGACAGATTAATTTCGTTAGCAAATAAAAAAAAATTCTGAAGCAAGCATAGCGCCAACAATTTGATGGTTGGCCGAGTTGAAGAAATAAGGAGAGAAACCAGTGAAATCTGGAAAAAGTTTCTTACTGAGAACCGGCTTGTAGGTATTGTCTCTCAAAATGATGCCACTCAGTTAGAAAATCCTTCGGTAGACAATGTAAATAAAGAAGAAGATACTCACGATGTTGGTGAACAACAAATTTTGGATTCTGTTGAGAATGAGCCAGCAAATGAAAATGATAAAACACCAGAGGTAGAGGATGGTGCACCAAGTGGTGACACCAGTGCATAGGAGGCACCTAAAGAAGTTAAATCCGGACTAGTTGAGGTAGAGAAGAAAGAAGAGGTGAAACAGGATGAGCCGGATAAGGGTAAGGGTAAGGGAATGGAGACTCCAGTACTTATGGCAATTGACATTGCAAAAACCCAAAGGCTAAAGAGTTTTCCATAGTTCAATATTAATTTTGATAAACCCTTCAATAAAATGTCTCTAACTGAGAGAATGATAGTTGTTGCTGCTCTTCAGGTGCAAGCCAATCAAGAGCTAGCACAGTCAGAATTTGAAGAGAAGAAACACATTGAAAAATCTGTTAAAGTTTTGGAACAAGTGGTACCGGATCTACAACTTGATGCACCAGTTCATCTGGTAAGCTTCAAAATTTAATTGATCATATATTCACCCAATTTGATTATTTATCTAAAGCATCAACCCGACAAGCTATGGAGAAGTTTAAGGATGCTAAAGTTCAAGTATTTTTGTAAATGATTAGTAATGATAAGGCACAACTAGATAAAGAGTTAAAACTGATTGATGAGGCCTTAGTGGAAGGTGGTAAAATTTACAAGTCTTGTCTAGTTTTGACCAATTTTACTACTAAGATAGACAAGCAGATAGAGAATTATAAAGGGAAGTTAGCTCAAATTTCTCAAGCCTATGATCCCACAGCTAATTTAACTGGCAGTATTAAAGGTCAAATTTTGAATATCACTGAGCAGATTAAGAACTTTGAAAAGGAGGAGAGAGTGATCAGGTGAACAAGTGAACTCCAGAACTTAATTGGTCCCCAGTTGGACACCTTATTGTATCATAAGATGGACTGCATTCAGAACATGTCTCGGGAGACTCCTATTGAGATTGCAACTATAGAATTTCATGCTTATGTTTTGAATGGTTATGTTTCAATTTTGGAGAAGTTGCGAGAAGGATGGAACACATAAATTGGGTTTTTGAAGATGGCATATGTGGATATACTGAAGCATGTATAGATTTAATCCTCTGATGAATGTGTATATATGTACAGGCAATTTTGATGCACACCCCATCTTTGGCATTGTTGTCAAAGGGGGAGAGATGAGGTGAAAAATGTACAGTGTACAAACTGATTGTATGTATGGAGTGTATAGTCTGATGTATTGTAGATTTGTGGATTTTTTATCTAAGGGGGAGCCTTATAATTATTTTATTCTTTCATCCACTTGTACAGATTTCAACACTTAGTCATTTGTCACAGGTGTTGCCATCAATGCCAAAGGGGGAGATTGTTGACAATTGACACTCATCCAGTGATTTCAGGTGACTTCCGATGGTTGATTATTTGTTTAGGGTTGTCATTGATGGAAACTCTTCTTGGTTGTTTGATCCGGCGGTCGTGATCCATCTTATCCGGAAGTTGCTAGTAACCGGTAAAATAGGGTAAACAGGGTATTAATGTTTTGATCTGGAATGATCTCTAGTGATTATGGTGTTTTTGGTGATTGTTTTTGTGATCTCAATGATATGGAAGAGATTTAGGAAGCATTTGGATATAATCTTTTTGTCCGATGCTATGTTTTGTTCGAGATTGAAGCTGACTTGATCTACATGTTACACTTATTGAAGCCAACTTGAAGGAGATTGTTTTTGTGGTAAGACCAGATATATAAGATCATTTTGGCAATTGATTTTCGGTGTGTTATGTGTGTGGTGATCTATTTTGGTGTGACTAAGAGCAGTTTCACATGCGCATTTTTCTTTTAGACCAACTGGTAGCTGACTAAGACAAAGACAAAGTATTTAGCAGAGCAGAGACAGACAAAGATTCAGAGCCTAACCAGAACTCATCTTTGCATAGTCAAAAGCTAATTAAGAGTTCATTTTATTATATTCACACATTATAAACAAATTTTAAGCTAGTGAGACTTCCTTGAGGGTTGTACCCCTCCGGGCAACTTAATTTGAGCAGTGAGATCTAGGCAGTGAGCCTAATTGCAAGTGCATTCTCATCTATGTAATATTTTTGTACTCCTCGCCAAAGTATATGAATATTGTGGGTTCTAGCCCCACCGTGTTTTTTCCCTTTCCGAGTTTTCACGTAAAAATTTTGGTGTTGTGGATTTGCGTATTTATTGTTGCATGTTTATGTTGTTATCTGTTATGCATTGTTAACTGGTGGATAAAGAATATGTTTGTAGTTTCAATTTTTGGTAGATTGTTGATTCACCCCCCCCCCCCCCCCCCCCCTCAGTGATCTTTTATTCTAACAAATGGCTCATCAAGTGACACCAAGTTGAAGGTGTCATCAGAGACAACTGAATGACAATCCTCTCTTGAAGCAGCCTGAGATGGATCAAAGGAGGAACCTTTAAAATGCCATCCCCAACACATGAATCACAAACGATCAGGATAGTGAATAGAAACAAAATAGTTGAGGGCAAAATAAGTAACATCAAATTCCACATTTTTCATCAACTTTCCAACTTCATCAATGATATATTGCAGACCACCATCCTGAACTGAATTTTTAACAACAACAAACACATCTTGAAAGAAATTGTAGCTTTAAATATATCAAAATCCATAATAACAGCAATGGGAAAATAACCTCTATCTAATTGGTGAGCTTGCAACAATAATTTTAGCATATCTTCCTCATATAACTCTAGATTGAGTAATTTTATGGCAATATGAAACACAAAATCAGCAATTTTTACTCATGCAAAATAAGCCACTAGATTAACAAAACCATCCTACCAAGCATACATATTTTTATTCTATATAACATAAATTTAAAAATTGTGAAAATAAATGTTATTTTAAAAATTTCAATGATGAAGAATAAAATTTGATAAATTGTTTAATTTCAATTAGAAATTTTCTTGGGAACATGGTAATATTTGAAATCTCTACAAATCATATGCCTATAAATCATATGAAAACTTGCAAGATCAGTCATACTTTCTATGAAAATGATCTAAGCCTAAAAAGGTGTTGTTCTAATCTTCATAGTGCATTCAAATGATAACAAGAAAGTAAATATAACTCATTGCCTATAATATTTACTCTCAAAACAAAATTTCAAAAGTAAAAAAGGCTTACAAGAGTTTATAACGTGGATCTCAGAGCATTTGGCTTAGACATGAAAGACAACAACATAAACAATAAAAAGAAAAAATAGGTAAATGAAGATCTAACATGAATATTTTCAAAGAAATGTTACAAGATAGGGTTGCTATTGCAACAAAAGATCGACCTATCAATGCCCGGTACAACCACTAGACTTATAGAATCCACATGAGATTGTTAAACCATGTCACGAATCCCCACAAGGGGAACCGGCCCACCGCCAACAATCCCCCTCCCAGTGTCACTCGTCGTGACCTACGTGATTCGAACCTGTAACCAAGCTCAAATACCACTTGTTACAAGCTAGGTTTGTCATTGCACCAAAAGATCAACCTATCAATGCTCGATACAACCACTAGACTTGTAGAATCCATAGGAGGTTGTTAAACCATGTCACAAATCCCCACGAGGGACATTGGCCCACTGCCAACAATAAAATATTTAAAACATTTTGACAAGTAGATCTATAGTCTATCATTTCCTAGGATATTCAGTCTAGTGACAATGAACTTATAACAACACACTCTCTAAGTGGTTTTAGATCAAGCTTTGAGAAAGTTTTGGGAAAAATGGATGCAACTGTGTGTCTGGATTAAGTATAGCCACGTGCAACATCAAAAATAAAAATAAAAAATTTAACCCTCTATAATGATGGCTAGACCATATTTCTCATTAGGACAATTGTGGGCTTGATGGAATGGTAAGTTCGGGCCCTTACTACGCATAGATTCAAACCCACTTACAAGTCATTTAAAATTTCAATGTTTCTAGTTGTGAGAATGATTGTTGCAATTCTACTAGAATGATTGTTGCAATTCTAATATTTCAAATAGTATATTGAAACAATATAAAAGCCCACAAAGTTATTTGTTACTAATAAATGCAATGTTATATCCTCATAAAAACTATATTATATGACAAATTGAAGAGGTTTATTTCACCTCTGTGAAGTCAAAAATCCCATTTTATAAAATTCATAATTATTTTACTAAGAGTATCAACAAAGTTATTCAAATTGTACCAAAGATAGTGCCTTAAATAATTAAGTACCTCACTTTCAATTCATTTCCTCCATTGAAAAGTAGTTTTGGCTACACTAGTATAGAGAAAACCCTATTTTATATCAATAGTAAGGGTTGGTGGTTGGAAACAAATAAGTAAAGATTTAGATTGGTGGATTGATTTTCTCTCTATGATCTCTTCATGTTTACACAATTAGGGCAGCATAAGAGGTTCATTGATAACAATCGTAGTTGAGGATCTTTCTACGCAACACTAGAACTAGAAAAAAGGACCCTTAATACCAATTACTTCTTAACCATGAGAAAAATATTTCAAATGAGAGTGGGTGTGCAAGCCCAATGGAACATGCAACACCCATTCATTATTATATTTAATAAAATTCATGCTTGAGGTGATAATCTTGGAGTTATAGAAAATACTTTCTTTTTGCAAACTATGTGTTGTTTCTTGTCTAGTCACTCACACAGTTACACTGTAACATCTTATTTCCTATGGATCAATCTTGTGTTATAAGAAAGGTTGTTGAGCTTAATCCATTTTTTAGCCTCACTCTCATACCCTAATTATACTTGTACTATGTTATAGCTTGGGTTCTAACCTCTCATATTAAAAACTTAAAAGTGTATCATTAACATTAAGGAAATGAGTTAAGATCAATTAAGTATAGTAATGAACAACGCCAAAGAACCCAGATCTTCTTTTTTATTTATGAATTCAGTTATATTGTTCTAATTAATATGAAAAACATGTTTTAAGGACTCGAAACCTTTAACAAAGGAGCACAAGATAGTTCAGCATAGAGCAACCATACCAATAATGAAACATCATACAAAAGACTAGCAAGAAGGCCATTAAACCGAACAAACAGTAAAAGAAAGGAACAACAAAGAAAAAAAACTAGATAAAAGACCTAAGCAGCAAACAACAACTACAAAGACTTAAGGAGATCAACCGCCTTAATGACCAGCAGGTCATAGTTTGCCGAAGCAACTTTGAGTTCTTCAATTTCCTTGTTTGGCTTTTTCTCCTTCTTCTTGCCTCTGGTCCTCGTTCTAGGTCCTTGCACCTCTCCCATAACTTCCATGTTAGGTTCAAGCTCCAAGGAATCCTTCTCATTCTCCAAATTGCTGATAAGAATTTTGGTGTTGTCAGCCGAGGCCTTCAGAATGTTATGGCGTTGTTCAGCAATGCTTCTAAGGCATCCTTCAATTTTGTTGAATTTGTTGTCAGTATCCACCATTCTCTTGTCCATAGAATTATCATTGGTTTTTATCTCTTCTAGGGCCTTCTCCACTTGCTCAAACCTTGGGTAGAAGGTGTCTCTAATCTCTTCAACTCTAGCAATAGTTTTACTCAAGCCATCAACATATTCAGACATAGATTTACCTTCACCAATACCGATTGTCTCCAAAATTTGAACCCTGTGGCTCAGCTTCTTATTATCCTCCACAGCTTTCTTGTGACTGTTAGTTAACCAGTCGAGGGTGTCCATAAACCCTTTCAAACCCTCGGTAGGAGGATTTGAAGGGGGGCTTTTCTCACCAGCATTGGCCTGTTCATTATTGGGAAAATCTCCACTAGTGATCTATTCGACATTTCCACCAACCCTCTGATTGAAACCTTCCCCTAAAATCTCCTCCTCCTCTTTTTGGTCGATGTCAGGATCCTTTCTCTACACTTTATCCTCCAATTCCAACTCATAATTGTCCTGCCTTTTCTGTCTATTCCTTTTCTAAATCTTTTTTCCTGAGGGTATTGGGATTCATCATTCTCAAAGTCCTCAGAGACCTCTGAGGAGGAGGAGGAGTGAATCTGGAAGACCTTCCCTTTACTTTTTTGCTTGCCCTTAGAAGAGGATGGCTTAATGCTCACCTATTTTCTTTTCTTACCAAGTTCAGCTTCAGAGTCTTCTAGACTCTCCTCTATCTCACTTTTCGAGTCACTTTCAGACTCATCACCGATAGAAAAATTAGAATTCGACCCTTGCTCCTCAGACTCAAAGATAGAAGACTAGGGGCGGGCAATTTGGTTAGCTTTTAAATGGTCATAGATTAAAACCATAAGACCTTGGTGCATGGTTGTATCTCCCTTAGGGTTCTCTCTATGGGCTTTAATAGTAGCATTCTGTCACAACCCTCCTTTATCACTTTTTGATTTAAATACAATTCTATTATGTTTTTGGTTAAACTACTTAAAATGATTGAATAAATGTTATAAAAGAATAAAATGAACACACACACACACACACACACACACTTGGAGAATATAATTCAAAAGGCATTATTTTTATTTATTTATTTTCCACTCCCAATTATGGCACATGTTGTAGGAAGAATAAGAAGCTTCTAGAGGAATCTCCACCACCTTGCATATAACTCCCCCACTAAGTTTAATCAATTTGCATGAGTCCAAAATTGGAAAAGAATCTCTCTTTTTTTTTAATTAAATTCTCTAGATAGTGGAATTGAGGGATTTTTTTTATAAAATTGTATGCAAGTTTCAAAGAAGGGAGTTGATTTTGTTTTGAAGGAAATTTCCCAAGTTTTAGTAGTAGGATCTTCTTTGGTAGTCTCATTTTCATTGCAAGATTTTTAAGTTGTTGTTTGAAGGATTTCTCTCAAGTTGCAAGGAAGGATCAAAAGGATAGCTAGAGGATTCAACATCAAGCTTCAGTAAACCAGGTTCTCTCCTTTTGTCATATGAGGAATTTGTATTATCAAAAAATATATAGTTTCTAGATTCTTTCGTTGAATATAGTTTTCTGGAAGAAATCATTTCGTAATTGCTAGATAGGAAGAAAATCTATTTTGTTTCCTTAAAGAAATGCAGTGATATAATTCTTTCTCTTTTTAAATACAAATGTAGATTTCTCTTGCATATTTTATTTGATCTATTTAAAAGGTAGAAAATCAGATTTTTTGCTTTTCTGTTTTCTCTTGAAAACTAGAGATGATATTGAATATAAAAATAATAAATCTCTCTCTGTGAATGAATAAATAAATCTCTCTCTCTCTCTGTGAATGAATAAATAAATCTCTCTGTGAATGAATAAATAAATCTCTCTCTCTGTGAATGAATAAATAAATCTCTCTGTGTGAAGGAATAAATCTCTCTGTGAGTGTAGAAATAAATCTCTCTGTGAATGAAGAAATAAATCCCCCTCTTTGAACATTAGTTGAGAAATAGAATATAAATCCCTCTGTGTGAGCTTTGTATTTCTCAGTATAAACATCTTCCTATTTCTTTGATAATCTGTGCATTGCTGGAGCAAATTATTTCTCTATTTATTTTATTTCTCTGTTATATTTTCATCCCTGGGATTAAATTGTTCTTCTCACTCTTACATTAATGTTTTCTTTTTAAATATACACATACCTATTATATATTCTTCTTTTATGAAATTTAATAATCTGGAAATGTAATCCTCATGTATACAAATACACACACACACACACACACACACACACACACACACACACACACACACACACACACACACACACACACACACACACACACACACACACACACACACACACACACATATAATTTATTTCAAATGTTAAAATTTATTAAATGTTGCAAGGCGAATATAAATTAGCAATGACATGGTATTCGAAAATTATTTTGAATGAATAAAAGATGGCATGTAGGGGCAGCGGTTATTGTAACCGCCGGGGGCAGTGGTACCCTCCACTACCCCTGCGGTCACTGTCACGGCAGTGGCTGCAAGGGGAGTGGAGGGGCCCGCAGTGTCCCCTCAACCCTGCGAGCCTGCGCATGCAGGACCGTAGGGGTGATGGGACCCATGGTCCCCAACCCCCCCCCCCCCCCCCCCTATTTACTATTAAAACAAACAATTCGCTCATTTTATTTTTATAGTTAGTTTTTTAATTTGTTCCTTTTAAATTGCAATTTGGAATTTTAGTAATTACTTTGGGTTAAATTTTAAGTAATTGCTAATAACTGCTTTAGTTAAAATTTAAGTTAATAAAATTAGGATTATTGTTTAAAAGATTTGAAATTTAAATTTTTTGTCTCAATCCCTTTAAGGATTTATTGGATTACTTGATTGATGATTTTAGGCTCTTAAAAACAAATAAGTCTTATTATTATGATTCGATCCAAAATTTCCAAAAGTATAAACTAATTGCTCATTTGGAACTAGTAACTCTATAATTAAATATTCTCACGATAGAAGTAAACATTGCTTAATTTTGTATGTAAATGACACTATTTTTGCATCATGTGTATTGCTTATATATTAAATTGCATTCATTGATGAGCAAGTTACATTTCCATTATCTTCATGCAAGTTACATGTTTTTTTCATAATTGTCATTATCATACCATTATATATTAATTAGTTTAGTTGTAGAAGAATGGTATTTCTTTTTATCAAATGGTACTTGGTTGCCATCGAAGTAGTTAAACTTCACAATGTCTAATTATGTACATTCATTTCATGATTAATTTCAAGCATGATGATTTCATAGCTTCTTAGTTAGAAAACTAAACAAAGGAAGTTGGAAAACCAAAACCTAGTAGCGTTCAGTATATACAGTGCCTCTAGGTCACGCTTATGGGTAATGTCGTCTTGTTGAACTACTGCACTTAACGCCTAATAAAGCTGCATCAACGACGTATGTGGCATCGTCCCTATAAATCGTCGGGGAGTAATAAGGGACACTTGGAAGTTAAAATCCAAGGGGCGGGTAATCCCTCTTGGATCGATAATCTAACAAGATAATCCTTAAATAATTTTACATCCGTTGAGTTAAACCATAGTAAACCCCCTTTAGGGTTGATTAAGTAAAATGCTTTTATGAAATTGATTTAATCTTGAAGAGATATTGGTGATTGACAATTTGGTCAAGGGTGACGCTTATGATAGGTGTTAGGATGTAGTTGTTTTAGGCCACAAACAATAGGCCATCTTGAGCCTTTGTTTAAGCGCTACCACCATGGGTAGCAACCGCAGAGAAACTGTATGGGACATTGACCCTAGAAAGGGCTACATACCCACTAATCAGTTTACATCAAACCATAGAGTAGAAAATAGAACTAGATATTTTACGCCTTGATCCCGTGCTGAAACGGGTATGTAGGCAGTCTTAGGATGGAGTTGTCCCTAGTACTCAGGCATTCATGGGTGGGGTCTAGGCTTGGTAAGGAAGGATTGAGTAGAACCCAAATTTGAAAGATAATTAAATTGGGAAAAGTAGTTCAATGCATACTCAGAAGGAATCTCGTATGGATTCGCTTGACTTCCCGAGGCTTTAAGCCAAATTCTGAGGCAAAATTCAAGCTTGTATTATGTTATTTAATTACTCCTAAGGACGGCGACCTCGGTGCACTTTTGTTAGAAGAGTGTAGTACTTAGTGAGTGGCTCAGGACCCGAATGGTCCCGATGAGTCTAAGTCTCTGGCCAGAGCACCTCCTATCTCGATTGGATAGATGCCTACCCTGTATGGGTAGATGCCTATCTCGTTTTGGATAGATGAAATCTTATGTCCCGTATGGACCGATGCCTAACCCGTATGGTTAGATGCTCATCCCGGATGGATGAATGCCTAATCCAAATGGATGGATGCCCAGAATATGCAATTGAATCAAACACAATGATTAAATTAAACAAACAAAAAAAAAGAATGGTCAATTTTGTTGGGTTAATTAAGGTGGGTTATTACACATTCATTAACCAAATTAGGAAGTAGGGTATGTTAACTTTTTCATCATACTTAAAATGGTTGAGCAGTACAAAATGATAGCCATACACTTTGGTGAATCTTCCGTCCAAGGTAATGTATCACATAATAGCAAACAAAACCTCCCTCCAAGGCTTAACAAATGCCCTAGGAGGGTAGTAGGTCTTGCTTAGCTTAACCAGGCGCTTCTTCTCCTTTGTCATTTCAGGGTATCACTCAATGGCCTCCTTGCTAAGATTTATGTCCCTATAGAAATTGCTTCCTTCCCTATGAGGACCCGTTACCTGAGCAATGAGATCTTCATCAATGGAGATAGTTTGATCTCCCATCTTCAGGGTGCCCTTCCTCCATTTTTTGTAGAAAAAATTAGTAATTTTGGCATCCCTCCCATGGAGTCTCTCCATATACTTCGTGAACCCGCCCTTCTGCAAGATGCTCCAAATTTCCTCCTTTTGTTTCCACTCCTTACAGTTACTGGGCTCATAGCGACGCTTGTTACCTCCCATAGTTTCGCAGTTCAAAAGAGAAAACCAAGAGTTGCAGAAAGCTACAAGAAAAAAATTTCTCGAAGCGACCCCAAATACCTAGAAAGCGTGGGAAAAGGTGGCATTCATATAGTCAATAATGATACTGACACAATGATAAGTAGTAATAGCCCTCCAAGTAATACTATTAATCACTATTTTAAGCATTTATGATCTTTGGAGTGCAGTTATATCTATCCATGAAAATGATCAATCTGACGTCATTAAGGAGATCCTCCTCACCCTTCCAGGTGACCATATTGTTATGAGTGACCGCCACATTGGCTGCCCAGTCAGTAGGGCCATTTGCTTCACGATAAATGTGGGAAATAAAACATTTATCGAAGGTGTTGATGAGATCTCTAGAAGCCTTTATAATGTTGTTGATAGTCCATGAGAGCTTAGAAATTCCTTTAAGGCATTTAATGATATTATTAGAGTCCCCCTCAATCCATAGATAGGGACAATTCAACCTTTTAGCCAGGAGAATGCCTTGGAGAGAAGCCATAGCTTCTGTCATGTGGTTAGTTTGGCAACCTATAGGAACAACAATAATTTCCTTACAAATGCCATTTTTATCTCTGAGAATTGCACCACATCCCACTAGACCAGGATTGCCTTTGGCAGCTCCATCAAAGTTGATTTTGAGCCATCCATGAGGAGGAGAGTGCCATTTAGCTTCAAGTCTCTTTCTTAGTTTAGAATCAGTACTAACAAAACTCTTCAGATTCCAGGAGTTGAGTATGTGAGTTTTCATGGGGTTGACAGGATCGCATGGTTCTCCAATGATCCTAATGTTCTCCACAATAGCCCTTTGAATTTTCTGAAAAAACAACAGCCTGGGTGAGAGAAGTATACCTGAAGATGCAGTTGTTTCTTTCTTTCCAGATCCCCCACAAGATGTGAGGGAGTGAGAGACACCACAAAGATCTCAAAGTGGGATTAGACCAATGATAACTCCAAGAATGGAACAAATCTTGGATAGAGTTAGGAAACACCCATTCCATGCAAAAATTCTTAAGAAAAATTTCCCAAATTGAAGCAGTGAAGGGACAGTGGATTGCCAAATGGTCCACAAACTCTTCCTCCTCAAGACATAAAGCACACTTATTAGGAAAGATAAAACCTCTAACCTTCAGGTTGTCTAAAGTCAAAATTTTGTTTTGGAGGATGTTCTAGTAGAAAATATTGATCTTTGGGATAAGGCCCATTATCCAGGATTTAGATGAGAAGGGGTTCTCTGAGGGGGCTGGAGATAGCACTCCATAGATGGAAGAAATAGTAATGTTGCCTTTGGGTTCAAATTTCCAAATAAGAATATCTTCCTCATTGTTCAACCAAGCAGAAGACAAGTGTTTCTTGAGATTGATGAGGTCAGGGTGAATACCTTCAATGTTCTGCCATTTATCACCTATCCAATACCCCTCAACCAAGGAACCGAAGACTCTTTTATAGGGGGCAACAAAAGGGGCCCAATTAGGGATTTCCATCAAAGGCTTATCAAGCAACCAGGGATCCTCCCAAAATCTAACTTTCTTACCATTACCAACTCTCCATTTCACCCCTTTGGCAATGTTGTCTTTACACTTAGAGGCATGATTCCAAATGTGAGACCCATTAATAATGAAATCAGAATTAATGAAAGAGAAAAGAGAAGAAGACAAAAGAGGATACTTACTTCTCTAAATCTTACACCATTCATTGTCAAAGTGGAACAATCTCCAAACCCGTTTAGACAAAAGAGCTTCATTTAGGGTCCGAATTCTCCTCAGGCCCAAACCACCTTTGCTTTTTGATCTACCAACCTTGTCCCAAGCCACTAACGTCATTCTTTTCTTTTCCTCTACCCCAGACCAAAGAATTTTTTTTTGAATTTTTTCAATAGCATCAACAAACTTAACTAGAATTCTAAAGAGGCTGAGATCATAAATAGGAATGCTTTGAAGGGATGCTTTAAGAAGTTGTAGCTTGCCAGCCTGACTTAAGAGAGCACCTTTCCAACCAGCAAGATTTCTTTGAAATTTATCCACCAAAGAACTCCAAAAGGAATCAAGTGGAGCAATACCTAAGGGGAGGCCTAAATAGGTAGTAGGGAGATCAGCAATCCGATATTCCAGAATTCTATTGATTCTATGTTGTCTTCACTCAAGAGTGTTGATGAAAAACACTTCACTTTTAACCCAGTTGATAAGATGGCCAGAAGCATATGCAAAATTGCAAAGGGTGTCCTTCAGGATTCTGGCTTCTGAAATGCTCGAGTCCCCCATAATGATGGTGTCATCCACAAATTGCTAGTGGGAGCAAGTATGATCTACAGAGGAGGATTGGAGACCTTTAAAAAGACCTCTAGTCACCATGCTTTCCATGGACCTACCAAAACATTCAGCCATAATTATGAAGAGGATAGGGGAGATGGGGTCCCCTTGCCTCAATCCTCTAGAGGCTTTAAAGAAGGAGGAGGGAGATCAATTAACAAGAGTAGCAAAGGAGGTAGAGGAGATAAGCTGCTTGAAGAGGTCAACACATTTGTTAGAGAAGCCAAAAGCCAAAAGAACCTTCATGAGGAAAGACCAATCGACCCGGTTGTAGGCCTTAGATAGATCAAGCTTGAGAATAAAACCCTACTTCTTAGCCATAACAAGGGAATGGATGTTCTCATGGATAGTTATGATAGAATCAAGAATTTGCCTTCCTGGCACAAAACCATTTTGCTAATGACTGATCAAAGATGGAAGGACTTTCAAGAGTCTAGAGGTTAGGACCTTGGAAATTATCTTATAAAAAGAGTTGCATAAATTGATTGGTCTGAACTTATCCATGGAGTCAGCACCTTGAATTTTGGGGATTAAAGCAATGAAGGTGCCATTAATTTCTTTTAGAAGTTTTCTAGCCCCAAAAAATTCTTTAACCCCACTAGAGACATCTTTCCCAACAATATCCTAGAACTCTTGAAAAAAGAACATAGGGAAGCCATCAGGTCCAAGGGCTTTGTTGCCTTCAAAAGAAAAGACAACATTTCTGATCTCCAATTTTGATGGTATGGAAGTTAAGAAAGAATTCTTCTACTCATCAATAAGGCAAGGAATGTTCTGAAGGAAGGAATTTTGAACATCATCATCGAAGTTTTGATCCCTACAAAGAAGATCAGAGAAGAAACTTTTGGCCTCATTTCTTATCTCCTCCTCCTTAACCAACTCCACATTGTCCACCATCAGTTTTTTGATCCTATTAGCCTCTTTATGTTTGATTGTCGACATATGGAAGAATTTGGTATTCTTATCTCCTTCCTTTAGCCAAATACATCTAGACCTTTGCTTCCAAAAAGCTTCTTCTTTAGTAATGATTTCATGGTATCTTTTGAGGATCTCATTTTCTTCAACAATAGTCATAGTAGAGATTCCATCCTTCTAGATTTGGACCTGTATTTTATTGAGGTCTTCCTGAATTTTTTCTTTGGCCTCAAAAATATTCCCAAAGATGGATTCATTCCAAGTCCTTATGTTATCTTTTATGCTTTTAAGTTTCTTCACAACTCTATACATAACAGTACCCTCAACAGGAATGTTCCACCATTCCTGAATTTTATGGGTAAGATCCGGATGTAAAGTCCACATTTTTTTCAAACCTAAAAGGAAAATGCCTTCTCCTGTTTATGGGGCAGCAATAAGAGTTATGGGATAGTGGTTAGAGCCAACACAAATGTGAGCAGACAGAGAACAAAAGTAGTATCTGTACCAATCATCATAAATAAGAGCCCTATCAAGGTGAACTTGAATAAGGTCATTTCCAGCCCTCCTGTTAGTCCAAGTGTAATTGAAACCCTGCATCTCCACATCATTAAGAGCCTGAGTCTATATAAAATCCATGAGGGCCAATCTTCTATCCAATTGAGAAGGTCTTCCACCAAATTTTTCCTCCTCTCTCAATGGGGTGTTGAAGTCTCCCATGACCAACCAGCTAAGGTTCTTGAAGTTGTCTCTTATTTCTATAAGTTTTTTCCAAAAATTGCTTTTGGATTTCAAGGTGTTAGGAGCATAAATGTGTGTGACGACCCAGGAGGTTTCATCTTTTAAATGCTCAAATTTAATGCAAGAAAAATTGCTTTCTTGAATAAGAACTTGACCTCTAACACAATTGAGATTCCAGATTGTTGCAATGCCTCCAGAGGCACCTTCTGAGCTACCACCACAGATGCTCCCAGATTTAAAGAAATTCAAAGCTTCAACCTTTTCTCTACTCATCTTAGTTTCTTGAATAAGAAAAATATCAGGTTTACTATCCCTAATCATATTCCTAATAATATCATGCTTGTGGGGATTATTGTCCCCTAATATTCCAAGAAACAATCTTCATGATTACTTACCAATTCCTAACTCCTTCAGAGTCCTCTAAGTCCCATCTGCTACGTTCTTGCTAGCCTCCTTATCTCTGACTTTGTGGTTTGAAGGTCATCCTGGGGATGAGGAGACATACCCTACATACACTTGAGCAATTCTACTAGACTTCCTTAATTGGGCGACAGAGGGAGTGGATCTTTTTTTGTTCTTGTGTTTTTGAATTTTCCATTCAGCTTCTTTCTTAATTATCGATTCAGGATTACTAAGGATTCTCAAAATTTCCTCTTCATTACCCCATTTAGGTGATCTGGAATCATGTGAAGAGATATTGACTATTTTAGAGGCTTGATCTGAATCTGACAAGTTCAGACCCAATATAGCACATTTTTGGGGCTCTTGCAAATCAAAACTGATTGTGAGAGGGGAAGAGTCGGCCTTTTCTTCTTGTGAGCCAGTGATCTCCCCTTCCTCAGATTGTTCTACTTCCTTAATATCCTTATCCTTCTGATCCTCTTCATTGGAATTTTTCTTACTGACCAAGGTGCCAGTAATTACCATCTGGGTATTTTCTTTAGAAGATTCATTCTGATCTATTATTTCCTCTCTTCGGATATGCCCTCCCAGGGGGTTGTCTAATTTCATTCATTCCTTCCTTAGAGCTTCCTGGGGGGGATATGTTTAGAGACAGAGGCTAAGGAGACCACTTCCTTATTCTCCCCCAGCGGTCCAAAATAGTTGATATCAATTAGGTCAATTTTCTTATTTTTTGAATTTTTGACTTGCCATACCTTTTTCTCCAAAGCCTTTTTACTTTCTACTATAGATTTGGCTTGCGTATTCTCCCCTTTGGGCTTGAGAGGACAATGTTTAGCCCAATGACCTACTTTTTTGCAGTGGAAGCAAGCAAAGGGGATGGAGTTGTATTCAATTTGTTGTTTCCAAGTTCCCAACTTTGACACAATATCTATCTGCTTGGGCATATTTGCATCGTGGGCGATCCCTACACAAAATCTGGCATGAGTGAGCCTCCTTCTTGAAGCTATGACTTGATCTATTGAGAGGAGATCACTAAAAGAGCTTTCTATACCTAAGAAAATACTTGTTGCCCAATACTCAAGAGGCAAACCTGGTAACTTAACCCAAACTACGACTTGCACCAGGAGAGAATCACTCATATTTAGATTTGGATGCCATTTCTGGAGGACCAGAGTTGTCTTTCCAACCAACCAAGGGATACCACAAAGGATCCTTATTTTGTCTTCATCACATGAAAAAGCAAAGGTGAGAAGACCTTTGGGCAGAGCTGAAACTTCAACATTACCTTTCAGAGCCCATTTCCGTTTAACATAGGACCTAACAACCTCAATATTTGGACGTGGTCCCATAAATTTACCCACCAGAGAGTTCGACATGCTTCTTATGTTATGATCCACTACCGAGTCAGGGATAGAGATGGAAAACTTACCACCATTCGGATCTGATATATTCTTGACATGAGGCAGGGAAGATTTCCCAGAAGGTCTAGTTCCAAAGAGGGTTGACCACTTTCTAGTTTCTTGCCCACTCTCACAAACTGCTTCACGTGGGTCGGACCCCCCAACCGCATTTCCAAGACCCGCAATATTCTCTGGCAGAGTACCGTCAGCCTGTAGAATATCCGGAGGCTTGTCCTTCTCCCCCAACTGGCTAGCTCCATTGATCTGGTCACTTCCTCCATTGGAACTAGAGTTCCCGCCTTGCAAAGAATCCAAAATTTGAATTCTACCATTTCTGCCTTCTCATCCTCCACGCGAGCTCTCCATTCTTTAATAAAGAATATAGAGTTTCCAGACTACATGAGCTAGAATTAATGTAGTTATATTGTTAATCTCAAGATTGCAACATAATATAAAGAAATTATAAGAGTGAGAACTCACTCAAATAATGTCAAATTAATGTAGTGTGACCCTTTACAAAGAGGTTGCTTAATAGAAAAAATGTAAAGAGGACGATCAACCCAACAAAAGGAAACAACTAGCAAGGAATATTGGTCCCAATGGTGGTAGATGGTCATTAAGTATCTCACATTCTCCCAGGTGTGGTGATGCTACAGTTTACCACCCAGAATGATAAAAAGCAACCACTTAGATATTCCAAACTTCAAATACCAACTTTTCCTCCATCGGTATCAACTTATATGAAATAAACACAACATAAAAAATAGGTAACTCAAACATTAAATTGCATGTTTACATATGCAGGCTACATACACAAGGTTCATAGATTCCCATATGAAGTGCATATATTTAAATGGTACACAACAAACACCCATTATTTAGACAGATCCAACAAGATGGATTTTACACATACCAACATGGAGGCATGATTATTAAATAGTCTGAAACCAAAATCTTGATCCTTCTCCACTATGAGAAAAACATGTATAATAAAGATACCAAATTCAATAAATTCAATGGTGGGCTAAATCAACAATTGCTCAAGAGGTGAACAAAGAACAATTGACCTTTGATAAATTTGTGAACAAAACATATGATCACCAATATGAGCCCCATGAGGAATTTTGAAATAGCTCCCCCCTCCTCCCCTCCTCCCCTATCTCCTCTCAATAATTTTTTTCGAACAAAGGAGAGATCAATCACATGCTAGCTTGCAATATCAATCATACTTACAATTTTTCCCTTTTTCACTGTGTACAGGAACAAGTATAGAGTTGTGTTTGGGAGGATCGACAAGATTTTCAAAGACGAACAGGTTCTCCTTTTGATAGCAAAAAATTCAAGGGACCAGGGCGATCACCACCTTGGTCCTAGAAAATCAAGTTGAATTTTGAGGGGTAGATACGAATCATCATCTTCTGACCAAATACAGGTTGGTGGCTATATACAATGACTTTAACTCACTATTTATGTATAATCTCTTCAATAATTCACTATCTTTCCCTAATCTTTTGCAATTCAATCTAGGGAAGAAAGAGCCCCATTTAGGAGGCCCAAAATCTAATTAGAATCTTTGTCTATCAAGCCTATATCTATCAAATTTCATTCTCCCCTAATGTGATGGTAAATTAAGCAAAATTAGTGGTTCTATTACATTTTATGGTGAAACCCTAATTTTTCACCCATTACAAATGGTATTAATATTGATTAGATCATTCCATGCATGGAAGAGAAAACACAAAGACATGGCATGGAAAATGGGACAAGAAGCCTCTGGTAGGGGCTTTAGAATCCAGAGGAACTATAAAATAGAATATGTTCTCTTTATGTCTAAATTTAGGAGTCATTTTTCACAAAATAATAGCATGCATAGATCAACCATTTATACATTGAAATTGGTTCAAAAATTGACTTACCTTTTCACACAACTTTAATAAGATTGCAAGTGCAAATGGCATCTTTTAAAACTCACATCATCTTCTTTGCCTTCCCTTGGAAAATTTTGTTAATGCTAGTCAGTGTTATTCCTCATAAATGTTTATGTGGCTCTATAAATAGGTGATTCCAAGGTTTCTTTTAGGGTTTCACGAGGATGTTAGGGTGTGAAAACTTTTAGAAGATATTTCACCAATTTAAATCATTTTAAATATTGAATTAATCACAATTTTTTTTTGAAAAAATCACCAAAAAATCATTTACTAATGGGTCAATGATTAATTCACAAGTATTTGTTTTTCCAATCAAAAATTCCTACCCATGTCAAATTGGAATTAATTGGGTATTCCCAATTTTTCTCAATTGTTTGCTTCTTTGGTGTGAACTACTGCACTGCAACCTTAAGACTCCATTAAGTACAACTCTGTTGTTATGAAAGTATATGAAAATACATTCTAAAAATAATTAGGATGCTTCGCGGTAGTCTTGTTGACATCTAATATATAGAAAGTTGTTTTTGAATACAAAACTATATTAATCTGTGATAAATTGAGGAGGTTTTTTTTGCCTCTATTGTTTTATTGAGAGTATCAACAAAGTTCTTCAATATATACCAAAGATAGTGCCTCAAAGAATTAGGCACCTTAATTTCAATTCAATCTTCCATTAAAAAGTGTTTTTTATTGTACTAGTACAAAGAAAACCCTATTTTATACAAATAATAAGGGTTGGTTGTTAGCAATAGATAACTAAGAATTTAGATTGGAAGATAAATTCTCTCTCTATGGTATCTTCCTACTTACACAATCATGGTAGCATAAGAGGTTCATTGATAACAATACTATCTAAAGACAATGAAACTTTTTCCTTCATGTTTTTATCGACATAATGTTGGTTGTGATCTTTCTAAGTAGCACTAATAACAAGAAAAAAAAAAGGACCCTTAATGTCATTTACTTCTTAAGTACAAGAAGAATATCTCATATGAGAGCAGATTTGTAAGCCCAATGGAACACACAATCCCTATTCATACTTATTTTGAAAAAAACCATGCTTGAGGTGACAAGCTTGGAGTTATAAAAAGTCATGCTTGAGGTGACAAGATTGGAGTTACTAAAAATGTTCTTTTCAGAAAACTATATGTTGATTCTTGTTTAATAACACGCATAGTTACATTGCAATGTATGATTTCCTATGGATCAATATTGTATTGTAAGTCTGTTGAGAGTAATGCACTATGCACCATGTGGTCTCGCTCTCACAATTTATTTATACTTTCCTGTGTGTTATAGCTTGTTTTGTGCATCCATCAGTCAAACATATCCAACAAGATGGATTTTACACATCCCAACATGGAGGCCTGACTATTCAATAGTATGAAACCAAAATATTGATTCTTCTCCACTATGTAGAATAAAGACACAAAATTCAAGAAATTCAACATTGCACTAAATCAGTAGAATGCTCAAGAGGTGAACAAAGCACAATTGACCTTTGATAGTTTTTTTAAAAAACATTCGCATTTGACCACCAATGTGAGCTCCGTGAGGAATCCTGAAGCATCTCTCCCTCAACACCCTTGTCCGCTCTCAATAATTCTTTTAGAAAAAAAAAGAGATAAACTTCAAAATGTCTGGACACAAAGGGAGTTCAAATCACTAAAATTAGACATCTAGCAATAAGAAAAAAATAATGCAACCAAGTGGTAGAGGTAAAAATTCAAAAAGGAAATGCATGGTCGTATAATATTTGATAACTTAGTAATAATCCTAAATGGACCACTGAAAGAAAAGACAAATGTTGGAAATTTGGTAGTGACCACCATCACCATTCACTATATTTATGTTGCATTGGATTTTGGATAGTCATAAAGGTGACTATTTTGGTGCCACCAATAGTTTTATATCTCCTTTTGTCATACAAAAATATTCCATTCATCCAATAAAGCTATGCAAAACATGGGGATACAAGCTTAGAAATGGCAAACTCTCAATCAAGCATGTCATGGAAAATGTCAAGTTGGATTGAGGTGTTACAAAACTTGCTTGAATTTCCATTTAGTCTTGTTAGGTTCATATGACATGTAATCATGGATATTAACTAGTATTCAACTCCAACCCCAAGCCAAATTCAATTGTTTTGTTCTTGAACTCCAATCTTGCCAATTTTACCATTCATTGTGTTGATTGCATTCTCAAAGTTATTTTAAACCTTTATTAAAATTATTCAAATATTTTGATTCATGATTTATGTTAATCATTCTAGTATTTTCCTATATGTAGCCTTATTTTTTTATTAATACATATGTGCAGTGGACGGATAGATATAATTTGAATTTATAAGGTAATAGCTTGTGCCCATACTTGAAAAGTGGTACTAGAGACAATTATATCTATCTACACAAAAATATAGCAATGGTCTAGCACAAGGCAAAACCATTGTCATGGTGATAGCCTAAGTTCATGCTTTGTTAGGTATAATAATTTGACAAAGCAAGCATATTGAAAGGAGCCACATATTGCCAAGATCTATTTAGTATGATACTCTGCTACAACATCCATACTAATGTAAGATCTATTCAAAAGTAGAAAAGGCATATAGGAATTTATAACTTAGATATAAGAGCATTTGTGTTGGACTTGAAAGACAACAACATAAAAGAACAAAAACAAAAAATAGGAAAATGAAGATATAACTTGAATATTTTTAAATTAAATATTTTAAATATTTTAACAAGTAAAATTTAAATTCTATAATTTCCCAGGACATGAAGTCTAGTGACAATAAACTTATAACAACACACTCTCTAGGTGGGTGTAGATTAGGTTGTGAACAAGTTTTGGATAAAATGGATGAAACTGTGTGCCTGGATGAAGTATAGCCATGTTTAGCATTATAAATAAACATTCTACAATGATGATTAGATCAATTTTCTCATTAGGAAACTTGTAGGTTTGATGTAATGGTAAGTTGGGGTCAATATATACTGTGAAGACATTCTATAGAGGGGAAAAAGTGAGCCACACTAACGAGCGGATAACAACCTTTCAAGGACTCACTAGTTTACCTCTCCACTCAAGATGGGTATGAAACCTAAGGCTATCAAGTACCTCGCAGATGAAACTAAATGTGTCACAGAGATCTTCTGATGACCTCTAATAGATCTCTATCTAGGATGCACGCACGGGTTGTAGACGACAGTGCGGTATGCTAGCATCCTATACGGACAAAGTGTAGAGTCAGTAGAGGAAATAAAAATAATGGATATGTGCCCCAAACAGGCTTTTAGACTTTAAAAAAGTACAACATAAAGTAAAAATGACTACAAATATTGAATAACAAAACAAAAGGAAAGAAATGAAAGATCTCACAACCGATCCATGATTAAAGCCTCTAGCAAGAAACTCTTCTCCAACAAAACCTGCACACAAGTCAGAGAGGAAAAATGTTGAGTATGTATAGGGTTTTGCCTCAGTTAAACACTCACTTTGGTGTTTCCACCTCCACGAACAACCAGATAGATAGATTTGGATAAAATAGTAAATAAATAGCATAATAGAAACAAACCTCGCTTAATGGAGGCACGTCCTTATTAAGAGAGATACAATGATATTATGGAAAAAATAAATTAATAGATAAGGGATGTGATGAAACCCCAAGATGCTGAAAGACACGAGAGAGATAGCAAGATATTACTAGCAATGCTTTTGAAAGACAAGAGAGATGCAAAGAGTAGTTTAAGAGCTTGAGAGTGCACCAAATATTGCTAAAAGGGCTAAGAAAGAACCAGAGAGATCGCATGGATTGAAAGGATGGATTTAAAAGAGAGAAAAGGATGGAAAAAAGAGGTTGGCGAGTTGTTCTAGAAGATATTGAGTCATTTCCACCAACCTAGGCAGGTGACAAGTGGAAAAATGTTTAGAACCAACATTCAAGCTTTAAGATGTCATGGAAGATTTGCATGGTGCATGGATTCCCACGTGGTGTGCTACTGTCCAGATAAAATACACTAAAAAAAGACATGCCACAAGAGAGTCATGCATCTAATGTAAAACTGAAGCCGGAAGGTAGCCACTGATAAGGAGTCCTGAGCAACCTAAGAGGGAAAAGATTGATGCAAGGGCTGAAATAAGCATGCTCAGATGCTAGGGACACTAAAGTGGATATAAAAGTAAAGGTGGAATTGTAAAAGGGTATGTGATTGTCGACTCTACATTTTGTCCCCACTTTAGTGAGCTTATGAATCAATATGAATATGCACACTAAAGAAAATCTACTAAACATAAAATAATATCATGATGCCAAAAGGATATTGTAGAGGAAGTAAACAAATCGTCAAGTCGAGGAAGCATGCACCCAAGCTAAAGAACTACAAAACAAATGCATTAGAAAAATCTACAGAAGAGAACAAAGTTAGAACATGAGAACAATAAATCCATGAGGTTAGAACATTATAAACATAAAGATAGAAAGGAACATGGATAACACACACATGAAAGAACATAACAATCTAAAATATTTGAGTCACCAAAGTGAAAGATACCTCGATGTAAAAGGTTGTCTCAATGTTATGTATCGTCCCCAAAATACAAGAAACAACAAATAGAGGAATTCTAAAAAGGAGAGAAGAATGTAAGGATTTATTGCTTCTAGGAAGAATGTCAAAGAGATAGTACATGACCCATACACTAACTTTATCTGTAGCTAGTGGCCATGTAGATGGTAATGATTAAAAAGATTGATAATAGTCTAGCAAGTTGTATTATACTAGGTGACCAAAGATTAATAGCAACAACCTCGTTGTGAAGGAAATTTATTACCAAAAGATAAGTAGAACCAACCTTTCTACGAAGGAAATCCACTACCAAAAGATAAGTAGAACAAACCTTGCTATGAAGGAAAGCCACTACCAAAAGATAAGTAGAACCAACCTTGCTATGAACGAAAGCCACTCCCAAAAGATAAGATCCCCTGTAGAACCAACTTCCTTGTGGAAGATATCCACTACTCATAGAGATACATAGATGTTATATAGGACTAACCTCACTATGGAGGGATGACACTATAGATAAGATAATTTTTGATTAAGAGCAACAAATAGAAAAGATAGACAACCACCACTGCAAGCAACAAACTGATAGTCACCTCTGCGGGTGAGAGATAGACATGCACCACTACAGGTAAAAAAGAGACACATCATGTGATACAAATGCACAAAATAGTGGAATATGCAAAAGGATAGGATAGAGATAACCCTCAATATCACTTGTTGTACAAAGAAAAAGAAGAAGGTGTATCAATAGATGAAGAATTGATAATACCTAATTGATGAAATTGTTGTATTTCATCCTTCAAGGCCTTATGTTCACTTGTGGAATGGCCAAGAACTTCATGGTGTGTGCAGAAAGAATTTTTTTGCTTATTATATTTATAAAAATTCTTATGTGTAGAAAGAGGAAGGCTAATTAAGTGGGCTTTGAGAAGCCTCAACAAAGTACGCTCTTATTTAGATAAAGAATGAGGAGCAAGAAGCAACCCTTTCTCTCATGGAGAAAGGTTTGAATGCGAGCACAACAAGAAGACATAGAGACATTAGACAATGGAGGGGTAAAAGATAGAGTAGAAGGCTTCTAACCTAAACCAACTATAAAAGAGCATAATTTCATATCTAAAGGGACCTTGATTCCTTGTTCCATGCACCCAAGACCATTTCCTCTATATCCATGCTCAGAAAGAATATTGAATCCTAGACAATAATGTGATTGTTACTCCTCAAGTGAGGGAGGATCACCATTAATGGCATATCCAATAATGATTACATTATCTTGTAATACAAAAGAATAATCATCCTTGATAGCAATTGTAAATGAAACCTTTGGGATTTCAAGGTGGAGAAGGTTGACTTTCCATTCTCCAATGGAGAGTTTTGTAAAATCCAAGGAACCCCAATCATCACCAAGACATACATTTGATTGAGAAGAAGAAGACAATTTAGCACCATCATCAAGAGCAGGAACTAATGGTGGTGTAACAAGGTTGGAGGATAATGAAGGAATTAAATTTTTAAAAGTAGTACAACTTTAAGGCTAGTCAACAGTAGCCTCGTTGTAATAGTGGAGGGACTCGGGATCACTCTTTATTGTAACTACTTTATCATTATGAATGGTTTTAATATATTTATGCAAGGTAGACATGACTGCATCCATAGTGTGACTCCATGGTCTACTAAGAAGAATATTATATTGTAAAGGTCCTAGCATTACATATACCAAAGTAGGTAAATTAATGGGTCCAAGCTACAAAGGCAGTGTTATTGTACCTAGAGGTTGTTGAACAACATTATCAAACCCATGAATAGATAAAGAAGAAGTTGCAAGAGAAATCATTTCCATTTTAATTTTAGGTAGAAGATCAATACAACAAACATTACGTGTCGAACTGGTATCAATGAAAGTACATCTAATACTAGTTTTATTTACAAAAGTAACTACCATTAATGGATCATCTTGTACTTTAGTGGATGGAATTTCATGTTGGTAGAATGTAATATCTGAAGCATCAGAGTGTATACAATCTAATAAACCATTCACATCACTCGATCTATAAAAATATGGAACAAGGATCTTTCGTAGAACTTCCTGAAGCATGATATGACAAAGGGGAGGAGTTTGAAGAATATCCCAGAGAGAGATCTTAACGGGAGTAACATGAAATTTCTCAGTAAGATTACACTCTACAAGGGATTGAGAAGGTGGTTTAGGAGCATATGAAAGAATAGGTTGAGAAGATGGAAGAGATGTTAAAATAATAATGCTCTATTCATTTCCACCAGTGTGATAAGTATGGTCTACCATTCTATAAGAATGAGCCTTAGACTGCATATATCTTATAAAAAGGTCTGGTGAATCATTTGGAAAAGGAAAACCACGAATAGAAATTACCTTCTTCGAAGAAGGACTAGCTAAAGTCACATAAATGATTGGTCTCTCTAGCCTTCTAGGGGTAGAAAAGACTTCAATAACATTCACAAAGGCATTACAACTTATAGAAGAATTATTTGAAGGAACTTGATCAACATTGATTAATGGGAGATCAGTTGTGAGATAAGAGTTTTCATTGTTCAATGCATCATCTCTAGAAGAGTGTAGTGGAATGAAAAGATAGTAGAGTAACATTAAGAAAAGTATCAATTATCTCATCCTCTTACACCAAAATGTCCTCACAAGTAGAAGAAATCTTAGGAGAGGGATTTGTTGGAAGTATGAGCTTGTATGGTTGTCATTGATGTTAAACATGGTTATCCGACTGGATTAAGGTCCAGCTATGCTCTTGGTTGCTGTAGTTGTGGTTTGTGTTGTAGTGTAACATACTAGGTTTATAGAAGAAAAACTGGAAAGAAAAAGTAGCAACTAAACAGAATAAATTTTTAAAGCATAGAACTGAAGAAAAAAATTACAATTAATAAGGTAACTAACATCATAAAGCAACAAAAGTAACTAACATCATAAAGCAACATGTCAAAACAAATGAAACCTACTCTAAAATAATTCCATTTTAATAGGTACAAGAAGATCTTAGAATTTATAACTTTAGAGATTCATTTTGAACTTCTTAATGATCCCAAGTATTGGATCAAAGGGAAAATATCAATAGGGTGATTTACCACCCAACCATTGACTTGGCAGTCACCTGCACATCTTCCTACTGGAAGCGCGACCCTACCCTTAACAAGGGTATAAGTTGGTTAATCGGTTTATTGCCATCTAAGGCTGGTGTTTTGACCCTATACTACTCTAGTTGGTCACACACCATAGGAACCTCCTAACTAGCACGACCTCTAGCTAGGTGGTGTATATGGATCATGTGAACTGACAGACGCTTGCTTTGCAAAGCGTCACCTTGGCCAATAGTTTCTTTTATTTGTATACATGAATAAATGTGTTGTCTCATCCACCACCCTACTCAGTTAGAAGCTTCAATTAATTTTAGTCTTTCTGGGCAACAAGGTAATCTCTTATGCTAACAGCATACTGACAAAATTTAGAGGTACATTAACACTAAGTTTAGTTACCATACTTGGTGCAACTTGTTTTATCAAGGTTAATGTTCTTCTAACTTTGCATTTTAAGGTCATAATTATTGACTTGCAATTCTATTGTTTATGCATTATTTGCTTCATACCCACAATCATGAGTAGCATGCTACATGCCTTCTCATGATTATGGAAATGAGTCTCAATCAGCAATTCATTATTATATCTACTATATGATAATGATATATGAGGTACAACATGCATAAAGAATTGTATGCATGCGTCTGATATGACTATTTGTCTTAATTCTTTCTTGGGTTTTCTATTTCATTTCATGTTCCTATTATGTTTAATCCATATTTTCTTTCTAAATGGAATGTATCAGGTAATAGGTATTGATTCTAAACTTGTTCTATTTTCAGGTAAGTCATAGACTATTTTCTTAAGTTGTCATGATCCTTGTCTACTCCTTCAACAAGAGAGGGTTACCATTATTTACTGCAATATCCTTTAGAGTTCATATTTACTCTTGTAGGGTTTGGAATATAAAATTTAGAGTTCTTAAATCAACTTCTACTCATTTAAATTTTCTACTAATTCAAGGAAGAATCAACTAGGTAAGTTCTTGCTCTTATGGCATAATGCTTTTTACATATTACTATAACTTTCTCAACCATTCTTAATAATACAAGGTAAAGATGAATTCCAAGCTTAAGAAGCTTATTGCTTTTATTATGGAAGCTCTTAAAGTTGAAAGCAATAGATTCCAACTGGAAATAAAGCCTTTCAAATTCAAAACAAGGAAGAACTGATTATGTAACTTGAACTTAATCTTGTTATCAAGCTTCAAGGATGAACTCTACGTTCCAACTCTTCCTTCTAGTTTTCACCAATCATTTGGAAGTAATCAGTATGTTCTTTTTCCTTCCAAATATACAAAGTAGTTAATACAATTTTCACTTCCAATTTTCTAGAATGAGAATTCTTAGCTTGGTCTATTCTTTTATCGGATGGATTCCAAATACTTATCATTTACTACTTATTCTAAGTAGTTATGTGATTTAAGTTTAATTTGGTTAAATTTTCATTTCATTCCACAATTCATTTTGATGTGGAAGATACATGCACTCACATTTGTGAGTTTATTAATTTTCCAGCTTATAAACTAGTGGTGGCAACCTTATTCTACTTAATACAATGATAAGAAGTTCTTTATAATGTTTTCTAAATGGAAGCCTCCTTAATGTTAGGTGCCAAGTTGCATTCTTTCAAATTTATAAAATTTGTGGCTATTCACTTAAGTCTACCACCACATCAAGGAATATGAGCATAATAAAGTTTTCTGCAAATGATATATGTTTGATATAATGAAGTTGCTCACTCAATTGAGCATGACCTTGTTGATAAATTTTCCTAGTATCTATAATGATACTTTATGATCATGATGCATACAATATGGAGTATATATTATACATAGGTATACATGTGTGTGTTTATATAAACATGTGCTCCATATAATATATAATCATGGTCTTTTGAGTAGATACCGTGGCTAGCTAAATTTGTTGAGATGGAATAAGAGTGGTTGATGGATTTGCTTAGATCACGGCATACAACCAGCGTTTACATGTTTGACCGGTCACCCTCGTATTCAGGTCTAGTTGGCAGGGGCAGAGATGCGTGACACTTCCGAAGGAGATACGAGAGTAGTGAACTTAGATGATATGGTATGCCCATTGGTGTGCGAAGTTGGCGGGTGATATCCAAGAGGATTTGGAAGCATTTATGAATATTACGGTGACTCTAAGAATGACCTCTCACATGCATCGACAACAAGGGTGCTTTGTTGTCTCATTAATGCAAATAAATACAAAATGTTTTAGCCGTTGTTTCCATCCCAAAGTGCGATGAAGAAGCATTCCATCTTCATTTTTCGTTTTCTACAGAGGTAATCCTGGGCACAATGGATATGCCAATGGTCCTCATAGCCACAAAACCGCAAATGGCAAACCTGGGTGAGATCACTGAGAAGCAGTTGAGTGTGGTATTGGAGAACAATCATGACTATATCCGGCATGTGGTTATGAGAATATTGGGTAGGGAATTCTTGTGGTCTCAGAGTAGATACAGGGTAAGCTTGGATATCCCTGTGTTCTTCTTAGCCATGCTCTTGTACATGGGTGTATCGAGGGAGTGGTAAAAAGGGCTCACTCAAATGGTCTTCAAGCACTCACTATTAGGTGATATTGATGCGGCCACGTCAGAAGTCCATGTGGGCTGTGGTCGAGACTGTTGGGCAGTGCGACAGGGTAAGAGGAGCAAGCAGACGAAATTGGAAATGGGGAGATGCAATGTGGCTGGTGGGCACGCAGGGGTAGCTGACTAGAAATGTCCCAGAGCTCAGAATGATAATGTTTCTTTTCGTTTGGTTTGGGCCTCTTTATTGGAATACAAATAGTTGCTCTATATTTTTCGTCTTGTTACAGAATTTTGTGCAAAAAGTGTAGCACTTTTGTATTAGAATTAGGTGCACAATTAAGTTGGGGTATAGGTACAGCTTCCTTTTGTAATATCTGAAGCTACTAGCAATGGGAAATGGGTTTAAATCATGTTTCTCTATAATTGGCATCTGCCATGCGGACTGTTAACCTTCTTTGATCTAATATCTAGGGTGTTGGCCCTCTCATGATTTATTTATTAAAAAAAAAATACAATCATGGTTATTATGTTTTTAATATAAATTTTTTAATTACTTAAGATAAAATCCAAAATGATTATTTATACCATTTTTAAAGAGTTTGGTTAACCGATGGTTAAGGTCAACACTAGGAGTCTCTGACAAGAAGATATCCTAATCTCTCCACTAGAAACCCTAAATCAACTTAATCGGATACCTACGACACAACTCTACAATACTAGGCTCGATCTACAAAACATGACAAGGCCACGCTTATAGGTTTGGAGACTCAAATGGCAATCTTGACTAATCAACTTGCTTACCTCTCATTCTTGATGATACTTTCCCTCCCTTCTCAGAAGATATTGAATTTCTTGCATCCACTAGGTCAAAACAATGTAGTTAGTCTGAAACCTCATCATTAGCTCTAACATGTTTAAACATGATTAAATAGCTCATTTAAACTTAATGATTTTAAAACAAAATCATTCATATATGCATTATTAATCATTGTTCAACAATATAGAACATCATGTATCAATGCATTAAAACATATCAAAATATTAGGGCACAAGAGGGATGTAACATATCCTTCCCTTTGTGAAGCGTCGTTATTAGGGATTTTAAGTGTCATACTAAACATCAACATAAAATTTTATTTTTCCAAATATTGGGTAATAGTTTAGTTGTTGTAAATGTTAAAAAAGAGAGCAAATCTTTGGTGGATTTCATCGTAATCCTCCCAGGTTGCATTGTCATCAAACTATTAGTCCCACTAAACCTTACACTGATTGACTTCTCTATTACGTAAGTGAAGCTTGCATACCTCGAGCACCCTGATTGGCTCAATCATGACCACCCCTAGGTCCTATACTTGCAAAGAATTTCAATCAATCATATGTGTCAAATCTTATATATACAAGTCTTAAGGTATGAAACATGAAATACATCATGCAATAGGTGGAGAGCTAGTGGTAGAGTAATTTTATATGTGACCAGGTTCATGATTTCCAGAACCTCAAATGATCCTACATATCAAGGTGCAAGTTTTGATGATTTCTCAAATTTTATTGTACTTTTGTGGGATTTAACCCACATGAATACTTTCTCTCCCACTTCAAATTGTCTAGGAGCTTTCTTTGCATTTGTATAGCTTTTCTATTGACCGTTAGCTTCTGGTAACCTTTTTCTGATTAGATTTACTTGCTCTTAGAGTTTATGAGAGCATTTCAAGATCGAGGGTTATCCTATCTTCCAACTTACCCTAGTTTATAGGAATTCTACACCTCCTTCCATATAGTGCCTCAAATGGTGTCATCTTTATGGATGACTAGTAGAAGTTGTAATAAAACTCAACTAAGGGAAGGTAATCTTCCCACTTGTATTGTTGGTCCATGCAGTACATTCTCAGTAGATCTTCAAGCACCTAGTTGGCCCTTTCTAACTGGCCATTTATTTCTAGATGATAGGTTGAACTAATGTTTAGTTGAGTACCTAACTTGATAAACAAGGTTTTCCAAAATTTCAATGTCATTCTAGCATCTATGTTCAATATTATCTTTTTTGATACTATGTGTAGTCTAAATATTTATTGAACAAATTTATAAGCTATAATGGGTGCTCCATCTGTTAGGTTTCTTGGTATAAAGTGAGCTACCTTGGTAAGCCTATCAAAAACTACAAGTATAGCATTATAGAATGTCACAAATCAACAAACAACTTTAAATAATAAGTGTCAAACAAGAAACTTATTCTATTCAAATTCAAGAAAATGGCTTCAAATCAACCTTATATCAAAATGGGTTTCAAGAACCACTATCTATTGCAACATGGGTTGCATTACATCAATTATTTATACAGTTTTGGGTATGGAAAACATGAAATTTAATGACAACTTCATTTGCAAACAAACTTGAGGTCTTCCACTACCCTATATCTGCAACTTCAACACTTCCTCCCCAAGTCCTCCAACTAGCTCCTCATTTGTCAATATCTCCCAACTCCATCCTAAACTCCAAACTTGAAAAATTAAAAGTATGGGATTGTTTTGTGTTGGAGTAAGTAGGACATTATCCAATTAATTATATAATTAGGTCCTTTAATTACTTTATTCACTTAATCTAAACTTAGGTTTTTTTTTATATTTTATTGGATTAGGCATAATAGCTTAAGTTGTCTCATTATGATCGTGACACTTGACATTAGTTGATTTGATCTTTCTTTAGGGTTTGCATCTAATTTTTTGTCATTATTCTTTTATAAGCATTCATTGCATTCATTTCAATCTATCCAATTTCATTACAGGTTAATCTAATTATCAGATTTCTCTTTGGATCAATCTCTCTCAAGGTTGCATAACATTAATCATGGATTTTTCTCTTCATATGCGATAGGTGTTTTTCTTGCATGTGATTCATGGGCTTGTAGGTTTGAAAAAACAACTCCAATACGGTATCAAAGCTCTAGATCTGGTAAGTTCTTGTCCAATTTCTAATAGATCTTGCCATGAGGAGAAAAACTAGCTCATCTTCAAGAAAAACATTTTTGGGGTTTTCTTCACATCCACAAAAAAATTCGTTGCTCTTAGTTTGCCAATATTTGGCAACTTTTGTGAGAAAATAAAAATATATATAAAAATCGAGATTTGGCCATAACTTTTTCCTACAATTTTTTCAAAGAATATTTTTTGTGTTTTGTTCTTTGCCCCGAAAAAGTATCTTGGTAGCTATTAGATTTTGCATGAAGTGTGTATAGTTTGCAAAAATAAAATTGCAAGTGCTATATTTACAAGTTGTCAACTAACTAAATTTAGCATGTTCTTCTTTTTTCCATAACTTTTTGTAACATCTGGCTATGAAGGTAGCCACCCAAGATCTAGAGGAAAAATGGAAAGCACAAGAACAAGAGAAAAATAACGTGACAAGAACAAATCATATTCCTATCAATGATGCAATATAATATGATCAATTGGATTCTATTAGAATTAATAGTACATAGGAGACCCATTGGTTAAATAGGCCAAGGTGAGAACATAGGAGTGCATAAGATAATGTTGAGTGTCATAATCTTATGACATGAGATAAAATGTGATAACCTATCATACCATCTAAAATGAAAAAGTTATAGTGTTATAACACCACTAAAGGTGGATCACCCACCTAAGATGGAAAAGTGAAACCATGAAAGGTGGATGTAATAATTTGATAAAGCCACTAAAGGTGGAGACAATGCATAAAGTGAAAATGATAAGATGATAACACCACCTAAATTGGAGATGCTCCAACAAGATCCTATTTGGTCCCAAAGTAAGCTTAAGTGACATGTAATTAGGACCTAGGTGAAGAATAATGAAGGTACAATACCTTAATTACAACAACACCTCCCCTTAAGTGCAACTTAGGGAGAATGTACACAAAATCTAACAATGCAAGATGGGTCCCAACAACTAGTTTATGTTAGGTGCTTATGTACAAATGCAATGCAATCTCTCACAAATGGAGAAAAGGAGAAAAAATAGTGGGGCAAAAATATTTCACAAAAGAGATGAAAATACAAAATTCTCTCAATGATGAATGAGAAGGACAAAACCCCATGTGAGGAAAAAGTCCCCCCATAAGAGAGAAGAAGAGATATCATGAAGCCCCACCTCTATGTATAATCTCCTACAAAGATGGTCCAATGATGCCAAACAACATTCCTCCCCTTAGGAAGAAATAGAGCCAATGTTGCACCAAGAATGTTAAAATATGACAAAACTAGGTACCATTGTCAATGAAGAATTGATGACGAATCTCTCACTGCAACATGATAAAGATCAAGCATTGAGACACTGGTATGAGAATCAACTGAATACTCAAACTACATACATTCTTAATTGGATTGACATGTACCAAGTCTCACAACATAGTTGTTAATCTACTAAATACATGAGGATTACATCAAATGAGTCATCAATGACAAATTACAATAAAGTGTGACATTCTATTTTCATGCATTTATAACATAGCTCATGCAAGAGATTACAATAATGACATGACAATGATGCAAATCTGGAAACATAAATATGATGTCACCAAAAAGATGCCCTGAAGAAAACTGCTAAAAATGCCCTCTGATTGGGATGATGCCAAGAGAATAGGAACAATTGCACCCTAGCTGTCAGTTGGAAGAGGGATAGTTGCATGTAGGCATGATAGGTGGTCAATAAAAAATTATTTATCTATTTGAATTTCTATTTTTTTTAAACTTAATTAAACTTTTAATGGAAAAACTTTATTAAAAACACATGATTAAAAAAACTTTATTATGGTTTAATAAAGAAAAAAAAAAAAATTTAATTTTTGGAAAAAGAACTTTAATTTATTAAAATATAAAGAAAATAATAGTTTTTTAATTTTTTATTTGAATTTTTTTTTTTTTTTTAAATCTAAATCAAAAAATCATTATTATAATTTTTAAATTTTTCGATTAAAAAATTTCATTCAAAATATTTATTTTTTTAAGTTTTTAATTTTAAAATTAAAAAACATAAAAAAAAAAAAGTTTACGTAGTTCCATGCATTACCAAGGTACCATATGGTACCTCTGCCACCGAAGGGACTGTAGACCCTGCAGGGTATCGAGTACTGAGTACCAACCCTGCATAAACAAATTTATTTCTTTTCGATTAAAAACATGCCCCCTAATACGATTTGATTTTCAACAATTTTTTTGCAATTTAAAAGCCAAAAAAAATGAAAAAGGAGAAAATATATATTTTTATCATTGAAAAAAAAATTTGGACTGTGTTGCAAACTATGTGTCTGTACTATCAACCAGAAGACATGTTTCCTCAAATTTGAGTGCCTTGCTCTGATTTGAGCGATTGAACAAGCGATTTAAGTTGGTTTAGGCCTTCTGAGTGTGATGGCAAGGTTTGTTTTGGCCCAAAGTGCTCAGAAATTGCAAATGGCTCTTGGGTCTTATCTCCACATGCAAGCTTCAACTGGCCATAGATTTGGCCTTCGGTGTCTGATTTAGATGAAACTAAAGGTGAATTTGAGTTTCTTAAACCTCCTAAAACCAATGGTGGCCTCATATTTGACCCAACAAGCTCTAATTTTGACGTACAATGGAAAGTCATGAAATACAAAACCTCAAAAATACACCAAAATTCTCTCCAATGGAAAACCAATGGCATTGTAAAAGCTTAAATGATACTATGTAAGATTTGGCTATGAAGGTAGCCACCCAAGATCTAGAGGCCAAATGGAAAGTACAAGAACAAGAGAGAAATAATTTGATAAGAGTAAATTGTATTCCTAACAATGATGCAATACAATATGATCAACTGGATTCCATTGGAATGAATAGTACATAGGAGACCCCTTGGTTAAATAGGCCATGGTGAGAACATACGAGTGCATAATATTATGACAAGTGTTGTAATCTAATGACATGATACAAAAAGTGATAACCTATCATCCTACCTAGAGTGGAAAGTGATAGTGTGATAACACCACTAAAGATGGATCACTCACCTAAGGTGGAAAAGTGCAACCACGACAAGTGGATATGATAATGTGATAAAGCCACTAAAGGTGGAGAAAACCACATAAAGTGGAAATGATAACATGAACACACCATCTAAAGTGGAGATGCTTCAACAAGCTCCTATGTGGTCTTTAAGTAAGATTAAGTGATGTGTGTAATTAGGACCTAGGTGAATAAGAACTAAGGTACAACACCTTAATTACACAAACACTTTTGCATGCAATATCCAATTTCAAACAAATTATCATCGAAAAGATGGTTTCAAGCCCAATTTAGTGGTGTTGGAATTTTTTATAGATTTTACTCATGATGATTTCTACAAACATCTTAAGTTAGACCTAGCTATTTGTGCTTGGAGAGCCATAGATTTCACATCTAGACTCCATTTTTCATGATTCTTATGGCATCAAAAAGTTGGTGCAGTCCTCTACATAGATCTCAAACCCTTTTATGTAGAATCTTTGCTAGGAATCTACTGTTTCAATTAGATCTCAGATCTTGTTATTTGGTTTTCTACCTTAGAAAATGTACAAATTGAGTTTCTATTTGTAATGAGGGTATATGTTTTTAAGCCAATTTAGAGATTATATTAAGGAATGAACCACGTATAAGGGTTGTACATGTAAATATTGTGATAGTTATCAACATGAGTGTGAACAGTATTCTCATGTCTTACATAATGTTATAGCTCTTGTTTGAGAATGCATTTGATCCATCATATGATACAACTTAAAAATCTCAATTTTCTACTTCTCCATTTGCAAAGATCGTTGTTGTACCTTCATTATTGAGACTCTTATTCTTTTTAAGAAAGATAATTCATCTTTTGTTGGAAATTCATTGAGTACTACTAGTGAGTCATTACAACAAGTATCTAATTGTGTTCTTAATTGGGAGTCCTATTTAATAGATATTGCTTCATTGTTTGTGGAGTCTTACATTTTAGATTCGAAGGACGCATTTGAGGATTTATCTCTCCTCTTTGATGAAAGTCATGGAAAAAATTTTGTTGCATCATGTTTATCTTTGGAGCTTGTTAAAAATCAATTTTTGTTGGTTCTTTTTTATCACCTTCTATTGTGATTTGACATGTACCTGATTGGTTTGTGGCATCTTCATAATCCAAGGAATTGACAAAACATGAATACTTTTGAGATAAATCATCATACATTTGGATTCCACTTCCTACCAATTCCTATGCAGAATGGGAAGCATTCCTATATTTGTACTTGGTTTATCTTCTTCCCAAAGGGAGAGATTTTGTTTGTAAGTATTGGACCATTTTTCGTCTTGAAGCACTCACCATTTTTGTTGGACATTATACATTATTCGAGGGGAGCTATGTAGTCTCTCTATTTCCTTCCTATGGGGGAATACATGATTGTATATATACATGGTGTATGTAGTCCTTAGGTGTGTCATTGAGTCCTCCATGCATAATCATTTCTTGTTATTTTTTTCCCTCTTTTGAAGAGGAGTTTTCTCCCATTGGGTTTTTATCCTTTTCTCTAGTTGTGAGAGATCCATTGGTTTGTATAAGGGTACCTTATCAGGCCTTGTTGTCAAGACTCATTCATGCTTATATTCTTCCATTCATATTTATCTCTTCAACTTATCTCTAAGTTATTCTTAAGGGGGGGTGTTGGAGTGATTAGGACATTATCTAATTAATTATGCAATTAAGTCCTTTTATTACTTTATCCACTTAATCTAAACTTAGGTGTTTTTTATCTTTTATTAGATTATGCTAATAATAGCTCAAGTTGTCACATTCATTATGATTGTGACTTTTGGCATTAGCTGATTTAACACCTATTTAGGGTTTGCATCTAGGGCTTTATCATTATGCTTTTATAAGCATTCATTGTGTTCATTGTAATCTATCCAATTTTATTTTAGGTTAATCTAATTATCAGATTCCTCTTTGGATCAATCTATCTTAGTATTGCATAGCATTAATCATGGATTTTTTTCTTCAAATATGATAGGCGTTTTTCTTGTAGGTGATTCATAGGCTTGTGGGTTTGAATAAATAACTCCTACATTTTGTTGATAGGTGTAGTTTCCAATAACTACACTAGTTATCATAGCCTTAGATTCAGTAACCTTCCCAAATGCTATGCCAAAACAAGAAAAGGTTGCTCACACACTTAGAAAATTTCCTAAATTTCTCAATGGCACCTTGTCATCTCCACCCACTAACCTGCTAACAAGAGGAGTCAATTATGACATCTACTTAACACACTAAGACCCCAAAATAGAAAAAGAAAACCCACTCATTCTTGAGAACCCATTTTGAATGTCTATCATTAAAGGAAATAATATGTGAGTTATGGAAAGTTGTGTCTTCCTGAATCCACACAAAGAAAGGCATATTTGAATATTTTCCTTAAAACTGCCTCCAAAATGAATTCAAATTACAATTAGGTTGCAACATCCATTTGAAATATTTATTAAAATATTTGATCTTATTGCTTCTTTATAATGATTTTAGAATTATAATAATTAATAATAATTAGGGTTAGCTTTATAATATAAATAATGATTATTAAATAATATCTATAATTAATCATTTTAATTATAACCCTAAAATTATTAGTCATAACCATAACCTTAATTAATAATTATTTGATTAAAATATTTAAAATAAATATTAATTAAGACTGGATTATAATATAACTAATTAGAATAACTATTGAATGAATAAAAGTAGAAATGAGGAATAGCAGAATCCACACGCAGAATAAGATCAATCTACGATATTTACAAAAGCACAATAAAGCGTATGATTTTAATCAAGCGAAAGATCTTCTACCAAAAACCGAATCAGATTTCGATTACGGTTCGATAAAAATCGTTACAAATTTTCAACCTACTGTAAACTTTTTTTTTAAATTATTAGGTGTAAGTTTCCAATTCTGTTATTTTTATTTTCATATATATTTCTATTTTCTAATAACTTTGTGGATGTAGGTAGTTAACAATCCAAGATCTTCTTATTTACTGCAAATGACAAAAATATGTGTGAAGCAAACAATGACGTTATTGCCACAAAAGATTCAGATCAAAAATCACGAAAAGATTGCAAGAGCAATATTCAACAGAATTACTAAACAATAGATATAATAGAATAAGATAATGAAGATACAAAACTAATGAAAGAATAGGTTATCATTTATCGATTTATTTGACCATGATCAGACAGGAAAGCAATCAAGGATTGGATCATAGAAAAATGGTAGACAAAAGTGATAGTTAAATTTCTACCTAAGGGCTTTTTCATCATAATATTCGCAACTGAAGAAGAAAAAGATTGGGAAATTGTGGGGAAATTATCCTCTTTATATTCAGAAATGACATACTAAATTTGATCTAGTTAAACTAAATCCATAGGATCTACTAGTATGGATTAGACTGTATAATCTTCCAATGGAATTTTGGGTTGGAGAGTGTCTAGAGTAAATAGGTTGATCTCTCGGAAATCTTGCGGATATAGATATGGAAATCATAGATGGGGATTTTTGCCTCTACACAATATTAGGAATTGCAATAGTAAGTAGTAAGTACAATTCCAGAGAAGATTGACCTTTGTATGGATGGTTGACACTAGCTACAATCGGTTGAGATAGAGGAAGATAAATTCTATTGCTCAAAATGTACAAGTAGGAGACACTAAAAGAATGAATGTAAAATTATTAACAACAAAGGTTCAAAACAATATATAAAGGTGAATAGATAGAAGAGAGTGTTTGAAACAATCATATCCAAGGAGCAAAACAATTTCACTCCCATGAGGGAAATCATAGACAATATTATTGTCTTGAGTGAAACTATTCATACTATGATTTTAGAAAGAATTAAGGGTATGATGATCAAATTAGATGTGAGCAAGGCCTATGATAGGGTAGTGTGGGACTTTCTAATGATTGTAATGGAAAAATGTGGTTTCAGTAAACATTGGTTAAACATGATCCACTACTATATTTCTCCAATTAGATACTTAGTCATGGTCAATGGATCATTATGTGGATTTTTTAAGGCCGCCAATGGTATACGACAGGGCGACCTCATATCACCATTCCTCTTTGTAATAATGGAAAATGCTATGAGGAGAGCTTTCAAAAGGAGAAGAGATTATGACATTTGGAGAGGTATTAAAACGGTTAGAGATTTGGATCCTATCAGTCATGCACAGTTTTCAAATGATACTCTTTTATTTGGAGAAGCTAATTTAAGAGAAGCTGAATCAATCAAAGAAGCAATTGAAAAGTATACAAAAACGTTAAGGCAAACTATGAATAAAGATAAAATTGAAGATCTTATTTTTTAATACGAATAATATCACCCAAAGGAAAATGGCTAAAATTTTAGGAGTCCCCATTGCTACACTACCATCTAAACATTTAGCAGCACGAAAATTTTCAAGAATATGTAAATCAAATTACTGGAATGAGGTTATGGAAAGATGTAGAAATAGAATAGATGCATGGAAGAAGAAATGGTGTAGGATGAATTGTCATGATCAAATTGGTCAAATTTACAGTTCAATATATACTTAATGTCATGCCACCAAATCACACAAAAAATCGAATGGTGCAGGAGTACCCGGTCCAACAAGTAATTAGCACTACCCAAAAATAATTGTCAATTTGTTTTTGTCAGTTTTGTTTGGTTTGGCATCTCTTTGCTCAATCGGTTGTGATAAGCTAGCAAGTGGTTGGTCTATGAAGTATGAGCTTTGGTATGAAAAACATGGACACATAGACAAGGCATGAGATTCTTTGACAAAATACCTTCAAAAATCATTGCCTCGTATGCACAAAATGGATTTGTTGAAAGGCTTTAGTACTTTAAATCAAATGATATTGGCAGGTGTAAATTCAATTCTTCAACCTTTGTTAGTTTCCTTGCAGCCTGAGAGTCTTGACAAGCATATGAACGTCCATCAAGGGAGTTTGTCATATGTTGTAGCTGAAACTGCTTGGTAGCTGAGTATGCACAATGTGGAAACATAGTCCTAGCACATGAATTTTTTGTCTCTAAAATATGATTGTGATATGCACAAAATGAATTTGTTGAAAAGGCTCTAGAAACTATCAAACAAATGCAATGTTGACATCTATAAAGAAGTCGATCAGTTCTTGTCTAAAATTATAGACTATTAAATGATTAGGAGATGAATTGAATGGACACACCAAGAAAATGGCAAATCGATCCAAAAGGGAAATAGAACGATACAATTAAATGGTGAAAGAGAAGTGTTGATTAGTTAACTAGCCATTAAAAAAAAATAGGGACATCGTAGAGGGTGGAAATAATAAGAAGGGGAAATGATAGAGATAAGGAATAAAATTACAGATATGAATGAATGGAAGGTAGAAAGACATAGCCTGGTAGAAATGAATGGATGTGGAGAAATTAAAAAGTATAAAGGGTATCTATTGTTTGAAAAGAAATAGATACTATTGCATTAGAAGAAGGCAATGAATGCATACTTAAATTGATATATGTGCTAATGAAAGTGGAGGAGAGTCAATAGTAGCTGCAATCAAAGAGAGAGGGATATCGGGCTGCAAAAAAGAAAAACAAAGAAGGCCATTGTGTGTGGTTGTAGAATGGAGAGGAGGCTTAAGCTAGAGAAGTGGAGGAGAGATGCAGAACATGACAAGATTAAGTTTGTGTAGTTAGAAAGGTTATTGAAGGCCTGAGTTATAATTTCATTCGCAAGATTAGTTTTATTATTGACTTGAAAAAAATTGAGATGATTTGCTATAGTCAAATAAGTGTGTGATGGTTTTATGAAAAATAGAGAGTCTCTAGTGTATGAATGTGAGTTTTGGTAGCAGGAAGATCCTCTTCTTGCATCATCAAAGCTAGTCTAGAGAGTCTCCTCAAAAATTTCCTCTATGAAGGATGAAAAAGTGAAAAGAAATTTATGCTAATTAATTGGGAAAAAGTGTGTCTTCCATGAAGTGCTAAGGGTGTAGGCAAGAGGATGAAAGCTCAAAATATGGCACTTGGTACAAAACTCTCAAGGAATGTGTATAGGGAACCATAAAAGATTTGGTGTAGAATATTTTTAAAGAAATATTTGGATTGTGATGACTCCAATTGTATTCTAACAATTGGAAATACAAGAAAAGGTTTGGTTGTTTGTAGATTTTTTTAGGAAAGTAGAAATCTGATCACTAACCACCCCAGTTAAGAATTAACAATGGAAAACGTGTTGATTTTTGGATTGATTCATGGAATGGTCATAAGCTCTTAATGGAATTGTAAGGAATCACAGAGTATGTGGAGGATATTAGAAACATGATTTAGACACAAAGGTTGTGGATTATATTGAGACAGTTATTAGTGATACCAGTGTGTCCCATAATTGGATTGATATTGTAGAACTCCCGATACCAAACGATATTTAGATTATCCTACAAAAGAAAATAAATCAAAGAAAATTTAACGTGAGAAACCAAGATGATGAAGTAATCTGACATGCATTGAAAACTGGGGAGTATATAGTCAAAAATAGACACAGAATTCAAAATGAGATTCAGTCAAGCTCAAGCTAGCCGACTACTCTTTGTTAGCACCCTACAATGCTACCAAAAGTGGGAGGATTTCTTTGGACAATATTTTACAAACAAAGTTTAATGATGGATTGACTACACATTATTGATTTTGGTGTACTTTATTTATGAATAGTAGAGAAATCATTGTCTGCCTTCTCTTATCTTGTCCCTTTGCTATAGCATGTTGGGAGTGGATTCAAATCACATTTGGTTGGAATATACCCAGATAGGATGATATAGTGGAAGTGATTTCAAGATGGCCAATGATCAAAATAAAAGCACTATGGGTCCAGTTGTAGATTATAGAACCTTCCATAATAGTGTGACATATCTGGAAAGAAAGGAATTGGAAAAAATTTAAAGCGACACAAATGTAGGTCAAGGAAGTAATTAGAATAATTAAAGATAGTATCATAGAGGTAGCCAATCTGAAGTGCAAATTTAAGGCTAATACAATTTTTTCTAGTTGGGATGAAGAGATCCAAAAGACTTGGGTGAAACTTAAAAGACCACATTTTGTACCTAATGATAGAGAAGAAAGAGAGAGAAGGATGGAAGCTAAATGGAAGGCTCGAAGATTAGAAAGATGGAAACTAAACTTTGATGGGGCTGCAAAGAGTGGTCTTGGATTAGCAGGAGCTAGGTGTATCATACGAGATAGGAATGGTTGTTATGTATGGGCCACCTCTAAACATCTTAGGGTACTGACCAATAACGAATTAGAGATGGAGGTGTTAGTTCGTGATCTGAGGCTCTATAAATTAAAAAAGATGAAAAACATAGATATTGAAGGGGATTCACAAATATGTATTTAAGACCTAATTAAGAAAACTACCTTGAACTGGAAGCTAAAAAGTTGGGTAAAACTGGCCTAGGAGTTGCTAATATATTTGGGAGATATAACAATTTCACACATTTATAGAGAAGCAAATATGGATGTTGATAATTTAGCTAGTCATGGTGGATCTCAAGTGGAATTAGAAGTGGTGGGATCAGACCCATCTGGTTGGACCGGACTAATAGATATAATACAAAAAAGAGTAAATGATGTAAATTTGAGTGTGATTTTATATCGATCCTTGGTTCAAAATATTGATAAAAGAGCGTAAACAATTTGAGAAAGGTCTTATCTTCAAAAATGAGCTGGAAACCAGATTAGACATATGAAAGATACTTATCTCTGCAATGATAACACTAAGTTTATCTCCTTAAGGCAAAAAAGGAAAATATGGAAGCGTATGTTGTAATTCCAGTAGGAGATAGATATTGTCATAAGATTTCATTCTTGTTTGATCTGAATTAAAATAGATGAGAAACTGTTATGTTAGACACATGATTTCTAGTGGATATGCTAGGTTGTATCAAGTAGAAAATGAAGCCTTTTTTAGCATATTGGTCTTGTCTATTATGTTGAAAGTATGTCGATGAGAATGGGAGTGAGATGTAGGTGTGTCGAGGAGAAACCTGAGGAACGAGTCAATTTTTTATTCTGAATAAAGAAGGAAGAAGATCTCATAGCATTGTTGAAATCTTAGGGAGAGACTTTTGGGATGGTGAACACATCCATGATGGCGTGATATATGAAGATTTTTTGATACCATTAGTGCAAATACTTGGGGATACTTTGTGAGGTATCAAAATTGTTGATAATTATATTAGGAGGGAAAATTATTTAGCCATTTGTGAACAAGTGGACAAGATAAAGGTAATGCCTGATTGAACCGTGATGATGAGGTTGATTGATTTGAATGAGGAGAAAAAGAAAGGCAAGATGGACAAAGCATAAAATTTGTTCAAGAAGAGAGTGGGGTAGCAGAATGATATAGAAGAATTCCTTGCATAATTTTTCAACAACAATGAAGGTTTGATCCTAGAATAAGTTGTAGTTAAGATGGTTGAGATTGGGTCAAGAGTTGGATATTTATCATTGATTTATCCTCCCACTCCTTATGTAATATTAAACAAAATAGATACATAGAAAAATATTAAGGTGTGGCAGAATAAATCCATGATAGAAATATCTAACTATCAACCCAATATCAACCATCCTAACTACTATATGTGTCTATGTACATATATGTATATTATATATGTGTGTGTGTGTGTATGCATGTGTGTACACACACATGCATGCATACACACACAAACAGATATATAATATACATATATGTATATATGAATATATGTACACACACACATATATGTACATATACATATATATGTAAATATAAATATATGTACATACACACACACACACAAATACGCATATATATATATATATATATATATATATATATATATATATATATATATATATATATATATATATATATATATATATATATATATATATATGCGTATTTTTGTGTGTGTGTGTGTGTGTGTGTAGATGTGTAGATGTGTATACATGAATATATGTATACATGTCTGTGTGTGTGTGTATAAATGATTAAAATATGTGTAGTTGTTTTATATATCTTTAACTTTTAAAATAGTAACAAATAAGTTGGAATAATTTTTTTTATTGATAATAGAGATTTATTTTATTGATAAAAAGTATGTGGTTACAAATATAGGAATTTTGATAATGTCCACCTTCCCCTAATATTAGACCACATTGGAACACCATGGCTACCTTGCTACTAACCACCCTTTCAAAATATACCAAAATCCTTATAGTGACTAAATTTAAAACCCTTACCAACTTGCTACACTTAGAGACCTCTACAAACTACCCTTACAGTAAACACAACAAAAGTCACTTATAGTGAATGAATTTGAAACCCTTAATATCTTGCTCCACACCTCTATAGAGAATACAAAATTACAAGGTATACATATTGACACTATGGACAAAATTTTAAACAAAACCTTATATAATTCTTTTAAAATTATTTTTTCTTTTTGACCTAAGAGAGTAATTCACCTAGTAATCATCTAGGTTGAATCTCAAGTTCTTTTTGCTACTCCTCGCCTACGTTTCACTAGTCGGACCCCACTCTGCCTCCTTCTCCTGTAGGGAGTCCTTCAAATCATCCCACCCTATTTTTGCATCAATTCAATACTCATCCTTATCAGACATAACACTCCATCAAATGAAGGGTCATAGCGGTGGCTTGAGATCCCTCACTTGCAACCATTCTCCATTTCAATCCAAAATTCCCACCCCTTCCTATGACATTGCCAGCAACACATTCATCATGTATGTCTATTCATCCCTAACGCACTACCGTATCACCAACTAAACATCCTCCTTGTTCCTCAACTCCAAACCCCACGCCATTACCATGGAAACTATGTCAATGTTGGTGCAGTAGCAATGTTTTTTCTTCATACTCCTCACCCAACATAATGCCCATGATCTGCATGAACATGGGCTAATCAAATTTAAATAGGCTTCTCATCCTTTTCTTTGTCACCTAGCCAAAAAAAGGCTAGTTGTTGCTTTGGAGTGACCAAGGTAAAAGTTGCCTCCATGTCCTATAATACCAAACCACCCGTTGCCTTCTTCTATCTTTCTCTTCTCAAGAACACCCTATGAAATGAATGTGTTGACACCTCTATCAAATATAAAAACTAGCATGGCACTCCGCATTAATTGCTCTTCAATTTCCATGATGAAATTTGAAAATGGTGGCATACATTCACCCTAAAAATTTGAGAACCAAATCTTGATAGTTCTTCCAAATCTCATCCTTGTTCCTATCATTAAATCTAGATGCCAGCTTGGACAAAGTGTCTGCCACGATGTTCCCACCCCTAAGCATGTGGGTAGTTTTGAAATTTTTCAAATAAATTAAATTATTTCTAATCATTTTAACAAATTTATTCAATATCCAAGCAATCACCTCCCCTTTAATAATTGTGTTAATGAATACCATAGGATCACCCTCCAGGTGAAGCTTCACAACATCTAGTTTTTTTGCTATCCTGACATCCAAGAGTGTAGCCTAACCTTCTATTTCATTATTTGATCTCTTTGCTAGCTTTTTGGCCCCCATAGCAATAATTGTTGTCACGAAGGATTGCACCTGAAAATGCTAAGTGTAAAATGTAGCAATCCCGTGAAACATGGAAATGAATCTCGAGTTGTGGGTGAACTCAGAAAGAGAAACGAATCTCCAGGTTATGGGTCAGCCCCCTTTGAATACCTCCTAAAACTAATGATGGTTGTGGAAAAGAGTAAGAAATGGTTGGAAAAGCTGAAAATTGAAACTACTCTAGGAGGTGATGCACCAAAACTATGACGATGAAACTTGCTAGTAACTCACAAGAATATGATAGAACCTCGTTCACACAAAGCAATTTAACTCTTCAACCACATAAGTATTTCCTAGGAAGGCTAAGGAAATTGTAAACTTGGAAGGAAAACCAGTTTCACAACCATTTTGACATATAACCTTTCTACACAACCTAAAACCTGTGATTTGATGAAAAGCAATGATGCATGCACATTAAAGAAACGAAAGCTTCAAGGTTTCAGATGAAACATAAAAATTACTTCTATCAAATATGTTATGAACATACATAATTACCAAGACAAACAAATGAAATCCTAAAACATAAAAGGAATCTTGCTAAAATATAGAATTGGAAATTGTTGCAAATCTATATATATCAGTGAATAAAATGAGCTACAAATCTCTACAAATTCTCTTAAGGCAAGATAAAAACAAAGGCCAGAACTAAGGAGAAACTAACAAGTTTTCCTCTAAATACAACAATGGGGCATGAAAATCCTAAAAGAAAGAACTCCACTCTCTAAGAGATGAACTCAAGTCTCAAATTCGATCTCAAAAGAAAACCCTAAAAAATAGGTGCCAAAACTACATGGAAAGATGCCAAAATGTTGTCAAAATGTCCTCAAGTGAATGCATGACCCAAGAGATCCCTAAAATAAGCTATAAACAGTTGATAACTGCCTCATATCCACTCTGATCTGCTACTGAAACTCTTTCTATTTCATGCATGAATGTGTAATAAGGGGAATTTTAAAATAAATATTAAAGTCTAGTCAACATGACTTTCACTTTTAATATTTATTATATATGTATGACTTCCTTCCCTTATTATATCTATGTAATAAATATTAAAAGTGATTTATAATGATATCACTTTTATATTTATTTTTACAATTCTTCAATTTTGCTTGCATGCATAGGATAGAAATAAAAAATCTCCTTTAAGTGCATTTATTAATTATTTTAGTTAAATAAATAGAAGTTTTAAAAATAATGTTTATTTTGCCTTTTGTTTAATACTTCTATAAATATAAATAAAATAATAATGAATTATTATTATTATACTTAATATATTAATAATGGTATGTGTGTTTTTATTTTATTAAATACCATTATTAATATACTAATTATATAATAATAGTAAAAATTAAAAAATAAACATGAAATAATAATTTTACAAGCATTGAGCTTGTATTTACATTCAAAGCATTTGACGACTTAAACAATAAAGCCTTTAAAAGACTTTTAGGGTTTTAAGCCCCCCACGGCTATTATATTACATGCATGAATTTGTTTTCTTTTAAAATTTTTTTTTTTTTTAAATCGTAAATAGGGCATAAAACTCAAATCTTAAAAAGACATTTCATTTTTCTTGCATTCTCTATGAAGAAGCTTCAGTTGTAGCCAACATGCACAACTACTATGTGAGCTTGAATCTGAACTAGAGTGTGAGACTTGAAGGTTTTAAGTGCAGCTATAAGCATGAATTTTGCATGTAAGTATTATTTCCTCCTCTATTTCTGTCTATTTATCTCTTTAGAAGGATTTATCGCAGAAGTTTTCTTTTTTACTTGTATGCAATTAGAGTTTTTCTCAGAATATTTTACACATGCATGGTTTTGATTGTAAAAGCATTATCTTTGTTTGTAGGGTTTATATTTTGAAAGACTGTGTAATGCTCTCTCCATTCAGCATTAGGGTTGAGACTACACTTTGTTGTCTTTAAGGACTGTAACCAAAGATATCTCTGTTGTTTGATTGGGTTTTTTATTTAGTTGTAACCTTCTTGTATCATGCTAGGTTTTGGATTGTAATTTATCATCAACCACAAGTCATTAGAATGCATTCAAGCTATAGTTTTTCCAAATTATTGTAAATGCTCATTCTTCATGTTTCACTATTATATATCTTGAAATCTTTATTGTGTATGGATTGACTGTATCACAATCATGTCACCGCTACATTATTTTCTTTCATGAGGCTATTGTAATAATATGTCTCACTGTGTATGCCTTTTCCATGGTTGTAGTTGGTTATGCTATACATTGATGCTCTTTACAAACTTCTAGACTGTATTTATTATGTCCCTTCTTTGTTTATGGCTGCCTAGTATAAGTATCATGAAGGGTTGTCATTATTTTGTCATCATTGTATTGCTTTGACTGTAAGACAATCAGTTCTTGGATGCTCAATAAGATGCACTATCTCTTATTTATAGTAAATGTCAAAGAATTTTGTAATTGTTTATCATATATTTTGCCCTTTGTGCTTTCGTGAATATTACCCACTGTTTGTCATGCTTTTCAACTAATCATTTTGGAGTTGTGAAGTGATTATTTGACTGTTCTTTGAGCCTCTGTGATGCATGATGACTGTCCCTTTGATGTATGGTCACTTATACACTGGTTTTTAATCTCTACATGTAAATTAGATACATTTTATCTGTGCTTACATGCTTTGATAACACATGGCTGCTATTGGACTGTTCTAAATGAGGATTTGCACATTAATAGTGGTATTAATGTCTCTTTCATTGTTCTTGCATCCTTGAGATAATATCTACTATCCTTATTGAATGTATAGCATCTTTAGAGACTGCTCTTATGTACAAGTCTGTAATCTTCTGATGAACATATCTTAAAAAATACAAACTAGGTTTGCACTAATTTTACTGGGTTTTTTGGTCTTGAAGTCTTCTATTTTTTGTGTAAAAATTGCAAAAACCTAGATCATAATTTTTCTATATATAATTGAAACACTATGACTATATTTTCCATTTAACTGCTTTGCTACTGTGGGACCTTTGTATATTTTTAAATCTCGAGCTATCCTAGTTTAGACAGTGAAAGCTTACTCACTATTGTTATTTTTGAGTTATTATTCCACTCATATTGTCATTAAGGTCATTGTATTATAATTATGTTGATGCTAACTCCTTGTGAGTTGTGACTTTACTGTTATATAAGCTTTATGAACAGTGAATGATTGTGACTAGTATAAAACATTGTTCTTTGTGTTTCATGATTGTAATATCCTTCTTGAAGGTTGTTATATAGAAGGAATAATACTATCAAGGAATGTCCATTAAATAATGTCATAATATACCCTTGAAGAAGACTATCTTTGATGTATGATCTCTATTATTTCTTTAGACTGTATTAATCCTCTGTGATCCACACTTAGAGCTTCTGACAATTACTATTGTCTTGTCATTGTTATAGCTTTATATATCACCGATTCTTTGACCTTTGAATGACAATTTGGTATCTTTTGGACTATTATTTGGAAGAGATTCATTTCTCTTCATGACAGTTGTAGTACCCCTTTCTTGATCAGACTTTTTTAGACTCATGTTTGACTTCAGTTGACTTTTCAGTGGATACATTATATTGTGATATTTTATTAAGACTTTATGTGATGTTGTGATATGCTTTAATTTGAGTTGCAGTGTATGTTTTTCATGTAGTATTTCCTTATTGATGTTTAAATGCAATTTTATTAGATTACTGACATGGACTGACATATTTATTTTATACGTACAATGAGTTATATACATGTTTCATGTTTGTAAGTGTATGGGTTGCGAGGAGATGATTTTCCTTCACTCACTTCGGTGAGATAGGGAACGTCACAATTCTCCTTCACCGGTGTGTTTTATGTGGTTGTATTTATATGCACATGTGGTTTGTTGACGCGAGGAATTGCAGGTACAAATACTGTGTAGGTACGGGGTATCGTCTCCACCTGGCTTCACAGGTCTGAGTGTACCTTACTAATCCGATGGAAGTGGACGAGATAGTCCTAAGACCTACATTTTACCCTTGTCGTGCTCAAAGTGAGCGTCCTTGTCGTTCGTCAATTTCCCTTTGTTGGAAAGTGAATTGTGTGTTTATTTGAGTTATTTTAGTTGCGAATTATGCATTTGGTAAAATTAACTATTAAATCTTAGAGTATTTAATTAAAAAATGTGTTTTATTTGTTTATTTAAATAAATGGAAAAAAATTATATGAGACCCCTCGATATTATAAATGGTTAAGTCAATTTATGCAATTCATTATATAAGGAAATTTGAGTTATAGTTTTGTTTTTTTTAAATTGTGAAAATTAGCTATGTATATGCATTTTTGCAAAAAGGTTAAATAGAATTGGAAAAGTAAAGTAATGAGATCTTTCTTTTCCCTCATTGACTTTCAAAATGGAAATATTAGATTTAATTAAAATTTGAGAAAATGATATTGTGGAGAGAAAAGACTTTTTTTTTAAATTCACTTTATGGAGAATGAATTTGATTGGTTGAGAAAAATTTCAACCTAAAATAGTTTTAGGTTAAAAATTTTCTTTATTTAACCATATTCTTTCATGGGAAAGGGAGAGGAAAATTTGAGAGGAAATTTTGGAGAAGAAATTTTAGGGAAGAGATTTTGGAAGAAATTTGTGCATCTTGGTTGAAGGAAGTTTCCAGATTGCAGGTTGGGCTCTTCTCAGTTTTCTTCCTGGATTGCTATTAAGGTTGGTTTCTGGTTTTATATACCTATGCTTTGTTTTAAAAATTTCTATTCGGTTGAAGAAAATCTCTGTGTGTTTGAAATCTTCTGGTTACAAACTTGTTTTAGTTTTGGTTGGAAAAGGAAATATAGCTTTCAAATTTGGAAATTAAACCCTTTAGTTTCATTTCATTCCCCCAAATCATTTCTTATTTGTAAAAAAAAATTTGTTTTCAAGTGGAAAATGTGTGAATGGCTATTCACTGTGGATTTGAGAAAGATTTCTTTATGAGTTTTCAATTTGTTCATTTCTTTTGAAAATTAGTTTGTTTATAGTGTTGTAAATTGGAGGAAATTTGTAAATTTGTTCAATTTCACCCCTGTATGGAGTTATGCTAGCAAAAATTTGCCAAATTTGGTTGCCTGGGAGTGAATTGGTTTTTAAAAAAAAATTGCACTATCTCTATTATTACTTAAAAATTTTGTGAATTTATTTTGTTGGGGGGATTGTTTTAAAATTATATTTAAAAAAAAAAAAGAGGATTTAAATTTGCTTTTGATATTTTGTCTCAGAAAATTTTTTGAGTTTGATTTCTTCCTTGAGTTTACAGCTGGGAAAGTTGTTTAAAAAATATATATAATAAAAAGAAAAAAATTTAATTGGAGGAGGGGTTTTGGGGCAGCCATGGACCCCACGACCCCATGGCTGGGGAGTCGTGGCTTCCCCAAGCCATGGGGGGAGCCCAGGCTATGAGGCCATGTCGTGGCCTCCACACAATCATGGTTGTGTGGGAGACCACGACATGCTCTCCCAGCAGCCCATCCCTTTGTGAAAGAGGCCCCCACGTGGTTGTGAGAAACCAAGTGGGGTGGGTGCCTTCACTAATAAAGTTTTTTAATTTTATTCTTAAAAAAGTTTAAATTTATAATTTTTAAATTATATTAAATTATTATATATATATAGTTTATGGGAAAATTTTCCATTGAATTTTTTTTTTTAAATGGAAATATTTATTCTATTATTGATATAAATAAATAAATTTATTTATATTTTTATATGTATTAGAAAATATGTGTGATTATATAAATGAAATTTTGGAACTTAGTTTATGGTGAAATGGGTTTTTTTAATGTGGGATTTTGAAAAATAAATGTATTAGAAAACCTTGGTCGACTGACATTTTTAAATAGAAAATTATTGCCAATCTAAATTAGCGAAGATGCATATTTGATTACTATATTCGTATTTATTTTCAAAACTGCAAGTCCTTGGTCAGAGTGTTAAATTTTATCATGTGGCAGTTTACATGGTCGTTTATGTCTCATGATGAGGATTTGTCAGTTGGTCATGTCGAGAAAGGGCTTGTTCAGCCAAGTGGGTTTTCTATCGTTTGAACTTCGTGTACTCTTTCATGTGTATACCTGGGTTTTGGGAGTTCATGTCATTTTGGTTAAGTGTCATATGGGAGAGTGGCTTTCGATTCGGGGTCACACCCAAAGTGGTTAGCTAGGTAACCCATCGAAAGTTGGTTTTAAGTAAGTGGTAACTTAATAATATTTAGGGGGCTTGGTAAATGAAACACTAAATAAGATAATTATGCCTCATTCATGGTTGAGTGCTAGGATAGACTCAGGATGTAGCGAGAAGGCCTAGAATGGCAAACCAACAACCTTGTCCTCACAAAAGGATTGTTTGGGTCCACATGAGACTTGGATGGGGTTGGGGGTTTGGGAGAGGTTACCAGGATAACCCATGATGGGGGTCGGGACCTATGGAGGCCTGCCAGGATAACCATACCAAGCTATGCGATGACACTCTTCCCTTATGGTCACTAGTTTATAGTCTTGTTGATTTCACCTGTTTTGATGTGGAGTCATGTTCTGTGATTTTACTGTTTGTGAGTTGATCTGATGCTTTGTAAGACCATGTATTATTTCCTTGTTTGCTAGTGGGTCTTAGTGCTATCTCCTAGCATGGAGGGGTGGTTCTTTTTGAGCCACATGGTAGGGTGGTAGTGCCACTTTCCATCGGTATCATGTATGTTTCCTTCTTGCGGGGGTTGTCTTTCTAGGTGTTCTAGTTTCTCTTTGGTTTTGATCATCTTCTTGTTCCAGTTGGATTCCTTTGTACTCCTTGGATTCATTAGTGTACCTATTTGAACCTTATGAGTTCAGTTATATCATTTGTATTATTATGCCTTCTTGGCATGTTGTAAACTATGTAACTCGTTATATGATCTTCTATTTAATTCATATGTTATACTATAATTTAAATGCAATGTATGTGAGGTATTATAAGTTGTTAGATTTTGTAATGGTAATTATGGGGTTATTAAATGAATTATTGTAGTAAACTTGGTGTATGTAATCATTAGTATGTAATTTTAATTATGTCTAGTTTAGTTCTTTAAATGGATATCACTGCAATGTATTAGGGATAGTGAACATGCATCATATGTGTTTAAATGAACCTTAAGCTTTCAGTTTCTTTTTAAAGTAATCTTCGTTAGAAACCCTTTAGGAATATGGACAAGTCTTCCGCTTGTGTAATTAATCAGTGCAATATTATAACTTAATGCACCTTAATGATATATTATGTTTAAAAAAACAAATTGTTTCCGATTGTATTCCTATGTTTTAGTGTTTTCCTTTTGGGTTTATTGGTGGGGCATTACATTTGGTATCAGAGCCCATGTTTCAACATTGGGTACTCTGGTTTTAAATTGAGCCCATTCAACTTGACCTTTTGTTAGGTCTTAGTGTTTGTGTTTCCCTTGTCAGTATCCTTGTTGTAGATCTAAACTTGTTCTCTTGTGAAGTTTTAAGATTATGGCTAGGAAAGGGAGGAGGTCATGGAGGTGGTCGCAATCGAGGTAGAGGTGGGGGACGTGGCCCAATTTTAGGTCCTCATAGTCCTTCACCACATCCCACTCATGAGAGTGTAGAGATGGTCCAGTCTCTACATCAGAGTAAGCAACACACTATAGAGAAGGTTCTCGAAAGGGAGGAGCTGAGGTAGATGTTTCAGGAAGTGTTAGCCAGACTTGGCCCTAGACCTAAGGTCGAGCAGCCTAGCCATGCTCAGATGGGAGAGTCTTACCAGCAAAACCTTGAGGAGATGGGGAGAGAGAGGTCTCTCAGGAGGAGAGAGGTCCCAGTGGACCAGGATTATTATGGGGCATATGAGATATCTGATGAGATATCATCCTCCTTCCTTTTACGGTTCGCGTACCGACTTTGAGGCAGAGACTTGGTTGATTGGTTTGGATAGGTGTTTCACCATGCATCTGTATGGCAGCAACACCAAGGCGAGCTGCATCATCATGCATCTCCAGAAGTTTGCTTCTATCTGGTAGCATTTGGAGGAGGAGAGGATCGGTTTAGACATTAGCACCATGTCTTGGGAGATTTTCCAGGAGAGATTTAGGACACACTTTCTCTCAGATCAGTGGAGACAATGTCAGGCAGATGAGTTTCATGCATTACGCCAGTTTGAAATGACTATGGATCAATATGAGCATAGGTTTTATGAGCTCAAACAGTATGCTGGTATTGGGAATGACGAGGCTATGTTGGTCCAACACTTATTGAGATGTCTTAATGACCGCATCAATGGAGATGTGAGAGTATTTGATCCTGTATTAGTAGAGTTAACTGTGGCAAAAGCCAGACTAGTAGAGAAGAACCTTACTCATTCTCATGGTGGTCAATTTAGAGTACAGATTGGGAGTGTTCCTTATAGTGGTTTCAAATCTATAGGGAATCAGTCCCAGACTGTTGCACCTTTTACGAGTTTCTAGGCACCCGCTAAGGGTGGGCAGCAATAGCAGCAGAGTTTTCAGTCGAGGCCAAAGCAGTTTCAAGGCCAGTAGGGTGGCAACTCTTGGCCTAGGAAAAATAGGAATTGGCAGAGGAGTAGGCAGAGTTTCCCAGGACAGTCCTCTCAGGGTGCTTCATAGGCCCCTAGTAGGGGAAGTTTCCAGCAGTCCAGTGGGTCGTCTAGAGGTAGAGGACCTAGTAGGGGAGCTTGTTTCTCCTATGGTCGATATTGCCACATAGTTTCTCAGTGTCCACAATGTTCTCATCAGACAGGTAGTCAGAGACCGACAGCGTTGGAGCCTACAGTGGGGGGTGCAGGTATATCCCATAGAGTTTTTGCGGCGGTTGATGACTGCCAAGTCGAGCACTAGGCTACAGTGAATGAGACTTTAGGTGTGTTGGGTATTTTTTCTATCTCTATACTATTTGACTTTGGTGCTTCTGATTCTTTCATTTCTTCCTTCATTGTGGAGCGGTGTGGGCTCGTGTCTGCTAGATAGGCAGATAGGTGGCAAGTAGAGTTGGCTATTGGTTTGTGTGTAGTCATAGATTCCTTCATTCCCAGTTGTGAGTTGGACCTAGGACCCTTTGTTACCACAGTTGACCTTCGAGTCATTCCTTTGGCGTCATATGGAGTTGTATTGGGGATGGATTGGTTAGCATCTCACAATGCTTGTATAGACTGTCGTTAGAAGACAGTGGAGTGTTTAGATGATCATGGTAGGAAAATGGGGATCGTTGGGGTTCAGAAATCGATATCCTTACGTATGATTTTCGCTATGCAACTTAAGTGGTGTATGCATCAAGGGTGTCATCTTTTTGCAGTTGCTCTTGAGGATGTGGATGAGGAAGAGAGTCGAGAAATTGCTCTTGATAGTCACCCTATTCTTCGAGAGTACACCAATGTATTCCCTATTGATATTCCTGGTATGTCTCCGAAGCGGGACATAGACTTTCACATTGACTTGGTTCCTGGTGCGGAACCTATTTGAAGAGCACCATATTGGATGACTACTCAGGAGTTGAGTGAGTTGAAGCTGTAGATGGAGGAATTGTTGGCCAAGGGGTTCATTTGTCCTAGTGTGTTCTGCTTGGGGTGCGCCAATTATCTTCGTTAAGAAGAAGAATGGTGTTGATATGTGGTGACTGATCAGCAAAGTATTGTACACTCAGCATGTATCCTCACTGGGGTTTGGGGTTGGGCTGGGCCCTGGGAACGCAGGCGGAAGCCTACGACAGGGGTTCGAGGGTGGTAGCCCCTGAGGAAATTTTTTTGGGATGTTTTTTGTTGATGAAAACCGACATTGTAATAAAACCCTAAAAAGGCCAACTTTGTTTGTTGCCCTAAAAATGCATGTTATAAGCGGCTGGGATGCTTAAGGTATTGTAAGGTTGATGTACTATTTTTTCTGGATAATAAGAAAGATTGGATGGCTGCGTATGGTGGACATAATCCATTCTGGGTGAACCACGTTAAATCTTTGTGTTATTTGTGTCTTGTTTTATTTATTTATCTTTTGTATTTAAATCTGCATATAATCATTAGTTCATATTTGCTTCGGATCTGCTTGAAACCCTAACAGATGGTTCTCTTCAGTTATGCATTGATTACCAACAGTTGAATAAGGTAACCATCAAGAATCGATATCCATTGCCTCAAACAGATGATCTTTTTTATCAGGTCAAGGGAGCCAAGGTGTTATCTATGATTGATCTGAAATCTGGGTATCATCACTTGCACATTCATGATGCAGATATTCATAGAATAGCTTTACGTACCCATTATGGTCACTATGAGTTCACAATGGTGGCATTTGGGTTGACGAACGCGCCTTCAGTTTTCATGAGCCTCATGAATGGATTTTTCGGTTTTTATTTGTCCTTGTGTTCTTGGATGACATTTTTATTTATTCTATCTATCTATGGAAGAGCATGAGGGCCACTTGCGATAGGTATTGCAATGCTTGAGGGAGAATCAACTTTATGCCAACTTGGCGAAGTGTGATTTCTTCCAATTTGAGGTGAACTATCTTGGTCATATAGTTTTAGGAGAAGGAGTATTTGTGGATCCTTCTAAGATCCAAGCCATTGTATAAGCATCGACCAATGTTTCCAAGGTTCGAAGTTTTATGGGTTTGGCTGGATATTACCATCGCTTTGTTCAGAGTTTTTCCCAGATAGGTCACCCGATCACTTCTCTTCAGAGGAAAGGGAAGAAGTTTGTTTGGTTAGAACAGTGTGAGACAAATTTTCGTACCTTGAAGGAACTCCTTATTAGTGCTTCAATTTTGGCAGTTCCTGATCCATCCAGAGATTTTATGGTTTGCACGGATGCCTCTTTAGAATGCATAGGAGCAGTGCTTATGCAGGATGGTCGTGTGGTAGCCTATGAGTCTCACAAACTCAAGGACCATGAGATGAACTATATAATTCATGACTTAGAGTTGGTAGTTGTAGTTCATGCTTTAGTCAAATGGTGACATTTTCTGTTGGGGCATCGATTTGAGCTGCATAATGATCACTGTAGTTTAGAGTATTTTTTCACGTAGCCGAACTTGAATGCTCGATAGCAAAGATGGATGGGATTCCTCTATGAGTATGATTTTGAGCTTCGATACATTCAGGGGAAAGAGAATGTAGTGGCAAATGCTTCGAGTCGTAGGTGACATGAAGTTGCAGCATTGTCCCTTGGGGTGGATTTGAGAGACAATTCTTGGGATTCTTCCTCAGGACACCTGGTTTCAGGATGTTAGAGTCGTGACCGCGACTGGAAGGCCATTAGAGGGTAGATATTCTAGATATAACCTTGAGGAAGATGGTCTTCTTCGACATCTTGGACAGATCTATGTACCTCCTTTAGATGGACTTCAAATTTTGGTCATGATTGAGGCCCATCGTGCACCTTATTTGGCACATCCTGGTGTCAAGAAGATGCACGTGGATCTTAGACAGATATATCATTGGGCTGGTATGAAATGTAACATTTATGATTTTGTGTCAAAGTGTTTAGAATGTCAGCGGGTAAAGGTGGAGCATTGGCACCCTGTAGGGCTTTTACAACCTAATTTGATACGGGATTGGAAATGGGACATCATTTCCATGGATTTCATAGTGGGGTTGCATGTTTCTTCGTGTCATCATGATACCATCATGGTCATTGTTGATAGACTGACCAAAGTTTCTCATTTTGTTCCTATTTGGTCTTCCTATATAGTAGTAGTGGTGGCTCGAGTTTTCATGGAAGATATGGTGAGGTTGCATGGGATTCCTACGCAGATCATTTCTGATAGAGATCTTGTCTTTACTTCAACATTGTGGACCTCACTTCAACATGCTTTGGGGACCCAATTGAACTTTAATTTAGCTTATCACCCAAAGACCAATGGTCAGACCAAGCGTGTGAATCAGGTCTTGGAGGACATGCTTCACATGTATGTTATGGACCAGCAGTCGCGCTGGGAGGAATATCTATACCTTGTGGAGTTTGCTTATAACAATGGATATCACAGCTCCATAGGTATGTCTCCCTTCTAGGCATTGTATGGTCGTCCTTTCTGTACTCCTTTGAGTTAGGATCAGTTAGAGGATAGAGTGCGTATAGGACCGAATATTCTTCAAGAGATGGAGTAGCAGGTTGAGCAGATTCATGGGCATTTGGTAGCTACTTAGGATAGACAGAAGAAGTATGTCGATGCTCATAGAGTGGATCGTCATTTTTCTGTTGGTGATCGTGTGTTCTTGAGAGTGCATCCACGGAAGAGTCTGATCTATTATGGAAAGGGTTCTAAGTTGGCACCTTGTTTTGTTGGCCATTTTGAGATCCTTGAGAGGATAGGACCTATTGCCTATCATCTTGCCTTGCCACCAAGCCTATCCCACATCCACGATGTTTTTCATGTTTTAGTTCTTAGACCTTATCATCTTAATGTGACCCATGTTCTTGATTGGAATGATTTGCAGGTCGAGGACGGGTAGCTTTCCATGGAGCCCATGCACATTCTACAGCGTCGAGGTTTGAACCTTAGAGGTCGTACCATCAACCAAGTAAGGGTCCTATGGGACCCAAATTATGAGACCTCAACTACATGGAAGGATGCAGAGAAGATGAGAGAGCTTTATTCTTATCTATTTTAGGCTCCCACGAGTAAGCCTAGTTTTGGGGGGGAGAATGTAGTACCCCTTCCTCGATCAGACTTTTTTAGACTCATGTTGGACTTCAGTTGACTTTTCAGTGGATACATTATATTGTGATATTTTATTTAGACTTTATGCAATGTTGTGATATGCTTTAATTTGAGTTGTAGTGTATGTTTTTCATGCAGTATTTCCTTATTGATGTTTAAATGTGATTTTATTGGATTACTGACATGGACTGACATATTCATTTTATGCATACGATGAGTTATATAAATGTTTCATGTTTGTAAGTGTATGGGTTGCGAGGAGATGATTTTCCTTCACTCACTTCGGTGAGATAGGGAATGTCACGATTCTCTTTCACTAGTGTGTTTTTTGTGGTTGTATTTATATACACATGTGGTTCGTTGACGTAGGGAATTGTAGGTACAAGTATCGTGTAGGTACGGGGTATCGTCTCCACCTGGCTTCACAAGTCTGAGCGTACCTTACTAATCCGATCGAAGTGGAGGACATGGTCCTAAGAACTACATTTTACCATTGTCATGCTCAAAGTGAGCGTCCCTGACGTTCATCAATTTCCCTTTGTTGGAATGCGAGTCATGTGTTTATTTGAGTTATTTTACTTGCGAATTATGCGTTTGGTAAAATTAACTATTAAATCTTAGAGTATTTAAATAGAAAATGTTTTTTATTTGTTTATTTAAATAAATGGATAAAAGTTATATGAGATCGCTCAGTATTATAAATTGTTAAGTCAATTTGTGCAATTCATTATATAAGGAAATTTGAGTTATAGTTTTTTTTTTTAAATTGTGAAAATTAGCTATGTATATGCATTTTTGTAGAAAGGTTAAATAGAATTGGAAAAGTAAAGTAATAAAATCTTTCTTTTTCCTCATTGGCTTTCAAAATAAAAATATTAGATTCAACTAAAAATTGAGAAAATGATATTGTAGAGAAAAAAGACTTTTTTTTTAAATTCACTTTATGAAGAGTGAATTTGATCGGTTGAGAAAAATTTCAACCTAAAATAGTTTTAGGTTAAATTTTTTCTTTATTTAACCATATTCTTTCATGAGAAAGGGAGAGGAAAATTTGAGAGGAAATTTTGGAGAAGAAATTTTACGGAAGAGATTTTGGAAGAAATTTGTGCATCTTGGTTGAAGGAAGTTTCCAGATTGTAGGTTGGGCTTTTCTCAGTTTTCTTCCTGGATTGCTATTAAGGTTGGTTTATGGTTTTATATACCTATGCTTTGTTTTAAAAATTTCTATTTGGTTGAAGAAAATCTCTGTGTTTGAAATCTTCTGGTTGCAAACTTGTTTTAGTTTTGGTTGGAAAAGGAAATATAGCTTTCAAATCTAGAAATTAAATCCTTTAGTTTCATTTCATTCCCCAAATCATTTCTTATTTGTAAAAGAAAAATTAGTTTTCAAGTGGAAAACGTGTGAATGGCTGTCCATTGTGGATTTGAGAAAGATTTCTTTCTGAGTTTTCAATTTGTTCATTTCTTTTGAAAATTAGTTTGTTTATAGTGTTGTAAATTGGAGGAAATTTGTAAATTTGTTCAATTTCACCCCTGTATGGGGTTATGCTGGCAAAATTTTGCCAAATTTGGTTGCCTGGGAGTGAATTGGTTTTAAAAAAATAAATTGCACTATCTCTGTTATTACTCAGAAATTTTCCAAGTTTATTTTGTTGGGGGGTTTGTTTTAAAATTATACTAAAAAAAAAAAAAAAGAGAGAGAGAGAAAATTTAAATTTGCTATCGATATTTTGTCTCAGAAAATTTTCTGAGTTTTCTTTTTTCCTTGAGTTTACAACTGGGAAAGATGTTTAAAAAAAAATTAATTGGGGGAGAGGTTTTGGGGCAGCCATGGACCCCATGGTTGTGGAGTCGTGGCTTCCCCAAGCCATGGGGGGAGCCCAGGCTACGAGGCCATGACGTGGCCTCCACACAGTCATGGTTGTGTGGGAGACCATGACATGCTCGCCCAATAGCCCATCCCTTTGTGAAAGGGGCTCCCACGTGGTTGTGAGAAACCATGTGGGGTGGGTGCTTTCAATAATAAAGTTTCTAAAAAAAAATTAAATTTTTAATTTTTAAATTATATTAAATTATTATATATATATATATATATATATATATATATATATATATATATATATATATATATATATATATATATATAGTTTATGGGAAATTTTTCCATTGAAATAATTTTTATTTTGTTTTTAAATGGAAATATTTATTTTATTATTGAGAATAATATAAATAAATATAATTTATTTATATTTTTATATGTATTAGAAAATATGTGTGATTATATAAATAAAATTTTGGAACTTAGTTTATTGTGAAATGGTTTTTTTTAATGTGGGATTTTGAAAAATAAATGTATTAGAAAACCTTGGTCGGCTGACATTTTTAAATTGAAAATTATTGTCAATGTAAATTAGCAAAGATGCGTATTTGATTACTATATTCACATTTATTTTCAAAACTGCAAGTCCTTGGTCAGCGTGTTAAATTTTGTCGTGTGGTGGTTTACGTGGTCGTTTATCTCTCGTGATGAGGATTTGTCAGTTGGTCACATCAGGAAAGGGCTTGTTTAGCCAAGTGGGTTTTCTACCGTTTGAACTCCCTGTACTATTTCATGTGTATACCTTGGTTAAGTGTCATATGGGAGAGTGACTTTCAATTGGGAGTCACGCCCAAGGTGGTTAGCTGGGTAACCCATCGAAAGTTGGTTTTAAGTAAGTGGTAACTTAATAATATTTAGGGGGCTTGGTAGATGAAACACTAAATAAGATAATTATGCTTCGTTCATGGTTGAGTGCTAGTACAGACTCAGGATGTAGCGAGAAGGCCTGGAATGGAAAACCAACAACCTTGTCCTCATGAAAGGATTGTTTGGGTCCACATAAGACTTGGATGGGACCAGGGGTTCAGGATAGGTTACCAGGATAACCCATGATGGGGGTCGGGACCTATGGAGGCCTGCCAGGAGAACCATACCAAGCTATGCGATGACACTCTTCCCTTATGGTCACTAGTGTATAGTCTTGTTGATTTCACCTGTTTTGATATGGAGTCATGTTCTACGAGTTTACTATTTGTGAGTTGATCTGATGCTTTGTAAGACCATGTATTCTTTCCTTGTTTGCTAGTGGGTCTTAGTGCTATCTCCTAGCATGGAGGGGTGGTTCTTTTTGAGCCACATGGTAGGGTGGTAGTGCCACTTTCCATCAGTATCATGTTCGCTTCCTTCTTGCGAGGGTTGTCTTTCCAGGTGTTCTAGCTGCTCTTTGGTCTTGATCATCTTCTTATTCCAATTGGATTCCTTTGTACTCCTTGGATTCATTAGTGTACCTATTTGAACCTTATGAGTTCAGTTGTATCATTTGTATTATTATGCCTTCTTGGCATGTTGTAAACTATGTAGCTCATTATATGATCTTCTATTTAATTCATATGTTATACTGTAATTTAAATGCAATGTATGTGAGGTATTACAGGTTGTTAGATTTTGTAATGGTAATTATGGGGATATTGAATGAATTATTGTAGTAAACTTTATGTATGTAATCATTAGTATGTGATGAAATCAAATGCAATTATGTAATTTTAAGCATGTCTAATTCAGTTCTTTAAATGAATATCATTGCAATGTATTAGGGATAGTGAACATGCATTATAAGTGGTGAAGTGAACCTTAAGCTTTCAGTTTCTTTTAAAGTAATATTTGTTGGAAACCCTTTAGGAATATGGATAAGTCTTCCGCTTGTGTAATTAATCAGTGCAATGTTATAACTTAATGCACCTTAATGATATATTATGTTTAAAAAAAATTATTTCTATTCCTATGTTTTAGTGTGTTCCCTTTGGGTTTCTTGGCGAGGCATCACAACAGTCATGTGGTAGGGTGATTATGATGCATAGTCTTGTGATAAATTTCTGCTATCATTTTTATAGTCCTTCAAATGACTGTATCTTTCATTTGGCTTTGCTAAGACTGATTTTGTGCTTTCGGGTCATGGTTGTTAAGGTCTGATTCTTTGATTTCTATAATCGTTGTGGTTGATGATTGATACATGATTGTCTTGAGAGTCTTTATGGCAGTCACATCTTTTATGTGATTTTGTTACTTTATCTTGATAATTCTATTAGGCCTGCAACTTTCCTCATGAACTGACTCTTCAGTCTTCTTGGTAACTTGTTACTCTTTTCACTTGACTGAGACAAATATCACTACTTCCCTAGCACTGTTTTCACTCAGCCAATTAAGATATATGATCATCTTTTTATGTTTGTATAATGTTGCTAGTTGTACAATGACTGCAATTGTGACAAAATTCTTAGGGTGCCTACTCTGGCTTGAGACAACTATAGATTGTTACCTTGAATATGTTACTATGAAGATAAATAACAATCCTTCAGACCTCCATTTACTGTTATGTAATTCTGCATTGAAGTCTTGACCCCTAACTCTTATCATTGTAGGGATTGTCCTTTGTCTTCATGGCTTCTCAAAATCTTTTGACTATATATTATTGAGGCTTGTTTGTTGTTCAGATCCTTACAATGATAAAGAAACAAAACCTAAATGATCCTTCTTATTGATGGAAGATGCTCTTTGCCTTACCTTCTCTTGACCAAATGATGGCTCTAGTCACTTGTTGACTATTGAGTGCAGCCATGTTCATTTTTGTATGTACAGCCATTGAATGTTAGTTTATACTGTCATTGAACGACAGTAAATGGGACTATGGAGATCGTTGTATTCCATGTTCAACAACTGATTGGTATCACCCTATGAGCGATGACTTATATGCTGATCTCAATCCTTATGGGAGCCCGTTTTACCCCACATACTTGATATTCATGAAATAGAAATTTGTCCTATACCTGCACAATGAACAAACAAGTTAGAAAAAATAAGAAGCTCGTGAAGCTTCTGATGATTTGTCACTTTGATCTCTCTGATTCTTTTGCTTGATTTGATCTAACTTTCTTTCCATTTGTAGTTTGATATATATGTGTATGAGTAGATTGTTAGAGAAATAGAGATCCCAAGCTCTAACACATATGTTCTTCACCCTTTGTAGGTATATTAGGAGCACTAGGAGCGTGAAGAAACAAAGATGTGGCTTCATCTAACCAACAGTTTATCATTCAAAGGCAATGATGAATCTTTCTTTCTCTCTCATTCTATTTATGCATATGTTTGTCATTCTAATTGTTGCATTTATCAGTCATACCCACGGCTTGTGTGGGTAACCTTACACATTCTTTGTAATACAAAATCTATTTTATGCAATTTTTTACTGTTGTTTCTTGAAAAATACTTCCATAATGAAATAAACTTTCATTTTGAAATCATAATGTGCAAAATGAAGATTTATATGAAAAAAAATTGTGTACCTTTCTTCATCAACAATGTGCAAGGCCTCATTTGGCCATCAAATTTAGTTGTAGGAAAAATTTGGTAACAATAGTCTTGTTCCAATTCCCCACCAAATATCTTGCACCTGATGGACCTAGATTGCCTCATTTTCTCCACACAACCTCCTCTTTCTCTTTTGCTATCGGACTAACCCAAGTTGGCCCATTAACATGCAAGTTAGAATAAATTTAATATTTGTTGTAACTCTCAAATTGCATAATTATAAAATTAGCATAATTTATATAATACTAGTTCTAATTCTAACTTGGAATTATTTGTATTCTAACTTAAAAGTGAAAAACTTCTTACTTAAATGAATCATGTATAATCTAAAAAAGAATTAAAAAAATTAACATTATTAGCATCATCATATAATAGTAATAAGATGTAATTTCTAATAAAATGTGACAATAAATTTTAAGAATCAAAATAAGTGAAAATAATATTATTTGTACTTTATGTTAGGCTAGTACTATTGCAATGAGTCTTTGTCAACTAGTGATCAAATAAACCTGTTTACATCAATTAGAATCAATTATATTTTATATTTTATTATAAAATTAATATTTTTTATAATATAAATATATATTTTTTATGTTCTTAAATTGACAAAAATAAGTTTTAGCTATCTCATTAGCCAAAAAAATTAGACCCTTATAGGTCGGATTTCACAAATCCACTATGTATATGCAAATTTTATAATACAAATAAGAGGTAATTTGTAATAAAATATTTTAATAGATTCTAAGAATTAAAATAAGTGAAAAAAATATTTTGATAAAACAATATTATTAGTACTTGTCGTAGACTAGTGCTGTTGTAATGAGTTTGTGTTGACTAGTGATTAAAAATACAAGTTTCCACTAATTAAAATCAATTATTTTTTATATTTTATAAAATTCATATTTTTATATTTTAAATGCATATTGTTATGTTCTTAAATTGACAAAAAAAAAATTGAAGCTATCTCATTTGCCAAAAAAATTAGACCCTTGTAGATCAGATTTCACAATTCACAAATCCACTATGTATATACAATTTTTGAGGCAATTTTTTAGGTCATGCTTAGATTGGAGTTTCGAGAATTATAATCATGACCCTTTTTTTTACAATATATTTGTGTTGTTTTTAAGGCCATTTCCAAAAAATATTGATTCATTAGTTTAGATAATGGGAACAACCAATTTTTATGGTGAATCTTTGTGATTTTATTGATGAATAAACATGAAAGGAGAATCAACACAAAATGGGTTTAAAGATTAATATAATGGTATTTATGAAGCACATAGTGACTCCTTATGGAATGGCATGGATTTGAATGACAATACTATATAAGTTTCAACAACCTAGTATTCATAGAAAATATTGCTCCAAAACTATTGGGTAATGTTTCGAATTGTTTTTTAGGATAGTACCTATGACACCTTTAAGTTTAGAGTAGTGTCACCATTGTTGGCCATTTTATCTTTTCTTATAATCTTTAAGTTCTAAGCTCTAACATATTTGTGGCTTCATCTTTTTCTACCAATTGTAGATTTGTTATAGGGGAAGAGCACCAGTAGTCTTCATAGCTAACTTCGCACACCCACATATCGTAAATGGTACATCGGATTTTGAATTTTTTTTTAGTTGTCTTTGTATGCAACTTAACTGCTTATAGCTATTGATCTAGCTTCTAGGTAGTAATGATGCACGTTGTGGAATCAGTTTTGTGCACAAAGGTCAAAAAGTACACATTTCAAAGTGTCGTTTGATACCTAACTAAAGATGTTCCAGTAACCGTCCACTCAAAATCACCAGTACTTGTGGACAAATGTCCCAATAGTTTTACACAAATGTTCCAATAGTGGTGCACAAATGGGCTAATTATGAACCAAAAATTACAAAAAATGATCGGCTATTGGTACAAAACAAATTTATTAATGGTGTTTTCACTATGACGGCTATTGGGGGGTCAATATGACAATAAGTGTGCAGGTATTGGAACTATGTTAGTTATTGGTGCTCTTCCCCTTACACCATTGCCATTGTTGGGCATTTTTCCTTTGTGTTCCATTTCACTAATTGCTATGATTTTCAAGTCAAAAACAAGTATAAAATATATTAACTGATTTAAAAGTGCACTTACGTGATACTACTTCTCTCCCACGTGAGAAAAAAATCAACTCTCTTTTGAGGTTATGTACATGAAGAATCAAAGGTTCATCTTCTCTATCTTTAAAAAAAACCAAAATTTTTCAATTGGATTTCATTTCTTCTACATTCAATTGGAATTCTAAACAAAATCTCTCATTTTTAAGTTGATTATGTCAACTATGAACAACATCCAATCAAGAGTTCAAGTTTGAATTGGCTACATACTTTCTGTCAATGTTATTCTCTTCCCATATAAAAGTGAAGCCTTTTTATTTGAAATAAATAGTCTAGGTCGATTTTTTTCTGTGTTTGATATCAACTAAACAATAAGCCCTCTAAAGCATCATTTGTTACTACTTATCAAGTTGTCATTAGTTTTGTGTTCAAAGTTATTCTATATAGTCTAGTTGGTTATCTCTACCGAGATATTTAGTCGATATGAACAGTCCAGTCGGTTATAGAAGAAAGTAGTCTCAAAGCGTAGTATACACCGAGTTGTCTACTGAGTATCATTCCATGTCTACCGAGCAGCAAAGATGACACACCGAGTTGTTATACACCGAGTGAAACATGTTACCAAATTCATTGAACCTGGACATACATATGAAAATGTGTTACAAGATCGAGGTACATAGAACCGTTATCACATTGGAAATTGTACTTAAAGATTGTGTATGATTTTGAGGTCATCTAACCAATGAAATATTTTGCATGGTTATTCATTCAAGAAATCATGTTTGTAATATCAAAGCAATGAATGGATCACCATCATAAGAGATCTATTTATACAACATGGATTAAGATTAGAAATATACATGTAGCATGACAGAAAGGAAGATATATAAATATATGAAGCAAGACATGTGAAAGAACTAAGTGTTATTACTGTTACAGAGACACAGAGGTCACCGAGAAAGATTTCAGAGAACAGTCAAAGAACAGAGTAAACAGAAGGGTTTACCGAGTTACTATATGCGTTACCGAGGTATGCTATAAGCAAGGTAATCTTATTCTAAGCATATAGAATCTGCTATAGCATTCCAGATGTAAAGTTGCAGATATTTGTAATGATTTTATTGTAATATTTTGAAGTTGTAAGAGAAACCTTTAATAGGGTAAAAGACTCTAATCAAGTCTATAAATTGTAAAGCCTCTAACCAGGTGCAGCATTTAGTTTAAGTGTTGTAAAATCCTTTAGCAAGGTAGATCTAACAGATCTTGATACTCCTAATAGGGTAAGCTATCAGAAATAGCTAAACATGTAGCTCTAACTGAGCAACCTTTATTATTGTAGTAGTGAAGTTGCGGGTGCCATCCCCACCACAATTTTTCTCTCTAACCAAGAGTTTCTGCATAACCAAAATATATGTGTTATGGAGTGAATCATGTATGATTGTCATCTATCTATTTTGGCTTTATATTATGTTACTGCACTATTCAGTTTATGCATAACAGTAAAGTTAATATTGAAGAAAAGTTTTTGAGTACTGATTCACCCCTCCCCTCTCAGTACATTAGCTTTCCATATTGGGCCTAACAATTGGTATCAGAGCTTCAATCTTGGAAAAGGGTTTAACTGCCTAAAGAGAAAGATCTTATCTATGGAAGGCTATAAACAATCTCGAAGGATTGTGTATCTGCAAGAAGAGTTGGATCATGTTAATCAAGTGATTGTAGACATGCAAAGGCAAATGCAAAAATCTCTGAAAGTGAGAAGAAGATTATCTGATGATTTGCAGGAGTCTCAAGAGTTAGTGGAACAAATTGAGACATCATTTGAGAACAATATGTTTGAAGAGACTGAAGAATTGATTGGAGTATTGAAAGAAAAGAACAAAGCACTGGTTGATCAACTAAAAGCAATGAAAAGAGAACATGAACATTTCAGCACACAGATGACTGAAAATCTTGATGCATTGAGGACAGCCGAGGATAAAGTAAGAGATCTAGAAAGAGTGAAACAACAACTTGAAGTCTTAGTATTTGATAAGAATGATGAAATCACAAGGATGACTGGAATTCAACAAAACCTGTCAGATCAACTAGGTTATGCACATCATGAAACAAATCTGAAAGATGATGAGAATCAAGCATTGAAACTTGAAGTATCAAGGTTGATCGATGAACTTGAAACAAAGAATAAATCCAAAGAAACATTGAAGAAGAGTTATGAAGCATCAAAGATGTTGGATGAGCAACTGAATACAAGAAGACCCAACAAAGATGCAGGACTCGGTTACAAAGGAAAAGACTCTACCGAGAAGAGAATTCATACTACCGAGAGAGGAGAATCATCAAAGCAAGCTAGAAACAAGAATAACATCAAAAGAAAGAAGCCTATTTGCAACTACTGTGGAAATCAAGGTCACGCTGCCAACATGTGTCAAATCAGAAAAGGTAAGCAAACAAATGTCACTAAGTCCAATGATTATTATTACAATTGCAATAAATATGGTCACACATCTAATCAATGTAGGACAAAGTCTGTTAACAATTATCAGAAGGAAAAATTCAAAGGGTTTTGTAAAAACTGCAATAGATATGGACATAGTACAGAGAAGTGTTGGTTTAAGCAAAAGAACTATATGTGGTCTGCACACCGAGCAAATGCTAGAGGTTACCGAACTCACACAAATTCTTACTGACAATATTCTGCAGTACCATGGGATTACAATACAAGGATATGGTGTGAATGTTGTGGAAGATATGGACATATAAGTGCCAATTGCTTTATAAGGTTTGGGATGAACAACCGAAGATGATGGAGAAATCCTAGTATGGCATGTTTTCATTGTCACAAAGTTGGACACTTAGCTGGAGATTGCAGAGATCAACATAGAAAAGACACCGAGGAAATAAAAGAAAAATTAAAGATGATTTGGAAAAAGAAGGAAATTGTGTCAAATAAAGAAAGCACCTTACCTACTGAGTTAGGTGCACCTATTCCAAATTAATCGATAAAGGCATGAAGGGACTGCATTCTCTCAAGGTTAAATCTTAACAGTTCCTATTTTATTATGTACTTAATTCAAAATCTGCATAATTAAGATGTATTAGTAAGTTTGAAATTCTATCAAAGTCTTTTGGAGCACTATACAGGAAACCTGTCAAGTCGGTAAATGAAGGAAGTTTGGTTACTCGGTTAAAGCAGAAAAAGGAAAGAAAGTTAAGTGGAACCGAGTGCATTTAATGTTTTGACCTAACCTACACAGAGCCCGATAAGGTATATTGTGTACTTAAAGCATATTCGCGCTCATTTTTACTTACCAAGTTTTCGAGAGAGTAGAGCAAAGCGAATCTAAGGTGTTCAAACCTCCTACAAAGCAAATTCAAGGTATTTACATCAATCTCAACGCATTGTTAAGCTGGTTTACCGATCTTATCAAGTTGCTATTATCTGCTAAGTATAAAGCATCTGTTGTTTGAAAATCCTGAAACCCTAAGGATCCTTTGTTAGCTTTTATCTAAAATCTACAATGGCATCTAAGATCCAAGATCCCATCATTGTTAAGAATGTTGAGAAGCCCTCTCTAAAATATTCTTTAACTCCCAAAGTTGCTTCTGAACCGGATGACAAAACCGCATTTTCACTTATCCCGAATGGAGTGTTATTAGTCGAGGATGTGAGATTCTTCACCAAATGTCATGTTGAAGAACTCGGTCATGTTGAAATCAAAGACACCTATGATGAGTTGTGTACTGATGGTAAATTAAATAGCAAGTATGAGCACATTAAGATTAAGGGATTAACTAAAGCCCTAACCTATCCCCATGTGTTCAAACCCCAGTGGGTCAAGTTTGTTCTGAGCAAAGTTCACAATGATTTCAGGTGGCTAGAAGAGCAACCATTTAAGATTACTAAGGAAATCATTCATCTAATTACTGATTACCCCATTTATGATCATGCCCAAGCCCAAAAGATGATATCACAGAAGGAATTGATCAGTTTAACTAGAGTGGAATCAGATTGCAGAGGATTGAAATTGAACAATGTCACTGATGAAGAACTGAAATTTGCCATTAGAGTAATAGGTTATTGTTTCTTCCAATCAGCAAGGGAAAACAGTGTACCTTATGCAGCAGTAGACCTAGCATACAAATTTGTGAAAAAGGGAATGAAAAATGATCTATGTGAGGTGTTGCTGAAAAACCTATTTGAGAATCTGAACACCATCAAACACCATCAGGAAGCTGAAAAAGAACAACTCGACAAATACACTAAAGTTTGGATCATTACTTGTATGCATGTTTTTCTATTTTGAAAAATTCTTTCCATCAGTTGGTAAAGTTGTTTGGGAACTACACCGACCAATCACCCATCAGATCAATGACTTCATTAAGAAGTTAGGTGATAATTTTAATGATATTATGGATGATTACTTTAGTAAATTTCAAGAGAAGATGCATAATAGATATCAAATTCCACCCCAGCTAGTGAAGAAATACAAAAATGATAGATGTTTTGAAGTAGACACTGATTACTGTTATGTGAATGTTGTGGAACCGAGAACTCAATCTTTGTCACCTATGGGTTATGAGATTGATTTTGACATCACACAACAGCAAATTGATGCATTTCTCACATTACTGAGGCATGCTACTAAGCTAAGGTATGGAACCTATGAGGAAGTGAAGGAAAAGGTAAAGATGAGCATTGTAGTACCCAAAGCTACAAGAAAGGCTACAAAGATGATAAAGGCATTGTCAGAGAAATTTGGAGAAGACTCTTCCTCCACACCTGTCAAAGGCACTATAGCTATTACCGAAGAAGAATCTGAAGCCCAAGAGGCAGCTATAACACTGAGCACTGAATTGCCTAAGGGTAAAGTGTTGAAAAGAAAGAAACTAGATTCATCAAAGGCCTCAGCGACTCCTCCAGTAAAGCGACCTAACACTAGAGCATCTGCAGCTTCACCAAGTAAGAAAACAAAAAGTGTTACTATTCCCAAGGTAAGAAAAACATACAAGAAATCTACTCAGAGACTCATTTTGGCAAAAGAGTCTAGTGATACCGAATATGAGGATGCAAGCAAATTTTAGATTGTCAAGAGCAAGAAGGTAAATGTACATACTGTTGAAAACTTCTATGCTAATTTGAAAGAATATGGTGGATTTGGATCATTTAGATATGTTAAGTATGAAACCAGAAATAATGATGAAAAGAGACAAATTGAAGTAGTTGTCATCTGCACACTTCTAAAATTCCGGTTAGCTCCATTGGAACTATCTAAGTCACTTCCAAATGAACTCTATTTACATATTGATAATAGGTGGAAGTATGCAATGGACTCGGAGAAATAGATCAAAGAAAGAAGTCTGGTACATCTCTTTCCTGACATGTCAGTAGCTGAAATAAAAGAACATCTGACAACCTACAACTCAAAGTTTCTCGTCAAACAGAGAGCCTTAAATTCGATGAATGGGCTCATATTGAAGTGGAAAATGAGACAAAAGCAAAGTGGCGGGAAATCTTTAAAATCAAGGATGGCGGTGAGCAAGCTATAGTTGAAATTGTTGATGTCACCAAGCAAGATCCTAATGTTACCGAGCAAGACCCTATTGACACCATTCAAATAGATGAAGATGTCATGGATACAGAGGCACCGGAACAGGAAATGATAGAAGGCAATGCATATGCAAAACTTGTATCCAATGAATCAGTCTTGGAACAAGTTCAGCCTTATCCACTGGTTAATCAACCTATCTCAACCGACACCCCTCAAGATACGGATCAAGGCACCGAAGGTCACAAGTCTACAGCAGGAGAAGGTACTACTCAAGAATAGACGTCTCAAACACCTTCTAGCACTGAAAATGTTGCAACTTAGACACCAAGTACCGAGACACCAAAGGACACTACAGAGGCTAAAGAAACCGACCAAAGTGTTTCCTCTACCAAGCAACCTATCGAGGGTCATCAAGCCTCACAAGCCATTGTCTTAGTTCCATCGGTGAAAGGTAAAGAAAAGAAGATGAAAAAGCATAGTTTTAAAGTCGATTTTTCAAAACCAATAGTGTTGCCCAATGTAGATATATCAAAATTAAAGGGGCAAGCACTCATTGATTTCGGTGAACTATGCAAAGCTAAGGTCGAACAAGAGAAGCAAATGGCGATTCGAAAGAAAAATAAAGTACTTTGGAAGGCGAAAGCACTCTTAATAGATATGCTACCTGAAGCTATAGTGTCAACAGATGTGGCCATCCACATTCAACTGGATGAACTCCTAACAAAGATAGAGACATATGGAGTAGATGCATTGGAATATTTGAGCAAACTAAAAGACAAGGAGCTCACTGCAAAAATGATAGAAGAGGTACAGAAAGCTATAGCTATTGGCAAAGTTAAACGTGTCAAATTTATTGCTGAGTTGACTCCTCAACTCAAGCACATTCATTATTTATTTCAGAAACTCTGTACATTTTCTTTATTCATTAAAGACATCAAAAATAAAACAACAGCAATTGAGAAAGAGATCACCGATCTCTCACATAAGTTGACCACAGAGCCAAATTCAATTCAGAATTTTTATACAAAGCTACAACAGCTCATGGCTCAACAATTGGACCTAAGAAATGAAGAACACAAGATCAAGATGGACATAATGACACTTCAAACGTTATTCCTTCCTCATCTTCCATCCGTCCAAGAACAGATCAACCGAGCCACCTCCTTATCTACTACACAAGAGGGAAGCACTCTAGATGGTTTAATCTCATTATTGGCTGATATTCAAGCACATAATTCTTTAATAGACAGTGTAAAGGATTCCCTCTCTGTCGCTCTCACCGAAGCACGGATCAACTACAAATCCATTTTTGACCAGTTACCTCCACCAAATGGTAATTGTCTTGATGTTTGTCAAAAAGGGGGAGTGATACAGTATTGATACTGATGCTCTGCAAAAAGGATTAGAAAATCTGTTTGATGGCAACACACACAAGAGCACAAGAAACAAACGTTAGTGTTAGCAACAAAAGATTATCCTAAACAGGCATATCAAGAGAGATATTAAGCATGAAATAGAAAGCATATAAACATAGAATAAAATAGCTAATCAAGATGCTCATAGTTGCTCCTCCCTTGTTCCTCTCCTCTCCAAGTCCCAAATGAGTGTAGCTCTCAGCAGCTTTTTGCACTATGGATGCTTATGGAGGATTGAGATTTAATATTAAGCTTCAAATATGAAATGAAAAGCTAAATACTATGCTATTGATGCTAAAATGATTGATTTTACCAAAAAGACAAGATTTTAGTTATGCTATGCTAAATGCTCTCTAAAAATGTCTATAGCCTAAATGCATACAAGTTTTCAGGATCTGGATTATGAAGGAATGGGCTCTATTTATAGGAAAAATGGAGCAATGGATGGCCAGGATTGAAAGGTTTAATCAAGGGTCAAGCTTGAAAGTTGGGGATCCATGTGCACAATTTGCACCAATGAAATGGTGACAAGTGTCAACATAAGATTGGGTTGAGAGAAGAGGTTGGAGGCATTAAATGCCTGAGGAGACCTCATGGTTATCTAGAAGGTAAGGGTCAAGCCTAAATTAGGATTACCCACTGGATTAGGAGTTAATGCAAGGATAAACCTTTGTGCAAATGATTAAGAGATAATCATGGTCAAAGCATTAAAGGCTTGATGAGACCCTTGGGTCGGGTAGAGGTTGAGTCAAAACAAATGTTTTAACCATGTGGGAGGGTTTGAGGTAACCATTAATGGTTATTGGAGACTTTGGGGATTAAGTGGTTGAAGGTTGGAAGCTTTCAAAGGTTATCCAAGACTTTGAGACATTTAGTGGTTGAAGGTTGAAAGCCTTTAATGGTTATCAAAGACTTTTAGGCTTTGAGAAGTGACTCCATTTTTCTTAGGAATGTGACAATAATTAGGGGATGGATTAGGTTAATTAGGAAGGGGTTAGAAGAATCTAGAAGGGGATTAGATTTTGCAAGTGGATTTGGTGGGTGAGGGAAAATAGGATTTTATTAAAATAAAAATTCATTTATTTCAATAAATGTGTGCAAGTTGTATTTGGATAGATATTCAAATAAATATTAATTTATTTAAATGAGAAAAAGGAAGATAAAGCATTAAAATGCTTGAAGACTTTGAGGGGAACCATTAAAGGCTTGAAGACTTTAAGGAAAACCATTAAAGTCTTAAGAAGACTATAGAAGGAAGCCATCAAGTTTGAAGACTTTAAAGCCATCAAGTTTGAATACTTTAAGGGAAACCATTAAAGGTTTCAAGTGGGTGAGGATAAATAGGATTTTAAATAATTAATTTATTTAAAATAGTTGTGCAACTTGCTTTTGTAGGAAAATACAAGTGGGTGGAGGATAAAGGTGATTTAAATAAATTATTTATTTAAAATAATTGTGCAACTTGCATTTGTAGGAAAATGCAAGTGGGTAGAGGATAAAGGTGATTTAAATAAATGATTTATTTATTTAAATGTGAGAGGTGGGATTTTGGGGGTTTTAAATAAATATTAATTTATTTAAATGTGAGAGAAGATTTAATTAAATAAATATGATTTATTTATTTAATTAATGGTCTGAATTTGGTTAAGTGAATTAAATCAAATAAATTGAATAATTTATTTAATTAATAGGAGAATAGAGTTAAGATGAATTAATTAAATATTAATTTAATTAATTATTAATTGATGGTTAAATAATCAAATAAATACTAAGTATTCATTTAATTAAGTGGACAAATTTATGTGACTACATTTGCCCCTCTTTGAGACGGTGCAGTTTATCACGTCGTTTCAAAGAAAGAAAAATAGGTGTGAAGAAATGCCCCATAAAATGTAAATTTAATGGGTGGTATGCCCCCGCGAGAGATGGGCCGAATTTTTATTTTTTTTTTTGAAAAATCGGGCGATCTCTCGAAAAAGATGAAAAGTGGAGGGGATGTAGAATAGAAGAAATTAGAACTAATGATGAAAGAATGGGAGAAAATGGAGTGATTATGAAGAAACAACAAGCCAACGAGTACCCGGAGGTCATGCAAGAGATACATAGCAGATGTAGTGTGTGGTTTGGATTGATGCTATACAATTGATCAAAATTGGTTGGACACTCTGGTGCAATCGGTTTAATTGCCCTGGCAAGTCAAAGCGTGACAGTTGATGTCAGTTGGTCACTTGGACATGATAAAGTCTGAGTAAGTGAATCAAAGTGACCTGATGTGACTTAGACAATTGATGTAATTTCTTGATGAAGTCAAGGTATATGAAGCAAAATACTCGTTGAGACGTAGACAATTGAGGTAATTGTCCGGTGGATTGTGTTTGATTGGTTGATCAATTGATAGTGTGTGCGTGTGATGGATGGTTGTGGGGAATCATGGAAGCCCCGTTGAGACTAGGTCATTGTGATAAATGCCTGATGTAGTCTAGGATTACCATAATCGATTACCTGTTGAGACCCGAAGATACTTGATCAGAGTATCTGTTGATAGTCTCGGTGTGTGGGAGTCGATGTATCTGTGTAGACAGAGTAACTTGCTTGATTTTGTGGATGAGTGAGGATGGGAAGCAATGAAGGGATTAGGATGATGTTGATGATCAAGATAGGGAGGGTGAGGGGGGATTTGATGTTAGATAGAAGATATGGAGGACTTATGACTCATTCCTATGGAAGAAGAGGAAAATAGAGTATGCATTATTATGACTATGTATGCATGATATGCAGCTATTATGAATGTATGGATGGTTGGAATGCAACGAAATGCAGTATATATAGATGAGATGGAATGACGATCCATAGTGCTCTATTTTCATCATTGAGCTTTAAAATGTTGGAAGAGAATACAAGCATCTTGACATAATGATTCAAGATGACCAGAGTATTTCTTACATGGATTTGATATAGCAAGTTAATACAAGCAACTTGATATAAGGGATCAAGTCGACCAGAGTATTGCTTGCGGAACAGACAAGGATTATCTCCTTTCATGCATGACTTGGATCGTCCTCCTTGATCTTAGGCTGATCATATCCTGAGACAAGTGCATACCATACTAAGAAATAAAAACCTTTATCCAAATTGGATGAGGAGGAACCAAAGAATGAGCAGTGTACTTGTAAACAAACAGTATATACATAAAGAATAAAGAATATGGATCCTTGGTAATGGTTCATGCTCATATGGTCGAGGTATACGCTGTAGTCAGCAAGCTGTAATGATCTATGACTGTATTTGGCATAAGATTACGTAGCTTAGTGAACTTCCCACGTAGACACCATTAGTACATGCCCCAGAACTTCATCGGAAATAATGCACAAACGATACAAAACAATGCTGAAAGATCCCGATACAGATAAACAAATGAATTACTCACGAATCAACCAAGCATTTGATAGCTTAACATAATTTTCTTGTCAAAGAAAACGTCACTTTTGTCTTTGTTTTGGTAAGGAAGGATGCATCCTTGTTTTTAAAGACAGTTTCTGATTTGTTGGATGTGGATTGTGTGGTCGATTGATAAATGGTCATTGTGTGAGTACTGTGTTAATGTTGGTTTTGCATCTGCTTGAATGAATATGTACAAGGTGTTGCCATGTTTTTGTGTGATTTTCGATGGGTTTTTCGATGTTTTTGGATTTTGTGTAATAGTTTTTGAATGTTTTTGGATTTTGTGAGTCATTTTTGAATTTTTTTGGATTTTGCGAGACATTTTTGAATGTTTTTGTATTTTGCGAGACATTTTTGAATGTTTTTGTATTTTGCGAGACATTTTTGAATTTTTTTGCCAATGAATCACCAGTAATGTAGAATCCACTTCCATCATCTAGATTGTAAGGGCATTGCCCCCAATTTGGACATGATTTATGAAAAAGCGGGATGCCAGACGCATGAAGTACTTTCTTGGATTACAGATCAAATAACAAGCCATGGTTAGATGGATGGATGTGTGTATGTATGAATGTGATCGCAACGAGCCTGAAAGATACTGGAGCCATTGCCTTTACGAGTGGCGCCTGTTTGCCAGGTTTTCGCCATCGTACTTACCCAAGGTGCCACTGGAGTGGTTGTTCACCGTTTGGATGCATGATTTTTCTTTACTTTTTTGAATGTTTTTGTATTTTCTTTAGGACATTTTTCTGAATGTTTTTGGTATTTTCTTTAGGACATTTTTCTGAATGTTTTTGGTATTTTCTGATATGCAGGGGAGCCTGATGCCTTGTACACCTTAGGTATAAAACCGTTTGAGGTGTATGTTGTTGATTGGATCTGCAAGCAGTTCTCCTTCTGATGTAGCCAACTGATATGCCCCGGACCCGAACACAGCAATGACAACATATGGGCCCAGCCAGTTTGATTCAAACTTGCCCTGATGTTCTCGGTTTGGTTGGTTGCGAGGATTCTCTCATAGAACAAGATCACCTACCTCAAATGTACAAGGTCTAACTCGGTGATTGTAGCCTCTGCTCATGCGTTGCTGATAGGCTTTGAGGTGATTGTATGCAGCTTGTCGTTTCTCATCAAGTAACTCTAAGTCCTGAAGACGGGATACTCTGTAGGCTTCATCATCGATGAGATTGTGCAAGGAAACCCGTAATGATGGTATCTCGACCTCAATAGGCAAGATAGCTTCTGCACCATAGACCAATGAATAAGGAGTTGCACCTGTAGGGGTTCGAATGCTAGTTCGATATGCCCATAGCGCTGGATTCAATTGAACATGCCAATCACGACCGGCATCATTGACTGTCTTCTTTAGGATTCTTAATATGTTTTTATTGGATGCTTCGGCCTGACCATTGCCTTGTGGGTAATAGGGAGTAGAAAAGCGGTGTTGGATATGAAATTTCTCACAAAGTTCACGGACATCCTGATTTTTGAAAGGAAGATCGTTATCTGTGATGATGGACATGGGTACACCATACCGGCAGATGATGTAGTTGAGGATGAATGAGGCGATCTGCTTGCCGATGACTTGGGTAAGTGGAACAGCTTCGATCCACTTTGTGAAATATTCGGTAGCGGTAATAATGAATTTATGGCCATTGGATGAAGATGGATGAATCTTACCCACAAGGTCAAGGCCCCATTGACAAAAAGGCCATGGTGTTGTGATTGGTTGTAGTTCCTGTGCTGGTGCATGTATCAGGTCACCGTGAACTTGACATTTCTTGCATTTCCTGACAAAGTAGTAGGAATCCTTTTCCATAGATGGCCAATAGTATCCAGCTCGCATGATCTTCTTGGCTAGTGATGGACCACTTGAGTGAGTCCCGCAAATTCCTTCATGTACCTCTTCCAAAACCTTTGTTATCTCATCCTGTTCCAAACATCGAAGGAGAGTACCATCAAGACTACGTCGGTATAGGGTTTCGGCAATAATGGTATATCGAGCAGTTTGGTGAATGAAGTTTTTTCGTTGGTTATTTGATTGGTTGGGAGGAAGGGTATGATTGTGAAGATAGGTGTAGAACTCACCATACCATGGGGATTCAGAACCAACAAGGTGACATATCGTTTCAGATTCGGGGATATCATAAGCGGGGATCCAAAGCTGTTCTACCAAGAACTCGTAGCGTGTTGAATTCTGTGGAAGATCTAGTAGAGATGCGATGGTAGCCATGGCGTCAGCAGCTCGATTCTGATCTCTTGGTATCTGCTCAAAAGTGATAGTAGTAAATGATGTCTTTAGAGTGTCCACCATTTGCTTATATGGCATGAGTTTATCATCCTTGGTTTGATATTCATCTATTGCTTGTCGAATGACTAGTTGGGAGTCACCATATACTTGTAGTTCTTGTAATTTCCACTGTACGGCTAACCTGAGTCTTGTGATCAAGGCCTCATACTCTGCTATGTTGTTTGTGCATGGAAATGTGAGCCTGTAAGACTTTGGGATGCTATCACCTTGAGGTGTGATAAACAGAATGCCTGCCCCTGAGCCATGCCTAGTGTATGAACCATCAAAATATAGTTTCCATGGTTGTAATTTTGTGATCATGAATATCTCTTCATCTGGAAAATTGGAAATGAGGGGATGATCGCCTATGAGTGGTGCATCGGCCAACTGATCTGCAATGACCTGCCCTTTGATAGCTTTACGGTCCACATACTCGATGTCAAATTCACTTAGAATCATTACCCATTTGGCCAAGCGACCTGTCAATGCTGCTTTGTTGAGTAAATACTTGAGTGGATCAATCTTTGCGATGAGTTGTACCTTGTGTGTCAACAGATAGTGTCGCAATTTAGTGGCTGCTAAGATTACTGCTAGGCAAGCTCGCTCAATAGGTGTGTAATTGAGTTCATAGCCAACCAGTGTGCGAGAGATGTAGTAAACAGCACACTCTTTGCCTTCTGCATTATGTTGTGCCAATAATACACCTAATGTTGTACTTGTCGCTGAGATATAAAGTAACAACGGTCTACTTGGATCTGGTGGCATCAACAATGGTGGATTCATGAGATAGTCTTTAAGCGTCTGAAATGCTTGTTGGCATCTGGCATCCCACTGAAAGCGGATGTTCTTGTGTAGCAAGTGTGTGAATGGGTGACACTTATCAGCCAATTGTGCAATGAATCTTCGGATGGATTGAAGCCACCCTTGTAATGTCCTTAGCTGACTGATATTCTTTGGAGGTGGCATGTCCATTATTGCCTTAACCTTTGCTGGATCGACCTCAATGCCTTTGCTTGAGACAATGTATCCTAGAAGCTTCCCAGAGGTCACTCCAAAGACACATTTCTTTGGGTTGAGTCGAACATGATATTGTTCCAGTCTATCAAAGATTTGATCTAAGATGTGGAGATGTCCTTCTCTAGTAAGTGATTTTGCTAGTAAGTCATCCACATAATCTTCCATCATAGTATGCATCATGTCATGGAAGATGGTGGTCATTGCTCTTTGATAGGTCGCTCCTGCATTCTTTAGACCAAAAGGCATTACATTCCAGTAGTATGTGCCCCATGGACATGTGAAGGTTGTCTTATGTTGATCTTCGGGTGCGATCTTTATCTGATTGTAGCCGGAAAAGCCATCCATGAGTGAAAGCATCGCATGTCCTGCTATTAGATCCACTATGATGTCGATATTTGGTAGGGGAAAGTCATCCTTAGGACATGCCTTATTCAGATCTCTGAAGTCAGTACAAATGCGGATGCCCCCTTTTGGTTTGCCGACAGGCACAATGTTGGAGATCCATTCTGCATAATCAATTGGCCTAATGAAACCAACATCTAGGAGTTTCTTGAGTTCTGTTTTGACTAGCACTGCAATCTGGGGATGCATCTTACGAAGCTTCTACTTGATAGGTTTGGCTCCTTCTGCGACGGTGAGGTGATGCATGACTAAATCAGGATCAAGCCCAGGCATGTCTGCATATGACCATGCGAAGTTGATCTGACGCTTCTGGAAGAACTCTATAAATTTAGGTTGTTCCTCTGGAGTGAGAAGAGATGCCAGATGTATGATATGAGGATTTTCAGGAGTCCCCACATTGTATTCTTTGGTTTCCTCGATGAGAATCGTTGATCGTTCCTGTTGTGCATTAGCAGGGAGAATGTCAAACCCTTCATCCTCAAGTGCCTCAAAGAGGTTTTCACCGTTGGATACGCTCTTTCTTTTTACTTTTGTGGGATCAAACAGTGCCACAGTGTGGTTTTCACTGGAAGATCCATGTTTCATTGTTATATTTTTGCAGCTGAAAGGTTTGGCATCCGCCCCGAAGTATGTTGCGCTATTAAGTTCAATGGCGAATCCAGCTTTGTGATCCCCGCTTGGTAGATTATCCCGTAATTCCAAAAAGTCAATGATAGCCTCATCATTTTGGAAGAGGTCAAGACATGGAGGATTTGATTGGTTCTATTCGATGAGTTCAGGGTGGATAATGGGCATTACTTCATTGATTAGGTTAAGTGCGCGAGATGTATCAGTGAGGGTTAAGACGTTATGGTGAAGGTCATTAATGGTACTCTCCTTGTCAGAATCAAGCATAGGATGAGACATAGGGTCTGTGGAAGATGTTTCCAGCTCAGGTACCCAAGTGGTCTTTATCTATGCTTCTCCGTAAACAGGGATGTCTTTGCATGGCGGAGGTGGTGATGTGTCTTCCTCATCTGAAGTGTTAAGTTGTACAAAATCAAATTCCCACTCATGTGAGTCGGTCTCTGAATCACTCTCCAGCATCCGATTGCTATACCATACTGGGATGTCTTTGGAGTTAAACACGGCAGGTGTGATTGGTTTATGTATCTTTGTAGTGATCGATGCTGCAGGAACTGTGATGGGGATTAAAGGATTTGTTACTGGAAGTATCAGCAGTGTTGATTTAGTGGCTTCTGTTGGAATGGCTGGTGCCATAGATGTTGTTGTAGGTTTCCATACAGTTGTTGCTACAAATGGTGTTGCTGATGGGATTACTGGTTCGTTTGGTGGGATGAATGATATTGATGACGGTTGCGGTGGGGTTGTGAGCCTCGATGGGGCAGTGGGGATAGTGCTTGATGGTGCTTTGATTATGAAAGGTGTCCTCTTTGTAGTAGGTGGGCAAAATGGTTTGCTGGGTTTTCCTTTGAATTTTAGTTTAGGAAGGATCTCTTTTTCAAAGCCTAGGCCTGTATTACCTTTGGGCTTGAATTCTGGTAGCAGAGGTTCATGTCGTCCTTGTTTGCAGTATCCCAAAGCACTCTGACCATCATATCCCATTCTTTGCATAATGAGGAGGTCTTTGCCATACTGTTCTGTAGGAAGTGTAACTCGCGGTTTATCAGTGGTGATGGGATCTTTATAGATCCAGTCTGCTAGGTCCTCATCTTGTGTCTCTTCCTCTTGACTCTTTCCAAAGATGAATGGCGTCAAGGCACATGCTAGTATGATTAGTGGTTGCTGGAGTAACTGTTGTGGCTTACCATGTGTTCTAGGAGAAGTGGGCATTTGTCCCACACAAAAGAGCTGACTCAAGTTGTATTCTCTAGGACCTTCCTCTGCTACTTTCATCTTAAGCTTTTCTTGCTTGGGTATAGGGGTGTTCGAACTGGCAAGAGAGGCAGGACTTACATATGATGTGGAGGAAATGGCTTCCCTATTATTAGGAACAGTAATTTCTGGTTGATGGCTGATATTATGGCAAAATGCAAAGGGATTTGCATCACCCAGGATTGTGATCTCTGTACCGTTATGTGGGAACTTGATACATTGATGGTAGGTAGATGGAATAGCTTGCATGGCATGTATCCAAGGTCTCCCTAATAATAGATTATATGGCAGAGGAAGGTCCAGAACCTGACAGATGATGTGCTTTACCACAGGGCCCACTCGGATTAGTAGTACCACAGCTCCTTTGGATGAACACTCTGCATCATCATAGGCCTTGATGGTGATCTTCTTGCGAGGATCCACTGATTCTATTGCATATCCCAATGCTGTGACCAACTGTAGTGTACAAATGTTTAGGCCTGCTCCATTATCTATCAAGACTCGCTTGATCCTGTGTTGGTTGATAAAGCCTTCAATGTGTAGCGAAGCATTATGAGGTTGTTGGAAAGAAGAGTTGTCACTTTCAGAAAAAGTGAGACAAGGTGATGACTTTAGATTTCCAACCATGGCTTGAAACTGGTCCGTATTCAGGTTTGCAGGGACTGACGCCTCTTGGAGTGCTTGATCCAAGATTGTTTTATGAGATGGCGATAGGCGCAATAGCTCTAAAATGGATATAAGCACAGGCGTTTTGTCTAATTGTTCCACAAGATTGTACTGCTTTGGGACGGAGGTGGTGTCTTGTGGAGCTGCCTTGATGGTGACCTTGCCACGACGTGTAACAACATTGCAATTTGAGGTGGGATTTTTGAAGGTTATGGTTGCAATTTGTTCACTAGCATCATACAGGTGATTTACAGTATAATTATACTCAGCCTGCGTATAATCAGTGGTATCAGTGCCTCACCTAGAAGTGGAAGGACCCCTTTGATCTTGTGATGGAAGTGGATTCTTGAAGTTCTGATGATCATTATTGGTTGTTTTTGGGTCATGTCCTTCAACTTCAATTTCTCCTCGATCAATAAGATCCTGAATGAGATCTTTCAATCGGTGACAATTACTTGTCTTGTGTCCTCTTCCTTGATGGAACTCACAGTGTTCAATATCTCTCCACCATGCCAGTTTGACCTGAGGCTCATAGTTTGATAGCTTAGGTAGAGTGATAAAATTTTGAGAAATGAGTTGTCGCAACACTGTTTCAATGGGTTCCCCTAAGGGAGTGTATGTGCGTTTTTGTTTTTGCTGACGAGGTCTAGGTTCATCATGAGACGTGATGCGACCTTGATTGGAAGGAACATTTGTGTTATTCTGAGGTGGAGGATTTTGTCCTGCAAATCGAACCACAGGTTGTGCATTTTGGATAGTCCGAGCATCCACAACTCCATCGTTGATGATATTTTTGTTCTTGTTCCAGAAGTTCGGTTTATCGCTATTGAAGCACGGGCGAGGACCATCTTTTGGTTCATTAAAGATTTTGATGAGTCCTTTCTTGATGAGTGCCCATTCACACTTTAAACCCTTGGTGATCATATCATTAAAAGAGTATGTGTCTTTGACATCCAGGTGAAATTCCATTTCTTCGTTTAAGTTGGAAATGAATATTTCCACTAGTTCTCATTCAGGTAACTGAAGAGAACGTCTGCTAGACATTTGGCGTCATCGTTGCAGGAATACTGAGAATAGTTCACCTGGTTTTTGTTTGGTGTTGCACAGATCAGCCATGGTGATGTCGCGTTCAATATTATAAGAGTAATGAGATAGGAACTTCTGGATGAGTTCCTCAAATGTTCTAATGCCACCTGGTAGTCGGGAAAACCATGACGTGGTTGTTCCTCCCAACTTTGGGGAAAAAGGTGCATTAGGTAGGTGTCTTCATATGCCACTTTAAGACAAGCGGAATGAAATTCTCGGACATGATCATGGGGATCCCCCTTTCCTCTATATTTTTCAAATTTGGGTGTTTCGAACCCACGTGGAAAGGGTGGCATATAAAGATTCCTATCAAAAGGATAGGGACAGATGTCATTGAGTGAGAATTGGTTAATCTTGACACCACTATGAAGTTGTTGGGCGAGATTCTCGACTTGTTGCCGCAACATCTCCATTTCATTTGGAGGAGGAGGTGGTGGGTTACCTCGAGGGATGTTATATCTGATGGGATCTCTACGCCCTTCCTCCTCATGGCGACTTTGTGTTTTTGATGCTTGTCTTAATTGGGCAAGATCAAAGTCTGAGGGGAGTTTGGCTCCTTCTTGAGCAAGTCTTAAGAAGTGAGCATCAGCATTGCTCCTGAGTATTTCGTCAAAAAGTCTGTTAAAGAGAGGGTTATGCTGAGCCCTTTCTATTGTTGCAGGAGTGGGAGTACTTGGGTTTTCGTCATCTGCATTTCCTCCAAGTGCTTCTTGAAATTCATTGAGATTTTCCTCTTCTTCTTCTTCTCTTTCTATTTCTCGTTGTCTCGACTGTGATCGGGTTTGAGCCATTTTGTTTGCAAGTTTGTGTTTGAAGTTGATTGAAGATGATGATGAGTTGGTGATGAAATGAAAGATTGATGGTTGGTGATTTGTGTTGTATGGGGATCTCTAGCACTTTAAGGTAGATGTAACCGAAATTCCTTCTTTGAATTGCTTGTTTGTTTGATAAGTTTGGATGTGATAAGGTGTAGAGAAATCTGAGATGTGTTATAGATTTTGACTACCTAGCAATGAGAAGATTCACTCATGAACTAGTTTTAACCTGCGTAGATGTGTCTCTTAGGATGAGCTTATCCTAGATGTAGAAACAATCTAAAAAGTGATGTGATGTGTTTGATTTCAAGCAATATCTAAAAGAGAACTTGGGACAAGAACCTCTTAATGTTTTGAGAGTTGGGACGGATTGATGATGAAGTGATGATGTATGAGTGAGATGATGGATGAAAATGTTTTCAACTTCAATAAAAACTTTGTGTTACAAATGGGACAAACTCTATCTCTTCCCTTTCAGGCGTTGGTGGCACTTCTCGAGCTGCGTTGTAGGTGATACAGATGTTTGGGAAGAAGTTGGGATTAATCTTTCCTCCTTGATTTTTGTGATAACTCAGAGCTCTATATTGCATAAAAGCTCTACGATTCAATGATTCTGAATCAAACTCGTTTGTTTTACCTTGAAGGTATAGACGCATGCGATGTAGAAAGACTATGTGAGACAAAGATTTGTCTATTGAGATAGAAGAAGTTCCTCCTTTTGATCAAAGCCTTTGAGCTTAATGGTCTCCTTTTCAAGTTGATATTCTGATGACACTTCTTCTTTCGCAAGATGTGAAGAATGGTCATAAAATTTGTCTCTTTGTTGTTTGCACTTTGTTTTTGGTATTTTTGTTTGTTTTGACAAATGTTGGATGAATACTTTGTTTTTGGGATTGATTTTCTGATTTTTCTTTGACAAGAAAACAAAGCAAGCACACAAACACAAGAATGTTGCCTCAAAGGCACAAATGAGTATGGGTCTAGATCAACCCAATCCTTGGACTTGTTTTTGACCCTTCCTTTAGATGTATTTTAAGGTGTATTTCCAAAGCCTGAAGTCGGCTCAATTTGCACTTGGTCTTTAAAACGAACACACTTCAAACACTTTTTATCCCTAAGGTCAAATGGCCAGATGTGATAAATTTAGCCCACATCTTGATATTTCTTCGACTTTGGTACTACATACCTTATGAATCCCGCCTTGGCAGGTAAGGATGTGATATACTAAGTCTTGCACGAGCATAACAAATAGATGATCCCTATGATGGGGGAGTCACCACTTTCATCAAGCCACAAGTGACTTTTCAAAAAGCTATGTTTCTACTCAAGGAAATATGTATGGTGAGTATCTTGGGAGCAAAACCATCTATGCTCTTGCACTAAATTATATCTCAAATATCCTCAATCAATAGAACGGGTGGGCTACTACTTAAAAGTGTTTAGTCATGTTCGATGTTTTTGGACATAAGTTCATTCTGCAGTGACTCACTTAAGAGCCTTGTAACTGGTGGTGGGGCCCATTTGTCCTTTCGGCCAGTTACACTGTAGGAACAGCTATACCCAAGGCTACAGCTTTCGCTCTCACCTGATTTCTATAGCAGCTCGAAGGATTTACCGCTCAAGGTCCTTCCCAAGAGTGATGTGTCTCTTGGCAGGCCTCTCTTAAAAAGATAAAATTTTGAGTGTTACTAACACTTTTCTCTTGCACCTAGGACCACGAAAGCCAAGGGAGAGGATAGTGTGTGTTAGAAGTAGGACCACTCGACCAACTCTTTGCACAAGTGTGCCAAGCATGAAAAACACTTGTTCTTTTTAATCTATCATTGCAATGTGATCTAACTATTTGGAGATGTTGCTACAACAATCATGGTGTTCTTTTTAATTTTCAAAGGCAATTGTTTGAGTAAACTAGAATTTGAAACTCCTGGTCAACTTAATGAAAAATACGTTTGCATGAAGTAAAATTGCTTTAAAAATGAGACAAGTTGATTGTGAATTTTATTTGCACCAAAAATGGAAGTGTGGATTGTGAGTTTTATCTTGATGCAAGAAATAAAATTTGCCTTGTTGATTTTAAGCACCAAAACGAAGTTTGTTTCCTAACTTGCAAAAAAAAAAAAAAAGTTGTTTTTGTGTAAGTTTGTGGTTCTTTTTACCTTGGAACAATGAAATTCTTTTTAAGAGCCCCAAACAAATGTGTGATTCTTTTTTTAAAAGCCCAAATTTGAAATGTGAAGTTAATTTTAAACCAAAATAAAAAGTGAATTCATTTTTAAAACCAACTTCAAAAAAACAAGTTAGTAAAAAAATATAAATCTACTTTTTAATCTAATTTAAATCTGCACGAAAGAGAAAAATAGTTAGTAAAATCCGCCTATTTGGTGGGCTTCTACAAGCCTAATTTTTTTTTTTTTGGTTACAAGGTGATTTGTACAACGTTTTGTTACAATAGCGCTAGTCTGTATTTGAACAGAGGCACTATTTAACACAAACTCACTAAAAGAAAGGGAAAGACAGAGAAGGAAAAAGCACTGAAACAGGGTGAATAGCGCCAAAATAATGTCAAATGCACCAAAACAGTGTCAAAAGCGCAACCTGTGTGACATTTTCAACATTCAAACATGTTATTGGTTAAAAAAAAAAAAAAAAAGTTGATCTTTTTGGTATTTGGATTCACGTCGGGTTCACCAAATGATGCTCTACAAAAAGGATTAGAAAATTTGTTTGATGGCAACACACACAAGAGCACAAGAAACAAAGGTTAGTGTTAGCAACAAAAGATTATCCTAAATAGGCATATCAAGAGAGATATTAAGCATGAAATAGAAAGCATATAAACATAGAATAAAATAGCTAATCAAGATGCTCATAGTTGCTCCTCCCTTGTTCTTCTCCTCTCCAAGTCCCAAATGAGTGTAGCTCTCAGCAGCTTTTTGCACTATGGATGCTTATGGAGGATTGAGATTTAATATTAAGCTTCAAATATGAAATGAAAAGCTAAATACTATGCTATTGATGCTAAAATGATTGATTTTACCAAAAAGACAAGATTTTAGTTATGCTATGCTAAATGCTCTCTAAAAATGTCTATAGCCTAAATGCATACAAGTTTTCAGAATCTGGATTATGAAGGAATGGGCTCTATTTATAGGAAAAATGGAGCAATGGATGGCCAGGATTGAAAGGTTTAATCAAGGGTCAAGCTTGAAAGTTGGGGATCCATGTGCACAATTTGCACCAATGAAATGGTGACAAGTGTCAACATAAGATTGGGTTGAGAGAAGAGGTTGGAGGCATTAAATGCTTGAGGAGACCTCATGGTTATCTAGAAGGTAAGGGTCAAGCCTAAATTAGGATTACCCACTGGATTAGGAGTTAATGCAAGGATAAACCTTTGTGCAAATGATTAAGAGATAATCATGGTCAAAGCATTAAAGGCTTGATGAGACTCTTGGGTTGGGTAGAGGTTGAGTCAAAACAAATGTTTTAACCATGTGGGAGGGTTTGAGGTAACCATTAATGGTTATTGGAGACTTTGGGGATTAAGTGGTTGAAGGTTGGAAGCTTTCAAAGGTTATCCAAGACTTTGAGACATTTAGTGGTTGAAGGTTGAAAGCCTTTAATGGTTATCAAAGACTTTTAGGCTTTGAGAAGTGACTCCATTTTTCTTAGGAATGTGACAATAATTAGGGGATGGATTAGGTTAATTAGGAAGGGGTTAGAAGAATCTAGAAGGGGATTAGATTTTGCAAGTGGATTTGGTGGGTGAGGGAAAATAGGATTTTATTAAAATAAAAATTCATTTATTTCAATAAATGTGTGCAAGTTGTATTTGGATAGATATTCAAATAAATATTAATTTATTTAAATGAGAAAAAGGAAGATAAAGCATTAAAATGCTTGAAGACTTTGAGGGGAACCATTAAAGGCTTGAAGACTTTAAGGAAAACCATTAAAGTCTTAAGAAGACTATAGAAGGAAGCCATCAAGTTTGAAGACTTTAAAGCCATCAAGTTTGAATACTTTAAGGGAAACCATTAAAGGTTTCAAGTGGGTGAGGATAAATAGGATTTTAAATAAATAATTTATTTAAAATAGTTGTGCAACTTGCTTTTGTAGGAAAATACAAGTGGGTGGAGGATAAAGGTGATTTAAATAAATTATTTATTTAAAATAATTGTGCAACTTGCATTTGTAGGAAAATGCAAGTGGGTAGAGGATAAAGGTGATTTAAATAAATGATTTATTTATTTAAATGTGAGAGGTGGGATTTGGGGGGTTTTAAATAAATATTAATTTATTTAAATGTGAGAGAAGATTTAATTAAATAAATATGATTTATTTATTTAATTAATGGTCTGAATTTGGTTAAGTGAATTAAATCAAATAAATTGAATAATTTATTTAATTAATAGGAGAATAGGGTTAAGATGAATTAATTAAATATTAATTTAATTAATTATTAATTGATGGTTAAATAATCAAATAAATACTAAGTATTCATTTAATTAAGTGGACAGATTTATGTGACTACAGATGCAGTATTAAGGGAGTGATATAGTATTCAAAGTATCAAACAAAAGGAGTGTACTATACAGGGGGAGTATACCGAGTAGAGTAAGCAGAGTATCCAAGTGCAGTGAACAGAGCAGTAAATAGTAACAAGCACAACACACAAAACATTGATCACCGAACATGCAAAATCAGAGTTTTGTACAGTATATTGATAAAGGGAGTATATCTGGAATTATTGCTTTATCGACTATTGTATATGTTGTCAGTATAGTCAAATTTTGCAAGTATATAGATTATTGAGTTATAACTTTGAAAGTAGTTTTTGTCAAACATCTCAACTAATGTCAAAAGGGGAGATTGTTACTACTTATCAAGTTTCTATTAGTTTTGTGTTCAAAGTTATTCTATATACTCTAGTCGGTTATCTCTACTGAGATATTTAGTCGGTATGAACAGTCCAGTCGGTTATAGAAGAAAGTAGTCTTAGAGTGTAGTATACACCAAGTTTTCTACCGAGTATCATTCCATGTCTACTAAGCAGCAAAGATGACACACCGAGTTGTTATACACTGAGTGAAACGTGTTACCAAATTCATTGAACCTGGACATACATATGAAAACATGTTACAAGATCGAGGTACATAGAACCGTTATCACATTGGAAATTGCACTTAAAGATTGTGTATGATTTTGAGGTCATCTAGCCAATGAAATATTTTGCATGGTTATTCATTTGAGAAATCATGTTTGTAAGATTGAAGCAATGAATGGATCATCGTTATAAGAAATCTATTTATACAACATGGATTAAGATTAGAAATATACATGTAGCATGACAGAAAGGAAGATATAGAAATATATGAAGCAAGACATGTGAAAGCACTAAGTGTTATGACTGTTACAGAGACACAGAGGTCACCGGGAAGGATTTCAGAGAACAGTCAAATAACAGAGTAAATAGAAGGGTTTACCAAGTTACTATATGGGTTACCGAGGTATGCTATAAGCAAGGTAATCTTATTCTGAGCACATAGAATCTGCTATAACATTCCAGATGTAAAGTTGTAGATATTTGTAATGATTTTATTGTAATATTTTGAAGTTGTAAGAGAAACCTTTAATAGGGTAAAAGACTCTAATCAAGTCTATAAATTGTAAAGCCTCTAACCAGGTGCAGCATTTAGTTTAAGTGTTGTAAAATCCTTTAGCAAGGTAGATCTAATAGATCTTGATACTCCTAATAGGGTAAGCTATCAGAAATAGCTAAACATCTAGCTCTAACCGAGCAACCTTTATTATTGTAGTAGTGAAGTTGTGGGTGCCATCCCCATCGCAGTTTTTCTCTCTAACCAAGAGTTTCTGCGTAACCAAAATATATGTGTTATGGAGTGAATCATGTATGATTGTTATCTATCTGTTTTAGCTTTGTATTATGTTACTGCACTATTTAGTTTATGCATAACAGTAAATTTATTGTTGAAGAAAAGTTTTTGAGTACTGATTCACCCCCCCCCTCTCAGTACATTAGCTTTCCATATTGGGCCTAACATCATTGCTATTAGCTTTTATTTTGGGGGGTTTTATAGGGTGAATTTTATTTATTTTTCTATCAATGATGAAAAACCTAGCTGGGACTACAAAGGATGGCTTGGCGAAGAACCGTTCAATAAAAATAGTGCATTTTATTGATATGAACAAGAATACATCATGGTTTCATTGTCCTTGTGTCTGGACATCTTACATTCTCATTATTTTCATTATTTTGGCTACAATCTAGGAACTGCATGGACTATTGTTAGTCTCGTTCATTTTTAGTTCCTGCCATGGGATACTATAGCAATCATTATGTTTTTAAATGGCTTAAATAGTTATTAATCACTATCCTTCCCAACCAATCAATTTTTAAGAATTTTCAAACTAGAATAAGTTTTTTATCTTTTCAAAAGTTAACATGCAAAATTTTTAGTAAAAGTTATTTAAAAACTGATTCATTTGTCATATGATTCGTCTATACTATTTTCAATAGGCATAAAATTTAATTTTTGTCAACAAAAAATACAAAATAATTACATCAACAAATGTCAAATCATCTTTTAACTTCAATTTATTTTACTATTATGCATAGAACATATAGTACATCATTTATTATTACTAGTGACATCATGTCACATTAACAATAGATTTTTATAAAAAAAACATATTTTTATACATATATAAGTATTATTAAAATATTGAGGGACATTATGTCACATCTAGAATTTATTTTTTCATTTTTTAAAACTTTAAATTTACATATTGATGTTTGTGCTGGGCTCCACAAATGATTTAGCTTTAAGAAGGTTATTTTCATTAACATATTATTATTGTCTTATTTTTTTATTTTTATTTTTTATAAAAGTGGATTTACCACTAAATTGTATTAATATTTTAATTTTTTACATGGTGTCTAGTTCAACGAGCACTGGAGGGAAAGAGTCAGTAAGAAAACCCTCCAATATTGCTCCAAAAAACTTAAGGCCTACCTACCCATTACAAAGAGGCCTCCTGGGCATAATCCAAAATACCCCTCCCCATATTACATAGCATTTCCATTAGATACAAAAGAAGTTGCCATAAAAGGCATACAAAAAGATATCTGATGCATAATCATCCTTTCAGCTCACTGTGAAGAACACTGCAACAATGGAATAGAAGAACAACTGCCAATTACAACTTTAGAACAACAAAAAAATGAACATCCTCGAACCACCCCTGGCTACACAGAACAATTCTCCAATCCATTTATTAGCATAAAACTCAAGAAAATAAATGAAACCGCTATAAGTGAGCATGCCATAATAAAAACCATGATCTGACAGAGAATAACCCAAATAAGAAGGAGAGCAGGATGCTAAAACCCCGATGGAATCAACAAAAGGCCGAGCCAAAAGATTAACCATAAGAAGAACCAAGCATACAAAAGAAAAACAAGAAACCACTGCATATACCACAACACCTGCAGTTTCCAAGATTCAAAACTCAACCACCACCATCCAAGCCTCAAGAAAATCATTTGAATGAAGCAGATTACACTCCCACCCAAAATCCTCATCTTAGAATGTATGAGAATGACAACCCCCAAAAGGAAAGAAGCACCAATGGGAAGGAATACTAAGATCAGAGATATAACAAACTCATATATATCACAAACCAAATGAAATAAGACATCATAACAAATATAACGTGAAGCGATGCTCGAAATCTCACAAAAGCTGAGATAAACAACTCGCACAATCATAATTACCAAGCCAATGATCCAAAGAAATGATCAGCAACCGAGATAAAGAGCACAGACATTCATAATTAACAAAACCAATCTCCCAGGATACGATCCACAATAATAAGGCCAATGAACAATAATGATTGCAACAGTACCGAATGGAAAAAATAAATAGATCACGCATGATAAACAATCAAATACCAATAAGCAACCAGAGAAACCTAATCCAAATGTCAAAGGAATCATGAAAGAGACATACCGCATAGATAAACTTCATCAGCACCACCCTTCATAGAGAAAACACTTGGTATGTATGACATCAGCAAAAATGTTACCACAAGATAAACAAGTGGACAACACCCTCCCTAATGTAACACATACAAGTATATCCACAACAAAAAGGGTGCATGATAAAAGTATCAGACCATCAAATTTCTGAAAGGACACCACCAATCCTAATGATTAAACCAAACCATCTAAGCTCAAATTTCACACCTACAAGACCAAGAAAACACATGTCAAACCAATTCAAAATTGAAAAGCACCCCCTTGCCCATGAATCAACAGAATAAGCAAGAAATGTCTACCAAGCAAAGCTAGTATAAAATGCTTATGCAAGAAGAGGGAATATCCGTGGGGAAGACCTCCAAATACTCCAAGCACTCGATTGCTACCTTGTTAGCAAAAAAATCAGCAATAAAATTAATTTCCCTATAACAATGAGAGATAGTAAAGGAACTTAAAAACTTTAATTGAGAAAGAATTCAATCTAAAAGGTATTGTAACTTCCAGGAGGCACATTTCTTATTGGAAACCAAATGAAAAGCCACCATGGAATCCCCTTCAATTACAATATCCTTAATGTTCATAGAAATAGCTAAATCCAGACCCAATGATAAAGGATGGAATTCTGCAGAATTGTTAGAACCAAAACCAATATATTTACAAGCAGCCTTGACAATTTTTGAATTATGATAAAAAATGACAACTCCAATCCCAGATTTGCCCGGGTTGCCCTTGGTAGACCCATCAAAATTTAATTTGAAAGAGAATTGCAGAGGAGGGGACCATTTAGCAAGCCTACGCTTGACAACAGAAGATAAACCTAATGATATAGCCCCATGAGAGGGAAAGACTTGAAGAGCCTCCCAATTCCATATCACCCAATTATCCTAGTGAGAAAAGGAACACAAATGATCCAATTTTTTATAAATAAAGGAGAGCACCACATCAGAAATGGAATATTAAATCATGCCTATCACATCCACCAAGGAAGCAGATTTGTGTTTGAAAATCCTATAATTCCTCTCAAGCCAGATATTCCAAATATCAATAGACAGAGCAACAATCCAAAGATAGGAATAGAATGAAGTTGGATACAACAAAGGCCAAGCCATGAATTGAGATAATAAATTAGGACAAATAGCAGATGTCCATCCAAGCTACCAAACAACCAATACCAACAATCTGAAGCAAAAGGACAATGTAAAAACACATGATCCAAAGATTCCATGAAGAAGCCACAAAACACACAAGGAAACACAGTTGTAATCCCAAGTCTATCTAATCTCATCCCCATAAGAACTCTATCTTGTATTGCTAACCAGGCAAAAGAACCAGCTTTAGGAAGACAAGCCAATGCCAAAAGAGCTGAGAAGGCCAAGAGGAGAAAGAAGAGGGATGAGACAAAGCCTTATATCCCTCCCTTACTATATAAGAACCTGATACATTCTTAGTCCAAATCAAATCATCCTCCATGTCCTGAAATACTAGCAATCTCTTCTTAAGCTCCTACACATAAGCATCTTTAAGTTCTCGGTCTACCAACACAGAATCAATATATTTCCAACGAAAAACATGATAGGGACCAGAAACATCAACATAACAGTAATCGGCAACAAACACACCCCAATGATCTTTGAGGATATCTAATAAAGGGGACCAATCCTGAATGCTAGTCATAGTAGCATGGCCATTCCAAACTTTATCCCAAAATCGAGCCTTTCTCCCATTATGAATTACCCAAGAAAGATGGGGAAGAATAACCAATCTACAACTAGTAATAAAATTCCAAAAAACTGACCCTTTTGGAAGAGATGAAGTTGTGAATAACCACTCTCTAGGAGCCCCCCTCAAATACTTAGCAAACATAAGAGAAGACCATTTACTTGAGGGGTCCTTATAGAGATTCCAGACTACCTTCACCCCCAAAGCTTTATTCTGAATAACTAAATCTCTAATACCCGAACCCCCTAACTCCTTAGGAAGACAAACCTTATCCCAGGCCAAGAGAGGGATCTTCTTCTTGCCTCCAATATTATCATTCCAAAGAAAGGATCTTAAAGATGACTTAAGCTCATGAACAACCATGGGATGAGTTTTCAAAACAGACATCAAATAAATAGGAATAGCATTAAGAACTGACTTGATCAGAAGAATCTTACCAGATAAAGTAAGCCATTTATGATTCCAAGAAGAAATTTTGGAAGACACCGCATGAACCACCTTGTCCCAAAACATTCTTATCTAAACCAACAAAAAAGGGGATGCCTAAATACTTACAAGGAAAGGATCCCACCTCAAAACCCTAAAATTGAGTCAACCTATTACGTACTAAAGGGGAAACATTCAGAAAAAAAAAATCTTAGATTTGGAGCTATTAACTTTCTGCCCAAAATTTAGAAGAGTAGTCTGCAATAATTTTCTTGATGACTTTAGCCTCTACCAATGAGGCTGAACCAAACAAAAGAGTATCATCTGCAAAAAGAAAATGGGATTGGGATATTAGATAACCGTCAATCTTAATTCTTTTCCAAATTCCTGATGATCTAGCAGCATAAATAGCCCTACTAAAAGCCTTAGCTAAAAGAATAAACAGAAAAGGGGACAAAGGATCACTTTGCCTAACACCTCGAGAGGAAGTGAAAAAACCAGAAGGGGAACCATTAAGTAATAGTGAAAATCAAGCAGAAGAGATGCAGGAAAAAACCCATTTAACCCAACTATGAGAAAAAACAAAATGATTCAAAACAAAAACTAATGAGTGCCAATCCACCCGATCATAAGCTTTAAGCATATCAAGTTTAAGAATCATAGTAGGAGTCTTCTGTAAAGAGATGGAATGCAAAATCTCATGTGCAACAATAGTACCCTCTGAAGCTTCTCTCTCAAGTACAAAACCACCCTGATCAATAGAAATAATCTTAGGAATGAGTTTATCCAGCCTAATTGAAATTGCCTTGGTGATGATTTTGTACAAGGTGTTACATAAAGCAATTGGACGAAAATTAGAAAAAAAAAGTTAGGATTCTCCACCTTAGGGATAATAGCAATAAGAGTTGTATTAATATCTTTCATTATGGTTCTATTACGCCTAGACTCCTCAAGAGCTAATAGGACATCATTTCCCACAAAATCCCAACATTTTTGAAAAAACAAAGCAGTGAACCCATCAGGCCCCGGAGCCCTCTCCGGGGAAATGGAAAAGACCACCTCTCTTAACTCAAGACTGGTAAAAGGAGCCATAAGAATCTTATTGTCTTTTTTTTTTATTATAACTTTCATATATAATTATTGTAACTTTAATTCTTAATTAATAAATAAAACTGACACTCAGTTTTTTAATAAACGAACAATTTTTTTTCTTTCCACTTTTAACCATGCTTGCTCTCCAAGTGCATTAGAAATTATTAATCGATCATTCACCTCCTCCTAAGAGTAATTGATCGCCTTTTTGAAAGTTTAAATTAGATAAATTTATTGTATTAAACAAATGTAATATATATTTTATAAATTAATATAATATACATTCATTCATATAATTATAATTATAGGGTAATGTAGTCTAAATTTAATTGATAGACTCTAATGGGATTTTGGATGTATAATGTCAACAAATCTTGCTTGACAAAATCTACTTCTTAGATATTATATTAAATAATTCAAGCTTGATAAAATCAGTTTTCAAGATAGGAGATTATAGTAATATAATATGCATTCATTCATTATAAATAGTATTTTTACTTAATTTCATGTCTTTCAATCAACCATTCTTTAATTTTATATTACTATACTTACATTTGTATGGTTATTTTAAAATGTAAGAAAATGTATAATAGTTTTAATAGTAAAAGAATAGAAGAATGGTTAGAAGTAAATTTTAGGTGAAATTAAATTTCATGTAAAAATCAAATTTAATGTATATTATATAGTAGAAAAATTATTATTTTTTATATGAATGGTTTAATAAATTTAAATTATTTTTATTTTAAACTTAGAAAGATAAGTGTAAGCTAATACTTCTTTGATTAAGAATTTGAGATTCAGAAAAATTTATTCAATCAATGTCATTTGAGCTATGATTCTAGCCTCATTCTTATAAGAATAGAGGTAAAATTTAATTGTTAGTAGACTCGTTTAAAACCATTCAACTTTATTAAAATTTTAAAGACTTTTGAAAAAATAATTGTTTTTACTTATCTAGATAACAAATTACAAAATTCTTATTCTAAAAATCAAGGAAACTTATTTATAAATTCATAACTAAAATTGGATTATAAATTTAAAATCACTTTAAAGTGAAAGTTAGCAAATAAATTTTCAAAATTTATCGTACCTAATTTTTTAGATAATCCTCCTCTAACTTGTCTATGATTACATGTATGTTTTTCTTTCATTATTTTTATCTTTGAAATAAATATATTTTGAATTTTGAATTATTAATAAATGTATACAATAATGTCCTCACCTAATATTAGCTATGCCTCTATTTTCACTATGAAAAACTAAATATTTTAAATTTATAAATAAACTAAATATTTATATTTTAGAGTAAATCTACTATAATCATGCTTCAATGCTATGCCTTTTTTATTGAATTGAGCAAAGAAAACAATTTCATTATGGGAGGCAACCAAACAACTACCAATATGCACGAATAAAACAATAGCCTAAACATCCCAAAAGATTAACAAATTCTACTTCATGCAATAACATATATGCTTATCTCTACCTCTCTATCCCTCTATGATAGTACCACATATCTCTCTCCCTCTCCCTCTGTATCTATCAATCTTCTTATCTATATGATAGTACCACATATTTTTATATTTTTCTCTCCCTCTACCTCTCTCTATCTATTTCTCTCTCTCTTCCTCTCCCCCTCTATCTTCATCTCTACTTTTATCTACTCTAAACTAATGGCAAGAACATGATGCTTTGTGTCTCTTGTCTTATAAGTGGCCATTTTAACTATTTTAAATTTTGTTTTTCATTGGTTAGCTATAGTTCTTTGGGTTTCCAAATAAATGTTGGAGAATAGGGTACAACTTGAAATTTGATTTTATATGGTAGATAGTGCTCTCACAATTGCTTGAGAATTAGTTGTTTATTTTGGGGTTTATGAGATTCAATTAAATATTTATTATTATATTTTTATTAGTAACTTTATTATTAATATATATCTTAATCTATATTATTATATTTTTATTATTTTATTGTTAACATATATTTTAATATATTAAATTAATGTGGATGTAATAATATTTTGACAAAAAAACATGAAAAATATTATGATCTATATTTTATTTTACTTTTTATTTTTGTTATGATTTGAAAAAAAATTAATTAGCATGAAAATTTATTAGAATTCAATTTAATATTAAGATTAAAATTGTAGTACCCCTGCCCTAATCAATTTTTAATCTCATTTTTATCTTAGTTAGTTTATCATAATATAATGATTATAGTCAGATGTATTGATTTAGTGCATATCTATTAATGTGTTTTCGCACTAGTTGTATGCAAGTTGTTTAGTGTTCCTATTTCATGGTATTAAAATCAGGCTAATGCTTTCATTAAGTTTATATATGTATGCATGTATGACTCTTGGTTGTAGGAGATTTCAGGTACCACGCCGCATGAGTGCGAGATTTGTCTTCACCTAGATTTGCAGGTTTGAGAGTACCTCTTTAATCCTTAGAGTTGGATTAGGTGGTCGTAAGACCCTAGTTGACCATAGTTGTGCTCAAGTAAGCATCGTCAGTCGTCGTCGGTATTTCCTCTTTGTTTGGGTTTGCGAGTCGTCTGTCTAGATGACCTTCTTGGTTTGCGTGTTTGGTGTGTATGGTTAAATTGATTAATTAGTCCTTAGTATTTAATTTGATTAAATATGTGTTTGTGCATTAAAGATTAATGGACTAAATTAAACATGATTTCTTTATGTGATTTATCGTTAATCTGAATTGCTCGATTTAAATTGGGAGCAAGTTCAATTAAATGGTTAAATTTAAATATTAAATATATTATGTTTATGCCTACGAAAAGAAAGATTTAATTTTAATTGAAATAGAAAGGTTAAATTGAATTAATTGAGAAAATCAATTTTGAATTGAAAAGCAATTTAATTTGTTGATATAGTTGGAAAATAGTAATTTTTGGGGAATTATTTTAAACAAAAAATTTAATTCCAAAAATGAAATTTTTGGTCAACCTTTCCCATATAACCTAGACTTTTGGAAAATATGGGGAATGGAATTTCTTTTGAAAAAAAAAGGTTTTTGGAAAGAAAAAAAATTTGGATGTAATTTGGGGGTTTTGGATGGGGAAGGATTCCTTGAGCTGCAAATTGGGGCTCTTCAACAGATCTTGCCAGGAATGCGAGATAAGGTAGGATTCAGATCCATCTCTTTGATTTCTGGTTGTATTGTTCTTGCTTTTTCAAAACCAAATATTGGATATCAATTGCAAATGGTTGTTCATGAGGAACTCTTGTTTAAATCTCCATTGGGTGTTCCCAAATTCAAATTCTACTTTAGAAATTAGATGTAGTTGGAAAGAATGGTTGAATTATTGAGTTTAAATGCCCCATTTTGCCCAAGTATGGGTTTTTTGTTGAAGAAATTATTTATGGTTTGATATTCTTCAAATTGTTTGGGGATTTGAAACTTTATTCTTGCTGGGAAAATTCTCATTTTAAGTTTTTATGAAGCTATGTGTTTTAAAAAAAAATAAAAAATGAGGTTTTGGTTTTAAAATAAATTTTTTTTAGTCTCTGAGAGACTGGTTTTTTTTCAGACTGTGTTTTACACAGTAATCTTTAAAAAAAATATATGTGGAAACCCCAACCACGTGGGAGAGTACCCCACCACGTGGAGGGGTGCTGTGTGTCCATTGGGCAACAACGCTTCCCATGGAGGCTGCGTGCTCCCTTTGGGAACAGCAGCGCTCCCATGGGGGTTGTGTGCTCCCATTGGGCATCAGCATGAGCTCCCAAGGGGGGGGGGGCAGGTGGGGGTCCACGTGGGTACCCTCCTCCATATAAATGTTGTTGTTTTTTAGTTTTTAAAAAATGTTTTTTTTTTATGTATTTTTTTTTAATTCAAAAAAAAAAAAAAAATTTAATATTATTTAATGTTAATTTTTAATTAAGTTGTTGATGATGATTAATATTTTAGTTAAGTTTTCATTTAGGATTAAATGTTCATTTGATAATAAATTATCATTAATTTGTTATTAATCAATTGTATGATGGAAAATATACATTTATTAATACTCAAATTCTATTTTTTTATTATTAATGAGTATTTTTCTAAATTAAATACTTGATTGTTAATATTGGGTTTTAATTATTAATTTGTTATATTTTAGTAATCTTGGATTAATAAATATATACATTAATTAATAGTTAATTTGGGTATTTGTCTTATTGAGGAAGAATAATATTTTAATTGGAAATTGTTGAAATAAATATATTTATTAATTGACTATTTTTAAATAATATTTTATTCAAGAACATATCATTTGAGTAATTGAGAAGTAAATGAAATATTTTATCATGGGAAATTTTTAATAATGTGTCGTTTGGAATGTTGGCGAGTTAATGGTATTCTCAATTTGTAAAATTAATGGTATAGTTATAATCTTCCTTTGTTTTGAGACATAGGCGAATGGACCATTGAAAATTGTGGTATTGTACTCACCTGGTAACAATGATTTTTCTGTCAATGCATTTTGAAAACTTAGATCAATCAGAGAATTGGATCAACTTTTATGTTTAAATTAATATGGGAAAATATTGTCTTTTCCAGTTATTGCCTATGCGAGTTTAATTTTCTGTATTCGCTTTTGCTTAAGTAATGGCAAGTTTTGATTTATTCTATTGGACCCTATCATATGGATTGTTTTGGGTACCTGCTCTAGTCCTCGGTTATGAGTTTGACTATTGTTTTGTAGGTGTGTCGTAATTGGTCATAACCTTTATATGGGTGTCGAATGATGATTCGTGGTTGACCATAGTTGGTCAGGTCTTTGGTTAGAGTACCGTCAGTAAGTGTACCTCTTTTGAGTCGAGTTTGATTAGATGGTTGTTCCCTCCTTTTTGAACTCCGTTCGTCTGACCATGTGTATTCCTTGGTTTTTTGAGTTCGTCTGAGTATAGTCTAGTGTCGTATGGGAAAGTGGCTTTCGATTGGGGGTCACGCCCAAAGTGGTTTCTAGGTAACCCATCGAAAGTGAGTCTAATAAGTGATAACCTAACAGTAGATTAGGATGTTAATCTCTAGTAAGATAATTGTGCCTCACACATGGGACGAGTGCTAACATAGACTCGACATGCTATGAGAAGGCCTGAAATGGCAAACCATCATCCTTGTCTTCATGAAAGGATGTGTGGGTCCACATGAGGCTTGGATGGGCCGGAGGTTCAGATTAGGTTGCCAGGGTAACCAGTGTATGGGGTCGGGACCTATGAAGACCTGCCATGGAAACCATACCAGGTTGTGTGATGACACTTGTCCCTACATTCGCTAGTGTGTTGTCGTATGGTCTTGATAGGAGCACCTTTTGTAGAGTCGTCCTGTGATTTATGCCCTTGTGAGTATCGGTTTCATGTTAGACCTTGGGTAGTGATGACTCAGTTTTGTGAATGCTCAAATGGACCTTTGTATTAGCTTTGATTATGTTCAGCTGGATCCTTTTCTTTTCAGGGATCGATTATGTATTTATTGACCGATGCGGTCGTTTGTATATTGATTATGTTTCGCCTTGATGGCCGGATTGTAATGGTGCAACCTCATGTATTCTTAACTTTATTAATTATCAGAGGGGTCTTGCAGTTGAGCAGACCCGGAGATGTAGCCCTTTAGGGGTGAACTCCGAGATCATCTTGGTGTTATGTGATGCTTTTATTTCTTATATTTCATGTTTAGTGTTAGCATGTATGAATGCCATTTTGATCGAATGCATAAGTGGTTTAGATGAGATTTACCGTAGATGCATGTATGCAATCGTCTTGTAAAAATGCAATAAATTGGAATATGAAAGAATGCAACTTAGAGTAATGGAATCTATTCAGTTGTGGTTAAGGAAATTAAATATGCATAAAAAGATCTCATATGTTTATGATAAAATTCTAGTGTGTTAGAATAGTAGATGTATGGCTTATATTTTAATGAAAAGCTTGAATGTAAAGTATGAATGAATCATAATGGATAAACGTTAGCATGCGATTTATATTTCCATCTTTTGAAAGTAATTATCCTTATTTAAGTATTATCTCGTTATAAGATAATCAACTTATTGGATTAATTGTGTGAGTTAAGTGAATTGTGAAATTTGAGTAATCATGTTGGGAAACTCTGTAGGTGTTAGTTGTTGTCTTCCGCTATGTAATCTGAATCTTTGATATCTTGTTGTATGTTAATGTTGTGTTAATTTAAAAAAAAATTATTGCACTCTATTCTTGTGTTTTGCCTTAATCCCTTCGGGGTTTCCTAGCGGGGCATTACAAAAATTCTCAATCTCGTTATTCTTATTCATAATTATGGCTAAAGAAATGGGGAGGGCTTTCAAGAGTCACAATGATAGTAGTGATTGGAGGGGAATCAAAGTGGTCGGAGAACTTGACCCAATAACACACGCACAATTTGTCGATGATAATATACTATTTGGGGAAGCTAATATGCGAGAAGTTGAAAACATTAAAAAAGCATTGGAGTACACAAGCATATCAAGGTAAATCATGATTAAAGACAAATCAACAATATACTTTTTCAATACAAAAAAGGCTTCACAGAGAAGAATTACAAATCTCTTAGGCTCTCCAACCACAACATTACCTATGAAGCATCTTGGAGAGCCGATATTTGGTGGAGCTTGTAGATCAACTCGTTGGGAAGAAGTTGTGGAGAGAGGTTTAAATAAAACTATAGAATGGAAAGATGAATGGCTTACACTTGCACGCAAAATTGTAATGAACAAATTGGTCTTAACTATAGTCCCAATCTATCAGATGTCATACTATCAAATCACAAACAAGACAAAGGCAAACTTGGAAAGTGTCATTAAAAATTTCCTATGGGAAGGTTTGAAGGATGAAAAGAAAATTGTGTTAATTCATTGGGACAAGGCTAACCTGCCACATGACATTGGAGGAGTGGGACTAAGGAAAATGAGGAGCCAAAAGCACAACTCTAGGGGTCAAACTAGCATGGAAAATGTATAGGAATCCAAACAAGCATTGGTGTCGTATTTTTCAAAGAAAATATCTAGACAACAATGAGCCTAGTCACATGCTTATTATTGCTAATTCAAGGGTGGTTCAGTAGTGTGGAAGTTTCTTTGGGACAAATGGCATTTAATTATAGACCATCTTCTGTGGAGAATAAATGATGGTCAAAGAGATGAATTATGGACCGATTCATCGAACAGACATAAGCCATTAACAAATATTGAAAGGATTGTTGAATATGTGGAGGAAATAAAAGATAGGCTTGATTCTAAAGTGGCCAATTATATGTCCCCAAAGGATGGTGTGAAAGATATACAATATAAGTGGATCAATCCCCTATATCCTTACCATGAGGTTGCAAGAAGCATTCCAAAAAGTTAGAGCAGAGAAAGATAACCATATGTGATATGGAGGATGAAATCATATGGTGCAAAGCAAAGACTGGTGAATACATGATCAAGTTAGCATACACGATTCAAAACATGACACGGGATGGTCCAAGTTGGCCAACAACATTATGTTGGCATCCCTCGATAGTCCAAAAAGTAGGGGCATTTATGTGGTCTATTTTACATAATAAAATCCTCACTGCAAAATGGCTACACACCATAGGCATTTATGGTCCATCAAGATGCCCCCTATGTTTGAACAAAGAAGAGTCCATTGATCACCTTTTATTACTTTGCAATTTTGCAGCCCAATGTTGTGACTTGTTATAGAATGCAATGGGGTGGATGGGCCCATGTCAAAAATATATAGTGAAACATATTAATGAAAGATCATGCTGCATTGTAAATTGTAACCTTGTACAATTCACACAACTTTTCATGCCCCTGCTTTAGCATGTCCTGTCTTAGCTCCCTCCCAAGTCCATTTTTGACCTTTTTACCTCAAAATTGATGTCATCTCTCTGCATGATGATCTAAACCCTAGCATCGAGCTATGTACTTTCCATTTCCCATTTGTTTTCCCTATTTTTGGTGGACAAGGGCACCAAGGACATCTTGGTCCTCCTTAAACAAAACCTTTTTTTAATATGTTGATGCACTTCCCCTTCCCAATGATTTTGGATCTTGATGTCTCAATATGACCATTGGAAGTCGGCCTAATTGATAAATTACCTTTGGAACTAGGCTATATAAGAGAATCTGTTTGATTCATTTTGAGGATCCACAATCAATCACTTTCGTCCATCACATGTGCATCCACATCAAAAATCTTTCAGCATTAAAGGAAGCATTTCATCCCACCATATATTTCCAATATTTTCAACATCATGGAGAAACAAATTACATCAATCTTCATGCAAGCATGTGATTTTGTTTGAGTCATTCATGTTTTTTTTATGTTATTGCATCAACACTTGTGATTGCATTCAAAGAGCATTGCATCATCAACTTTCATGAATTGCAATAGATATGAGATATATGATTCAACATTTACTTCAGTATTTTCATTTATAATTTCAAATAAATTTAGCTTGGTTGATTTCAATCCCAAGGTTTGACCTAGTCAAACCCCTATCAACAATACATAATCCCTTCTTTTTGTATGTAGGTGATGATGATAGCCATTTACGTCCCATTTTACGCCACATTTCATCCTATTTCATGCACCTTCATAACCATTCCTGCATTCCATTTCCATTCTATTTTCATATCATTTAACCAGTTTACATTGCATATGATTTAATATATATGTCATTTTTAAAATAGTTTTGAGATTAAATTATGAAAAATAATTATAAATTGTCTTTATTAACAAGTATTGTTATTTTATGTCTTGAAATACATATCTTGCAACATGCTTCCTATCACCTTTTATTGAGGAACCTTATTGTCACTCGTTATTGCCACGTGGAATCTTGCCACATCAATTCAGAACATTATTCCTTCCAACAACGTTGACCAAGCTATTTACGTGCCACTTCAGCATATGAGACGATTTGTCAATTATTACACATGTTACATAAGATTTGTGGAAGTATGTTGAGGAGAAAAACATGTTATAAAGAATAGTTTGTTGCAAATTTGGAGGAAATGAGAATTCAACCATTTCCTGTTTCTTATGTGCTATTGTAACAAATCAGTTTGTAATATGTATCCACTTCAGCTCATGCTCAAATGTTCCCAGTTAAAAATATGCCAGATAAGAATAGTCAGTTTTGCGTTGTAATTTCCAGACAAATGAGGGGGAATCTCAAAAATCCAAGACATGGGTTTTGTCCAGAACGGGCCCAAATAAGTCTCCGCTAGACAGAATCCTCAGAAAGTGATGGATCTGAAAGATACAAGTGGTTTTCTAAACGTAATATTTCTTGATTTACTGTTGCAGCCAAGATTCCACATTGAATTTGGGTGGTTATAATTGGTGCCATCTTCTGTTGTTGTTTTGACCATATTTCCAGATTAACACTCTCTTTTTAGTATGGATCTGTGATAACAGATTTATTGTGTGAAGGAAACAAAAACCATTTACGTCTGAAGTTATAACAATATTGTTTTTAACTTGTCATTGGCAATCAAGGCTTCACATAAGCCTCTAAATTTGTAGTTTGTTGGCCACTGGCCAAAACAAACACTATTTTATATTTCTTGTTATTGTTTGTTATGGCCTGACCTCTATATATATGGTCAGCTAAAAGAAGTGTAGGTAGATTATTGTAAGGAGAAGTTTGGTATCAAGTGTATTATTTCTAATAAATAAAACACTGCTTTTTTATGATCAAAGTAGTAGTGTAAGAAATTCTTTTTGTTTTATCACTCGATGGGCTAAAGAGGTAGGGCCCACTTCTTGGGACGTCTGGTGAACTCTGTAATTTAGAAGTGTGTTTATTTTCTTTCTTAATTAATGTTATTCGCAAGTGTGATTTTGTTGTTTAAATTTTATAAATATTAAAAGTTGTTGTTTCTGTAGTCAGGAAGTGGCAGTTCCTATCGCTGGGATCATTTTCATTTGTTGTAAGTTTATTTCCATAGCTACATTCATTCTCACTCATCTCAAGACTTTCACCCCTTTGTGGCATACAACCCTGACATCTTTCGCAAGTTTACGTTCTGGATTGACAAGTAGACCAAGCTGAATCTAATGATTAATTCATCTTATTTCTTTACCCTAGTGTCGGCCTATCATTTTGGCATCGTTGTTAGGGAAAGGTGTCAAAGGCCTGTTAGCTCAGTGAGTTGAGTTAGGACCAATGCATTGGGAAGAAATATCATGCAATTGTCGACCTTGCCTGGATAACTACACCTAATATGCGTTGTTTAAATCATATAACTGCATTGTTTGATTTTGTAGGTAGATAGTTCACCATTTATATATATCCACACCCATTGTTGTGAGTCAATTGAATAGGAAGAAGTAATTTTGAAGAAACCACATAAAAATGTTAAAAATGTTGCATTTTCAGAGGAGTTCAAACACCTCAAGTTTGACACCACTGGTGGTTGTTGCCCCCAGACCCTCCCTTTTGAATTTAAAAACCAAAAAGGAAATTGGTGGGGAAATCGCGCCGAACCAAGGTGATGTTTTTATATCCTCTCTACCTAATGATGCAACATAAATTATTCGGATCTTTCATACCATTGTCATAGGCATCTACAAATTTTATTTCTATAGATGAGCAAGAACATATAATTGATGAATTTTTAGAAAAATGGAATTGTGAGAATGAAAATTTGACCATTTGTTGTTTTGATTGTTGCAAGGAAGAAGCTAATTGCACACACCAAGCTTATCAAGAGGATGTGGTGATAGAGATACCAGTTGAATGTGACCCTCAACATGACAAAGGTGCAAGTGCACAAGCATTCTTTGTAATTCAAGGGAAACTTCACACATCAAATTGGGAAGATCAAGGTATGGTTAATGATGCTAACACATTTTATCATTCTAATGGATTACAAAGACAATACGTCTCTTCACACAATGCTTCTTCACATACTATGTATGGTGAATGGAAAAATGAATGCTCACAACAACCATAATATCTATAATTACCATCTTCATTGTACCCATCCTACTTAATCCCACCTATTATATATCCACAACAATTCTTACCATTTTCATTATCCCATTCATATCATCTACCACACACATCCACATATCCACCAAAGGAAGCCATGATGCCTAATAAAACATTACATAATAAGCTGGTTGAAACTGCATATAATAATGACATTTCAATGGTTCCTTCATATTCTATTAATGAGCTTGAAATTGGTGAATTGCAATTGAAATGTGTCTCTACAATTAAAGGATGTGATTTTGGTTTAATTGAGTTAGAAGAGGAACACAGTCAATTGAAGGGTGCTCCACTTACATCTTCTTGTTTACTTGGTCAATCACAATAATTAAAGGATATTCATACTTATAAAGAAGCATTTCAATTTGAATATATTTTGGTCATTGAACTAATAAGTGTGTGTGCTGAGATTTATCATACGCTAAGAAGTGTTATAATGGATACATTATTCATTCAAGAAATGTTTGATCAAAGCTTCCACGATCTATCTTTTAATATTTTTATACTCAAATATATGGATCTTTGGAGGCCTATGGTCAAAATGTGTATTCCTCACTCACTTATTGATCTAGGCCCATCGATACTTGCTTTTATGATTAAGCATAATTAGATGGGTTTGAAAGCATTAATGACCATACTAAACATTGATAAGGATATAATGTTACAATGATATAATGCTACAAAATAATGATTGTTCACTGAGAAGGATCAAGGTATTAATATTTAATTCTTTATCTTAAGATGAACATTCATTGAAACGACTCAAGGTATTATTTCATATATATTATTGTATCTTTTGATTATTTGGAAACGACCATTCATTGAACATGGCTCAAGGTATTATTTAGTATATAATTGTGTTTCTCAATTCCTTGGATTTTCCTAATAACTTCGTACTTTTGTAGAATGAAATTAAGTTGGGGGAGGATCCCTTGAATTTTGGAAATCATTGGTAGATTCTTGATAATGTCCTCCATGATTGTTGCTCCTAATAAAACCGCATGTGTGAGCTTTGGACCAAATCAAGGTACACATTCTTGTGTTGGTTAGCATTTTATTTATATTATGTTTACACAAGAATCAATTACCATTCATCCATTTTATTATTGAATATTTATTCATACATATAACTCTACCATTCATTTTCTTATATGCTAAATTTATTATAATGGTGGAGTTATTGGATGGATGATATTTATTTACTATACTTGATATGCTTGGTCATGATAATATGGTTATAGGTTTCTTATGGTGGGTACTTGACACTTTTGCACCAATTGATGATGCTTCTCTTCATGAGCTTTCAAAGATGCATTTTGTTAGCCTTGCTAACTAGATGATGAAGTCTCTTTTGTGCTACAATCTTGGAGATCACACGAGGATTTTTGTACCAAGTGTTCAACACTAATGGGCCTAGATTCTCTTTTTCAACATCCTTAATGCTAGATCATGTGGAGGACAAAATGCAAATCAGTGTCACCATGACTCTTGCGTCATTATTTTCTTGGCTAATTCTTCACAAGCCACACATCTAGAGACAATTTGAAGATATGTGGAGATCCTCCAAGGAGCTTAAGCATATTCTAATGCAGATCCGTACACTTTATCATAAGGATTGATTCATCCACCCATCTAAAGCTATATGGATCAGTTGAGAGACTACCATTAGTCTTTCACTACATTGCCTTATCTTTGGAAATTGTTTCTCTTGTGAGTAATTCTTTCAACCAAGCGCTTGGGCATGTATTCCAAACTTCTACAATTAGCTTTCAGATATGGTGTCATGCACTAAATGGGATCATATTATGCAATCTTGTTATACACATATGCATGGTCACTCTTGATGAGGTATATTTCTTTCCATTGGTCATCATTTCAAGCTCTGCATCATGTAACCAATTTCAACAATGACTTTCATTGAAGAGGGCTTCAAAAGGAACTCCAAGTTTTGGATGGTCTCACTTCAACATCCATATGAGAGTTTCATATTATGTGGTCATTATATGCAGTTTTTTAAAAGAAAAAAAAATTAAAAATTATTTTTAAAAAAATTTAAAATGCAATAATTTCTAACAATGAAATCCTTTGGGCATTGTCAGACAACTACAATTTGAAAACCAATTTCTGGTGGATTGTGGTTGAAATAAATTCTTAGAGGTGAAAACTATTTTTATAGCACCACTAAGCGATGAGTGATTGAAAACTGGTTTACCAGTGGTCACTTGTTATTATCAAAAAAGGAAAAAAAAATTTAAAAACAAACAAAAAGAACAAGAAAAAATGCAATTTTTTTTTTTTAAACTATGTCTCGTAAACTTTTTAACGTGACCAATGACGTTGGCACGACATGCCCTCTGACTCCATGTAAACACTTTTGACCCAGAGCTATGAACCGGTGAGGCCACAAACGGGGGACCTCATCCCCACACTTCACTTGTTCAAATCTGTGAGCACAATTGCCCAGTGAAGGCACAAGGCCTTGCGAGCACAATGGCCCAGCAGTGATTTGAACCTTGGTGGCCGCTTCACCAACAAAGTGTTTAAATCACGACACTACATGTCCGAAGACAAAAATAAAAATAAAAAATATGCAATAATTAGTGCCTTCCTCCAAGCTAATCTTTTTTTAGGTACCCTCAAATGCTCCTATGGGGTTTCACTCTTTGGGTGTTTCTAGCATCTCATGTCGTTCACTTGTAGATATGCCTCAATTTCTGGTGGCTACCATGACATTGATCACCTATAGCAAGTGCTACACATTCAGTTGAGGTGTTATGGGAAGTGGATTCAGGTCGAATCAGTTTGATCTCTAATGCTTCATTCAGATAGAGATATTCCATGGCATTGCAGTGCAACACATATGTTTTGGTTCTTTCCTTGGTAGCAGTTCATAGTTGTTGAGTTCTTTTGGCTACCATACATTGGCATAACTGAACGTGCAAGTTGGTAAACCAAACAATTTTATTTTTCATGGTTTTATCTCTTAGCTTTATTAATATTTCTTATTATATTGATCACATATGCAACATCCCTACCTATCCTCTCCTTGTTTCCCACAGACGGACAATCCTTTAAGTTGGGGGGAGGTTTATTATCCTTATTACCCATCTATTCGCCCATTAATTTACTTTATCCTTAATCATCCCATCATAGTATTTATTATTTCACCCTTCATATTCCTTATCATTTCATCCCTCATTTCACCCATTTCATGTAGCTAGAAGTGGAGATAATTTTGCATGCTAACTCTTATATGTAGAATTTAAAAAAATTGATGTTGTGGAGAATAAAAATAAAAATAAAAAGTGAAAAAAGAAAATGAAGAAAAATTGCAAATGAAAAATAAAAATGAAGGAAAAATGAAAAAAATTGAAACATGAAGCTTGTTATGAAGAGATGATGAAAAATAATTCAAAGTAAAGCCATGAAGCTTTCTATAAAAAATAAAATTTGAATGAGAATTTTAAAGAGAATGTAATGAGTGATATAAGAGTCAAGGGTCAAGAAGAAGGACAAAACTATCAATCCAAAAGGGCACAAGTTCAAACCAAATACCTCTCAATCATAATGATTGCACGAGGATGTGCAAAATGCTAAGTTGGGGGGAATGTTGAGAGTCATTTACGTCCCATTTTACGTCACATTTCATCCTATTTCATGCACCTTCGTAACCATTCTTGCATTCCATTTTCGTTCTATTTTCATATCATTTAACCATTTTATGTTGCATATGATTTAATATATATGTCATATTTAATATAGTTTTGAGATTAAATTATGAAAAATAATTATAGATTATTTTTATTAACAAGTATTGTTATTTTATGCCTTAGAATATATATCTTGCAGCATGCTTCCTATCACCTTTTATGCAGGAACCTTATTGTCACTCATTATTGCCACGTGGACTATTGCCACATCAATTCAGAGCATTATTCCTTCCAACAACATTGACCAAGTTGTTTACATGCCACTTCAGCATATGAGATGATTTGTCAATTATTACAGACATGTTACATAAGATTTGTGGAAGTATGTTGAGGAGAAAAATATGTGATAAAGAATAGTTTGTTGCAAGTTTGAAGGAAATCATAGTTCAACCATTTCCTATTTCTTATGTGTTATTGTAACAAAGTTGTTTGTAATATCCATCTGTTGAATATTGTTGCTACTAGGATATGTTGTTCTCATTGATATCAACATATTCTTGTGTTCTAGTGTTGCAGAGAGCTATTTGGTGTTTCAGTGATTGGATTGCATTGATATGGTCGGTTTATCTATTTTGGATGTTGGAATACTTCATTCCTTATTGGCTTCAATGATCTGGAAGTTTTCTTGATCATATTATTTGATCTGGTTTGTAGTTTAGTCTTTATGTTCAGTGGATGGCAGTGTATAGTATTTGATCTGATGAGCTCAGGTATGATTATCTTTGGTTGTGTATTTGGGAGAATGTTTTGGATGTTCATGTGTATCTTCATTTCAGATGGTTCATAATTTGGTGCTCCCCAAGTTATCTTTCTAGCCCAAATGGCTACTGATTGGTGTTCCTAAGAGTTAGTGTGTTGATCGATGAAGATTTGAATAAGTGGTGTTGGTGCAGCTATTGCGGATGATTCTAACGTGCTTGTCAGTGTTTCTTGATTGTGTCCTATTTTATTTGATGGTCCGCATTGATCCTTGTTTTCATTCTTGGTGATTTTGCTAATCTGGTGATATTCCTCATGTTATGTGTTATTCTTGGTGGTGTAGCATGTTGCGGTTGATCTTGGCGAGATTTTCGGTGGTGATGTGTGCTTAGAGATTTGATTTAGGTCCATGCTACGTCATGTATATCATTGTATTGGTTTGGTGGTTCATATATGTATCATGTGATGTAATTTTGTAATTGAGGTTTGAGGGTTTGGCCGACCTTGTAGTCAAAATTGATGAATTGTATAAATAGGTAGTATAGTCATGTAATTCATGTGTCGATGTTTTGTCTACATTATCAAATAGTGGTGTATGTGTGCATAAGCGAATTTATCCTTCGATGTGGTGTATTGAGCAAATATTGTTGCAGAGCAGACAAATGTGCTTAACTGAAACTGTCATCGAGCATAAGGAGATGTTATACTTGCAGTTCATGTAATCCAGATTGTTGTCCAAATCTTATTGTAAGGTAGTGAATTTTCCATGAGGGTTGGAACCTTCTAGGTCATCTCATTTTGAGTAGTGAGCTCTAGGCAGTGTGCTTGAATGCATGTGCATTCCCCATTGTAATATTTACACATACTATTGCAGAGTATCATCTTATTGTGGGTAGGTTCCCCCCATGGTTTTTCCCTTAACCGAGTTTTCCACATCAAAATCTTGGTGTTATGTTTTGTGGTATTATTGTCTTAATCTTTATTCTTGTTGCAGTTAATCAAATTTGAGTTTGTGCTAAATTTGTTTAATCCGTTGAAAATTGATTCACCCCCCCCCCCTCTCAGTTTTCCTTCTTTGTTGCTGCTAGCAACATCCACTTCAGCTCATGCTCAAATGTTCCCAGCTAAAAATATGCCAGATAATAACAGTCAGTTTTGGATTGTACTTGCAGGCAAATGAGGATGAATTTCAAAAATCCAAGACATGGGTTTTGTCCAAAACGGGCCCAATTAAGTCTATACGCGATATAATCCTCAAAAAGTGATGGATCTGAAAGATACAGGTGGTTTTCTAAACGTAACATTTCTTGATTTACTGTTGCGGCCAAGATTCCATATTGAATTTGGGTGGCTATAATTGGTGCCATCTTCTATTGTTGTTTTGACCATATTTCCTGCTTAAAACTATCTTTTTAGTATGGATTTGTGATAACAGATTTATTGTGTGAAGGAAACAAAAATCAATCACATTTGGAGTTTTTTATAGTTTGATCATTTTTGGGGCAAAAATTTTGAATGGGAGCTTGGACGGGCAACCTACTCCTTCAATCTTGGAAAATCTACAGGGGAATGCTGCAAGTGCTAGTCCTGAAGGACAGCAAGTGGGACAAGGTGGTGAAAAGACAGGAGACGATCAAGATGAAGGTGCAATTTCTGAAGATGGGGACCCACAAAATGGGGGGATTCCAGATGATCTTGGTAATGGTTCTCGTGATATAGGTGTATGTGTAAAAAGTGGAATAAGTATCTGCAAGTTGTAAGACACAACACTTTAATTAATTCATTGCATGCATGGTTAGACAGATATAATCATGAATATAAAAACCATAACAAATCAACCTATTGCCTTCTAAAAGATGCGAGTATAGACTTGCTCTCATATTTGTCTAAGCAATACCAATGACTAGACTACACCAAGCCGAAGGATTTAATCTATATGAGCACAAGATTAAGCTAAATGTGCACAAGATTAAGCTAAATGTATGCAAGATTTAAGCTAGATGAATGAATACTAAGCTAAATGAATTCAAGCAATCATGAATAAACTAAGTATGCAAAATGCTAAACTAAGATGCAATAATCTCAAAGCACAATATTTTCAATGACTCTAGAGCAAAAACTGCACAATAACAATAAATCTCCAGGGTGTCTTGAATGAGAGATGAAGGCTGAATTTATAGAGACTCAAAAGAGAGACCAACGGTCAAGATCAATTAACAATGAGCGGATGAGATTCCTCAAGAAAAAGCACAAACCAGGTTAATTGAAATAATTGAGAGATCAAATTAAGTTAATCTTGAGATAGATTCCAATTATAGCTTGATTGAATGCATTCAGATCATAAGTTTGAGTCTGCATTGGAGATAAATTTAGTTGATTCCATGCACTTGAGATAAAAATAGGTGATTCCATTGCTCAAGATTTTTATTTAGAAAAATCTTTTTCAATGCATTTGAACCTCTTTCCTCAAGAAAAGCTTTGAGTTTTAATTTTAGAGAAAATGATTAATTCAATTTAATTGTTTTTCTAATTTTTCAAGTTATCTCAATTTTAGAAAAAGAAAAAACTTAAGTTTGATTTTTTCTCTCAATTTAATTATTTTCTTTTCTTTTCAATTTAACTCTTTCTTTTGCAAATTAATTCCTCTTTTTGTGATAAATCTCTTTTTGTAAATTAATTCCTCTTTTTCTTTAAATTAATTCCTTTTTTTCTTTAAATTAATTCCTTTTTTGTGATTTAAATGGCAAATTTATTTATTAATTAAATATGCTAAGATATTTAATTAAATAAATAGGATAATTGATCAAAATGATTTACTTGAAATGACTAATTAATTAAATAAGTATTTAATTAATATAGAGTGATTTATTGCCATCTAACATTAATGATTGAAGTAATTAAGTAGGTGCTCAAGGTTGATTTAATTGCCTTTGGTTAGGATCTTGGTGATGTTGTCGAGATTAGGGGCTTATAGTTTTGGTGACCATTTTTAGGGTATTACATTTGCCCCTCTTTGAATTAATGTGTGAGCAGCACGTTGGTTCAAAGAATAGTTGATGTCAAATAGATATTAGTTATGAACTTGATGGATCACAAACCGATGAAGAGCGAGATGTTCAACTTGATTTGAAGCGATGAAACTGAACAGATTGATTAAAGCGATATTGATCCTGAACTTGATTGAACTAGGACCGACAAAGAGAAAGATATCATTCTTGAACTTGATTGATCAAGAAACGAGCATCGATCTATAACTTGATTGAACTAGATTGAGTGAGAGACGCAACCGATTCCAAACTTGATTGAACAAAAATTGACTGAGCAAGTGATAAAACCGATTCTGAACTTGATTGAACAAGAATTGATTAGCAAGAGAAAATGTCCATCTTGATTTGATGTGATGAAACTGAACATCGATTTCAAGATTGATTCAGACAAGGACAAAGATTTATAGAGATTGCTTTATTTTACATCGAAGAATCTCAACTTAATATAGCATGATTTAATTGATTACTTTGTTTGAAAACATTTTTGCTCGACTTTAGATTAAGATTTGAAAAATTTCTCGACTTTTGAATAATGATAATCTCTGAAAAGATGTAATCAAGTATGCCCCCTCGGGAGCGAAATTGAAAGATAGCGAGGGTACAATGATTTTAGGAAATTTTGAAAAGATTAAAAAAGATATAGTGATGATGATTATTTGAGCATGAAGATTGATGTAAGAATTAATTTTGAGATGAGAGTTGAATGGAGCGTAAAATGATGAGAAAATTGACTTGAGGATGAAAGTGCTAAGTGGTCAACATTATGAAATTTCGACTAGAAAATTGACGTCAGATTTTGATTTTGATCCCGAAAATGGACTCAGGACAGTCGATTTAGCTTAGAGTACAAATTTGATGTCCATCGAAGCAAGTTTAAAAATTAAGGTTTGGGCTATATAAGGGGTTCAGTGTGTCATTCCCAATTCATTTTTACCTCTCAAAGTTAATAATTTGAAAAACCTCCTGTGAAGAAAAATGGCAATTTTGATTCAAGAACATCGATTCGAGCACTAGAGACGTCATAATCGATCGCGAAACTATGCCCCAGCAATAAGTGATCGATATTAAGCCTTTTGAATTTCAAATTTTTTGAATTTTTGTTGAATTTTTTATTTTTAATTCCGTTTAAAGTCGTGTTGTGTCATTTTATCATTTGGTGTTATATGTTTTATCGTATGAGTTTCTAGAATTTTTTGTTTTAGCATATGGGCAAGTAGGGTTTGTCGTATGGTGTTTACCCTTGTATCATACAAGTATGTTCATAAGAGACAATTTAGTTATGCGACATGATACTACTTGTCATATGAGAGTGTTTAATCATTCGGCTCGAAATGTTTGCTCATACGAATTGCTGCTTGTCTGTGGTAACTCGTATGGAAAACATCAAGTATTTTTGAAGGTCTAAAGAGTACTTTTTTATTTTGAATGTTGTAATTTTGGATTCTTTAGCATGTTTAACAAATTCTTAGCGCAAAGTTGATCACGTACTGATGATTTGTGTGTTCGATTTTGCAGATTAAGTTGTCAGATATTCAATTTCAATGTACATTTCCATCGATGATGAGACTAGTGCATGATTTATCAAATGCACACAAAGGTCATATAGGGTTGTGGGGATTTGGATATTTGTTACAGATGCCTAATATTCATGTGAATCACAATATGTTGACCGCATTAGTTGAGTGTTTTCATTATGAGCATAACACATTTCATTTGCAGGTTGGATAGATGATGATCATGCCAGAGGATATTTACAAGATATTGAGGATTTTATTTGTTGGAGATAAGGTAGACTATGATTCTACTCAACGACTGTGTATTTTGGCTCTTAGACATATATTCCATGACGAGACTATCCTTGATCGCGCTATCACTTGGGATGATTTGATGAGCAGGTATGGTGCAGAGCATCCTCTAGCTTGCGTTTTGGCTGGCATGATCGGTTGTTGTGTGATGCCTGATAGAGGACAGCAGGGATTTTTATATGGATGGTGTAGAATGCTAGAGAGGTTGTTGACTCATCCAGTGAGATTAGGTTGGGGATCATGCTTACTCGCTCAAATGTACCATGAGATGTATGAGATTGTCTATCGAGAGGGGAAGAGCATGGCAACAGGTGTCTTAGTTTTGCAAATATAGGCATGGGAGCATATCCCAGTATGCAGACTTATTGTAGATGATTCTAGGGAGGCACATCAGCCTATTGTATTCCAGTATTCAGGTTATGTTACACAGACCCATCTGGGAAAGACTGATTTTTGGAAGAGAGTTGGATGACTTGATCATTGTAGTATGGAGACCATATAGGGGTCTAGAGTAGTGGGATGATTGGAGGGCATAGCAGAGATATATGTTTATGAATCGATCTCTCATCGATAGATTGAGTTCTATTATTGAGCGATTTGTAGTATCTAAGGTTTTGAGACAATATGGGAGACCGCAGAGTATATCTCAAGAGTTTACAGTGTATGCTAATTATGGGGAGGAGGAGAGACGAGGATGGGCACCGAGACTCTCATATCCGTTGAGCATGCAATAGTTAGCGGGTTTACAGCCACAGAGATGGCAGTTCCTAGAGGATGTGGCAGACATGGGGGTATTGCCCCAGTATAGAGATTGGTTTCAGAGACATTCCTTTCCTTGATTTACAGATCCTGGAGAGAATGCGCCTCTTATAGATGAGGTGGAGGAGGATGCATAGGCAGAGGTACCAGGTTAGGTATAGGGACGAGTGTAGGTACAGGAATGGGGAGTGGATGTACCTAGATGAACAGGAGGTGATCCTGGTGCTAGTAGCAGCAGGGCACCAGCAGGAGGTTGAAAACGACAGAGAGGGGAGGGTGGATCCTTAGGAGCTATTGGGGTTGAGGCTGGCAGTTCTAGGGCAATAGAGGTTGGAGGTGAGGAGGAGAGAGAAACTCCTAGGCAGGTTACATTGCGGAGAGATGAGCAGGGAGGTGGAGAGGAGGAGGTGGGGAGAGACACAGTTCGGTCTTTGAGGGCGGGGGTGACAGGTTAGCAGTCACAGTTGACAGTGGCGCAGACGCAGCTAGTAGACCGAGATTGACAAGTTGTGGAGATCAGAGTAGAGCGAGATGCCCTTCAGCGAGAGGTTTTTCATCAGACAATTCATGCAACTTATTATGTTGCAGCTTATAGAGTAGCGGTCCCAGTAGCGTAGCAGGTTGTTCCATATTCTCAATATATGGCTCGATCTGAGGGAGCGAGGGCACCCAGATAGGATGACAGTCAGTAGGCACCACCTCCTCCACCCGGTGATGAGGGAGAAGTAGAGAGTTACATTTATATACCTCCTAGATTTCATTATATACCCCATTTTTGTAGCTTATACGATTCTTGCTCCGATGAGACATTGTATATGATAGTTGATAGTATTTGTACTCTTAGACACTAAGATTATGACAAGATATACGAACTCTTAATTTGATTTCATTGTACTTGTGTTGATTGATTATGATATGTCTTTCTATATGATTTATTCTTATGTATGCATATCTTTTCAGTATGGATGTATGTAATGCAGATGAATATGGATGTTTTATTTATTTATTTCTTTTCCACATGCAAATAAATGATGAAAATGAGTAACTAGTGATGCAAATGTTTTTTGTTTTTTTTCATGTAATAATATGAATGCAAATGAATATATAATGAAATGTACGGATCTATATAAGATGTTCATGTATGCAGCTAACATCTCAATACACAAGTACTCGATCAGAGAAACGATGATTAAAAAGAGACCCACTTAGCTAAGAAATGACGATTGCTTCAAACTCTCATTGAAAAGATAAAGAGATCATTATTATCATGCTAAAATCACTTGAAATGCATAAAATTTAGAATGAATGTAACCTAAACTTAGTCACTGGATTTGGTATGCTTAATTTTCATCACTGAGCTTTTTACAAACACAGCAGGCAAAACAAAGTTCATTCCTTTTCATATGCAATATTAATTATCTTGTCCGCAATGACCCTTTTATCGTTCATATCCTTGGACATATTATGCATGCATCCGGATTGTACATTAAATAAATTCCCTCAAAACAGACAAAGAAATGACTCCAAACTCTCTATAGCATACAAATAAGCAGAATCGAGGTATGTGTGGTGATTTTACCTTGATGTGAAGGCACTAATCACAAACACCCAGCTTATTAGATGTTTCTGGATCATCGAAATCACTCCTACAAGCAAAAAACAAAGAAAAGTATTATGCCCCCAATCCTTGCTCCTCTTAGTCAAGATAGACTTCCTTGAGTTACTCAGAGGGAATAATAATCGAAAACCATTTTAAAAGAAAACACAAAGAAAATTTCAATCATATCTCAAACAGTTTAGGGATTGTTTTCAGTCGTCTTGTTTTGTTTCTTTACTCAGTGATAAAACTCTTCAGTAGTTTGGAGACAAGTGATTGACTCAGAGTGGATGACCTGGTACTATCGATAGAAAGATGAATTGCTTGATACTACTTAGGACATGTAAATTGTTCAGTCGATTACCCTAAGACTAGGACATTGATCGGTTTCAAGCCATGAGGGTTCCAAAAGAACCAGATGTTGCAAAAGTGATTAAAAGATATGTACAAGCGAAAACAAAGATGCAGGAAAGCAGGAATGAAAACAAGAAATGTCAAATTTGCGTTGATAGATGGAGCACTTGAGTAGAAGAGGCGCCTGTTTACTAGGTTTTCACCTTCTTGGCAAAGATCCCTTTCTTTTTTTTTTTACTACCAAGGTGCCTGTTTACCAGGTTTTCACCAAGGCACTTGATTTTTATTTTTTTTCTTTTTTTTCTTTTTTTTTCTTTTTTTTCTTTTTTTTTCTTTTTTTCTCTTTTTTTTTCTTTTTTTTTCAGGACTTTATAACTGTACAAGTTGCTGGAGAAGAGAATACTAAGTGAAGAATTTATTCAAGTGGATGGTGTTGATCGGTTCAAGGAGTTGTTCTCCTTCTAATGTTGAGAGTTGATAAGCACTAGAGCCAAAGACTGTAGTAACAATATAGGGACCCAGCCAATTGGGTTCAAACTTCCCTTTGTTGTTTCGAAACTATTGATTTTTAGGAATCTCTATCAAGACAATATCACCAACCTGAAATTCTCTTTATCGAACTTTCTTGTTATAACCTCTAGAAATTCTCTTTTTGTAGGCTCTCAGATGATCAAACGCCACTTGTCGACGTTCATCTAGCAACTTGAGCTCTTGCAATCTAGATATTATGTAGTCTTTATCAATAATAAGACCTTGCAAAGAAACTCTCACAGAAGGAATTTTCACTTCAATAGGCAAGATTGCTTCGGACTCATACACCAAAGCAAAAGGTGTAGCCCCAGTAGGTGTTCTAATACTTGTTCTATAAGCCCATAGTACAGGATTGAGCTACAGATGCCAATTCTTTCCAAATTTGTTTACCATATTGTGCAAGATAGTCAGCAAATTTGTGTTAGATGCTTCAACTTGTCCATTACCTTGAGGGTAGTATATGGATGACCAGTGTTGTCTGATTTTGAACTTTTCACAGAGCTCATTTATATTTTTGTTTTTGAACTGCCCTCCATTGTCAGTCACAATTGAAGAAGGTATTCCATACCTGCAAATGATATAGTTAAGGATGAACATTTCCACTTGTTTACCAGTTGCTTGGATTAGCAGAACCACTTCAACCCACTTAGTGAAGTACTCAGTGGCAGTTATTGTCCATTAGATGGTGTAGGATAGATTTGACCAATGAGGTCAAACACCTATTGCTGAAAAGGCCAATGTGTGATAAAAGGTATTAGATCCCTTGCTGGAGCATGTATGAGATTCCTATGTACCTGACACTTCTCACAAGTTTTAGCAAATTTTATAGCATCTTTTTCCATAGATGGCCAGTAGTAGCCAACCCTTAGCAGTTTTTGAGCTAAAGTTAGATCATTTGAATGAGATCCACAAATACCTTCATGCACTTCAGATAACGAATGTTGGGACTCTTCAGTTTCTAGACACCTAAGCAAAGTACTATCCAAACCTCTCTTATACAAATCCTTAGCAATGATGACATACCATAAAGCATTTTGAATAAGGTTTCTTTTCTCATTATAGGTAAGGTCATCAAGAATAATTTGGTCACGTAAGTAAGAGTAAATATGGTTGTAGTGAGATGAGTCATATCCAATGGTAGAACAGACCATCTGGGAATCAGGAGAATCATAAGCAAGATAATGTAACTCGTCCACCAGGAATTCATAACGGAACACAAATTCTCATAGTTGTGGTATAGATGCCAAGGTAGCCATAGCATCTGCTACTCTATTTGTTGAAATGGGAATCTGTTGAAATGATACAAAGGTAAAGTATTTCTTGAGGTCATCAACCATTCTTTTATAGGGCATCAGTTTCTCATCTCTAGTTTTATAGACATCATTGATTTGGTTGATAATCTGCTAAGAGTCTCCATAGATGTGTAACTCAACAACCTTCCATTCAATAGCTAGCTTGATTCCATTTACCAAGGCTTCATATTCTGCAATATTGTTTGTGCAAGGAAAGAGAATCTTGTAAGCCTTTGGGATTGAATATCTTTGAGGAGTGATAAAAATAATTCCAACACCAGAACCTTGTTGAGTGAAAGATCTATCAAAGAACATTTTCAAGGATCGTTGAGTAAGGTGCATGATAGATTCATCCGAAAATTCTATGTACAACGGTTGATTATCTTCAAGAAGAGCATCAACAAGTTGATCTACAATGACCTGTCCTTTGATAGCTTTGTGTTCTATATATTCAATTTCATATTATGTAATAATCATGACCCATTTAGCCAATCTCCCTTTAAGCATTGTTTTGCTGAGAAGGTATTTGAGCGGATCAATCTTAGCCACCAGCTTGATAGAATGTGCTAGCATGTAGTGTTTTAATTTATGTGATGCAAAGACCAATGCCAAACAAGATTTCTCTATGATAGTATAGTTCATCTCATAGGACACTAAGGTCCGACTGATATAATATTATCTCTTTCATTTTTATTCTCATCTCGTTGAGCCAAAAGTTCCCCCAGTGATGTATCAGTAGCTAATATGTAGAGAATCAATGGCTTGCCTTGAATTGGTAGCATCAATATAGGTGGGTTAGAAAGATATTCCTTGATCTGTTTTAGATGATGTTCACAATCTTCATCCCAGTTATATGTGACTCATTTCCGTAATACCGTTGTGAATGGTTGAGCCTTATGTGCTAGCTGAGAGATGAAACATCTTATGAATTGGATCCGCCCTTGGAGAGTCCTCATTTGATTGAAATTCTTTGGAGGTGACATTTCCATTATAGCCTTAACTTTTTTTGGATCCACTTCAATTTCTTTCACTGAAACAATGTATCCTAGGAGCTTACCAGATGTAACTCCAAATGCACATTTCTTGGGATTCAATCTGAGTTTGAATTTTTTCATCCTGTCTAAGATTGGACCTAGTTCTGATAGATGTGTTGATCTTTTCATAGATTTTATAGGAGTATCATCAACATATTCCTCCATGTTTTTGTGCATCACATCATGAAAATTTGTTGTTATAGCTCTTTGATAAGTGGTGCCTGCATTCTTTAAGTCAAAGGGCATTACATCTCAGCAGAAAGTTCCCCATGCATAGATGAATGTTGTTTTCTCTTGATCCTCGGGTGCAATTTTGATTTGATTGTATCTGAAAAAACCATCCATTAGAGAGTACATTTCATAGCTAGTAGTCATGTCCACTATCATGTCTATGTTGGGTAGTGGAAAATCAACTTTTGGACAATCTTTATTTAAATCTCTGAAATCTGTGCAAACACGTATTGATTTGTCAGGTTTGGAAACAGTACAATACTAGATATCCACTCGGCATAATCAATTGCTCTGATGAATCTAGATTTTAGTAATTTTTCTAGCTCTGCCTTAACAAGTAATGCAACATGAGGATGCATTTTTTAGAGTTTTTGCTTAACAGGTATAACTCCGGGAGTGGTAGAAAGATGATGGATTATGAGGTCAGGATCCAGACCTGACATATCAGCATATGTCCATGCAAAATTGATCTTCTTTTTCATGAAGAAATCTGCAAATTCTTTCAGTTCTTCGGCTGACAAGGATTGAGCTACATGTATGGTGTGTTGAGCTTCTTCTATTCCAATGTTTACTGGTTGTGTAGGTTCAATTACCACTGATGATTGCTCTTGAAAGTGATCAGGCAAAATGTCAATTATCTCACCTTCAGGCGCCTCAGAGAAGTTTTCACCGTTAGGTACGTCCTTTATTTTTACTATTTTTTATTCTGACACCACCACATTGTGGTTTTCACCATTAGAACTTTTTTTTATTTTTTTTTATTTTTGTGACTAAGATACTTGACATCTATTGTTGTCATGTTCTTAGTTTGTTCACTGGTGGAAGAGCCCATTTTTTCAACTGCATTAAGATAACAGGCTAATGTATAATCGTTGGCAAAGGTAGGTATATTCAAGGGTTGATTTTGGAGAGTACAGTCAATAAGCTCAAGATGTACCAAGGATAAAGATTTAACAGGTTCAAGAGAATTCACAGTATTATCATCACAACCTTGGACCAACAAGTTGAGTTCTAGAAGACTACCTTGTGTAAGCATCTCGAGACCACGAAGAGTTAAAACACGATTATCAAAGTTTATATTAGTATTTAGGGGACCTAACCCAATATACCTACCACTAGCATCATCTTCTACTTTGAACTGGACTACATATCATGTTTTTATAGTAACAAGTTCAGCAGATAGAGTTTCGACATTCATGATGAAGTAGTGATAGTTTGGTGTCGAATAGGTAATGTCATAAATAGATCTTATTTCAGAGTGATGTGAGTTAGAAGATAAAGCCTTTGACTCTTCTTCAAGTGGATTAGTGAAAGAATGTATAGTATCAATATCTACATCTTTGATGTTGTGAGTTCCTTCATGATTTGGTTCAATGATCACTTGTAGTTGACATACCTGTTGACATATCCTTGATGACTTTGTTAGTCTTTGTCGTCTTTTCCATTCAGCTTCCTCTGGACTAATGACTGGTCTTGCTTCTATAGCCTCTAATTCTTCATTTGTAGTCTCATACCTGATGTGCTCAATCTCATTAGAGGGAGATATAGTTGGTGAATAATTTTCTTGTGCTCTTCCTTCTTTCAGTTGTTGTTCATAGTCTTCTTGTCTTTTTAGTATGGTTTCCTCTATTTCCTTTTGCAGTTTCAAGCGTATTATCTCTTGTGCTTCATCTATGATATCACTAGGTTCTTTAGGAGTTTCCTTAGTAGATGCATCAGAGAGAGGCTCTGGACCCCATTCATACTCATTTGAGTCAGTTTCTGAATCCTCTACTTTCATTCTTCCTGTATATGTGACTAGAATATTTAGTAATGCAAAGAATTCTTTGATTCGTTCCTTCTCTTCTCTCATATCTTATGGGATTTATAATCCTTGTAGTGTTACTGCTAATATAGTTGGAACTTGATTACAAGCCGCTTCTTCTCTCTTGATTGCCAATTCTTCTTGTTCTTTTTCATACTCATCCTGAGTTTTTTGAATATTTACTTCTTGTGATATCGAAGGTAGTATCGTTTTCTTCCACTTAGACTTATGATGAGAAGTAGGTTTTTTATTTGATGACTCCCCTAGATGGTATCCAAGTCCAGCTTTATCATTTGTAGACTAAGTTTGTAGCTTAATAGGTTCAACAATTCCTTCTTAATGCTTTCCCAAAGGACCAGTACCTGAATATCCCATGTGTTGAATCATCTTATAGCCTGGACCATATTGTTTAGGGGAAATCTCACAATGTTGTCCTTCTTTGTTTTCACTTTCTTCTTTAAAAATCCATTTGAGAATAGCCTCCTCTTTTGTTTCATCTGCAAGGGAAGTAGAGGACTGTACAAAAATACCATCATAAATGACATTTGGAGTTAAAGTTTTTGGCTTCATAGCCTCATATGGTTTTCCAGATTGTCTTGGCGATGGAGGAAGAGACATTAGCGACAGTACAAGTTCTATCTTGTATCCATCTATGCCAGTACCTATGATTTTTAATTTCTTTTCTAAGTCTTTCATCAAAGTTTCTGAACTTTCAGCTGCAAAGGCTACTCTATTATGGGGAACAAAGGTATCATTAAGTTGTTTCAATGCATTATAGGTGTAGCTTGTATTAGCAAGAATATTGACTTCAACTCCATTATAAGGAAATTTCAAGCACTGATGATATGTAGATGCTATTGCTTTCATTTCATGAATCCATGGCCTACCAAGCAAGATATTGTAGGAAAGAGGAAGGTCAAGCACCTGAAAAATAACATCTCTTTCTATAGGTCCTACCCTGATCGGTAATAGTACCAGACCTTTAGAGGTTCTATCTTCTTCATCATAAGCTTTGATTGTTATTTTCTTTGCTGGATCAATGACATTTTTAGAAAATCCCAACTGTATCAGTAAATTGGAGGTAAAAATATTCAACCCAATGCCTCCATCTATCAAAACACATTTGACTCGATGTTTATGGATCATAGCTTAGATGTGTAATGGTTAGATATGTAGGTGATTCAGTGAATTGTCATCTTCTTCAAAGAATTTGAGGTAATGAGGCAAAGTCAGGTGACCCACAATAGATTGAAGTCGATCCACATCTAAATCTTTAGGGACATTAGTAGTCAGCAAAGATTTGTCTCGGATCTCTTTATGAGCAGAAGAGATCTTAAGAATTTCAAAAATGGAGATTTGAGTGGTAGTACGTTTCAATTGTTCGACAATGTTGTAACCAGGAGAGGATGATGAAGCTAGTTGTTTAGATTTAGCCATGATCGTATTTGGTCATCTGTTTCAAGAAGTCAGTAGGTTTGATGTTGTTTGATCAGGAGTTGAGGAACTAGCTCCTTTGAGAGTAACCTTCTTTTGAATGTGGGTCACAATATTTGCAATTTGTGTTTTATTTTGTTTATCTTTGACTATGATTACGTTGAAATAATCAGATTGGGAAGATTCAATCATGTTGATCACATTGTCATTGTTGGTGTAGGTGTAATTGACTTTGGCACCTCCTTTAGATTTAGAGGATTCTCCTTCCTCATAAGAAGGCAAAGGATCTTTAAAATCTTTATGATCAGCATTGGTTGCATGACTTCCAACAATAATTTTGCCAACATTGATAAGGTCTTGTATCTCGTCTTTGAGTTTCATGCAATTCTTTGTTGTATGACCCTTTTTCGATGATATTCACAGTGTAAACGTATAAAAATGACCATATTCCTAAATGAATATTTAATGTTCATTTTATTCTCATTCCTCTATTTAGTTAAATCTAATTTAATTAAATCATCCACATTCTTCTATTTGATTAAATAAATTACTCAATTTATTTATTTAAATTCACTTAAGTCCTTTATGTCATTTAATTGAATAAATCATTTTATTTAATTAAAGCCCTTCTCTCTACTTTTTAATTAAATTTACATTTAATTAAATAGTTCACCCCAATTAAATAAATCTAATTTATTTAAATTCCCAACTTGCAACCAATTTGAAATAAAGCAATTTATTTTAATTAAATCATATTATCCCTCATCCACTTGCATTTTCCTACATCTCCCACTTGCTTCCTAAATTCTTCTAGAACCCATCTAATCCTAATCAATTAGCCTAAACCCAACCATTATCTCCTTTCCCTAAATTTGAGGAGGTCACTTCTCAAATTTGGAGTAAAGTCTTCAAAAGGCATTAAAGCCCTTATGCCTTCAACAAGCTAACTTGTTGAATACCCCAAAATTTGGAAGGACTCTTACAAATTTGTCCCCAAAGTCTTCAAACCATTAATGGTTAACTAACCCTTAGTGGCATGGTTAGATACATTTTGCCTAGCTTAACCTTCTTCTAACCTAGGGGTCTCATCAAGCATTTATTGATTTGACCATGGTTACCCCTTTAACCTTTGCACAAGAGTTTATCCTTTGGGTAAAAGCTTTATCCAATGGATAACCTTAACCTAACCTTAACCCTTACCTTCTAAGGTAACCATGAGGTCTTCTCAAGTATTTAATGTTCCTTACATCTCCTCTCAAGCAGTCTTATGTTGACAATTGTCACCATTTCATTGGTGGAAATTGTAAACATGGATTGATAACTTTCAATCCTGACCCTTGATTAGATCCTTCAATCCAGATCATTCATTGCCCTATTTCTTCTATAAATAGAGCTCTCATTCCTCCATTTTAGAGTATCCAAGCTTTTAGTATCTCATTTATGCTCAATTTTATCAATACATCTAGCCTCTCTTTATAATAAGAATTAATCTAATAAGCATTTTAGAGTTTTTTTGTTATCATTAGCTTAAATCATTAACTAGTATATCATGTTAGTGTAATACCCTAAAAATGGTCATCTAAACCATGGGCCCCTAATCTCAACAACATCACCAAGGTCCTAACCAAAAGGCAATTAAATCAATCTTGAGCACACAATTAATTCTTTAATTATCAAATATCACATGACAAAATCAATTACCCAATATTAATTAAATATTTATTTAATTAATTGAATCATTCCAAGAATATTCATTTTGATCAATTATCCTATTTTAATTTATTAAATATCTTTGCATATTTAATTAATTAATAAATTTGCCATTCAATCATGCAAAAAAAAAAAAAAAGAAATTAATTTGCTACAAAAAGAAGAATTTATTACAAAACAAAGAGTTGAATTCAAAATTAAATAAAAAGAATTGAATGAAGAGAGAAATAAAACTTGAGATATTATTTCTTTTTCTAAATTAAGAACTTGAAATCAGAAAAGCAATTAATTGAATTATTAATTATTCTCTTAAATTGGAACTCAAAGCTTTTAGAAAAAAAGTTCAGTTGCATTAAGAAGACTCTTTTCTTGATTAAATTGAAGAATTGTCTATTTTTATCACAAATGCATGGAATTGATTTATTATTGTTTTCGAATGCAACTTGGACTTCTAATTTGAATGCATTTCAATTAAACTATAATTGGAATCTATCTCAAGGTTAACTAATCTGATTTCTCAATTATTTCAATTAATCCTAAATTGAGCTTTTTGTGATTCTCTATAAATTCAGTCTTCAACTCTCATTCCAATTGACCCCAGAGATTTTTGAGAACACACTTGGAGATTATGATCACGCTAATTTCGCTCTGGAGTCATTGATTGATTATTATTGCTTTTTTAGATTACTTGCATCCATTTTACATTCATTATTGCTTGCATCCATTGTTGCTTGATTTGGTTATTATTGCTTGAATTATTCATCCATCTTGCATCCATATAGCTTAATATCATATAGATTAAATCCTTCATCTTGGTGTAGTCTAGTCACTGGTATTGCTTATAACAAACTGAGAGCAATCTTATACTCACATCATTTAGAAGGCAATGGGTCGCTTTGCTATGGTTTATTTTTATTGATTATTGATTACTAACCATGCATATAATGACTTAATTGAAGTGTTGTGCTTGCAGCTACAGGTTCACTTTTTCACACACACATTTCTGGCGCCCACCGTGGGGCCGAAGACTACTTCTTTTTCAGCATCCAAGATTGATTTTTTTTATTTTTGTTATTTTTCAGGTTTTTTGATTTTTTGTTTTTTCGTCCGTACATCTCATACGACAATTCCCATAGGCTTGAACGATAAACTACAGGTGTCGCACAAATTTCCATATCATATCGTACTAGCATATCTTCTGTCGTACGAGCATAAATCCTCTGTCGTACGAGCAAACATCATCAACTATCTTCTTTCGTGTGATACTGAATCCTATCTCATACGAGTTAAGACTTTGTCGTACGATTCTGTATTCTCTGGTAAAAAGGAAAATTTCATGATTTTATCATTTTTTTATTATTATTCTGACGACTGAACCTAATTGTTTATCTGTTTGTCTCAGAATTTTTCACAGCCTAACTTGTTTTTGCAGAACGCTTGTTGAAGAATATGCTTGTCACACAAAGACAATATGACTACTGATTTGTTGTCTTTGCAGGTTGCCTAAGGAGAATTGACTAAACATCATGTATTCTTTAAATTCATTTTTAGGCACCTAACTTGCTATCTGGTTAATGAACAAAATCTATCTTTCGTATTTTAGAAAAATCTGAGAGGTAGGAGAGTATGCTCTTGTCTTCTTTTAGACAATCAGAAATCCAGACCCTTGAAGTGCTTTCTTAAGATTGATTGCAACATCTTTAGCAGGCTTGCCCTCCTAAGGAGCTAATAACTCTATAGTTTTTAGGGTTAGTGAGAGGGGAATGACCTAAGTGGGAATGGCTAGATGCCAAGTACTCCAACCCACTATAAAATAAACGTGATTTGATGAAAATCAAGTCAACGGCAATGCTCGAGAATAACTCTCCTCTGTACCTTCGGGTATATTAAACCTTGGTTTTCAAGGCTGGGAGACCTCTTAATTGAGTTTATACCTCAACACGCCAAACGGGCCCCTTACTAAATCCAATTAAAATTAGAAGCTACCTGGTTCACCTCCGAAAGGGAGATAATCTTTGTGCAAGAGAGAAAGTAACTCTCCCAAGATACTTGTCATTTCGTGCCCCCAATAGCGTTTGGAGTCGGATAATACGGCGTTGAGAATCCATTGCGTGAGACTCAGCGGCCATATTCTGATTAGCTATTGGGTGTGTACCTAAGTCTACAAGCAAAGGTTTTCTTGCCTCACCAAGTTCCTTAGGGTTTGCATGTTGTGATTGGAGTTACTATACATACTACCTGTTTTCTGTATTTTCATCCCTGAAACAAAACTTGGAATACCAAAATTGGAGAAGACAAGAAACAAACTTAGTGAGTCAAAACTCTATCCATGTCAGAAAATAGTCCATCCTAAGTCAAAACTTTGTCCATGTCAGAAACTAGTCCATCCTAGGTCGAAACTCTGTCCGTGTCAGAAACTAGTATATCCTAGTCAAAAATCAGTCCATCTCAGAATTTGTCATACTCAGTTGTCAATACTCAGCAATCAGAAAACCCATAATTTTTAGTCTCTGGCCTATGAACAATCATACAAGTCTACTAATTTATTGTGCTGCACCAATCCTGTGTCATATGAATCTACTCAATTGTCATCCTATAGCAGATTCTCTATCGTACGAGTCTAAATCATTCATCATCTTGCACTGTATTCTGTCTCATACGAGGCAGAATCAACCTCAGTCTTTTGTCGTCCTGCACATGCCCATCAGTCATACGGTACAAGGAGCAACTCATACGAAATAGAACTTTTGTCATCCTATAACTGCTAAATTATCATCCGGTTCAGAAAACCCAGTCGTATGAGTCTCTGGTTTTGTCAGACAGAACAGTAAAACTTGCCAAAAACACAATCTACGGCAAACATAATACTAGTTATCAAATTTTACTGAGCATAAAACAAATCAAGATAGTGTACCTCTTCCATTTTTTGTCATGATTTGGTCGATCACCCTTCAGCTAGTTCAATCAAACTACCTATCAAACTTAAGTCACTTAGATAACGTCTTACATAGGATATATCGTTCCTGAATCAGACTGAATCTTAGTTACTATTTTAGAATCAACCCAGGTAAACATCTTATACAGGATAGATCTTTCCTGAAACCAGACTAAATCTCAGTTGTTTCTCTCAAACAATACTTAAACCGAACAAACTGGCACTAAAATTGATCTTGACCTCTGCATCAAAAACAACTCTAGGTCACACTAATCCATAAAAATGCCTATTCAAACCAGGAGTTCTCATAAGAAACAAGCCAAAGGCAAAGGACAAACCTTCACTAATCAAGATAATCCATTCTATGTGAAGGATCCCCTCACTGACATGCCATCATCATCAGGCAGACCAATTTTGATGAACCAAAATCTCCCACTATACATGAGACAGAATACAATGATGGAAACAAAAATGGCCGTAATATTCCTGAAAATCATAATGACTCATCATCATTAAGTGAGATTGACGAAGCTGCTGAACCTCCAGAAAAAGAAATCCTTGACTGTCAGAAAGACAAAGACTTTAGAAAAATGATGAAAACTATCATGACCCGAGAAAAGGAAGACTATTTCTTAGAACTAGCAAATCAAGGTGCCAAACTTCCTATTGGATATGATGTTCAGACACTTGTTACTAAAAGGGAAGACTCGCCTATAATCATGGTGCACAAACAGTTACTAGCTTTGCGGACAGAGCTCATAGAGCTGAAGATTAAGGACAAGTCCCCAAAATAATATTCTTTGGAAGCAATATGTCCCTTCCCATTTGACAAGAATTTACACATGCCTCTATTCCCATCATGAGTGGAAATCCCAAAATTTGATAAATATGATGGTACCTCAGATCCTCAAGATCATGTTAGGGAATTTAGTGTTGCTTGTATGGAATTCATGCACAATCAAACGTACCTCATGTGTCTCTTCCCAAGGAGTTTAGGGGGTCAAGCAATGGAATGGTTCTCAAGTCTACCCAAAGGAATAAAAACATTTGAAGAACTAATCCAACTATTTTTACAACAATACTCATACAACATTCGACATCCTGTGACTATGATCAATCTTTGTAATACTCAATAGAAAATAGGGGAACCTTTTCTTACTTTTCTCCAACGCTGGAGAAGGATGTTCTCTAGGTACCCACAACCTATTCCAGACTCTGAGAAAATGGATATATTTGTCAATAACTTGGTCCCCGAACTGAAATATAGCATACAAATGCAAGTACACCCATCATTTAACAAAATGGTAGATCATGCCATTTGAATGGAAGATGTGCTTAGAAAAAAGTGAGATATCACACCTTGGAAAGAAACACAAATAGGATCTAGCTCTAAAGAGAAGAACAAGTATTGGAAATTTGCCAAAGACAACAACAAGAATGTTGTTAATGATGGAGTAGTAGACACTATCAAAACCAACTCAAAATCCACAATATTCAACCTGGCTAGTGGTACACAAGCACTTAAAGCCGCTGAGATTGCAGCAGAGAATCCGCCAAAGAAAACAAAGGAATGGTTCAAAGACAAGCCTTGGCTTTCCAAACCTAAGTGTGATTTTACTCCTCTTGAAGAATCATGAGTCTGCTTTCAAAAATTTGTTGGCAAACAACTTGATAACACTACCAGATAACTCTAAACCATATGATCCAGAAGTCAAACCAAGATGGTGGAGAGAAAATGAATATTGTGACTTCCATCGGAATAAGGGTCATAACATAAACAATTGCATGAAGCTAAAACATGAGATTCAGGATCTCATAGACGCTGGTAAAGTTGTTGTTGGGAATCATCCAACCAATGCTGATCATAAAGCATTTAAAGACCCTTTGCCTGCTTATGAACAAGGTCATTCCTCAAAGACCAAAGGAGGTGCCAAGGTAAATTATGCTTATGCCAGCCAGGACAGCATTATCAACATGATTGAACCTTCACACTCAGAATATTGCAATGTGATTATAGTTCAAGATAAACCAAATGAATCACAATATGCAAAAGCTCTAACCAGATCTCAAAAGAAAGTTACCCTCCAAGGAGCTAGTTCTTCCAAACCGGCTCAGGAAACATCAAATCCAACAGCCTTGCCAAATAAACAAAAGGAATCAACCTTGGACAAATTTAAAAGATTAACCTCATCATCATCCTCTGGATACAGCGTGGTTGAATAGTTGAAAAGGACAAATGCTCAAATTTCAATTTTTGAATTGCTACAACTCTTATCTGCTCACAAGGAAATCCTAGACAAAGCATTGCTCACTACCAACGTTCCAAAAGATTTAGACATTGATCGGTTTCAGTCTATGGTGGGTCATCTGACTTCACCTCACTATTTGACCTTCTCTAAGGAAGATGACAATTCATTAAATCATCCACATAACCAGCCATTGCATATTGAATCCATGATCCACAAACATAGAGTTAAACATGTTTTGATAGATGGAGGCGCGGGGTTGAATATTTGTACTTATCATCTGCTTACACAACTAGGATTCTCTGAAAATGTCATTGATCCAAGCAAGAAAATAACAATTAAAGCCTATGATGAAGAAGAGAGAACCTCCAAAGGTTTGGTATCATTACCAATCAGAGTGGGACCGATAGAGAGAGATGTCCTTTTCCAGGTTCTCGATATTCCATTGTCATACAATATATTGCTAGGCAGGCCATGGATTCATGAAATGAAGGCAGTACCGTCAACATATCACCAATGCTTAAAGTTTCCTTATAATGGAGCTGAAGTCAATATTTCGGCTGATACAAATGTCATTTGTAATGCATTGACAAAAGGTGCAGATACTTTTGTGCCTCATAATAGGGCAGCCTCTCCAAATGAAGATCCAGAAACATTGATGAAAGACTTAGAAAAGAGATTGAAGATTACAGATACCGGCATGGATGGCTACAAGATAGAACTGGTACTATCATTAGTTTCTCTGCCTCCATCACCAAAACAGTTGGGCAAGCCATCAGAGGCTATGAGAACACAAACTTCAGTTCTGAATACTATATATGATGGTCTCTTCATACAGTCTTCTACCTCCTTGGCGGATGAAATAGAAGAGGATGTTGTGCTTAACTAGCTCTTTAAGGAAGATAGTCCAAATGAGGAGGTATGACATTGTGAGATTTCCTCAAACCAATATGGTCGTGGTTACAAAATGATTCAGCGCATGGGGTACTCAGGTACTGGTCCTTTGGGCAAACAAAAAGAAGGTATTACTGAACCAATTTAGCTACAAATCAAATTCACAAATGATAAGGCTGGACTCGGATACAATCCTAAAAAGACATCAGAACAAAAACATGTCTCTAAGTCTAAAGGCTTGAAAAAGATATCGCCTTTAACATTACATGAAGAAAACACTAAACAAATAAAAGAAGAGTGTAGAAAAGAGAAAGAGGAATCAACAGTCAAGAAAGAAGAAATAGTCAGTGCTCAAGCTTCAATGGTATCAGCTACAATAATACAAGAAGTCGAGGTTCCTGAGGATATAAGAGATGAATTTGTGAGAATCAGAGAATTGTTTGCACCATTAAAAGTTCCAGTCACATATACTGGCAGACAACAAGTAGATGATTCGGAGACTGATTCAAACGAGTATGAATGGGGTCCTGACTATCTTTCAGACACATCTGCTATAGAAACTCCAGAAGAATCTAGTGGTGTCATTGATGATACTCAAGACCTTATGCGCATAAAACTAGAGAGGGAAATACAAGAAATTAGACAAAGGAGGCAAGCAAATTATGAACAAGCATTGAAAGAAGGAATAATACCAGAAAGCTTCTCATCTATGTATCCTTATCCTAAAACAAAACAAATTAGTTATAGCACTACACAGGAAGAGTTAGAAGCTACAGAACAAGAACCAGTTATCAGTCCAGAAGAAGCTGAATGGAGTAGATGAAAAAAAATCACAGAAACAATGAGATCATGTCAACAGGTGTGTCAGATACAAATGACAAATGAACTACAATATGAAGGAATTTGTAGCATTAAAGATGTTAGTATTGATACCATACATATGCTTACTAAATCACCTGACAGAGACTTGGAAACTTCATCTGATAACTCTGATGATTCTGAGGACTCTGATAATAGTCATGTTCATGATGATACCCACTCATCCTTAAATTCTGAATCATCTGATACAAACAATGAAAAGTTGTCTACTAGTCTTATTGTTGTTAAACCATGACATGATGTCCAGTCCGGCGTAGTAAACGATGTTACAAGTATGTCTATTGGATTAGATCGATTAAATATTAACGTGAAATTTAATAATCATGATCTAACTCTTCTTGGTCTCGAGACACTTACGCAAGGTATCATTCTGGAACTCAACTTTTCGATCTGCAACTGTGGTAACAATACCATGAATGCTCTTGAACCTATCCAAAATTTGTCCTTAATACATCCTGAATTGATTGACTGTACTTTACAGAATCAACCCATGGATATACCTACTTTTGCCAATGACTATACATTATCCTATTATCTCAATGCAGTTGAACCTATTAACTCTTCCACCAGTGAATGGAGTGAAAATATGACTAAAGAGGATATCAAGTATCTTAGTCGCAAAAACAAGAAAAATAAAAATAAAAGATCTGATGGCGAAAACCATATAGTGGCGGTGTCAGAATCTAAAAAAGAGCAAATAAAAGACGTACCTAAAGGTGAAAACCTCTCTGAGGCACCTGAAGGTGAGATACTTGGTATACTGCCCAGTCATTTTCAAGAGCGGTCCTCCATATTGATCGAGCCAACTCAGCCAATGAATATTGGGAATCAATAGTTCAATCACTATCAGCAAAGGAATTGAAGGATTTCACTCAGCTATTCTTAGAGAAGAAAATAAATTTTGCATGGACGTACTCTGATATGCCAGGCTTGGATCCTGATCTCATTATGCACCATCTCTCAATCACACCAAGAGTAAAACCAGTTAAACAAAAACTTCATAAGATGCACCCGCATGTCGCACTATTGGTCAAAGCTGAACTAGAGAAACTACTCAAAGCTGGATTTATCAAAGCAATAGATTATGCTGAATGGATTTCCAACATAGTACTTTGTCGAAGGTAGATAAATCTATCAGAGTTTGTACAAATTTTAGAGATCTCAATAAAGCATGTCCAAAAGATGACTTTCCATTGCCAAATATTGATATGATAGTCGACATGACAGCTGGGTATGAGATGTACTCACTAATGGATGGATTTTCTGGCTACAATCAGATTAAAATCGCTCCTAGAGATCAAGAAAAGACAGCTTTCACCTGTGCATGGGGAACCTTTTGCTGGAATGTTATGCCATTTGGGTTAAAGAACGCAGGAGCGACCTATCAAAGAGAAGTTACAACTATCTTTCATGACATGATGCATAAGAATATGGAAGATTATGTTGATGACACCTTAGTGAAAACTATGAAAAGATCAACGCATATTCAAGAGTTAGGTCCTATACTTGATAGAATGGAAAAGTTCAAGCTCCGATTAAATCCAAAGAAGTGTGCATTCAGAGTGACATCTAGTAAACTACTTGGCTACATCATTTCAAAGAAGGGCATTGAGGTTGATCCTGAGAAGGTCCAAGCCATAATGGAAATGCCGCCTCCAAAGAATATCAGTCAAATGAGAAGTCTACAAGGACGTCTCCAGTCTATTAGAAGGTTCATTTCTCAGCTAGCAGACAAGGCTAAACCTTTCACAAAGGTACTAAGGAAAGGCGTATTATACAATTGGGATCAAGAATGTGAACAACATCTTCAGCAGATAAAAGAGTACCTATCAAATCCATCGATATTAATGCCACCTATTCAGGGTAAACCACTAATCTTATATATATCAGCAACTAATTCATCACCGGGGGCACTTTTGGCACAATAGGATGACAACAAAAAGGAAAGAGCTATTTATTACATCAGCAGGACATTGGTGTCTTATGAAATGAGCTACAGTATAATAGAAAAAGCATGCTTGGCATTAGTCTTTGCATCATAGAAATTGAGGCACTATATGCTAGCACATTCAGTCAAGTTGGTGGCCAAAATTGATCCACTCAAGTATCTTCTTAATAAAGCAACACTCACCGAATGATTGGCAAAGTGGGTAATGATCCTTACAGAGTTTGACATTGAATATGTGGAATGCAAAGCCATAAAAGGATAGGTAATTGCTGATCAACTTGTTGAAGCTCCACTTGAGGATACTCAACCGCTACACATCGAGTTCCCAGATGAATCAATAATGCATCTTACTCAACAACCCTGGAAGACGTTCTTTGATGGGTCCTTTACTCAAAATGGTTCAGGTGCTGGCATATTACTCATTACTCCTCAAAAGTACTCCATCCCAAAATCTTACAAGATTCTATTCCCCTACACAAACAATATTGCAGAATATGAAGCCTTGGTAAATGGGATAAAGCTAGCCATTGAATGGAAGGTTGTTGAATTACATATTTATGGAGATTTTTAGCTGGTCGTCAATCAAATCAACGACACATATCAGACTCGAGGTGAGAAGTTGATGCCTTACAAGAGAATGGTGGATGAGCTTAAGAAGTACTTTGCTTTTGTATCATTCCAACAAATTCCTAGATCAGTGAATAGAGCAGCAGATGCCCTTGGCATATATACCTAAGCTACAGGAGTCCAATTTTTGCTTTGATTTCCTAGTGAAAGAGTTACGTTACCCAGCTTATGATTCCCCTGAAACCCAAATAGTCTGTTCTATTATTGGACACGACTCATCCAAATATAGCCACATCTACTCCTATCTACATAACCAAGTTATTCCTGAAAATCTTACCCAAAATGAGAAAAGAAATCTAACTCGAAATGCTTCGCGGTATGTTATCATAGCTAGCAATTTATTTAGATGAGGTTTGGACGGTACTTTGCTTAGATGTCTAGAAACTGAAGAATCTAAGCGTGCATTATCGGAATTCCATGAAGGTATTTGTGGATCTCATTCGAATGGTTTTACTTTAGCTCGGAAACTATTACGGGCTGGCTACTACTAGCCAGATATGGAAAAAGATGCCATAAAATTTTCTAAGACTTGTGAGAAATGTCAGTTTCATGGAAATCTCATACACGCCCCGGTAAGGGATCTCATACCATTCATTACACACCGGCCTTTTCAGCAATGGGCCTTTGATCTCATTGGTCAGATATATCCTGCATCATCCAACAGACATAAATTCATCATAACGACCACTGAGTATTTCACCAAGTGGGTAGAGGCGGTTCCGCTCATCAAAGCAACTGGTAAACAAGTCGCCTTATTCATCCTAAACTATATAATTTGCAGGTATGGGATACCTTCATCCATTGTGACTGATAATAGAGGACAGTTCAAGAATAAAGACCTGGATGAACTTTGTGAGAAATTCATAATAAAGCAACACTGGTTATCAGTATATTACCCTCAAGGTAATGCACAAGCCGAGGTGTCTAATAAGAACCTATTAACTATCTTGCACAGAATAGTGAACAAATCAGGGAAGGATTGGCATCTGTAGCTCAATCCTGCACTATGGGCTTCCAGAACAAGTATTAGAACACCTATTGGGGCTACACCTTTCTCTTTGGTGTATGGGTCCAAAGTAGTATTACCCATTGAAGTAGAAATACCATCTCTAAGAGTTTCATTGCAAGGTCTTGTTACTGATGAAGATCACAGAATATCTAGATTGCAAGAACTCGAATTGTTGGATGAACATCAGCAAGTGGTGTTTGATCATCTCAGAGTGTACCAAAAGAGAATGTCTAGAGGATATAACAAGAAGGTTAGACAAAGAGAATTTCAGGTTGGAGACCTAGTACTAAGAGAAAATCCAAAAAATCAACAGTTTCGAGACAACAAAGGGAAGTTTGAACCCAACTGGTTGGGTCCCTATATCGTTACTACAGTCTTTGGCTCTGGTGCCTATCAGCTCTCAACATTGGAAGGAGAACAGCTCTGAGAACTGATTAACACCATCCACCTAAAAAGATTCTTTACTTAGCATTCTCTGCTCCAGCAAACTATACAGCTGAAAAAGTCCTGGAAAAAATCATTAAAAAAATGGAAAAATCATAAAACACAAAAAAAAAAAAAAAAAAAAAAAGTAAAAGAGAAAATGCCCTGGTGAAAACTTGGTAAACAGGCACCTTGGTAAAAAAAAAAAAAAAATTGATTCTCTGCCAAGCAGGTGAAAACCTGGTAAACAGGCGCCTCTTGTATTCAAGTGCTCCATCTATCAATGCAACATTGGCATTTCCCGCTTTCATGCATCTTTGCTTTTGCTTGTACATATTTTGCAGTCACTTTCATGACACCCTGGTTCGTTGGAACCCACATGACTTGAAACTGATCAATGCCCTAGTCTTAGGAAAATCAACAAAGCACATCCCATGTCCCAAGCAGTATCAAACAAGTCATTTTCCCGTCAGTGAAAACCGATCGTCCACTCCAAGTCAGTCATCCGTCTCCTGACTACTACAGAGTTTTTATCACTGAGTTAACAAACAAAATAACATAACAAAAAATGATTACTAAACAGTTTGAGCTAGGAATGAAAATTTTCTTTGTATGTTGTCTTTTATATTGATTTTTGATTATTGTCCCTTTGAGTAACTCAAGGAAGTCTATTGTGATTAAGAGAAGCAAAGATTGGGGGCATAATATTTTCTTTGTTTTCTGCTTGTAGGAATGATCCTGATGATCTGGAAACATATAAATTAGCTGGGTGTCTATGATAAGAGCCTTCACATTAAGGTGAAATCACCTCACATACCTCGACTCCGCTTATTTGTATGCTACAGGGAGGTCCATATCATTTCTTTGTTTGTTTTAAGGGAATTTCTTTATGATGCAATTCGGGTCCCTGCGAAATCTGTCCAAGGATATGAATGAAAAAAGGGTCATTGCGGACAAGATAATTAATAATAAGCTCAATGATGAATCTTAAGCATTTTAAATCCAGTGACTAGGTTTAGCTTGCATTTCGCATATCATTTTGCATTTTGTGACGTTAGAGTGATTTTGGTGTAATAATAATGATCTCTTTATTTGCTGAATAAGAGCTGGAAGCTTCATCATTTCTTCGCTAAGTGGTCTCTTCTTCATCATTTCTTTGATCGAGTGCTTGTGTTTTGAGATGTTAGCTCCATACATAAACATCTTATATAGATTCATTCATTTCATTATTACTCATTTGCATTCATTTATTTGCATATGAAAAGAAACAAAAACATAGACATCCATAATCATTTGCAATACATACATTCATGCTGAAAAAGAAATGCATACATATAGAATAAAGCATATAAAAATATCTCATAACCAATTGACACAAGTACAATGAAGTCAAATCGGATCTCGTATATATATATATATATATATATATATATATATATATATATATATATATATATATATATATATATATATATATATCATCTCAAGTCTAAGAGTACAAAATGATGTCCAATGGCATGTACAAACTCCCATTGGAGCAAAAATCGTATAGGCTACAAAAATATGGGTGTGTCTACAAAAAAATATCCTAGCTACAAAAAGAATCATCTAGTTGGCACCCTCTCCCTCATCTCCTAGTGGAAGAGGAGGAGACTAATGCTTGGGCTCCTGTTGAAGTGCTTGTGCTCCCTCCGATCTAGCCATATACTGCGAATAAGGTTGCACCTGCTGTGCAACAGGAACTACAACACTATACGCTACTACGTAATAAGATGCCCTACTACTCTGGAGAAGGACCTCCTGTCATAGAGACTCTATCTCTGCTCTAGACTCTACTCTCAAAGCCGCAATCTGACGATCACGCTCAGTCCTCACCTCGGCTAGCTGTCGGTCTCGCTCCGCCAGCTGAGTCTGTGCCACTATCAACTATGACTGCAGCTCTGCAAGACGTGCCCTCATTGACCTACCAGCATCTTGTCCATGCTCTCTCGCAGGTCCCCCATCTCCACCCCCATCTAAACCACCACCACCACCTCCACTCGGCTCCTCTCTCCATTGTCGTACCTGTCTAGGAGCTACTCTCTCCTCCTCCGCCTCACCCACTCCCCCTAGGGATCCACCCTCACTCCTCTGTTGCCTACCCTAAGCTGGTACCCTGCTGCTGCTCGCACTTGGATCACCACTACCCCATCATGAAGCCTCAACCCTCTGTCCCTGACCCTGCCTATGGCCCTATCTCTAGCCCTACCCCTATGCTGGTGCGGGGGCATCCTCCTCAACATCCTCAATGTGAGGAGCCTGCTCACCCGGATCCGTCAAACATGGGAAAGGATGCTGCTGAAAGTAATCTCTGTACTGGGGCAATACCCCCGCATCTGCTATATCATCCAGGTAATCCCACCTCAGGCGGTGTAAACTTGTCAGCTCCTGCATAGCCAAGGCATAAGATAGCCTAGGTGCCCAACCCTGCCTCTCCTCGTCAGCATACCTAGCATATGTTGTAAACTCCTGTGAGATCCCCTGAGGCCGGCCATACTGCCTCATCACTCATGAAATGACGAATTGCTCCACAACAGTCTACGATCTCCCAATCAGTGGGCGTGTGACGAACAAATCTCTCCACGCTGCCCGCCAGTCATCCCATGGCTCTAACCCTCTATATGGTCACCATACGACAGCTATCAAGTCATCGAGCTGCCATCTCCAGAAGTATGTCTTGCCCAGATGGGGCTACGTGATATATCTAGCATATCTATAAATGATCGGTTGTCCTGGCTCCCTATTGTCTGTCACTATCGGCCAACACATGGGAAGGTGCTCCCAAGCCCACACCTACAAAATGTATACCCCAGCAGCCATGCTCCGCCCCTCTCTATAAACGATCTCATGCATCTCTCGATACATGTGGGCTAGTAAACAAGAACCCCAGCCAAGTCTTTGAGGGGACTCTATCAATCGCTCGAGCATCCGGCCCCATCCGCTCTGAAAACTCTGCTGCCCTCGGTCTGGCATCTGAAAGCACCCAATAAAACCTACTAGGACACATACTAAAGGATACTCCTCACTGTACCTACTCATCAGTATATCCCAACTCATGGAACAAGTCAAGATATCTAGATCCTTGAATATGTTTCTCAGTGCCTGCAATCTAGGTAACAAGGCGGTATCATAGTCCACCTTATCCCCAGCAAAAGGGATACGAAGGATCCTGTACACATCCTCAGGAGTGATGGTCAACTCCCCAACTGGCAAATGAAAGGTATTATGCTTTGAATGAAATCGTTCTACCAACGCTGTGAGTGTCTCGTGGTTCACACGGATATCAGGTAACTACATCAGGTGAGTAAAGCCACACATATCAACATGAGCCTGCTCAACCTCAGACAAATCTCAAACTAAAGCCATCATGGGTGGATATACACGTCTAAAGAGGTAAGCAAACCTGCAACAATCCAACAATGAAACATCAAAAAACATTCCAAATAATCCTACAAGAGAAGTTAAACATCATGCAAATCCAACTAAGTCAAATGCCAAAGCAAAATTTCATGTTTACACTTTCAAAAATGGTCACTATTTTTCGAATGACAAAACACAATTAAACAGAATCTCGTACGCGTCAGGAATGGCTCTCGTATGAGAAAACAACCTAAAACGACAAAGTTTTACATAACGCATGACAAAATGGTCTTTTAACTGACCTATTGTATGACATAAGGGAGGGCTTCATACGACAATTCTAATGGGTTTAAACGATGAAAGAAAAATTGCCAGTTTCTCATACGAGACAGGATCCTGTCTCGCACGATAAACCGAGACACCCGACCCAAAACCCATCAAAAACGTGAAAAATAAACAAAAAAAATCAAAATTGGAAACATAAAGAGGCTAATGATCGATCACTTACCGCTGGCTCATAGTTTCAAGGTCGATTATGTCTTCTCTAGCACTCGAATCAATGCTGACGAGTAGGGACTACCATTTTTCTTCACAGAAATCTTTTTGAATTTTCAAACTTGGAGGGTTAAAACGAATTGAAAATGACACTTTCGTCCTATATATAGCCAAAAACCTCATTTTTCAACTTGCTCTAATGGACACAAAAATTGTACCCTTAGCTAATGTGCCTGCTCTGATTCCATTTTCGGGATCGAAATTGAAAAATGAGATCATCTTGCTAGTCAATTTCACAATTTGGACCACTTAGCGCTCTTTTCATCAAATGCTTATCCTGTCTTCAAGTTGCGCTCAATTTCTCAACAATCAATGTTGAATATCAATTTCAATTCTACTAGTCAACTTTGTGATCAATTCAATCATTGCCAAATCTTCAATATTCTTCAAAATCAATTTGCGCTCAAATGACTACTTATCACACAATTGCCTAAAATCAACTACCCTTGCTATCTTTTGATTTCTCTCCCGAGGGGGTATACTTGTGACCTTATGACTTCACATTCTTCAAAATGTCGAGAAATTTTCAAATTTTCATCAAAAGTCGAGCAAAATCTTTTCAATTAAAATAAAATCAATCCCTATTATTAAGGGGCATCTCAACTTCAGCACTTCACATCAAGTTGAGATCTCTCGATCATCTGAATCGAATCAATCGCTAGGAGCATATCAGTTTCATCGCTTCAAATCAAGCTGATATTTGTCTTTCATCTAAATTAATCTCTTAAAATTAATCAGTTTCATTGCTTCAAATCAAACTGATTATTCATTTAAACTCAATCAAAAAGTTTAAAGAGTATCTTTGATCACACTCAATCTAAGAAGGTGTTCAATATTCGTTTCTTGATCAAGCTGGACAAGTTTTATCTTCATTCATCATATCTTGATCAATCAAGTTCAAGATCAATTTTTATCATCACTCACTGCATCTAAGATCAATCAAGTTCTAGACCAGTAAGATCCACTTCTTGATCAATCAAGTTCAATTTTGGTATCTTTGTTTTCTATCGTTCCTCAGTTCAATCAAGTTTGGGATCGGTATCGCTTTAATCAAACTTCATTCAGCTTTGTCGCTTCGAATCAAGCTAACACCTTGCTTTCATCTAGTTCATGATCAATCAAGTTTAGAACTGACATCTCCTAGACATCACACATTCTTTGAACCAATGCCCTGCTCGCACATTAATTCAAAGAGGGGCAAATGTAATACCCTAAAAATGGTCATCTAAACCATGGGCCCCTAATCTCAACAACATCACCAAGGTCCTAACCAAAAGGCAATTAAATCAATCTTGAGCACATAATTAATTCTTTAATTATCAAATATCACATGGCAAAATCAATTACCCAATATTAATTAAATATTTATTTAATTAATTGAATCATTCCAAGAATATTCATTTTGATCAATTATCCTATTTTAATTTATTAAATATCTTTGCATATTTAATTAATTAATAAATTTGCCATTCAATCATGCAAAAAAAAAAAATTAATTTGCTACAAAAAGAAGAATTTATTACAAAACAAAGAGTTGAATTCAAAATTAAATAAAAAGAATTGAATTAAGAGAGAAATAAAACTTGAGATATTATTTCTTTTTCTAAATTGAGAACTTGAAATCAGAAAAGCAATTAATTGAATTATTAATTATTCTCTTAAATTGGAACTCAAAGCTTTTAGAAAAGAAGTTCAGTTGCATTAAGAAGACTCTTTACTTGATTAATTTGAAGAATTATCTATTTTTATCACAAATGCATGGAATTGATTTATTATTGTTTTCCAATGCAACTTGGACTTCTAATTTGAATGCATTTCAATTAAACTATAATTGGAATCTATCTCAAGGTTAACTCAACTTGATTTCTCAATTATTTCAATTAATCCTAAATTGAGTTTTTTGTGATTCTCTATAAATTCAGTCTTCAACTCTCATTCCAATTGACCCCAGAGATTTTTGAGAACACACTTGGAGATTATGATCACGCTAATTTTGCTCTAGAGTCATTGATTGATTATTATTGATTTTTTAGATTACTTGCATCCATTTTACATTCATTATTGCTTGCATCTATTGTTGCTTGATTTGGTTATTATTGCTTGAATTATTCATCCATCTTGCATCCATATAGCTTAATATCATATAGATTAAATCCTTTGTCTTGGTGTAGTCTAGTCACTGGTATTGCTTATAACAAACTGAGAGAAATCTTATACTCGCATCATTTAGAAGGCAATGGGTCACTTTGCTATGGTTTATTTTTATTGATTATTGATTACTAACCATGCATGTGATGACTTAATTGAAGTGTTGTGCTTGCAGCTACAGGTTCACTTTTTCACATACACAGTTAGGATAGTATTGCTACTAACCTTGTCATCTTATAATCTAGTTTAGATCATTTATAGAATCATGCATAAATAGGATGCATTCATGTTAAAACCAATCTAAAGTATCCCTCATTCTTCCATTCATCATCCCTAAGTCACTTTGCTCAGTGACCTGAGAGAAAAGGCATTGACTTGAGGGACCTTGTGAGACAGAGAACCATGAAACCTACCTTGGGAAGTTGAATCATTCCTCATGACTCTATAACTTGCACCAAGAAGTCTTGTGGGTGTGTGGACAAGCTCTTTGAACATCATTTTTCACATTTTGAGTTTCATCGACCCTCTTTTCCCACATACATTTCTGGCACCCACCGTGGGGCTTGACCCCATTAATCAAATCAGTTTTTGAATCTAACCACTTTTGTAGGTACACGGAAAACAGGAATTGACATGTGGGGAGCATCCCTTAGTGTATCTGGTTAACTTTCTAGCGCATCCGGCTCACTGGTCGACATGTAGGACACACTTCCTAGCGCATACAGACCATCACTTAGCACATAGACCTTTTAAGATTTTTCCTGTAGGTCTCAGTACGGGAACTTAACAGAGCAGTGCTTTCGAAAAACATTTCAGTGCATTGGGTCTGTCCGATGGCGCATCCTGGTTATCCTGTAGCGCATACAGTCTTTTCTGTAGCGCATCACAAAAAGAAGAAAAAAATTAAATTGTAACTGAGATTACATATAGACTTGTAGAAGTCCACAAAAGCCAATGTTTTCTAACTGTTTTGATTGATCTTTTTGCAGGATTTCTGACAAAGTTTCTTGCAGGTGGAGCTTAGTTTTAGCTTAAGAGTTACAATAGTTTAGATTTTTTCTAACTTAGCTAAGTTAGTTAAAATTTAAAATCTTTTAATTCTTGCTTAAATAAAATTGAACTCAGCTTTATTTTGGGCAACTAAAAAAGAACAACAACAAAAAAACATCTTTCTTGCTTTCCTAGGAGAAAAACTTTCATTTGGGCATCTAAAAAGAAAAAAATAATCTTTCATTTAGCAAAGGGCTTTAAAAATAACTTACCATCCTTTGGTGCATAAAAGGATCCACTTCAATTTTTGCAAAGTAAAAGAATCACACATGTCCAAATTCATTCACAATTAAACAGGGAAGATCTTCCCCTTTTGATTGATTTCTTTTGTTGACCAAATATTGAAGTTGCTTTGTTGACCAAGCTCTTTTTCTAGATCAGAAAATCATTGCTTTGAAGGGATAAAATAAACACCATGTTTTTGTGGAGCAACATCTCCATATAGATTTTACCAAATCATTGCAATAAAAGTTAAAAAGGACACTTGTTTGCTTTGCTACAAAAGTGGAAGGAATATGCTCTCCCCTTAACTGGGTGATCAAAAAACTAGACCACTCTTACGCTTTCAGTGTTTATTGCATTAAATCCTTTAGTAGGCCTGCCTTCCCAAGGGGTTGAAAAACTCTTATAGCCATTCTTTGGCCGGTGTGAAGGGAATGACCTAAGTGGGAAACGGCTTTAACGCCAAGTGTTCCAACCCACTATAATCAAAAGTGGAAAGTGACAAAAGTCCTTTTCAAACGGTTGCGTGCAGTGATTAGCCTTCCCCCAGTATCCTTGAGATACGTAAATCCTTTGTTCTAAAGGTTCGGAAGCCTCTTGAGGGAGTTTATCGCTGACGATCGAACAGGAAGCCTGATTACGAACTTTAGCATAGAAACTTTGAGTTGAGTCAGTATCCAAACATTTATAATATTATAGTGCAAGGGTGGGGAAGAATCTGCCTCCAAGATTGCTCACCATGTATCTCCCAAGATAACTACTCAATTGTGAAGAAATTCACTTTGGGTTAATTTCTGGCAAAAGACAAAAAAACGGGCGCCCCTAGGGGGTGACAAGGCTGTTTGAGCTGACGGAGTATCGAGACTAGTGGGCTATGATATTACTTATGACCCTTGAATAAAGAGTCTGACTAATTTGTATATTGTTGTGTCTAAACCTATTAAAACATTGGGGATTTGAACATATCCTCGTAGAACATACACTCATTGTTTAGACTAGGAAAAATGGTTGCTTCTTTTGTGTTGTGCTTTCATTTATTACTTCAGAAAATCATCCATCATCATTGAAAACAAAGTTCCAAAAATTTGCAGAAAAACAACCAAGTCAAAACTATCGAGGCAGTTTAGCGCGTAAGAGCAACTTCTTAGCGTGTAGAAACCATCATTTAGCGCACTCGAGCTTCACTTTAGAGCATTCATTATGAACTTTAGCACTTCATCAAAATCCAACACTAGCAGTTTTAACTTAGCACTTTCTGGAAACATTCTGGCACATTGAAGCAACAGCTTAGCGTGTGGAGATCAAGAATTAGCGCATAGAGACCAACAGTTAGCACTTTTGCAGCCCATATTAGCGCATGACTTTTTAGACCAAGACAAATTCAAAGCAAACCGGTTAGCGCATCACAGAGGGCAGCTTAGCACATGGAGTTTGTTCTCTAGCGCGTTGAGGAAATTCAGTAGCGCATTATGTTTCTGTCTTAGCGCACAGCAGAAACTGAGAAAACAGGGGGCAAAACAAAAGGTATTTTTGAAAGATCTGAAAATAGTTTAGGAAGCCTTTCTTCCTCAACTTGAACTTCATCAAACAAAGAATCAAAATAGAGTATCGAAAACTATTCCCAAAGCAAGTTCTCCATAAAACAAAGTTGTCACAATCTGAAAACTAGTCGCAAGATAAAACACATCTCTCCTATCAAAATCAGGAAACATCATCACAAGTATCTACAAGTCCTTCAATCAAACGGATTTCTATCCAAAAACACTTGTTTTTAAAACTCCAAGTTGTCAAATCGAGTTTCCATATCGGGAAAACTCTTATTCCATATCATTTGACACGCTTTGTCTTGAGGGGGCATCTAAACCTTCATTTGATAAAGTAAAACTTGAGTTTCCAAACAAGATAACCAAAATCCAAAACAAATCAAAGGAAACCATTGATCGCTTGTGCATGACTAATCCTCATATTCTGAGAAGAAGGTGTATTTATCATAACACTAAGTTGAGGAAACAACAACCCAATTCTCTGAAAATTTCCAAATGGAATAAATTTTTATACATCAATTGCCAACTCTTCAAATCTCATTGAACATTTCTTCATCATATCTGCTTGTATCTTCAAGAAAAAACCAATGAATTTGACAAGGAACCATTGAGGAGTAGAGCATTCTGTCAAAAATCAGCATTCAGTCAATGCCTAAATCAAGGAGGAAAGATCAATTCAGCCTTATTCCCCAAAGAGTGCATCACTTACAACATACCAAGGTTTGAACCACCAACCCCTAAACAAAACATCGAAGAGGAGTTCATTCATTTTGTCACAGAAAGCTTCTACTAGATGTTCATTGTTACTCGCTCTCAATGAAACAAACAAAGCGAAATGCAACCAGAGTCCAGCTTGAATCGAAGATTATCAAATCCTTTCAAGTGTCCAAATCTAGAAGACACCGAAATTTTTGAAGAACTCCTCCAAGAGTGTCAAGAAAGCGCTTCATTTCAAAAACTTGTGGAAAGACTCATGGAGAATGACAAAGAAAAATATCTACTCATGCTCACAAGCAAAGGAGTTAAACTCCCTGAAGACTTCGACACTGACATATTTAGAACAAGGTCTCGACATTATGATTATCAAGAACAACAAAGAGAGGAGGAAGCACATGAACCTGAACAAAGCGTACCTAAGAAAGATCTACCAGAACAAAATTTACATGAGAAAAACATCCCTGAGCAAAACATACCCCAACACATGCCATTTCAACCTAGAAACAATGCAAGGGAAGAAATCTTCCCTCGGCAAACAAATGCACCTTTGATTGATCTCATCAACAAATGCAAATGTTGCAAAGACAAATGCAAGACATGCAACAAGGGACAACAGTATAGTACTCCCTGACTGAAATTTTTCCTTATCCTTTTAACAAACGGTTAAACATGATATCTTTTCCCCCAAACTCAGATATTCCCAAATTTGACAAATATGACGGGAAAAGTGATCCTCGCGATCATGTCTAGGAATTATGCACCATGAGCCTAGAATTTTCCCATGATGACACCTATTTGATGAGGCTATTCCCAAGAAGCTTAGGAGAACAAATGATGGAATGGTTATCAAAAATCACACCTCCTATCAGATCATTTGATGAATTAGTCAACAAATTCATAACTCAATATTCCTACAACATTCAACATGTTATCACTATGCTAGATGTTTGTAATACCAAGCAGAAAAACAATGAAACATTCATGGTATTCCTTCAATGTTGGTGAAGGATGGTCTTAAGATATCCTCGAGATGTACCTAAGAAGGAAAAGATGGAAATTTTGATCGACAATTTAAATAGTGAGATGAGTTACAAGCTCAAAATCCAATGCATACCATCTTTTGCTAAATTGATTGAGAATAGCATCCAAGTAGAGGAGGCAGGTGTCAAGAAAGGAACATTGAAATTCTTCAAAGAAGGAACAAATTCATCCAACTACAACAACCAAAACAACAAAAAATTAGACAAATCCAGATTCTAGACCAGAAATAAAAACACTGGAAATGAAGGAGGAAATGAATCAAATGATGAAAAATCCAAACAACCAGTGCTAGCATTATCAGGAAATCCTCAAGCTACAAAGAATCTGACAAGTGCTAACCAAGGTACTAACACTTATGCACCAAATAACAACCAAGATCATCTTAGCAACACCAACAATACCCAAAGCAATAACACCAATCGAGGACCAAATACAAACTCACGAGGTAACACCAACAAATTTCCAAAACGCATTTACACACCACTAGGGCAATCATTGGAGTCAGCATTCACAGAACTCCTGGCAAACAAAATTATCTCCTTACCAGTGATCAACAACTTTGAACCACAAATCGAACCACCCTGGTGGAATGATTCACACTTTTGTGATTTCCATCGCAACAAAGGCCATCGAACAAATGATTGCATGAGACTGAAAAACATTGTTCAAGACATGATTGATTGAGGTGATTTAGTAGTCGATGGTCTCAAGACAAATGGTGACCATGGAGCCTTTAAGAATCCTCTTCCAAACTACAACAAGGATGGAGATTCAACCTCAAACGATACACGTGGAGCCCATATCAATCACATATACAATAACACCATCAATCATATTTCAGCTGAGGACAATCAAGTAAATGTCATCACAATCAAAGACAAGCGTGAACATGAATCCGTCAATGTAACCACCAGAGGTCAAAAATATGTCTTGAAGGGGCATACATCAACAACAAACACCATACCCAAAATTCAATATGATCTCGTCAGTCAACTACGCAAAATTCCTGCTCAAATATCTATACTAGAGTTTCTAAAACTTTCACCAAAACACAAAGACATCTTAGAACAATCACTTTTGGAAACAAATATACCTCAAGATCTGGATGCTGACAAATTCCAAGTCATGGTGGCTCACATGATAGGGCCTCATAATCTTACCTTTTCTGAGCATGATAATATCTCATTGAGCCATCCACACAATACTCCACTCCACATTGAAGTCTTGGTCTACAATCATCAAGTCAAAAGAGTATTAATAGATGGAGGAGCTGGACTCAATATCTGTACCTTGAAACTTATCTATGCATTAGGCTTCTCTGAGCAATCTACTGATCCACGCAAAAAGATCACTATCAAAGTATATGATGATGAAGAGAGATCATCCAAAGGAATAGTAATGTTACCAATTCAAGTAGTACCAATACAAAAGGACACTATGTGCCAAGTCTTAGAATATCTTATTGGGTCAACCTTGGATACATGAAATGCAAGCAGTACCTTCTACTTATCACCGGTGTGTTAAGCTCCCCTACAATGGACAAGAGATTTCAATATCAGCAGATCATAACCCATTTCAACATTGTAGTGCTATGGGGGCAGCCCAAGGCAGCTTGGTTCCACATAATAGAGAAAAACAAAGTTCCTCAGTACCAAATATTCAGCAAGAAAAGTGTAAACCACTATCTATGGATTTCAAACAGAAAATAAAAATCAAAGAGCAAGGCATGGGAGAATACTCTTTGGAACCCTTGTGTTTGGCCAACTCACCAGCATCACCTAAATCGCATGGATTACCTATAGCATCAACACATCAAGCAACACAGCCCATCACCAAATTTGATGGCAAATTTATCCAACTAGGCACTCTAGTACATGAATCAGAAGAAAATGACATCCTTAGTTGGCTATACAAGGATGAGGAAGACAACAGAGCGGCTACTATGGAGGTGGCTATACCAACACACCTGTATGGAAAGGGCTACTTAATCATGCAACAAATGGGATATAATGGCAAAGGACCTATCGGCAAGCATCAGGAAGGCGTCACAGAACCATTAGATCCTCCTTCACAATTCAGTAAAGACAAAATAGGATTGGGCTATGAACACACTCTACCGCCAAAGAAGACATCAAACAAATACCAAAAACCTCAGTGGAAAGCAAAAAAGAAATATGAGGACTCCTAGAAGGAAGCACTATTTGAGACAGCAGAGATAATACGCAAAGAACGTGAAAATCAAGAATGAAAGAAACATCAAGAGAAGCCTATCAATCAAACGAAGGAAGCATCTATTGCAAAAGTACATCATGTTCAAGAACCAGTGACTGACAAAGAGGGATCACCTCCTGATAACATCATTCATCCCTAAGGAGAGACAGTATATGAACAAATGTAAAGAGTGGAAGCAGGATCTGACACAGAATCAGAGAAAACTATTAGACTTGTATCAATCATCAAAGACTTGTTTTCGCCCTACAACATACCCATCCACAGCACTGCCAGAATCTGGGATAATACCTCTGAGACTGATTTAAATGACTATGAATGGGGCAGTTGTTCTAATGTTACTAAAGATATTACTACAAATGACAGACATACACCCATCTCTCAAGAAAAACACGACACAGAACCTAGACTCCTTGAATTTGGTCCACAGAATATCTATGATGCCAAAGAAAATGAGCAAGTCTACATAGAAGATGATACCATCGAAGACCTCGACAAAATCCTTAACTTATTTAATATCCTGGCCAACCACAATAATACCTCTGTCCTAACACTTACAGCAGCTGAACTTGATCCACCTAATGACTCCCTACCACTTATCTTTCCTAACCTCATAGACTGGGACAAACCTAAAAATCATGACATACCAATTTTCCCAAATGATGAATCCATTATCCATTACTTGTGTACCGTCAACCCAAAAATAGACTCTACCAGTGAACAAAGTAACGACGTCAACAATCAAGGGAGTGCCAAGTCTCTTAGTCGCAAAAATGAACAAAATAAAAGATCTACTGCTGAAAACCAGTCAATGGCAGCAATAGATCACAAAAAAGTAAAAATAAAGGACGCATCTAAGGGTGAAAACCTTGTAAGGCACCTAAAGATGGGAGATTTGACACTCTTCCTGGATATTATCAGGAGTGATCACCCATATTGATTGAGCCCACTCAATCAATCAACATTGGTACAATAGAAGCAGCCAAAAACATACACCTTGAAGAATCATTGACAGAGGAAGAAAAATCAGATTTTATCCAATTTTTCAAAGAAAAGCAAACCAACTTTTCTTGGTCATATGCAGATATGCCCAAGATTGATCCACAATTAATCATGCATCACTTGTCCATTACTCCAGGAGCTAAATCAATCAAGCAAAAATTAAGATAGATGAATCCACATGTAGAACTCATGGTCAAAGCTGAGCTGAAGAAACTGTTAGACGTCAGAGTTATTCGACCTATCAACTATGCTGAATGGATTTCCAACATCGTACTAGTATCTAAACCAAATGGCAGTATCAGGATTTGCACCGATTTTAGAGATGTCAACAAAGCCTGTCCAAAAGATGACTTTCCTTTGCCTAGTATCGACATAATTGTAGACCTCACAGCAGGCCATGCAATGCTATCACTAATGGACGGTTTTTCGGGCTATAATTAAATCAAGATAGCCCTAGAGGATCAAGATAGAACAATGTTTACCTATCCTTGGGGAACATATTGTTGGAATGTAATGCCATATGGCTTAAAAAATGCTAGGGCAACTTATCAACGAGAAATGACAACAATCTTTCATGACATGATGCATACCTTCATGGAGGACTATGTGGATGATTTACTAGCTAAATCATTTACCCGAGCAGAACATCTAAGCATCTTAGAAAAGATTTTTGACAGATTGGAGAAATTCCAAGTCAGGCTCAACCCTAAGAAGTGTGTCTTCGGGGTAACATCGAGCAAATTACTAGGCTACATCGTTTCAGCAAAGGGCATTGAAGTGGATCCAGCAAAGGTACAAGCCATAATGGAAATGCCACCACCAAAGAATATCAGCCAACTCAGATCTCTACAAGGATGGCTCCAGTCAATCAGGCGATTCATCGCTCAACTAGTAGATAAAAGTCTGCCATTCAATCATTTACTACATAAAAATGTACCATTCAGATGGGAAGCCAAATGTGTAGAATCATTCTATCAAATCAAGCAATATCTAATGAGCCCACCAGTTCTAGTACCACCAATAGCAGGGAAGCCACACATTCTCTACATTTCAACAACAAATATATCACTAGGGGCATTATTAGCACAAGAAGATCAACAAGGCAAGGAACGAGCTATCTATTACATTAGCAGGACATTGAATGGATATGAACTCAACTATACATTCATTAAGAAGGCTTGTCTAACAATGGTCTTAGCCTCTCAAAATTTCTAGCATTACATGTTAGCCCACACAATTAAGCTAGTCACAAAAATTGATCCTCTCAAATATTTGCTTAGCAAAGCAGCTCTTATAGGTAGATTGGCTAAATGGGTCATGATTCTCAGTGAATTTGATATCCACTACATAGAGCGATGAGCTATCAAGGGACAAGCAATTGCAGATCAACTAGCTGAAGCATGGCTACCGGGAAAACAACCAATGGAGATCGAATTTCTTGACAGGGATGTTCTTGCTATTTCCACCAAACAATGGACCCTATACTTTGATGGATCCTATACTCAAAATGGCTCAGGTGCTGGAATTTTGTTCATCACTCCTGACAGGCACACCATACCAAGATGTTATAGGCTCATGTTCCCATGCACAAACAATATTTTTGAATATGAGGCACTAGTTATAGGCATCAAAATGGTCATGGAATAGAGAATCACAGAATTAAAATTCTACGGGGATTCACAACTAGTCATCAATCAAATCAACAATGACTATCAGACGAAGGATGACAAGCTGCTACCATACAAATGAATGGTGGATGATTTCAAACTATATTTTTTACACATCACCTTCGAGCAAATACCAAGGTTGGACAACAGAGAAGCCAATGCAATGGCTACTATCACTTCACTACTACAAATTCTAGAGCAACAGAGTTGTTACGAGTTTTTGGTAGAACAACTGTTCTCCCTAGCATATGACCATTCTGATTCCCATGTTATCTATGCCTTGACTAGTTCTAACTCTCTGTTATACGGACCGATATATGACTATCTTAAAAGCAATATCCTACCCATTGACCTATCTCGAAACCAAAAACGCAACTTTATCCGGCAAGCTGCCCGTTATACTCTCACTGCTGATACTTTGTACCGTTGAGGTCTAGATGGTACTCTTCTTCATTGCCTTGATTGTAATGAATCTGACTCCACTTTACAAGAGCTTCACGAAGGTATCTGTGGAACACATTCAAGTGGTCCTACTCTTGCTAAAAAACTTCTGAGAATGGGATATTACTGGCCGACAATGGAAAAAGATTCTTACCATTTTGCAAAGAAGTGTCCTAAATGCCAAATCCATGGCAATCTTATACATGCACCAACACAGTAACTGCAGCCATTCACAACATCCTGGCCCTTTTGCCAATGGGGACTAGACTTAGTCGGCAAAATACATTCTTCATCTTCAAATGGACACAAGTTCATTATAACTGCAACAAAATATTTTACCAAATAGATTGAAGCAGACCCGATGACCACTATGACTGGGAAACAAATTGCCTCTTTTATCCTTAATTATCTAATCTATCGATATGGCATTCCTAGTTCCATCATCATAGATAATGGATGACCTTTCAAGAACCAAGATGTGCGAGAACTATGTGAAAAATTCAAAATCCAACATTTTTTCTCTACACCTTACTACCCACAGGGGAATGATCAGGCAGAAGCATCCAACAAAACAATATTGAAAATCCTAAAGAAAATAGTGAATGATGCAGGAAAAGATTGGCATGTACAACTCAATACAGCACTTTGGGCATACAGAACTAGCATCCGCACACCTACAAGAGCTACCCCATATTCATTGGTGTATGGATCAAAAGCAATTTTATCCCTGGAGGTAGAAATTCCATCTCTCAAAGTCTCTTTGAAAGGCCTAATTCCAGATGAAGAGTATCGAGTCAACTGACTGCAAGAGCTGGAAATTTTAGATGAAAGACACCAACATGCCTATACTCACTTCAAATCATATCAGTAACGCATGTGTAGAAGCTACAACCACAAGGTTATTCCTAGAATTTTTAAAATTGGTGATCTAGTACTCAAGGAAAATATTCGAAATCAGCAGGATTGGGAAAAGAAAGGGAAATTTGAACCTAACTGGTTAGGTCCCTATGTCATCATATCAGCCTATGGATCAATTGCTTATCAGTTAACAACTTCAGAAGGACATGTGCTTGACGAACCAACTAACAGCATCCATCTAAAGAAATACTACACTTGAGCAGTCTAATGCACGGAAAAGTCAAAAATATCAAAAAATCAAAAAATATCAAAAATATCAAAAATCAAGAAAACGCAAAATAAAAAGGTACAATAAAAGCAACTGGTGAAAACCTGGCAACAGGCGCTATTGTGAGAGGACAACTCATCTATCTATCTTTCTTACTCAAAGCCTTTATATCCACCGTCAAGCACTATCGGCCATCGCCCAACATTTTATCGCATTATCTAGGACATACTTAGCATAGTCACTATCCTCGTTTATCCACATATCCTTTCATCATATCCCACCATGGCTTGGTAATCACTGTACATATCCGCATTAAGAGGAAAACTTAGCCAGGGGTAACATTGATCAAACATTATGTCCTAAAAGAAAAACTTGCAGTAAAATCAGAGCATCCTATCCAACAAATCAACAATCACAAAAACAAACATTGATCATTTAAAAGGATTCATAAAACATGATGGATGATTTTCTGAAGTATCAAATGTATGCATCTTGCATGAAGTTTTGACTATATTTGCGCCTGAACTTTTTTAACTATTGGATCCTCTACATTTTCTCAATGATGCATCAAGCTAGAGAAAGTCATGAAGACTCCAATATTTTTTAGTTTTTTGTCTGTGAGGCGATCACTTGTACTGTGCAAATACTTGTCTCAAGACATGATTCATAGCATATCACTGAGGACATGATTCTACTTTGTGCATACAAATGGTTTAATCTTGTCTATTTATACACAAGCTACATCCTGGTTCAATTATACCTTGACGCGTATGCTATCTTGCAAAATCAAAAATCATGTAAATTTTTCTCAGGTCATTATGGTTCAATTATACCATTATGCTTGTATAAATTTTCAACATATCCCAACAAATCAATGCTCAATGATGATACCTACAATGAAAGCAAAAACATGTGACTATACAGAGATGACAAACGAAAGAATGAGGATGCTCAAATTAGTTGCATATCACATCATACATCTCTTTTTCAAGATACATCTCACAAATCAATATCATATCAAAAGCATTTATCTAAGCATCACATCATCCTCATAGAATCTCATCTTGAAACATAATACATATCATTCATCATTGCATCCATCACATACATATCTATCGCATCATCATGGACTTTTTTTTCATCATCCTTCCAAACTATCTTCTATCATTCTTCCAAACTATCTTCTATCATCTTATTTTCAAGATACATCTCACAAATCAATATCATATCAAAAGAATTTATCTAAGCATCACATCATCCTCATAGAATCTCATCTTGAAACATAATGCATATCATTCATCATTGCATCCATCACATACATATCTATCGCATCATCATGGACTTTTTCTTCATCATTCTTCCAAACTATCTTCTATCATTCTTCCAAAATATCTTCTATCATTCTTCCAAACTATCTTTCATGAAACCAAATGTTTTGATTAGCTCTTATACAGGATATATCGTTCCTAAAACCAGATGTTTGATCATCTCTTATATAGGATATATCATTCCTGAAACCAGGCATTTTGATCAGCTCTTATACAAGATATATCGTTCCTGAAACCATATGCTCGATCATCCATGTCTTATACAGGCGGTCTCATTCCTGAAACCAAACACTCGATCATCCATGTCTTATACAGGCGGTATCATTCCCGAAACTAGACACTCGATCATCCATGTCTTATACAGGTGGTGTCATACCTGAAACAAGACTTGATCTCAATCCAATCAATCTAATCAATCTAATCAAACCCATGTATGTCATCACTATCCACTCTTCTATCTTTCAAATAACATTCTTCTTCTTTCCATTATCGTATCAAATCTCGACATCAGTCTCATATCAACTTTGCATATCAAATCAATTCTTCATATCTGGAGCATCATCAATATCAATCATCAAATCTGGGGCATCATAACGACATTTCAACACAACACATCATTTTCTTTGAATAAACATGTGCACACACGTCACTTCAAAGAGGGGCAAAATGTAGACGTATAAAAATGACCATATTCCTAAATGAATATTTAATGTTCATTTTATTCTCATTCCTCTATTTAGTTAAATCTAATTTAATTAAATCATCCACATTCTTCTATTTGATTAAATAAATTACTCAATTTATTTATTTAAATTCACTTAAGTCCTTTATGTCATTTAATTGAATAAATCATTTTATTTAATTAAATCCCTTCTCTCTACTTTTTAATTAAATTTACATTTAATTAAATAGTTCACCCCAATTAAATAAATCTCATTTATTTAAATTCCCAACTTGCAACCAAATTCAAATAAAGCAATTTATTTTAATTAAATCCTATTATCCCTCATCCACTTGCATTTTCCTACATCTCCCACTTGCCTCCTAACTTTCTTCCTAAATTCTTCTAGAACCCATCTAATCCTAATCAATTAGCCTAAACCCATCCATTATCCCCTTTCCCTAAATTTGAGGAGGTCACTTCTCAAATTTGGAGTAAATTCTTCAAAAGGCATTAAAGCCTTTATGCCTTCAACAAGCTAACTTGTTGAATACCCCAAAATTTGGAAGGACTCTTACAAATTTGTCCCCAAAGTCTTCAAACCACTAATGGTTAACTAACCCTTAGTGGCATGGATAGAGACTTTTTGCCTAACTTAACCTTCTTCTAACCCAGGGGTCTCATCAAGCATTTATTGCTTTGAACATGGTTATCCCTTTAACCTTTGCACAAGAGTTTATCCTTTGGGTAAAATCTTTATCCAATGGATAACCTTAACCTAACCTTAACCCTTACCTTCTAAGGCAACCGTGAGGTCTTCTCAAGCATTGAATGCTCCTTACATCTCCTCTCAAGCAGTCTTATGTTGACAATTGTCACCATTTCATTGGTGGAAATTGTAAACATGGATTGATAACTTTCAATCCCGACCCTTGATTAGATCCTTCAATCCAGACCATTCATTGCCCTATTTCTTCTATAAATAGAGCTCTCATTCCTCCATTTTAGAGGATCCAAGCTTTTATTATCTCATTTATGCTCAATTTTATCAATACATCTAGCCTCTCTTTATAATAAGAATTAATCTAATAAGCATTTTAGAGTATCTTTGTTATCATTAGCTTAAATCATTAACTAGTATATCATGTTAGGATAGTATTTCTACTAACCTTGTCATATTATAATCTAATTTAGCTCCTTTATAGAATCATGAATAAATAGGATGCATTCATGTTAAAACCAATCTAAAGCATCCCTCGTTCTTGCATTTGTCATCCCTAAGTCACTTTGCTCAGTGATCTGAGAGAAAAGGCATTGGCTTGAGGGACCTTGTGAGATAGAGAACCATGGAACCTACCTTGGGAAGTTGAGTCATTCCTCGTGACTCCATAACTTGCACCAAGAAGTCTCATGGGTGTGTGGACAAGCTCTTTGAACAACATTATTTTTACATTTTGAGTTTCATCGACCCGCTTTTCCCGCATACACACAGTACTCGTTTTCCCTCCACCATTTGGGTTTAATTTCTAGATCATATGGTTTAGATTTCTCAGGCATCGTGATTAGATCATTTGCCAATAGAGTCTTAAGAACCGATTCATATGATTCTTCCAAAGGAGTGAGATCGCGTTTAAGCTTTGAAAGCCAAGGCTTCTCTTTAAACCACTCTTTTGATTTTTTAGGAGGGTTTTCCACCACAGTTTCAGCTACTTTGAGGGCTCGTGTGGCACTAGCCAGATTAAATATTGCAGGTTTTGATTTTGGTTTAACAGTATCCACCACTCCATCATTAACAACATTTATGTTGTTATCTTTGTCGTATTTCCAGTATTTGTTCTTTTGTTTGGAAGTAGAGCCTTGCTATGTTTCTTTATAAAGTGATATATCTCATTTCTTTAGAATCACATCTTCCATTCTAAGGAAACTATCTACCATTTTTTTGAATAAAGGGTACAATTGACAAAGATGTCCATCCTCTCAAAATCTAGAATAGGTCATGAATATCTAGAGAACATCTTTCTCCAACGTTGAAGGAAAGTGAGAAAATGTTCTCCTATTTTCTGTTTGCTATTGCAAATCTTGATCATGGTGACTGAATGAAAAATGTGATAGGCGTATTGTTGGTGAAACAATTAGACTAATTCCTCAAAATATTTAATTCTCATAGGTAGGCTGGAAAACCATTCCATAGCTTGTCCTCCTAGACTCCTCAGGAAAAGGCGCATGAGATACATTTGTTCGTGCATGAACTCCATACATAAAGCACAAAATTCTCTGACATGGTCTTGAGGATCTATGTTTCTATCATATTTTTTGAACTTAGGAATTTCCACTCTTGAAGGAAATGGAGGCATGTAAAGGTTTTTTTCAAATGGGAACGGGCAGATCGTGTCCAAAGAATATTGCTTGGATGATTTATCCTTGTTTTTCATTTCTTTAATTTCAGTTTGTAACACTTGCAATTGTTTGTTTACCAATGCTAGTGGTGTCTCTTCCTCTTTAGCGATAAGAGTTTCAATATCATAATCAGTTGGAAGTTTAGCGCCTTGTTTTGCTAGCTCTAGAAAATGCTCTTGTTTTTCTCTAGCCATGATGATTTTTATCATTTTTTCAAAAATCTTTATCATTTTGACAGGTATTTATAACAATTTATGTAGGTTCGGAAGCTTTAGACTCGCTAGATGAGGAATCACTATCATTAGCATGGGTGTTGATATTGTCATGAGTATCATGTTTAGCAGCTTCTCTTTCTTTCTTTTCTCTAGACATGGTGGGAGATAAGGGTTGATCAAAAAATGGTATACTTGACGATGAAGGTTTGTCAAAGATGGGGTCTTCTACAAAGAATGGATTAGTCTATAATGAAAAGGATTGTCCTTTACCTTTGGTAGCTTTCTTGTGAGAACTTTTGGTTTAAATAGGTATTTATAACTGATGTGACCGAGAGCTAGAAGTGATGCAGATGTCAAGATCAAATTGAAGCTAGTTGTTCATTTGACATAGTGATTTGAGAGTAGTGACTAAGACTCGGTCTGGTTTCAAGAATGATCTATCCTATATAAGACAAGATCTAAGTAACTTAGTTTGATTTGAGAGAAGTGGCTAAGACTCGGTCTAGTTTCAGGAATGATCTATCATGTATAAGATGCGATCTAAGTAACTTAAGTTGATTAAGTAATTGATTGAACTAGCTGAAAGATGATTGACAAAATTGTGCAACACAACGATAGGGGTACACTATCAAGATTGTTTATGCTTGGGATGAAAAAGACCAGATATATGCTCACTGTAGATTGATTAGGCAAGTATGGAAGTTCTAGAAAAGTATGCAAGAAGACAAGTTCTGGATTGACAAAATCAAAAATTTGTACGATAGAGTATTCAGATCCAGACGATAATTTAGCAGGTTCCAGATGACACAAGAAGTTTCTCGTACGAGTTGCTACCTATACTCACATGACAGTTTAAGGTTCTCAAGACGATAATCTAATGAGGATAATTATTACTTGTACGACAGTTTAACTTAGGCCAGACGACAATTCTGAGGACCATGACGATAATTTTGACAGGACCAGACGACAAACTGACAGGATAAATATAGACTCGTACGACAATAGGTATATATCCAGACAATTAAAAAGTAGACTCCTATGACAAAGGACTAGAAAGAGACTAGTTTTTGATACGAACACAGTTTTGATCACTAAGTTTTTGACGTTGTTGATTTTTTTCTCCAGTTTCAGTTTCAGTTTCATGGATGAAAACATAGTAAACACGCAAGATGTATAATGACTTCAAGCACAACATGCTAACCCTACGAAAGTTGGCTTAAAGAAGAAAACCTTTTCTTGCAGACTCAGGTACACACCCAATAGCTAATTAGAATATGGTCATTGATTCTCACGCAATGGATTCTCAACACCGTATTAGCCGACTCCAAATGCTAATGGGGGCATGAAATGGCAAGTATCTTGGGAGAGTTACTATCTCTCTTGCACAAAGATTATCCCCCTTTCGAAGGTGAATTGGGTAGCCTCTATCTTATAGTTCTTAGTGAGGAATTTCGTTCAAAATTACCTCTTGAAGTCATGCAAGCATGATTGAGGCCTATAGCCTGACAAGATACCGAAACAAGATGTAGTCACGTAAACGTGATTAAGACCGCGAGGCCCTAAAAAATGCCCGATGTGAGAGATCTCAAAGAGAAAACTCAAATAATCCTATCCTCTGATACTTTAATCACTAGAGGCATATTTATTATAGTGAGATAGAATACTCAGGTCCATTTGTACTCACTTGGGTCATTCTCACAGGGTGATTACTTTTTCCCACTGTGACAGGCCTACTAAAGGTACACAAATCTCAAACTTAGAAAAAGCTTCAAGGGTCTGGATTTCTAATTGTCTGTGCAGACAAGAGCATATTCTCCTACCTCTTAGATTTTTCTTAAAACACAAAAGACAAATTTGTTCATTAACCAGATAGCAATTTAAGTGCCTAAAAAATGCATTTAAAGAATACACGAAATTCACTTAAATCTCCTTAGGCAACCTACAAAAACAACGAATCAGTAGTCATATTGTTTTTGTGCGACAGGCGTGTTCTTTGACAAACGTTCTGCAAAAAAAACTAGTTAGGCTGTCAAAATCTCTCAGGCAGATAGAAAACAAGCTAGGGTTAGCATTAGTACCATCAAAAATTTAATAAGAAAAACCCTAAAATTGCAGTATGCTTTAATACCAAAAACCAAAAAATCATACAATAATTCTCACCTAGTCGTACGATAATTCACCACGGAACGTATGAGACCTACAGATTGTCGTTTTGTCCTCTGTGAAAACTCGTACGAGTTTTTGCAATAACTCTATGGAAAAAATCCAAAAAATAAAAAATAAGCTGATATGTGAGGCCAAAAATTGTAGTCTTCTACCCCATGGTGGGCGCCAAAAATGTGTGTGTGAAAAGTGGAATAAGCATATGCAAGCTGTAAGACACAACACTTCAATTAAGTCATTGCATGCATGGTTAGACAGATATAATCATGAATATAAAAATCATAACAAATCAACCTATTGCCTTCTAAAAGATGCAAGTATAGACTTGCTCCCAGATTTGTCTAAGCAATACCAGTGACTAGACTACACCAAGATGAAGGATTGAATCTATATGAGCACAAGATTAAGCTAAATGTATGCAAGATTTAAGCTAGATGAATGAATAGTAAGCTAAATGAATTCAAGCAATCATGATTAAACTAAGTATGCAAAAAGCTAAAATAAGATGCGATAATCTCAAAGCACAATATTTTCAATGACTCTAGAGCAAAAACTGCACAATAACAATAAATCTCCAAGGTGTCTTGAATGAGAGATGAAGGCTAAATTTATAGAGACTCAAAAGAGAGACCAATGGTCAAGATCGATTAACAATGAGCGGCTGAGATTACTAAGAAAAAGCACAATCCAGGTTAATTGAAATAATTGAGAGATCAAATTAAGTTAATCTTGAGATAGATTCCAATTATAGCTTGATTGAATGCATTCAGATCATAAGTTTGAGTCTGCATTGGAGATAAATTTAGTTGATTCCATGCACTTGAGATAAAAATAGGTGATTCCATGCACATTTCTTTAATTTGCTCAAGATTTTTATTTAGAAAAATCTTTTTCAGTGCAACTGAACTTCTTTCCTCAAAAAAAGCTTTGAGTTTTAATTTTAGAGAAAATGATTAATTCAATTTAATTGCTTTTCTGATTTTTCAAGTTATCTTAATTTTAGAAAAAGAAATATCTTAAGTTTGATTTCTTCTCTCAATTTATTTCTTTTCTTTTGTTTTCAATTTAACTCTTTCTTTTGCAAATTAATTCCTCTTTTTTTGATAAATCTCTTTTTGTAAATTAATTCCTCTTTTTATTTAAATTAATTTCTTTTTTTCTTTAAATTAAATTTTTTTTTTTTGTGCTTTAAATGGCAAATTTATTTATTAATTAAATATGCTAAGATATTTATTTAAATAAATAGGATAATTGATCAAAATGATTTACTTGGAATGACTAATTAATTAAATACATATTTAATTAATATAGAGTGATTTATTGCCATCTAACATTAATGATTGAAGGGTTCACCCCATAGCGCAGCGGTACAGCTACGAGCCTCCCTCAATGGAGGTTGTGAGTTCGATGCATGGGGATTGGCCCCTCTTGGCCCCCGTCGTTCCACATAATCTGTCGCTGCACTATCTTTCATTGCATTGGTCTACTGACTTGGCAGACAAAGGTTTGCTTTGGCCGGAGAGGTAGTTCGATGTTGGTGCATGTTGAGGAGTGATTGATAAATTTGGAGTGTTCTCTTGGTCCCCCCGATGCTCGTTGGTCGATTTCTCTCTGTTCGTTGGCTAGGAAATTGATAGATGTGCTCTCAAGTTGTGTAGGATGCTTCTAAGAGGATGCCTTGGTCCTCGATTCAAAGATGAGGTCCTCCTTGTGATCTCATTGGTTCATAGCCCCAGTCAAAAGCGCTTGCTTAAAAAAAAAACATTAATGATTGAAGAATTAATTAAATAGATGCTCAAGGTTGATTTAATTGCCTTTGGTTAGGACCTTGATGATGTTGTCAAGATTAGGGGCTCATAGTTTTGGTGACCATTTTTAGGGTATTACAATGGGGGGTCGGGTTGCTAACAAACCTTGGTCCTCCCTCTTTGGTGTTAAACCTAGTGGTAAGTCGGTGTTCTCTCCCGTTAATAATATTTTGAAACCAGATTTTGTGTGTTTTGTGATTGTTGTCCCTGATCAGGTGATAGATCATAACATCTATGTTATGGTCTTATCGTTATTTGGTAAGTTCATGGGCCCTAGGCCTAACATTGATGTGGTTAGATCTTTTGCTAAGAAGAGATGGTGCCTGAAAGGTCAGATTGAAATAACGTTGATGTCAAAAGGTTTTTTCTCCTTTGCCTTTTCTTGTGAAGAAGACTTGTCTGATGTTCTTTGTGGAGGCCCTTGGGTTATTGGGAAGACCTATTTGTCTTTGAAGTGTTGGTCTCCCAATTTGGATCTGAATGATGGTATATTTGCTTTTGCCCTTGTTTGGGTAAGATTGCCCGACTTTCACTTGGAATTTTGGCATGAGGATGTGTTTAAGGGTTTGGCTTGCTCCTTTGGGGAACGCTTATCTATTGACCCAATGACGGAGGCCAGGAAAATAATGGTTTATGTTAGGATTTGTGTTTGCATTAGTCAGAATACCAATCTTCCATCCTCGGTGGATATCATTTCTAAGTTGGGGAAATGGACTCAGCCAGTGGAATTTGAGACTATGTCACTTGTCTGCTTCCATTGTAAAAAATATGGGCACTAGGCTAAAAAATGTCCTCTACAAACCAAGATGAATGTTGCCTTCGTTAACAAGAATACTACCCCCAAGAGTGGCCCTCGACAGTAGATATGGAGAGAAAAAATATCTAAGGAGGTTCAAGGTGATGCTAGTATGATTGATACGGTTAAGGATAATGCTAGTCAAGAGGGTCTGAATGGATCTAGTGCTATTGGTCCGATTCAGTTAGAGAAAGGTGGTGCTAATGATATTTTGAAGTCTAAGTCTCTAGCCTAGTAGGAGGAGGATAGAAAAATGGAAGAAGGTAATAGTGACAATGGTACTAATAAATTGAAGCAGTGTATTGTTGAAGATCGTCTGAAGCCCAATCCCTCTAACCAGCAGCTTGAGGATGGAGAGATAGTGATAGTTCTGATACTTAATGTAAGTACAGATCCAATAGCCAACAAGATGAGAGGGGGGGGTGAATCATACAAACTTAATCTTCCATAAAAACATCAGATTCAACCTCGGTAACATATACTTCAGTAATATAACCAAAACTGCTAAACATGCAAACTCAAAAGCATATAAACATCATAAACCTCATAACACCAGATTTAACATGGAAACCCAAATAGGGAAAAACCACTGTGGGATTTCGAACCCACTAAGAAATATACTCTTCTAGAGTATGCTCGGTTAAAAGCAAATCCTGTTAAAGATTACAAACACATTGCTAGATGTGACCTAGTTAAGGGATTTCCCTCAGATCTGTTAGGATCTTCACCTTGTTAGAAGTGAGCTTGTTAAAGGATTTCAAACACTCAATCAGAATGTCACCTTGCTAGAGGGTTATACAAATAAGACTGTTAAGTCCACTAGGTTAAGAAATTTTCTGTCACTTCACTAAATAACAGTAATAAAAATCTATTTGCAACTTTACATCAGATGTGAACTCTCCTCCTCTATCTGATCTAAGATATTTTACTTGTCTTCCTGTTTCATTTTCAACTCTTGCCTTGTACCATTTAAACATTTGAAAAGGTTCTGATTTTTCTTTTAAAAACATAACTGACATCATCCTTGAATAGTCATCCACAAATAATATGAAATATTTATCACCATAATAACTTTGAACATTCATAGGACCACAAAGATCAGTGTGCACTAGATCTAAAATTCCCTTAGAAGTGTAAGACTTACTTGTAAAGCTTGATCTTGTCATCTTACCCATCTGGCATCCTCGGCACATAGCATTCTCAGGCTTTTCAAGACTCGGTAGACCTCTTACTCGGTGCTTCTTACTTATTTTGATCAGATTATCAAAATTTACCTGACAAAACCTTTTATGCCATAGCCAGGTATCATCTATCTTTGCATACAAACACTTGTTCCGAGTTGAGGAAAGGTGAAATGTGTTACCTTTTGTTTGTGTCCCGGTAGCAACTAACTTTCCATTCTTGTCATGAACTTTGACAATTCCCTTCTAAAATTCTATTCGGTAACCTGTATTGTTTAGTTGTGCTACACTCAACAAATTGTATTTCAAACCTTCAACCCATTAAACATCATTGCATCTTGCATTGTCAAGAAGTGTTATAGATCCTTTACCTCTTACTGGACATGGTGCATCATTACCAAATCTTACATAGCCTCCATAATAATCTTCTAACATAACAAACTTGTGTTTATCACCTGTCATATGATGTGAGCATCCACTATCTATGATCCAGGAATCATTAGTATTTACGTGAGATATTAGGGCTTTTTCTTCATACCTTTCTTCATCTGATCCATCTTTTATAGCCACATAAACTACTTCCTCTGTATCAGTTTCATCTGATTTATCATCATTGGATTCCTCATCAACTATTAAGCATGTCTTTCTATCTCTTCTTCTGAAGTCTCAGTGTCCTCTGTAATGATTGTCTTTCTGTCTATCATCTCAGTAATCTCTCTTTTCACTAGAATATTTGTTAGGATAGTTAGAAGCCATATGTCCTATCTTATCATAATTGAAACATTTCAAAGTTAGTTTTCCTTTATACTTACCTTTGTCTCTCGATAACCTTTTGGCTAATAGTGCTTCAAACTCTTCCTGCTTTCTGATTTCCTCATATAGTTTGTGTACTTCTTCCATGTTCTTACAAAATCTTTCACTTTCTCCACTGTGATCTCCTTCAGATTACTTATACTTTCTTTCATTGTAATCATTAGATTCATCAAGATGAAAAGAACTAAATGTAGACTCAACTTTATTTACCGAAGATCCACTATTATCAAAGTTTCTTAACTCAAATGCATGTAGCTTACCAATAGTAGCATCTAAAGAAACTAGCATATTAGGTATAGACCTCAATTCATTGATTGTAGAGACTCGGATTGCATAAGCCAGTAGAAGGGTTCTTAACAAATTACTTGTTATATCCTTTTCTTCAATAGTTCCACCTGCTCCTTTGATTTGATTGACAATCTCCTTTAGTCTTGTATTGTACTGAGTTATGTTCGCACCTTCATTCATCCTCATAGATTCAATTTGTCCTATTAGACTATCTACTTTTTCTCTTTGAACATGTTCATCTCCTCCATATACTGATATGAGCTTATCCCACATAGCCTTTGCATCATTGCAGCCTTCTAGATCATTAAACTCTGAGTCATTTAATGCAGATTTTATTTCAATCATTGCTTGGATATGTTCTTGCTTTGCCTTTATCTCTTCCATTGTCAATGGATAGGTGCTCGGTGTGATGAAATCATTCTCCAAATAATATACAGCATATTCTCCAACTCTTGATAGGTGCAGCTTCATCCTTTTCTGCCATGTAGAGAAACTTGACTTGTTCAGCTTCAGTGCATCCCTCTTATACATCTTTGGATCTTTGCCTCAAGTACCTTTAAAATTTTCTTCTGGAGTCCAAAGCTCTGATACCAATTGATAGTTCTGATACTTAATGTAAGTACAGAAGCAATAGCCAACAAGATGAGAAGGGGGGGTGAATCATACAAACTTAATCTTCCATAAAAACATCAGATTCAACCTCGGTAACATATACTTCAGTAATATAACCAAAACTACTAAACATGCAAACTCAAAAGCATATAAACATCATAAACCTCATAACACCAGATTTATCGTGGAAACCCAAATAGGGAAAAACCACTATGGGATTTCGAACCCACTAAGAAATATACTTTTCTAGAGTATGCTCGGTTAAAAGAAAATCATGTTAAAGATTACAAACACATTGCTAGATGTGACCCGGTAAAGGGATTTCCCTCGGATCTGTTAGGATCTTCACCTTGTTAGAAGTGACCTTGTTAAAGGATTTCAAACACTCAATCAAAATGTCACCTTGCTAGAGGGTTTTACAAATAAGACTGTCAAGTCCACTCGGTTAAGAGATTTTCTGTCACTTTCACAAAATAACAGTAATAAAACCTATCTACAACTTCACATCTAAACTGCTAAAGAAGATTCTTATTTTCTCAATACAATCTAGACATAGAACTAATCTTGTCCATCTATTGGGCTTCTATACTCTGTTATTCAAACAGGTCTTCAAGCTTCTATGCTCAGTAATCATTCTATAGCATCCTTGTGCATACATTTGCCCGCATACATTGTTTATCAATAGTTCCCTATTTATAAATAATTCGCCAGCCGCTTAATCTCCTTGATCACATTTCCTATGATCAATCATAGCCATCAGATCTTCAAACTTTGACCAGGTTCAATGTATCCTTTGATCTGAAAACATTTTACCCTGCTTGGAACTTGCATACATTTCTTGGAACTTGTGCTAGGGTATTGCGGTTCAATCTGAGTTGTAGATCTTCATGTCGATTTTCCTTTGCCATAGATTCATTAACAAACTTCATGCATGGCATACCAATCATTTAATCAGTTCCAGCTCATCAGCTTCCTTCATTAAATAATGCATGTAACCATTTAATGTATTTTGTTACAGCTTGGTTACAACTTGGTAATAACTTGGTAAATACTAAACTTCACTCGGTAGACATTCTGCCTTCATTAACCGATAGCAATAACCTTAGGGTTTACCGACTAGGTTCCTTAGGGTTTACCGACTAGGTTCTTTGCTCAGTAACATAGTATAGTATTAACCTTACAATTTACAACATATTTATGATGTTAAAACAATCTAAACATCATGATCTCATCATTGTCTAACTCAGTAATAGTTGCCCATTGAATACCTTATTCATCATATTCATTATGTGTCTTTTACCGACATCTTTATACTCTTCAAATCATACTTTTCAAGATATGGCAACATCATACTGAATTAGAAAATCAATTTCTTGACATCAATGACAAAATAATAATATCAAGACAGTAAACATCCTTAATCAATTATATCCATAATCATCAACAACCTTCTCAATATCCTTATTGAAATGCCAACAATCTCCCATTGTCTGTTATAATGTCAAATGCCAACAGATAGATGAAGGAAACAATGTTGGTGGGGCTGATTTGACCAGTTCTAAACGTGAAAGGGAGGGTCTGAATGTGTCTGTGAATTGTTTGAGCTCTCAATTTGTGGAGTGTGTGAAATCCACCTACCCTAAGGTCCCCTCTCTCTCAAACCTCATTGGATATTAATCGAAAGGAGTATGTTGGTGGGATTGGTCCCCTGAAGTTGGGGAAAGAAAATAATGTGCCTACTCAGGTGGTTTTGCGGGGTGAAGTCCTATTTACTCAAGTGGAGAAAAAGAAGCCTAAGAAATCTAGACAGAATGTTGGGGCTTCACAAGTTGGTGTTTCTACTAGGTAGAAGTGTAAAGTTGATACTGGAACCCCGAATGCCACTCATGGTATGAAAACTACTAAATGGATTAGAGATCAAGAATGTTGGTGTAATATAGCGGGTGGTAGTCAGCAAACCATCTATGAGGTATGTTCTCCTAATAAAAAATGAAATTACTTCCCAGAACATAAGAAGACTCAATGCACCCCATAAACAAGATATTATTCATAATATGGCTAGGGATCATAAGCCGGATGTTGTCCTTATTCAATAAAATAAAATGGTTAACAAAAAGGTGGAAATTTTGAAGTTTTTCAAGCATTGTGGGGTGGTCGGTAGTTGTTTGGAAGGTGCTTCGGGTGGGGCTGCTATTTTTTGTAATCTTAATTATATTAAGGGTGAAATTTTGGATGTGGATTCCAATTTGGTCTTTGTCAGATTTCATCATATTAGGAGATGATTTTTCCTGGGTTCTTTCTAATATCTATGCTCCCAATTCTAAAGTGGCTAGGAGTAAGTTTTGGAAGAAATTGGAGGCTCATCATTCCAAGCACTGTAATGACAAATGGATTATTATGGGAGATTTTAATACTCCCCTTCAAAATTCTAAAAAAATTGGAGGCTCTCAAATCCAAATGGATAGTCGGTTGGACTTGATGGATTTTATTGATGCTCATTCTTTACATGATATTGATCTTCAAGGTGCCTCATTTACCTGGGAAAATAGGAGAGAAGGTGATGATTTGATCCAAGTGCATCTGGATCATACCCTTATCTCTAATAATTGGTAGGTAAAGTATATCAGCTCCCTCAAGGCCCTCCTCGAGGTTGGTTCTGGTCATTTCCCTATTTATTTTATCATGAAGGCTATTGATGGTAAGAGAAACTTTACCTTCAAGTTTGAAAATATGTGGTTGTCCACCCCTTGCTAGAAGATAGTATTAAGCAATGGTGGAATATTGCAATGGATGGGTATGTTATGTTCAGAGTTGCTAAAAAAATCAGATTTGTGAAAGATAATATTAGAAGATGGAATAAAGAGGTGTTTGGCAACCTTTTTGCTTCAGAAACTGCTATTCATTGTTAGCTTAAAGAAATTCGGGACAAGATTCAAGCTGAGGTTTATTCTTCTTGTTATTTGGAAAGGGAGAATGATATTCTAAATAAATACCATGAAATCATTGCTAGGGAAGAGGTCTTTTGGAAGAAAAGGTCCAGGGCTTTATGTATGTCTGTCGGGGACAAGATACAAGTTTTTTCCATTTAGCTTCCCTTAAACATAAATTTGCTAATAGGATCTCTAAGTTGGTGGTGGGTGATAGAGTGTTGTTGAAAGAGGATGAAATTTGTGCGGAAGCGTCTAGATTTTTTGCTTCCCTTCTTTCAACTGAGGATATTCTGAATGTTGAAGCTCAGAATTCTCTTTTAGATGTCATCCCCTCTATCTTGAATGAGGAGCAGAATAATTTTTTGACTGCTATTCCTTCTAAGGATGAAATAAAAGTTGTTTTTTCCTTTAAAGATAATAAATCCCCAGGGCTGGATGGATTTCCAATGTTTTTCTTTCAAACCTTTTGTCACATTGTGGAGAAGGATGTCTCTGATGGGTGAAAGAGTTTTTTGGGGCCAGAATGTTGCTTAGAGAACTTAATTCTACTTTTGTCATGTTGATTCCTTAGGTTGTTGGGGCTGAGACTTTGGACTACTTACACCCTATTAGCCTCTATAACTCCTTTTACAAGATCATTTCAAAGGTTCTCACTCTAATAATTCTGTCCATTTTGTCGGCTATCATTTCTCCTCAACAGAATGGCTTTGTCCCTAGCAAGAAGATTCTCAACTCTATCATTATGGTGCATGAGAACATCCATTCCTTGGAGGTGTCCCGTAAAGAGGTATGTCTTATGAAGTTGGATCTTTCTAAAGCTTATGACAGATTTGATTGGTCTTTTCTCTCTAGAATCCTTCAAGCCTTTGGGTTTTGTGACAGAGTTATTAAGCTTATTTGGCAGTTGATCTCTACTACCTTCTTTGTTGTCCTTATTAATGGCTCCCCTTCTCACTTCTTCAAGTCTTCCAAAGTTTTAAGACAGGGGGATTTGATTTCTCCAATCCTCTTTACCATTATGGCGGAAGCTCTTAGTAGATATTTGTTGAAACTGGTTTCAGAAGGTTCTTTTCAAGGTTTGAGGCCTTCCTCGTCTAATCTTGTGTGCTCCCACCAGAAGTTCATTGATGATACTATTATTTTGGGGAGTTATACTATTAGGGAAGCAAGAACTTTGAATTATTCTCTTAATCTTTATAGTAAGGCTTCTGGTTAGTTGATTAATTGGAATAAAAGCTCTCTTTTCATTTTCAACACTCCTGAGGTCAGATAGAGAAGGATTGTGGATATTCTTGGTTGTGATACTTTCTCTTTTCCTTCTTATTATCTTGGCCTTCCCCTTTGTTTGAAACCTCCTAATACCTTTTCATTGTCTTTGATTGATAGATTCAATAAAAATTTGGCGAGATGGAAAGGTTCTTTGTTGAGTTGAGCAGGGAAATTACAACTTCTGAAGTCCACTCTTCAAAATCTCTCAGTCTATGCTCTAAATCTCTTAAAAATTCCTTCTAAATTTGTTGAAGTTATTAAAAGAATTCAATAGAGGTTCCTCTGGTCTATGGTGGAGGAGAAAAAGTGTATGCCTTTGCTTGTGTGGGAGAGTGTTTGTAAACCTAAAGTGGGAGGCGGTTTGGGTGTTTGATGTATTTGATCTTTTAATAAAGCTCTCTTGGCCAAACAAATTTCGAGGATTTTTGAAAATAATCATGAATGGAACTTGATCTGATGTAGTAAGTATATGTTATGTTTCCCCTCTCTGAAAGAATTTTTTAATGCGGAAGCTCTCCCCTTGGGTTCTTTCCTTTGGAGTAATGTGTTCAAAGCCAAGGAGGTTGCTATGATGGGAAGCGCTTGGAAGGTGGGAGATGGTAAGACTGTTAGATTCTGGGAAGAATCGTGGCTCTCTCTTGGTCCTCTATGTGACCTTCCCTTATTTTTCTCCTTTTATGGAGGATTGCAAATCTACTTTGGTGTTTTTTTGGTGGACTACTGGAGGGACTCCGGGTGGGTTAATTCATATCCAGTTTTCTCTTCTCTCTTTCTTCCCTTGTTTGAATTCATAGGATTCTCTGATTTGGAAAGGAACATCTTCTAGTTTCTTTTCAATGGCCTCTATTGTTTCTTTGTTGTCACCTGCTTCCTCTCCCCCCCTACTAGGTAAATGCGTGGGTGAAGAACCTTATTCCTAAAGTTAACATCTCTTTCTTGCTTATGCTTCAGAATAAAATTATTACTACCGATAATCTCTATAAAAGGGGTTTTTCGCTCCCCAATAAATGTTTTCTTTTCTTGTGGGAGGAGGAATTTGTTTCCCATATGTTTCTTCACTGTTCTTTTGCTTTTGATATTTGGAGTCAAGTACTTCAGAAGTGGAACCTCTGTTAGGTATTCCCTCAGCAAATTTTGGATTTTTTTAAGCAGTGGAGGTGTCCCTCTTCTAAACCTTTCTTTAAGTTGTTGTGGTCCTTTATTTTCCCTAATGTCTCTTGGGGGAATCGAAAGGAGAGGAATAACCGTATTTTCAGAGATTCCTCTCTTCCTCCTAATTTGGTGGCTGAAAAAAATTGCAGGGCCATCTCTGAGAATATTAACATGGTGTTCAGTGTTGTTTCTTCATTCTCTTCAACCTTGAATAATGATTATGAGAGTGTTGTATCTAAGGAGTGGAGAATTTTTATGCCCAAAATTCAAAGATAGATGAAGAATACTAGAGATGGTTGTGTGTGGAGCTTTTCTCCTTCAGGATGGGTTAAAGTTAATTTTGATGGGGCGACTAAGGGCAATCCTGGGTTTGCTGGGGGTGGGGGAGTGATAAGGGATGACCATGGTAGGTGTATTTCAGCGGTGGCACTCCCCAAGGGTACCCAAACTAGCCACCTTGTTGAAGCCATGGGTGCCTTCCAAACTTTGCAAATTGCTAAACAATTATGATGCAGGAAGGTGTGGATTGAGGGTGATTCGAATAATATTATTCAATGCCTAAGGGGGGAAAGTATGCCTTCATGGACTATTGAGAATATTATTAAAGCCTTTATAAATATAATCAAGACCTTTGAAGAGTCCTATATTTCCCATAACTATAGAGACGTTAATTGTGTAGCGGATTATTTTGCTAACATGGGGGTTAGGCTTAACATAAGGAAGACTTGGTTTAAGGAAGAAACCCTGTAGATTGAGGTTTGATACTTTCTCATGCAAGATCGAACACATGGCAGATTTGAGGAGATCCCTACTAATTTTGATGATGAAAGTTATTAATTTTGTCCATTTTTTGGCTTGTGTTTGCTCTGAATACCTTCACCTATAATTATGACTTCCAGACCTTGCACGCTTTATGGGTATTACTTGTTTTGGAAGTTGGTGTTGGTTTTTCTATGGCCGACTCTGTTTCACTGAGGATTGTTGTTTTTGTGTCAAGTTTTGAGACTATGGGGGGTAAGAGACACAGGGTGGAACTAGCTAATTGTGCTAATTGGAAGAACCCTACCATTTGGCATAGATTGCAAAAGGGGGGAGTGGTGCCATTCTTGGAGAAACTACATGGGCACAATCAGAATGTTACCAGGCAATTTCTAAAGGTGTGGAAGGATGGTAAGGTGAATATATTTGGTAGGGTGATAGAGATTAATGAAGAACTCATAGCTGAAGTGATGGGCATGTCCATGGAGGGGATAAAATGTTAAAGAGAGAGAAAAATCTTTGATGATGTTGTGAAGAGATTCCCCAAGAAAGAGAAGGAGTGTGAGCACCTGGTGAAAGATAACAAGACCCACTTTGAGCCACATAAAATTAAGGCCATTTGGAGGGGGCTCTTGAAGGAAATTATGGAGTTTTTTACTTTGGATGGCAGGTTCACCAAAATCTACGGGTATCATTTTGTGTTCCTTAATCATTTTTGTCACAATGAGAAAATGTCTTTTCCATTTCATTTGTTGTCTTCGTTGAGTGCTAGTATCGTTGATTTTAAGGAGAATCCCCATGTTAATCTAGTTTTGCACCAAGCTGTAATCTCTCTTATCTATGAGCATTTGAAGGCTAGGGATTCTAAAAACCCTAGCAAGCCCTCTCCCATTATTGTAGAAGAGATTAATGATAATGAGGATTCAAAATCAAAGGGTTGGGAGACTGATAGCAATGATGGGGATTTCCTCCCCTACACCAAAAAAAATTTAAAATTGGGCTTAAGGTGGTTGCTTTGGGTGTTAGTAAGGGGTTCCCTATTGTTGGTAAAGATGGTTCAAGCAAACAACCTAAGGGTAATGCTTGAAAAGCCACTTTGAAGGTTTAAGATAGCTCTGATGATCAGGACTCTCTAGACTACACTCACAATATTGAGGCATCCTCTTCCTCCCATAGCTCTGAACATAATTCCCAAGATTCAGTGGATTTTACCTCACAGGATTTCCATCCCATACAGAAGATCCCGTTTGATGTGCTCAACATTGCCAAGAAAAACTCTCTGGAGGTTTTTCGTCTTTTTAGGTGGGTGTTTTATGAGATTAAGAACATTAATCTCAAGCAGCGGTCCTTATCTTCCAATATGGAAGTTATGCAGGCTAATGTGAGTGCTAGAGATATGTCACATGTTGTTGTTAGTGCTCATCCTATTAGTACTGGTAAGGAGGTGGTTGAGGGGGCTTCGACGGGTTCTCTATGGATAGAAAGTGAAAATCAAGTCATGACTGATTGCATCGCTAAAAACATGGAAGCCACCCAAAAAGTGAAGGAGAATTCTGATTAAAAAAATGTGGACATAGAGGCTAGAATTGCCAAATGTGAGATTACCCTCCAAGACATAATGGAGAGCAGTTAGAACATTGTTAAGGTTTCTGCTGAAACTATGTCTACCATGGTTAGCAAGTTAGAGAAATTTCATATGGAAAGGATTGCGATGGATGTGGACAAGGATATGGCTACTAGTGTGAAATAATCAGGTCCTCTAGGTAAGCATACTCGGGCTAGCCCAAAGAAGAGAGTCACTGAAGTGCCCCAGGACATCTTGGAATTGAAGAATGCTTCCAAGAAGATGCATCAGTTGAGTGTTGATGTTGCTGAGAATCTTTAAAACTTGGGTTGATTTTATGTTTCTATTTATGTGTCGGTGTTGGCAGTTTGTTGACTTTTTGTTGTCTTAGCGGGCTAGGTGGTCTTTTTTTGTTTGTATTTGTTGTCTCTCAACCCTGTGGGGTTTTGTCTATCAGATTTGTTCTATACGGGATTTAAATGATTTATCTTATGTAATCTTGATGTAAAGGGTTTCGGGTCCCTTCAAAACCTATTTTTTTCCATAATAAAAAACAATATTATTTTTAACTTGTGATTGGCAGTTAAGGATTCACATAAGCCTCTAAATTTGTAGTTTGTTGGCCACGAGCCAAAACAAACAGTGTATTATATATTTCTTGTTATTTTTTATTATGGCATGACCTCTATATACATGGTCAGCTAAAAGAAGTGTAGGCAGATTATTGTAAGTAGAAGTTTGGTATCGACTATATTATTTCTAATAAATAAAATAGTGATTTTCATGACCAAAGTAGCATCATAAGAAATTTGTTTTGTTTTATCACTCGGCGGACTAAGGAGGCAGCGCCCACTTCTTAGGACATTTGGTGAATTCTGTAATTTAACAATTGTTTATTTTCATTCTTAATTAATTGTATTTGCAAGTGTGATTTATTGTTGTTTAAATGCTATAATTATTAGAAATTGTTGTTGTTTCTATCGCCAGGAAGTGATAGTTCCTATCCTTGGGATCATTTTCATTTGTTGTAAGTTTATTTCCATAACTGCATTCATTCCCACTCATCTCATGACTTCTATCCCTTTGTGGTACATCCTTGACATCTTTCGCAAGTTTACATTCCTGATTGATAGGTAGACCAAGCTAAATCTAATGATTAATTCATCTTATTTCTTTGCCCCAGTGTTGGCCTATCAAGTGACAAATTCATAAGCTGCAATGATGATCAATTTTGGCTTTTGCAAGAGCAAAAACCCAAGGACTGCCCCAAGCATCTCGGTCCTACAAATTTCTAACTAACTTCTAGGATAAGATTTTGACTGACACTCAAATTTTGAAAGTATCCTATTTGGTTGCATCTAATAACTGGAAGACCAGGTCACCCCAAGCATCTTGGTCCTATACTTTCAAGCCAATTTTTCTAACATAGGTTCCTCTCTATCTCTTCTTCTCAAATCTAGCTTTGTGTCTGCATACCACATCTGTAGCTTGATGTTCATGTTGTTTTATGTCAATTTCCCATCATTTGCCCTAGATCTAGCATCCAATTTCAAATCCCTTAAGCACCCTCAACTCAAACAAAGAGAAGGTAAAGTCTAACCACCATTCCATTCTATTTAGCTTGAGTCTATTAATTTCACTCCTCTCTTTCATGTTTGGTGGTCCTTTTGAAAATAAGTGGATTCATTTGTGGATCCCTATTTCACAACTAAACATTTTGGTGAACTCGACACGTTTACACATTTATGATTTTTCACTTTCAGATCTCATTTTCCATAATGGAATTTATAAAATCTGATTGGTTTTCTATTTCACATGTGATGATATTGTAATACCCTAAAAATGGTCATCTAAACCATGGGCCCCTAATCTCAACAGCATCACCAAGGTCCTAACCAAAGGCAATTAAATCAATCTTGAGCACATTATTAATTCTTTAATCATCAAATATCACATGGAAAATCAATTACTCAATATTAATTAAATATTTATTTAATTAATTAAATCATTTCCAAGAATATCATTTTGATCAAACTATCCTATTTTAATTTATTAAATATCCTAGCATATTTAATGAATTAATAAATTTGTCATTTAATCATGCAAAAAAAGGGAATTAATTTATCTCAAAAGAAGATCTAATCACAAAGCAAGAGTTGAATTGAAAATTAAACAAAAAGAATTGAATTGAGAGAGAAATCAAACTTGAGATATTATTTCTTTTTCTAAATTTAGAACTTGAAATCAGAAAAGCAAATTAATTGAATTATTGATTATTCTCTAAAATTGGAACTCGAAGCTTTTCAGAAAAAAGAAGTTCAGTTGCATTGAAAAGACTCTTTTCTTGAATAAATAAAAGAATTATCTATTTTTATCACAAATGCATGGAATTAATTTAATATTATTTCTAATGCAACTTGAACTTCTTATCTAAATGCATTTCAATTAAACTATAATTGGAATCTATCTCAAGGTTAACTGAACCTGATTTCTCAATTATTTTCAATTAATCCTAAATTGAGCTTTTTTATCATCTCTCTTGTAATTCTCTATAAATTCAACCTTCAACTCTCACTCCAATTTACCCCAGAGATTTTTGAGCACGCTTGGAGATTATTATCATGCTAATTTCCCTCTAGAGTCATTGAAGATCATTGTACTTTTTTAGATTATTTGCATCCATATTGCTTGAATCCATATTGCTTGAATTCGTTATTGCTTGAATTATTCATCCATCTTGCATCCATATAGTTAAATATCATATAGATTAAATCTTTTGTCTTGGTGTAGTCTAGTCACTGGTATTGCTTATAAAAATCTGAGAGCAATCTTATACACGCATCTTTTAGAAGGCAATTAGTCGCTTCGTTATGGTTTATTATTTATTGATTATTTATTTACTAACCATACATGTAATGACTTAATTGAAGTGTTGTTCTTGTAGCTACAGACCCTTTTTCACACACACATCTCTGGTGCCCATCGTGGGGCAAAAGACTACATTTTTTGCCCTCCAACACTGACTTCTTTTTTTTTTTTGTTATTTTCTAGATTTCAGATTTTTCGGATTTCCGTCCGTACATGTCGTACGACATTTCCCATAGGCTGAAATGACAAACTGCAGGTGTCGTACAAACTAGAATCATGTCTCGTACAAGCTTAAATACTTTCGTACCATTCTATAAATTTATGGTTAAAAAGAGGAGAAAAGCAAATTTCATGATTTTGGTTTTCTATTCAAATTGATTATTCTGACGACTAACCCTGGTTGTTTATCTGTCTATCTTAGAATTTTTCACAACCTAATTAGTTTTTGCAGAATGCTTGCCAAAGAATATGCTTGTCGCACAAATACTATATGACTACTAATTCGTTGTCTTTGTAGGTTGCCTAAGGAGAATCGACTAAACATCGTGTATTCTTTCAATTTATTTTTAGGCACCTAATTGCTATCTGGTTAAAGAACAAATATGTCTTTCATATTTTTAGAAGATTTTGAGAGGTAGGAGAGTATGCTCTTGTCTTTTTCTAGACAATCAGAAATCCAGACCCTTGAGGCTTTTTCTTTGTTTGAGATTTGTACATCTTTAGCAGGCCTGCTCTCCCAAGGGGTTGAAAAACTCTTAAAGTCGTTATGGTCGGTGTGAGGGGAACGACCTAAGTGGGAATGGCTAAATGCCAAGTACTCCAACCCACTATTAAATAAATGTGATTTGATGAAAATCAAGTCAACGACAGTGCTCGGGAATAGCTCTCCTCCATACCTTCGAGTATATTAAACCTTGGTTTTCAAGGCTAAGAGACCTCTTAATTGATTTTATACCTCGACGCGCTGAACGGATCCCTTACTAGTTCTAATTAAAAATTAGAAGCTATGTGGTTCACCTCCAAAAGGGGGATAATCTTTGTGCAAGAGAGATGGTAACTCTCCCAAGATACTTGTCATTTCGTGCCCCCATTAGCGTTTGGAGTCAGATAATACAGCATTGAGAATCCATTGCATGAGACTCAGCGGGCATATTCTAATTAGCTATTGGGTGTGTACCTGAGTCTACAAGCAAAGGTTTTCTTCTCTCATCAAATTCCTTAGGGATTTCATGCTGTGATTGGAGTTACTATTTATACGACATGTCTTCTGTGTTTTCATCCCTGAAACAAAAACTGAAATACCAAAATTGGAGAAAATAAGAAACAAGCTCAGTAATCAAAAACTTTTTAGAACTTGTCTATCCTAAGTCGAAACTATGTTCGTGTCAGAACTTGTCTATCCTAAGTCGAAACTCTATCTGTGTCAGAACTTGTCTATCCCAAGTTGAAACTCTATATGTGTCAGAACTTGTCCATCCTAAGTCAAAATTCTGTTCAAAACTAATCTATCCTCCTCAAAAATCAGTCCATCTCAGAATTGGTCATACTCAGTTATCATACTCAGCAATCAAAAAAACTCAGAATTTTAGTCTCTGCTCTGTGAACAGTCGTACAAATCTAATCATTTATTGTCTTGCATCACATCATGTGTTGTACGAGTCTTGTGATTTCTCATCCTGCACCGTATCTTGTGTCGTATGAAACCCAAAAGTCTATTGTCTGAAGCTAAATCCTGTGTCATACAAAATAGAACTACACTAAATCTTTTGTCATCTTGCACATACCCATCTGTCATATAGTATGAGGCAGCAACTCATATGAAATAGAACTGTTGTCATCCTAAAGCTGCTAAATTGTCGTCTAGTTTAGTAAATCCTGTCATATGAATCTCTGGTTTTGTCAGTACAAGAAAGTCAAACTTGCCTAAAAGCAGTCTACAGTGAACATAATATTGGTTATCATCATCCTAAGCATAAACAAATCAAGATAGTGTACCTCTACCATTTGCGTTGCATGATTTGGTCAATCATCTTTCAGCTAGTTCAATCAACTACCTATCAAACCTAAGTCACTTAGATAACGTCTTATACAGGATAGATCTTTCCTGAAACTAGACTAAATCTTACACTACTCTTAGAATCAACTTAGATAGACATCTTATACAGGATAGATCTTTCCTGAAACTAGACTAAAATCTCAGTTGTTTCTCTCAAACAATACGTTAACTGAACAACTAGCTCTCAAATTGATCTTGACCTCTGCATCACAAACAACTTTAGGTCACACTAATCCATAAAAATGCCTACTCAAACCAGGAGTTCTCATAAGAAAGAAGCCAAAGGAAAAGGACAACCCTTCTCATATCAAGATAACCCATTTTATGTGGAGGATCCACTCGCTGACATACCTTCGTCATCAGGCAGACCAATTTTTCATGAACCTGAATCTCCCACTATATATGAGATGGAACACAATGACAAGAACAAAGACAACCTTAATATTCACGAAACCGATAATGATTCCTCATCAAGTGAGGCTGAAAAAGACACTGAACCTCAAGAAAAAGATATTCTTGACTATCAAAAGGACAAAGACTTTAGAAAAATGATGAAAGCTATCTTGGCTCGAGAGAAGGAAGACTATTTATTAGAACTAGCAAAACAAGGTGCCAAACTTCCTACTAGATATGATGTTCAGACACTCATTACTAAAAAGGAAGAATCACCTATACTCATGGTAGACAAAAAATTACAAGCCTTGCGGATGGAGGTCATAGAACTGAAGAATAAGGATAAGTTCCCAAAAACAATATTCTCTGGAAACAATATGTCCCTTTCCATTTGACAAAAATCTATACATGCCTCCATTTCTTTCACGAGTTGAGATCCCAAAATTTGACAAATATGATGGTACCTCAGATCCTCAAGATCATGTTAGAGAGTTTTGTGCCACCTGTATGGAGTTCATGCATGATGAAACGTACCTCATGCACCTTTTCCCAAGGAGTTTAGGGGGTCAAACAATGGAATGGTTCTCAAATCTACCCAAAGGAATAAAAATGTTTGAAGAACTAATCCAGCTATTTTTACAACAATACTCATACAAAATTTGACATCCTATGACTATGATCGAGCTTTGCAATACTAAACAGAAAATAGGGGAGCCTCTTCTTACTTTCCTCCAAAGTTGGAGAAAGATGTTCTCTAGGTATTTTCGACCTATCCCAAACTCTGATAAAATGGATATATTTGTCAATAACTTGGTCCCTGAACTGAAGTATAGTATACAAATGCAAGTACACCCATGATTTAACAAAATGGTAGATAATGCCATTCGAATGGAAGATGTGCTCATAAAGAAGGGAGATATCTCACCTTGGAAAGAAACACAACCACGATCTAGCTCTAAAGAGAAGAACAAGTATTGGAAATTTTGCAAACACAACAACAAGAATGTTGTTAACGATGGAGTAGTAGACACTGTTAAAACTAACTCAAAGCCCATGATATTCAACTTGGTTAGTGGCACACAAGCATTTAAAGCTGCTAAGGCTGCAACATAAAATCCACCAAAGAAAACAAAAGAATGGTTCAAAGAAAAGCCTTGGCTTTCCAAACCTAAGCGTGATTTTACTCCTCTTGAAGAATCATATGAATCCGCTTTCAAAACTCTATTGGCAAACAACTTGATAATGCTACCTGATAACTCCAGACCATATGATCCAGAAGTCGAACCAAGATGGTGGAGAGAAAATGAATACTGTGACTTCCATTAGAATAAAGGTCATAACATAAACAATTGCATGAAGCTAAAACATGAGATTCAAGATCTCATAGACACTGGTAAAGTTGTTGTTGGGAATCATCTGACTAATGTTGATCATAAAGCATTTAAGGACCCTTTACCTGTTTATGAACAAGGTGATTCCTCAAAGACCAAAGGAGGTGCCAAAGTAAATTATACTTATACTAGCAATGACAACGTCATTAACATGACTGAGCCTTCCCAATCAGAATATTGCAATGTGATTATAGTCCAAGATAAACCAAATGAATCACAATATGCAAGAGCTCTAACCTGATCTCAAAAGAAAGTCACTCTCCAAGGAGCTAGTTCTTCCAACCCGGCTCAAGCAACATCAAACCCACCAGCCCAATCAAATAAATAAAAAGAATCAACCTTGGATAAATTTAAAAGGCTATCTTCAACATCATCATCTGGATATAGTGTCGTTGAACAGTTGAAAAGGACAAATGCTCAAATATCAATTTTTGAATTGCCAAAACTCTCGTCTGCTCACAAAGAGATCCTAGACAAAGCATTGCTCACCACTAATATTCCCAAGGATTTAGACATTGATTGGTTTTAGTCTATGGTGAGTCATCTGACTTCACCTCACTATCTGACCTTCTCTGAAGAATATGACAACTCGCTAAATCATCCACATAACCAGCCATTGCATATTGAAGCCATGATCCATAAACACAGGGTCAAACGTGTTTTGATAGATGGAGGCACGAAGTTGAATATCCGTACTTACAGTCTGCTTACACAACTAGGATTCTTTGAAAATGTCATTGATCCCGGCAAGAGAATAACCATAAAAGCCTATGATGAAGAAGAAAGGACCTCTAAAGGTCTGGTATCATTACCTATTAGGGTGGGACCTATAGAAAGAGATGTCCTTTTCCAAGTACTAGATATTCCTTTGTCATGCAATATCTTACTGGGCAGGTCGTGGATTCATGAAATGAAGGCAGTACTGTCAACATACCATCAATGCTTAAAGTTTCCCTATAATGGAACAACAGTCAGTATTCCTTCTGATATGAATGTCATTTGTAATGCATTGACAAAAGGTGCAAATACTTTTGTGCCTCATAATAGGGCAGCCTCTACAAATGAAGATCCAGAAACACTAATGAAAGACTTAGAAAAGAGATTGAAGATTACAAATACCAACATGGATGGCTACAAGATAGAACCGGTACTTTCATTAGTTTCTCTCCCTCCATCACCAAAACAGTTGGGAAAGCCATCAAAGGCTATGAGAACACAAACTTCAGCTCCAAATACCATATATGATGGTCTCTTTGTACAGTCCTCTACCTCCCTGGCGGATGAAATAGAAGAGGATGATGTTCTTAACTGGCTCTTTAAGGAAGATAGTCAAAATAAGGAGGTACGACATTGTGAGATTTCCTCAAACCAATATGGTCCTGGCTACAAGATGATTCAACACATAGGATATTCAAGTACTGGTCCCCTGGGTAAACATCAAGAGGGTATTACTGAACCAATTCAGCTGCAAACAAAATCCACAAATGATAAGGTTGGACTAGGATACAATCTGAAAAAGACATCAGACCAAAAACATGTTCCTAAGTCTAAGTGACAGAAAAGGATATCGCCTTCAACATTATAGGAAGAAGACACTCAACAAACAAAAGCAGAGTGTAGAAAAGAGAAAGAGGAATCAACAGTCAATAAAGAAGAAATAGTCAGTGCTCAAGATTCGATGGTGTCAGCTACAATAATACAAGAAGTTGAGGTCCCAGAGGATATAAGAGATGAAGTAGTAAGAATCAGAGAATTGTTTGCACCACTAAAAGTTCCAGTCACATACACTGGTAGGCAGCAAGTAGATGATTCAGAGACTGACTCAAATGAGTATGAATGGGGTCCTGACCACCTCTCAGATACATCCAGTACAGAAACTCCAGAAGAGTCTAGGGGTGTCATAGATGATACTCAAGAGCTGATGCGCATAAAACTAGAGAAGGAAATACAGGAAATTAGACAAAAGAGACAAGCAAATTATGAACAAGGATTGAAGGAAGGAAGAGTACCAGAAAGATTTTCATCTATGTACCCCTATGCTAAAACAAAACAAATCAGGTATAACACTACACAAGAAGAGTTGGAAACTACAGAACAAGAACCAGTAATCAGTCCAAAGGAAGCTGAATGGAGTAGATGAGAGCAAATCATAGAAATAGTAAGATCATGTCAACAGGTGTGTCAGATACAAATGACAAATGAACCACAACATTAAGGAACTTGCAGTATTAGAGATGTTGGTGTTGATAACATACATACACTTACTAAATCACTTAAAGAAGACTCAGAAACTTCATCCGATGACTCTGATGATAGTCTTATTCAGGATAATATCTACTCAGCCTCAAATTTTGAATCATTTGATACAAACAATGAAAATCTATCTATTGATCTTATCATTGTCAAACCATGATATGACGTCTAGTTTGGCATAGGTAACAACACTACAAGTATGTCTATTGGATTAGGTCAACTAAATATTAACGTGAACTTTAATAATCATGTTCTGACTCATCCTGGTCTCAAGACACTTACGCAAGCTATCCTTCTAGAACTCGACTTTTCGATCCGCGGTTGTGATGACAATACCGTGAACGCTCTCGAACTTGTCCAACATTTATCCTTACTACATCCAGAACTAATTAACTGTACTTTACAGAACCAACCCATGAATATACCTACTTTTTCCAATGACTATACATTATCCTATTATCTCAATGCATTTGAACCCATGTACTCTTTCACCAGCAAACAAAGTGAAAACATGACTAAAGCGGATATCAAGTATCTTAGTCGCAAAAACAACAAAAATAAAAATAAAAGATCTGATGGCAAAAACCACATTATGGCGGTGTCAGAATCTAAAAAAGAGAAAATAAAGGACATACCTAAAGTTGAAAACCTCTCTGAGGCGCCTAAAGGTGAGATACTTGATTAACTGCCAAGTCATTTCTAGGAAAGGTCCTCCATATTGATCGAGCCAACTCAGCCAGTGAACATTGGGAGTCAAGAGACACCACACATCATTCATGTAGCCCAATCACTATCATCAGAAGAATTGAAGGATTTTACTCATCTATTCTTAGAAAAGAAAATAAACTTTGCGTGGACATACTCTGATATGCCAGGCCTGGATCCTGATCTCATCATGCACCATCTTTCTATCACACCAGGAGTTAAACCAGTCAAACAAAAACTCTGTAAGATGCACCCACATGTCGTACTGCTGGTCAAGGCTGAGCTAGAAAAACTATTAAAACTTGGATTCATTAGAGCTATAGATTATGCCGAATGGATTTCAAACATAGTACCCATGTCAAAGGCAGACAAATCTATCAGAGTTTGCACTGACTTCAGAGATCTTAATAAATCTTGTCCGAAGGATGACTTTCCATTACCAAACATTGATATGATAGTCGACATGACTATTGGATATGAGATGTACTCACTAATGGATGGATTCTCTGACTATAATCAGATCAAAATAGCTTCTGGAGATTAAGAAAAGACAGCTTTCACCTATGCATGGGAAACCTTTTGCTGGAATGTAATGCCATTTGCACTAAAGAACGTAGGGGCAACCTATCAAAGAGCAATAACTACTATATTTCATGATATGATGCATAAGAATATGAAAGATTATGTTGATGACACCTTAGTGAAGACTATGAAGAGATCCACGCATATTCAAGAGCTAGGTCCTATACTAGACAAAATGGAAAAGTTCAAACTCTGGTTAAATCCAAAGAAGTGTGCATTTAGAGTAACATCTGGTAAACTACTTGGCTACATCATTTCAAAGAAGGGAATTGAGGTTGATCCTGAGAAGGTCCAAGCTATAATGGAAATGCCGCCTCCAAAGAACATCAGTCAAATGAGAAGTCTACAGGGACATTTCCAATCCATCAGATGCTTCATTTCTCATCTAGCAGACAAAGCTCAACCTTTCACAAAAGTATTGAGGAAAGGAATAATATACAATTGGGATCGGGAATGTGAACAACACCTTCATCAGATAAAAGAGTACCTATCTAATCCACCAATATTGATGTCACCCATTCAGGGTAAACCATTGATCTTATACATATCAGCAACTGATTCATCACTGGGGGCACTTCTGGCACAATAGGATGACAATAAAAAGGAGCGAGCCATCTATAAAATCAGCAGAACATTGGTATCTTATGAAATAAACTACACTATAATAGAAAAATCATGCTTGGCATTAGTCTTTGCATCACAAAAATTGAGACACTACATCTTAGCACATTCAGTCAAGCTGGTGGCTAAAATTGATCCACTCAAGTATCTACTCAACAAAGCAACACTAACAGGAAGATTGACAAAATGGGTCATGATCCTTACAGAGTTTGACATTGAATATGTGGAACACAAAGCTATAAAAGGATAGGTAATTGCTGATCAACTTGTTGAAGCTCCGCTTGAAGACACTCAACCGCTACATATAGAGTTTCCAGATGAATCAATAATGCATCTTACTCAACAATCTTGGAAGATGTTCTTTGATGGATCTTTCACCCAAAATGGTTCTGGTGCTAGAATATTGTTTATTACTCCTTAGAAGTACTCAATTCCGAAGTCTTATAAGATTTTATTCCCTTGCAATGGGATAAAGCTAGCTATTGAAAGGAAGGTTGCAGAATTACACATCTATGGAGATTCTCAGTTGATCATAAATCAAATCAATGATACATATCAAACTCGAGATGAGAAATTGATGCCTTATAAGAGAATGGTTGATGATCGTAAGAAGTGTTTTGCTTTTGTATCATTCCAACAGATTCCTAGATCCACAAACAGAGCACCAGATGTTATGGCCACCTTGGCATCTATACCTGAGTTACAAGAGTCCAATTTTTGCTTTGAATTCCTAGTGGAAGAGTTACATTACCTAGCCTATGATTCTCCTGAGACCCAAATAGTCTATGCTATTATTGGACATGACTCATCCCAATACATCCACATCTAATCTTATCTACGAGACCAAATTATCCCTGAAAATCTTACCCATAATGAGAAAAGAAACCTAACTCAAAATGCTTCACACTATGTTATCATTGCTAATGATCTATTTAGACGAGGTTTGGATGGTACATTGCTTAGGTTTCTAGAAACTGAAGAATCTAAATGTACGTTATCCGAAGTTCATGAAGGTATTTGTGGATCTCATTCAAATGGTCTTACTTTAGCTCGAAAACTACTACGGACTGGCTGCTACTGGCCAGACATGGAGAAAGATGCTATTAAATTTGCTAAGACCTATGAGAAATGTCAGCTACATAGAAATCTCATACATGCTCCAGAAGGGATCTTATACCCTTCACTACACATTGGCCTTTTCAGCAATGGGCCTTTGATCTCATTGGTCAGATATATCCTGCTTCATCTAATGGACATAAATTCATCATAACTGCCACTGAGTATTTCACTAAGTGGGTAGAAGCGGTTCTTCTCATCAAAGCAACCGGTAAACAAGTAGCTCTCTTCATCCTAAACTATATCCTCTGTAGGTATGGGATACCTTCGTCCATCATGACTGATAATGGAGGACAGTTTAAGAATAAAGATTTGGACGAGCTCTGTGAGAAATTCAAAATAAAACAACACTGGTCATCGATATATTACCCTCAAGGTAATGGACAAGCCAAGGCATCTAACAAAAACCTACTGACTATCTTGCACATAACAGTGAACAAATTTGGGAAGGATTGGCATCTGCAGCTCAATCCTGCACTATGGGCTTACATAACAAGTATCAGAACACCTACTGGGGCTACACCTTTTTCTCTGGTGTATGGGTCTAAAGCAGTACTACCTATTGAAGTGAAAATACCATCTTTAAGAGTTTCTTTGCAAGGTCTTTTTACTGATGAAGATCATAGAATATCTAGATTGCAAGAACTCGAATTGTTGGATAAGCGTCGGTAAGTGGCATTTGATCATCTCAGAGTGTATCAAAAGAGAATGTCTAGAGGATATAACAACAAGGTTAGACAAAGAGAATTTCAGGTTGGTGACCTAGTTCTGAGAGAAAATCCTAAAAATCAACAGTTTTGAGACAACAAAGGGAAGTTTGAACCCAACTGGTTGGGTCCCTATATCGTTACTATAGTATTTGGCTCTGGTGCCTATCAACTCTCAAATTTGGAAGGAGAACAGCTCTGTGAACCGATTAACACCATCCACTTGAAGAAATTCTTTGCTTAGCATTCTTTGTGCCATCAACATGTATAGCTGAAAAAAGTCCTGAAGAAATCCTAAAAATCGGAAAAAGTCCTAAAAAAATTTTAAAAAATCATAAAATTAAATAAAAAAAATTTTAAAAAAAAGAAAAAGAGAAAAAAAATATAAAGAGAGAAAATGCCCTGGTGAAAACCTGGTAAACAAGCACCTTGGTAAAAATAAATAAATAAAGAATCTCTGCCAAGCAGGTGAAAACCTAGTAAACAGGCGCCTCTTGTACTCGAACGCTCCATCTATCAACGCAACGTTGGCATTTCCACTTTCCTGCATCTTTGCTTTCACTTGTACATGCATTTCAGTCACTTTTGTGACATCCTGGTTCATTGGAACCCTCATGGCTTGAAACTAATCAACGTCCTAGTCTTAGGTTAATTGACAGAGCACATTACATATCCTAAGCAGTGTCAACCAAGTCATCTGTCTGTCAGTGAATCGTGGTCATCCACTCTAAGTCAGTCACCTGTCTCCTAACTACCAAAGGGTTTTATTACCAAGTACACAAGAAAAACAACATAACGGAAAACAATCACTAAACAATTTGAGCTATGAATGAAAAAAAAAAATTGAGTGTTGTCTTTTATATTGGTTTTCAATTATTATCCCTCTGAGTAACTCAAGGAAGTATATCGTGAATAAGAGGAGGAAGGATTGGGGGCATAATATTTTCTTTGATTTTTGCTTGTAGGAATGATCCCAATGATTTGGAAACATCTAAATTAGCTAGGTGTCTGTGATAAGAGCCTTCACATCAAGGTGAAATCACCTCATATACCTTGACTCCGCTTATTTGTATTCTACAGGGAGGTCCACATCATTTCTTTCTTTGTTTTGAGGGAATTTCTTTATGATGCAATTCGGGTCCCTTCGAAATCTGTCCAAGGATATGAACAAAAAAAAAAAAAAAAGGATCATTGCTGACAAGATAATTAATATTGCACATTGAAAAAGAAATGAACTCTAACCTACCTGTTGTGTTCGCTATGCTCGGTGATGAATCTTAAGCATTTTAAATCCAGTGGCTAGGTTTAGGTTGCATTTTGCATATCATTTTGCATATCATTCTACATTTTTGTGAATTTAGAGTCATTTTGGTATGGTAATAATCTCTTTATCTTCTGAATGAGAGCTGAAAGTATCATCATTTCTTATGCTAAGTGGTCTCTTTATCATCATTTTTTTCGATCAAGTACTTGTGTTTTTGAGATATTTAGCTGCTTACATAAACATTTAATATAGATTCATACATTTCATTATTTACTCATCTGCATTCATCTAATTGCATAGAAAATAAAAAATTTGCATTTCATATTACTCATTCACATTCATCTATTAGCATATGAAAAGAAACAAAAATAGACATCCATAATCATTTGCATTACATACTGAAAAGAAATGCATACATGTAGAATAAAGCATATAAAAGACATCTAATAAAGAAATCAACATAAGTACGATGAAGTCAAATCGGATCTCGTATATATATATATATATATATATATATATATATATATATATATATATATATATATATATCGTAATCGTATAAAGTCTAAGAGTACAAAATGATGTCAAATGACATATACAAACTCCCATCGGAGCAAGAATCATATAGGCTACAAAAAATGGGTGTGTCTACAAAAAATATCTGAGCTACAAAAAGCATATCTAGCTCTTGGCCTCTCCCTCATCACCTGGTGGAGGAGGCGGACCCTACTGATTGGGATCCTGACGAGGTGCCTGAGCTCCCTTTGACCATGTCATATACTACAAGTAGGGAATAACCTGTTGTGTAGCTGGAATTGCGATGCTATATTCTACAACATAGTAGGCTGCCCTACTAGTTTGGTGAAGGACCTTCTATCGCAAGGCCTCTATCTCTACTCTCGTCTCTGCTCTCATCTCTAAGATCTAACGATCGTGCTCAACCTTAAGATCTGCAAGTTGTCGGTCTCACTCCGCCAATTGAGTCTGAGCCACTGTCAACTGTGACTGCAGCTCTGCAAGATGAGCTCTCATCGATTGTCCCGCGTCAGTCCCCTGCTCTCTCGCAAGCTCTCCACCCCCATCTCCACCTCCAACTCCACCCTGCTCCTCATGCCACTATCAGACCTGTCTCAAAGTTACCCACTCCTCCTCAGCTATGCCCAATCTCACTCCTATCCTCCCAAGGGATCCGCTCTCACCCCTCTGTTGCCCAACCCCAGTTGGAACCTTGTTGCTGCTAGCATGAGGATCGCCACCCACCAGCATCTAAGCCTCGGCTCTCTATCCTTGTCCATGTATATGTCCCTAGCCTTGTCTCAATGTGGGGGCATCATCCTCAACATCTTCTATATGAGGAGCCTACTTAGCTAGATCTATGAATCTAGGGAATGGATGTTGTTGGACCCAATCTCTGAACTGGGGCAATACGCCCGCATCTGCAACATCATCCAAGTAGTCCCATCTCATTCGATGTAGACCAGTCAGCTCCTGCATAATCAAAGTATAGGATAACCTCAGTGATCATCCCCACCTCTCCTCATCAACATATCGAGCATACGTTGTATACTCCTGTGACACCCCCTAAGGCCTACCATATTGCAACATCGCCCGTGATACTACAAACCTCTCCACTATAGTCTGCAATCTGTCGATAAGTGGATGCGTAACAAAAATATCCCAGCGTACCAATCGATAGTCATCCCATGGCTCTAGGCCCCTGTACGGTCTCCATACGCTATCAAGTCATCAAGTTGTCGCCGCCAAAAATCGGTCTTGCCCAGATGGGGCTATGTAACCTAGCTGGCATACCTATATATAATCGGTTGCCCAAGCTCTCTACTATCATCTACTATAGGGTGCCAAACTAGGAGGTGCTCCCAAGTCCAAACCTGTAAAATAAATACACCTGCAGCCATGCTCCTGCCATCCCTATATACAATCTCATGCATTTCGCGATACATGTGGGCCAATATACAAGAACCCCAGCCAAGTCTCTGAGGGGTCTCCGTCAATCTCTCCAGCATCTAGCCCCATCCACACTAGAAACCCTGTTGTCCTCTATCTGGCATCAGAAAACAGCCGATAAATCCTACTAGAACACATGCCAGCGGAAACTCCTCGTTGTATCTGCTCATCATAATGTCCCAACTAATGGAACGGGTCAAAATGGCTGGGTCCCTGAATACATGTCTAACCGTCTGTAGTCCAGGTAATAGTGTTGCATCATAATCTACCTTATCCCCAGTAAAAGGGATACGAAGGATCCTATATACATCCTTAGGAGTGATGGTCATCTCCCCCACTAGCAAATGAAACGTGTTATGCTCTGAAAGGAAACACTCAAACAATGTTGTGAGCATACCATGATTCACACGGATATATGGTAAACTAAGAAGATGAGTCAAACTGCACAAATCAATATGAGCCTGATCAACCTCTGATAACTATCGTACTAATGTCATGGTGGGAGGATAAATGCATTTGAAAAGCACAGGAGGTAATCGAACCTACAAAAACCCAACAACGAACATCAGAAAACATTCCAAATGAGCCTACAAGAGAAATAAAACATCATGCAAATCCAACTAAGTCAAGTGCAAAATCAAAATTTCAAGTTTAGACCTTCAAAAATATTCATTGTTTCCCGAATGATAAAACACGGAAGGGCAGCATTTCGTACGAGTCAGGATTGACCTTCGTACGACAAAACATCCCCATACGATAAAATATTAGACCCCGCATGACAAAATGGTCTTTTTACAATCATGTCGTATGATACACGGGTAGGGTCCGAATGACAAATCTAATGGTCTCAAATGACAAAAGATAATTCAATAGTTTGTTGTACGAGACAGGTTCCTGTCTCGCACGACAAAACATGAAACCCAACTTCAAACATTCCAAAAACTTGAAAAATGAACGAAAAAAATCAAAATTGAGAACATAAAGAAGCTTAAGATTGACCACTTACCGCGGGCTCATAGTTTCAGGGTCGATTATGTCATCTCTAGCACTCAAATCGATGCTCACGAGTAGGGACCACCATTCTCTTCGTAGAAGGCTTTTTGAATTTTCAAACTTGGAGGGTTAAAATGATTTAAAAATGATACTTTTACCCCATATATAGCCAAAACCCTAATTTTTCAACTTGCTCTGATGGACATGAAAATTGTACCCTTAGCTAATTTTCCCATTCTAATTCCATTTTTTGGATCAAAATCAAAATTCGAGATCATTTTACTAGTCAATTTCACAAAATTTGGACCACTTAGCTCTGTTTCATCAAAAGCTCAAAATTTCTTCAAATTGTGCTCAATTTCTCAAGAATCAACGTTGAATCTCAATTTCATTCTACATATCACTTTGTGCTCAATTTCTTCTCAATCAACGTTGAATTTTCAAAAATTCCTTAGAATCAATTTGTGCTCAAATACTTATTATCGCCAACAATTGCCTATAATCAGCATTACCCTTGCTATCTTTCGATTTCTCTCCCGAGGGGGCATACTCACGACCTTATGACCTCACATCTCACATGTCGAGAATTTTTTTTTTTATCTTCATCAAAAGTCGAGCAAAATCTTTTCAACAAAAGAAAATCAATCAAATTCTTATTGCTAAGGGGCATCTCACCTTTATTGCTTCACATCAAGTTGAGATCTCTCGATCATCTGAATTGAATCAATCGCTAGGGGCATATCAGTTTCATCACTTCAAATCAAGTTGATATTTGTCTTCATTTGAATCAATCTCTTAACGTTAATCAGTTTCATCACTTTTCATCAAGTTGATTATTCATTTAAACTCAATCAAAAGTTTAAAGAGTATCTTCGATCACACGCTAAATCTTAGCAGGTGTTCAGTTTCATCGCATCGAATCAAGCTGGACATTTTATTTTTCGCTCATCATATCTTGATCAATCAAGTTCAAGATTGATTTTTATATTCGCTCGATGTGTCTAGATCAATCAAGTTCTAGATCAGTAAGATCCGCTTCTTGATCAATCAAGTTCAGGTTCAGTATCTTTTTGTTTTCTATCATTCCTAAGTTCAATCAAGTTCGAGATCAGTATCGCTTTAATCAGACTTTATTCAACTTCATCACTTCGAATCAAGCTAAACACCTTGCTCTTCATCTGGTTCGTGATCAATCAAGTTCAAAACTGGCATCTCCTAGACATCGCACATTCTTTGAACCAACGCGTTGCTCGCACATTAATTCAAAGAGGGGAAAATATAATACCCTAAAAATGATCATCTAAACCATGGGCCCCTAATCTCGACAACATCACCAAGGTCCTAACCAAAGGCAATTAAATCAACCTTGAGCACATTATTAATTTTTTAATCATCAAATATCACATGGCAAATCAATTACTCAATATTAATTAAATATTTATTTAATTAATTGAATCATTTCCAAGAATATCATTTTGATCAAATTATCCTATTTTAATTTATTAAATATCCTAGCATATTTAATGAATTAATAAATTTGCCATTTAATCATGCAAAAAAAGGAATTAATTTATCACAAAAGAAGAACTAATCACAAAGCAAGAGTTGAATTGAAAATTAAACAAAAAGAATTGAATTGAGAGAGAAATCAAACTTGAGATATTATTTCTTTTTCTAAATTTAGAACTTGAAATCAGAAAAGCAAATTAATTGAATTATTGATTATTCTCTAAAATTGGAACTCAAAGCTTTTCAGAAAAAAGTTTAGTTGCATTGAAAAGAATCTTTTCTTGAATAAATAAAAGAATTGTCTATTTTTATCACAAATGCATGGAATTAATTTAATATTATTTCTAATGCAACTTGAACTTCTTATCTAAATGCATTTCAATTAAACTATAATTGGAATCTATCTCAAGGTTAACTGAACCTGATTTCTCAATTATTTTCAATTAATCCTAAATTGAGATTTTTTTATCATCTCTCTTGTAATTCTCTATAAATTCAGCCTTCAGCTCTCATTCCAATTTACCCCAGAGATTTTTGAGAACATGCTTGGAGATTATTATCACGCTAATTTTGCTTTGGAGTCATTGAAGATCATTGTGCTTTTTTGGATTATTTGCATCCATATTGCTTGAATCCATATTGCTTGAATTCGTTATTGCTTGAATTATTCATCCATCTTGCATCCATATAGTTAAATATCATATAGATTAAATCCTTCATCTTGGTGTAGTCTAGTCATTGTTATTGCTTATAAAAATCTGAGAGCAATCTTATATTCACATCTTTTAGAAGGCAATTAGTCGCTTTGTTATGGTTTATTATTTATTGATTATTTATTTACTAACCATACATGTAATGACTTAATTGAAGTGTCGTGCTTGCAGCTACAGACCCTTTTTCACACACACAGATATTACTTATTAGTTATATTTATAAAATCACGTATTGGACAATAGCCTCTTACATTCCATGTTGCTTGCATTTTTCATAATACTTTCACATATTGCATAATAAGGGTTTCAAACATATTTCCTACTTATATATGATTTTTCAATCCTTTTATCCATGTTTCATGTTGTTATATAATGACATTTTTAAGGAAATTAATGGAGCCTGTTGATTTCATTAAGGCTTTTGTAGATAATACACTTTATAATCCTGCAGATGATATTAAAATGACTAACACTTATGCCTTTCCTAAGGTATCTTATAAGGAAAGAATCAATACTCTTATTAATGATCTCTCCAAGGGGGAGGTAACATTGAAGAGCAACATTAAATTGTCCTCTTCTATAAAGATACTTTGGTGCAAGGGTGAAAGGAAAATATGTTAATCTTGGTATGTCAATCACTCTAGATCCTCCTTATTCTCCTAGAGATTATCTTAATCATCAACATATTTTGAGAAAAGATGATGATATACATTTTATTGATGACCTATCCCCTAATATAATATTGATAAAAGATGAAGCATTAGATGATAAGAATCATCCTACAAAACATAACAAAGTGGACATGTATAGTGGTGATTTGAAGGAGAATATTCCTACAAAGAATATTTCTTCCTCGTCTATTCATCCCTTTGTCCCTTCAACATTTCCTTAAACAACAAATTTCAAAGAAATTCATAATGAAATTAGTTCTCCTTCAAAATTGAAAACATCTTATGATGTTGGCTATGCTATGATTTATAAACAAGACTATAATAGACAAGGACTTAGAAAAATGGAATAAGGAATTAAGGTCCCTATAGATCCTCCTTCATAATGCACTAGAAAAGTTGTAGGATTTATCCCTCCCTCATCGATTATCCTACCACAAGAACAGAATGATGATATTCATACTCAACAATACATAAATCCTATACTTGCTAATGACCACTTGAAATTAGCACAACAGGTCTTTTGGAGACTTAAATTTGATAAAAATGTTAAATTTCCTTCTAGAAACTTCAAAAATAATCTCAAACAAGTTGATAACAATATATATTGTTTATATCATTGCACGTATTCTCATTCTCTTGATGATTGTAGATTTTTCAAAGAATTTTCTCAAGACAAATATAATAGAGCTCGTATTCATCTCACATTGGATCTCTTGATTTTTTCCAATATGAATACAATACCTTAACACTCCCTTTGCCCTATTATGTTTCTACTCACTATGGAACACTAGTAGCTTACCTATCGGGGTCTCTTTGTCCTTCATGGTGGTACAATCTCATGTGAAATCATAACTAGCTAGCAACATAATAGTCTTTTCCTTGTCTCCATGCTTGGGGGATAAGAATAATATTTCAATTTTCTCTCTCCTTTAGGTATTTCATTTTATTTTTTGAGTTTCACATTTCATAGCTTGTTGTCCTTTCTTACGTAGAGTTGTCTTCCATGTGAGTACATGTGTGTCCCTTGGTTTGGACGTATTCTTTATCTAAAATGGTACATCTTTTATGAATAATCCCTCTTTATTGAATGTGTGTAATCCATCCCTAAGAATCCACCTTTTCCTAGCAGTGGAGAAGGTGTGTATTCTAAGTCACTTTCTTCTTCCAAAGATGCCATTTTACTAAATATATCCTTTATTTTAGAGTTAGATATATTTGGGAAAGGATCTCTTCCTCCTTGCATCCCTCAAAAGGATCCATTTTCACTTGTGTAAGATATATTTTTACAACTATCTCTTCCTTGCCTCAAAAGAGCTATGCACTCTTTGGCTTAGATTCCATGTATATTATTGCCTAAAGGATATCTACTTGGTGTCAAAGGTGTTTATCATTTCTCTCACTCTACCTTAAGATATCAACATAGGACTATATCGACATCTTAAGGGGGGTACATCTTAGATGGTATGTACATGCTCAAAACCAAACCAAACCAAACCAAATTATTAAAAGAGATGTTTCATTCCCAAGACTAGACATTTTCTATTATACATCTTAGATAGGATGTACATGCTCAAACCAAATAAAATTCTTATAAGATATGTTTCATTCCTAAAACTATAAATTTTCTATTATGTGGTCTTCTATAGGTTGTTGCATGCTCAAAACCAAACCAAAATTCTTATGTGGGGTGCTTCTTTCTTGAAACCAAACAACATCATAGGAGGATGAGTTGACTAGCATAACACAATTTGCTAGACCTTTTGACACTTCCTTTTCATTTTACAAGATGAGTTGACTAATATAACACAATTTTCTAGACCTTTTGTCTCCCCTTTCAAATAGATCATACAACATAATACACTTTTTTGTCCTATAGAATTTATGACCTCTCATGGATCACCTAGCATAACATAATTTTCTATCTCATGGAATTTGTGTTCCTTTCTTTCTCTCCCCATGACCCCCAAACATAACATAATTTTCTATTTGTTGGGTCATGGTTTCTTTTTTTTATCACTTGATGCATTCTCTTTCTCTTTCCATGTGACCACTTGTTCTCTTGTAATAGCATTCCAAGAATCATATTAGTGGTTGAGACATTTTGACTATCAAGGTCTCTTCAAATAGTTGACTTGGAGCCTTTGTTTTTAGTACTAGCCCCTTTTATGTCCTTTTTTATATCTTTCATGTGACTTTTTCTTTGACATTGTTTTTATTTTATCTTTTTTCATGTGTAATTGCATATTATTGTATGAGTTAAGATCCTAGGCTTAGGGGCTTGTTCCCTCGAATATAGTGATCTCTTATCTATTTGTAATCTATCTCTCAGTTGCTCATATCTCTCTCTTCCTATTTTTGCTACTTTGTCATGAGTATGTGAATAGGACTATACTCCAACTAAAGTGGGGGCTAAATGTAGCATTGTAAATTATAACCTTGTACAATTTACACATTTTTGTGCCCCTGCTTTAGTGTCTCCCATCTTAGCTCCCTCCCAAGTTTATTTATGGCCCTTTGACCTTAAAATTTATGGTGTCTCTCTACACGATGATTTAAACCCTAGGATAAAGTTGTGTACTCTCCATTTACCACTTTCTTTCCCTATTTTTGCTAGGCAGGCATTCCCAAGGCATCATGGTTCGAATAGGGGCACCCAAGGCATCTTGGTCCTCCTTAAACTAGACCTATTTTGAATATGTTGGTGCACTTCCCCTTTTTGGTTATTTTGGATCTCAGTGTCTCAATATGACGATTGGAGGTTGGCCTAATTGGTAAATTACCTTGGGAACCCCATATAAGAGAATCCTTTTGATTCATTTTGAGGATCCACAATTAATCGCTTTCATCCATCATTTGTGCATCCACATCAAGCATCTTCAAGCATTCGAGGCAGAATTTCATCCCACCATATCCTTCTAACATTTTCAACATCATGGAGTAGCAAATTACATCAATCTTAATGCAAGAATGTGTTTTTGATTGAGTCATTCATGTTTCATCATGTTATTGCATCAAAACTTGTGATTTCATCCAAAGATAATTGCATCATCAACCTTTATCAATTGCAACAGATCTGAGGTATATCATTCAACATTTACTTTCGTGTTTCCATTTACAATTTTAATTTAATTAAAGGGTTAATTATAAATCCAAGGTTTAACATAGGCAAACCCTATTAACAACACATTTTACCTTCTTCCAATGTGTAGTCAATAGATTTAGAACCTACAAATGAAGATTCTAGAAGAGGACACAAGGAAGGACAATTTTGGCTTTTGCAGGAGCAAAAAGTGGAGGACTAGGTCACCCCGAGCATCTCGGTCCAACAATTTTTTGACTAAATTTTGGGAGAATATTCCTAGTGACATTCTAATTTTCAAATTTTCCTATTTGTCTATGTCTAATAGTTGGAAGACCACGTTGTCCCAAGCATCCTAGTGTTGTACTTTTGGGCTATGTTTTCTAACATAGGTTCCTCTCTATCCCTTTTGCTCAAATCTAGCTTTGTGTCTATATACCAAATTTGTATCTTGTTGTTAATGTTATCTTATGCCAATTTTCTATCATTTGCCCTAGATGTAGCATTCAATTTCAAATCCCTTAGACACCCTTAACTTAAACAAAGAGAGGGTAAATTATAATCAGCATTTCATTTCATTTAAGGTTGAATCTATTAATTTTACTCTTCTCTTTGATGTTTGCTAGTCCTTTTGTCAATAATTAGATTTTATGGGTCCCTATTTTACCACTAAACAAGCCAATAATTAAAATGAAATCATTATGGGTAGGTATATCGATTATTACTCCCTCAATAATAGTCTGGCAAATTTGGAAGGATCAAAATCAAAGAATATTCAAATATAAGCACAAATAAATAAAAGCATTGAAGAAAATGATAAAAGACAATATAGTGGAGGTCGCAAATGTCAAGATCAGGTTCAAATCTAACACAAATTTTTCACAATGGAACAAAGGAATACGAAAAACATGGCCAGAACTAGGAGGCCAAGCATTATGCTTGCAGATAAAAAGAAAAGAAAAATTGAAATTGTATATAGGAGTCATGGAAAACATCAAAGTCATCAATTAGGTAGCCACAAACCCTAATAAGATAAGAAATAATCCTATCACACTCAATAAAGGAATGAAAGTGAGATTTCAGAAATAAATGCAAATCAAAGCACATAAATCTCCTTCATATCTCCTCACTTATTTCTCTTTCTCCTCCAAATATGTGGGCTTCAGCTACAAAATGCAAATGTAAGCAAGGAAGCAAGATTGCAAATGAATTCAACAGCGTGAGGTTATTCAAGAAGTGGTTGTTCAAATGATTGAAAAAGAGAAGCTCAATTTGATAGTTATGATACTTAATATAAGTACAGATCCAATAGCCAACAAGATGAGAGGGGGGGGGTGAATCATACAAACTTAATCTTCCATAAAAACATCAGATTCAACCTCGATAACATATATTTCAGTAATATAACCAAAACTGTTAAACATCCAAACTCAAAAGCATAGAAACATTATAAACCTCATAACACTAGATTTAACGTGGAAACCCAAATAGGGAAAAACAACTGTGGGATTTTGAACCCACTAAGAAATATACTCTTCTAGAGTATGCTCGGTTAAAAGCAAATCATGTTAAAGATTACAAACACATTGCTAGATGTGACCCAGTTAAGGGATTTCCCTCGAATCTATTAGGATCTTCACCTTGTTAGAAGTGACCTTGTTAAAGGATTTCAAACACTTAATCAGAATGTCACCTTGCTAGAGGGTTTTACAAATAAGACTATTAAGTCCACTCGGTTAAGAGATTTTCTATCACTTTCACAAAATAACAGTAATAAAATCTATCTGCAACTTCACATCTAAAATGCTAAAGCAGATTCTTATTTGTTCAATACAATCTAGACATAGAACTAATCTTGTCTATCTGCTAGGCTTCTATACTGTTATTCAAATAGGTCTTCAAGCTTATGTGCTCGGTAATCACTATTTAGCATCCATGTGCATACACTTGCCCACATACATTTTTTATCAACAGTTTCCTATTTATAAACAATTAGGTAACCACTTAATCTCCTTGATCACATTTCCCATGATCAATCATAGCCATCAAATATTCAATCTTGTCTAGGTTCAATGCATCTTTCGATTTGAAAATTTTTTACCCCACCTAGGAACTTGCATATATTTCTTGGAACTTGTGCCAGGGTATTGCGGTTCAATCTGCATTGTAGATCTTCATGCCAACTTTCCATTGCCATAGATTCATTAACAAACTATATTAATGGCATACCAATCATTCAATCAGTTCCAGCTCATCAGCTTCCTTCATTAAATAACGCATGCAACCATTCAATGCATTCTATTATAGCTCAGTTACAACTCGGTAAGAACTCGATAAATAATAAACTTTACTCGATATACATTCTGCCTTCATTAACCGATAGCGATAACCTTAGGGTTTACCGACTAGGTTCCTTGCTTGATAACATAGTATAGTATTAACCTTTACAATTTACAACATATGTATGATGTTAAAACAATCTAAAACATCATGATCTCATCATTGTCTGACTCGGTACTAGTTGCCCATTGAATACCTTATTCATCCCCTTATTCATCATATTCTTTCCTGTGTCTTTTACCGACATCTTTATAATCTTCAAATCATACTTCTCAAGATATGGCAACATCATACTGAATTAGAAAATCAATTTCTTGACATCAATGACAAAATAATAATATCAAGACAGTAAACATCCTTAATCAGTTATATCCATAATCATCAACAACCTTCTCAATATCCTTATTGAAATGCCAACAATCTTTCATTGTCTGTTATAATGCAATATTGCCAACAATCTCCCCCTTTGGCATTGATGGCAAAACCAATTGATTTGACCTTAAAAGATTCGAATTGTTGTGATTCTGAAATGCTGAAATGCTCTCCCCCATACATTAGACTTCTCATGTTTTCTTTAAGTCTTCTCCCCGGATATTAGTCTTCTCCCCCTTTGACAACAATGCCAAAAAGTAAAGAACTAAAACATAATTGCTTCCTGTATGAAGTGATTTTCTGCTGTTATGTATCAATTCTGTCTCGGTCAGAGCATTTTGCCTTCAATTCCTATTCCCTGTATTGTTTCCTAGAATAATTACTGTACACCTTTAGAAAACATCCTAAAGTGTATAAATTAGCATCAACTCCTAAAAGATATTCGATAGAGTAATCGGATTTATGCTTTCATCAAACTCGGTCAGTGAGTAGAAGATAGGGGTAGGACCCCTAACTTACTTCTGAGATATTCAAAAGTGTCCCTTGGTAGTGGCTTGGTGAAGATATATGCTATTTGTTCCTTTGTGCTAACATACTCCAACACCACTTTCTTCTCTTGAGCTTCTTCTCTAAGATAATGATATTTCATAGATATGTGCTTTGTCTTAGAGTGCATAATAGGATTCTTTGAAATACTAATGGCACTAGTATTGTCACAGAATATAGTTACTGGCTCGGTAACGTTCTCATTTATACCTTCCAACAATTGTTTGATCCATGCAATGTTGGTACAATTCAATGCTGCAGCAATGTATTCAGCTTCTGTTGTTGACTGTGAAACACATCCTTGTTTCTTGCTAAGCCAACTCACTAGTCTTTCTCCTAAAAAGAAAGCTCCTCCACTTGTGCTTTTTTTGTCATCAATGTTGCCTACCCAATCAGCATCAGTATAAACTTTTAAATCAAAATCATTTCCTTTTTGATATACTAAGCCATAATCCTCAGTGCCTTTCAAGTATCTAAAGATTCTTTTGATTGTTGTCATGTGTGTTTCCTTAGGATCTGCAGAGAATCTTGCAACTATACCCACTGCATGTGCTATGTCTGGTCTGCTGTGAACAACATATTGAAGTTTTCCAATCATGGATCGGTAAAGTGTCTCATCAATAGATGCAGATTCATCATTCTTTGATAATTTACAGTTGGTAGTCATAGGAGTACTTACTGGTTTTGAATCCTCCATTCCAAATTTCTTCAAGATTTCCTTTATGTTCTTGGATTGAGTAATGAAAATCTCAATTTTCATTTGCAGTATCTGTAAACCTATAAAATACTTTATCTCACTAATTAATGACATCTCAAATTCTTTGCTCATTTCATTTCCAAAGTTCTTGCATAAAGAGTCATTTCCACAAAATATAATATCATCAACAAATATGGCTGAGATCAATATTCCATTTCATCATTCTTCATGTAGATATTGTTGTTCTCACTTGTCCTTATAAAACCAATCTTAATCAAATAAGAGTGCAATCTTTCCTACCATGCTCTAGGTGCTTGTTTCAAACTATATAAAGCTTTATTCAATTTACATACTTGATCTTTATTCTTGTCTTCAACAAATCCTTCAGGTTGTTCAATAAAAACTTCTTCTTCTAATATTCCATTCAGAAATGCAGATTTGACATCCATTTGATATACCTTGAAATTTTTGAAAGCAGCATATGCCAACAATGTTCTTACTCCTTCAAGTCTAGCAACAGGTGCAAAAGTTTCACCATAATCAATTCCTTCTTCTTGAGCATAACCTTCGCAAACTAGTCTTGCTTTGTTTCGAATGACCTCTCCTTTTTCATTTAGCTTGTTTCGAAAAATCCACTTTGTACCAATTACATTTTTGTCCTTTGGTCTCGGGATTATTGTCCATGTGTCATTCTTCTTGATTTGATCAATCTCTTCTGTCATAGCATTTATCCAATCTTCACTGTTAAATGCCTCTTTCACTATTCTCGGTTCAAATTCAGATATCAAACATGTGTTCTATCTCAATTTGTTCCTTGTCATCACTGAATCATCCTTATCTCCTATAATCTGACTTGGTGCATGATGTCTTCTGACATACTTGGCTAATACAGGCTCAGTAGGATCTATATGATCTTCTTCATCACTTGGTAACTAGATATTCTCTTCATTTTCTTCAACAGTCTTCTCGATAAGACTTCTCGGTTGAACATAGACAAATTCATCATAGTCTTTTGGTTCCTTGGAATTTCCTTCATCATTTCTTTCTGCAAATTCATCAATTTTCACATTTGCACTTTCTACTATTTTGTTAGATGATTTGATCAGACATTTAAATGCTTTGCTTCTAGAAGAATAACCTAGAAATGTTCCTTCTTCACTCTTCTGATCAAACTTGCCATTTCTATAATCTTTGTGAACATAGCATCTACTTCCAAAGATTTTAAAATAACTTACATTAGGTTTCTTTTCATACCAAATTTCATATGGTGTCTTCAAAGTACCTTTCTTCAATTGTACTCGGTTCAAGGTATAAACTGTTGTGCTTATTGCTTCTCTCCAAAATGTTTGTGGTACCTTCTTTTCAATCATCAGTGTTCTAGCACAATCTACAATAGATCTGTTTCTTCTATCGGCTATTCCATTCTGTTGTGGAGTTCTCAGTGTAGAAACTTGTCTTTTAATACCATGATCATTGCAGAATAAGTTGAACTCATTAGATGTGAACTCTCCTCCTCTATCTGATCTAAGACATTTTAGTTGTCTTCCTATTTCATTTTCAACTCTTGCCTTGTACCATTTAAACATTTGAAAAGCTTCTAATTTTTCTTTTAAAAACATTACTGACATCATCCTTGAATAATCATCCACAAATAATATGAAATATTTATCACCATAATAACTTTGAACTTTCATAGGACCACAAAGATCAGTGTGCACTAGATCTAAAATTCCCTTAGAAGTGTAAGACTTACTTGTAAAGCTTGATCTTGTCATCTTACCCATCTAGCATCCTTAGCACGTAGCATTCTCAGGTTTTTCAAGACTCGGTAGACCTCTTACTTGGTGCTTCTTACTTATTTTGATCAGATTATCAAAATTTACATGACAAAACCTTTTATGCCATAACCAGGTATCATCTATCTTTGCATGCAAACACTTATTCCGAGTTGAGTCAAGGTGAAATGCGTTACCTTTTGTTTGTGTCCCAGTAGCAGCTAACTTTCCATTCTTGTCATGAACTTTGACAATTCCTTTCTAAAATTATATTCGGTAACCTGTGTTGTTTAGCTGTGCTACACTCAACAAATTGTATTTCAAACCTTCAACCCAATAAACATCATTGCATCTTGCAATGTCAAGAAGTGTTATAGATCTTTTACCTTTCACCGGACATGGTACATCATTATCAAATCTAACATAGCCTCCATCATAATCTTCTAATATAACAAACTTATGTTTATCTCCTATCATATGATGTGAGCATCCACTATCTATAATCCAAGAATCATTAGTATTTATGTGAGATATTAGGGATTTTTCTTCATACCTTTCTTCATCTGATCCATCTTTGATAGCCACATAAACTACTTCCTCTGTATCAGTCTCATCTGATTTATCATCATTGGATTCCTCATCAGCTATTAAACATGTCTTTCTATCTCTTCTTCTGAAGTCTCGGTGTCCTCTGTAATGATTGTCTTTCTATCTATCATCTCGGTAATCTCTCTTTTCAGTAGAATCTTTGCCAGAACAGTTAGAAGCCATATGTCCTATCTTATCACAATTGAAACATTTCAAAGGTAGCTTTCCTTTATACTTACCTTTGCCTCTCGGTAACCTTTTGGCTAATAGTGCTTCAAACTCTTCTTGCTTTCTGATTTCCTCATACAATTTGTGTACTGCCTCCATGTTCTTACGAAATCTTTCACTTGCTCCACTGTGATATCCTTCATAGTACTTATACTTTCTTTCATTGAAATCATTAGATTCATCAAGATGAAAAGAACTAAATGCAAATTCAACTATATTTACTGAAGATCCACTATTATCAAAGTTACTTAACTCAAATGCATGTAGCTTACCAATAGTAGCATCTAAAGAAACTAGCATATTAGGTATAGACCTCAATTCATTGATTGCAAAGACTCGGATTGCATAAGTTGGTAGAAGGGTTCTCAACAACTTACTTGTTATATCCTTTTCTTCAATAGTTCCACCTGCTCCTTTGATTTGATTGACAATCTCCTTTAGTCTTGTACTGTACTGAGTTATGTTCTCACCTTCATTCATCCTCATAGATTCAAGTTGTCCTCTTAGACTATCTACTTTTTCTCTTTGAACATGTTCATCTCCTCCATATACTAATATGAGCTTATCCCACATTGCCTTTGCATCATTGCATCCTTCTAGATCATTAAACTCGGAGTCGGTCAATGCAGATGTTATTTCAATCATTGCTTGAAAATGTTCTTGCTTTGCCTTTATCTCTTCCATAGTCAATGGATAGGTTCTCTATGTGACAAAATCATTCTCCAGATAGTATACGGCATATTCTCCAACTCCTAATAGATGTAGCTTCATCCTTTTCTACCATGTAGAGAAACTTGACTTGTTCAGCTTCGGTGCATTCCTCTTATACATCTTTGGATCTTTCACTCAAGTGCCTTTAAACTTTCCTTCCGGAGTCCAAAGCTTTGATACCAATTGATAGTTCTAATACTTAATATAAGTACAGATCCAGTAGCCAACAAGATGAAAGGGGGGGGTGAATCATACAAACTTAATCTTCCATAAAAACATCAGATTCAACCTCGGTAACATATATTTCAATAATATAACCAAAACTGTTAAACATGCAAACTCAAAAGCATAGAAACATCATAAACCTCATAACACCAGATTTAACGTGGAAACCCAAATAGGGAAAAACCACTGTGGGATTTCGGACCCACTAAGAAATATACTCTTTTAGATTATGCTCGGTTAAAAGCAAATCCTATCAAAATGTCACCTTGCTAGAGGGTTTTACAAATAAAACCGTTAAGTCCACTCGGTTAAGAGATTTTCTATCACTTTCACAAAATAACAATAATAAAATCTATCTGCAACTTCACATCTAAAATGCTAAAGTAGATTCTTATTTGTTCAATACAATCTAGACATAGAACTAATCTTATCTATCTGATGGGCTTCTATACTCTGTTATTCAAACAGGTATTCAAGCTTCTGTGCTTGGTAATCACTATGTAGCATCCCTGTGCATACACTTGCCCGCATACATTGTTTATGAACAGTTTCCTATTTATAAACAATTAGGTAACCTCTTAATCTCCTTGATCACATTTCCCATGATCAATCATAGCCATTAGATCTTTGATCTTGTCCAAGTTCAATACATCTTTCGATCTGAAAACATTTTACCCTACCTAGGAACTTGCATATATTTCTTGGAACTTGTGCTAGGGTATTGCGGTTCAATCTGCGATGTAGATCTTCATGCCAACTTTCCATTGCCATAGATTCATTAACAAACTATATTAACGGCATACCAATCATTCAATCAGTTCCATCTCATCAACTTCCTTCATTAAATAATGCATGCAACCATTTAATGCATTCTGTTATAGCTCAGTTACAACTCGGTAACAACTCAATAAATACTAAACTTTACTCGGTAGACATTCCGCCTTCATTAACTGATAGCGATAACCTTAGGGTTTACCGACTAGGTTCCTTGCTTGATAACATAGTATAGTATTAACCTTTACAATTTACAACATATGTATGATGTTAAAACAATCTAAAACATCATGATCTCATCATTGTCTGACTCGGTACTAGTTGCCCATTGAATACCTTATTCATCCCCTTATTCATCATATTCTTTCCTGTGTCTTTTACCGACATCTTTATAATCTTCAAATCATACTTCTCAAGATATGGCAACATCATACTGAATTAGAAAATCAATTTCTTGGCATCACTGACAAAATAATAATATCAAGACAGTAAACATCCTTAATCAATTATATCCATAATCATCAACAACCCTCTCAATATCCTTATTGAAATGCCAACAATCTTTCACTGTCTGTTATAATGCAATATTGCCAACACAATTTATAGACCAAAATTAAGCAAAATCATGAAATTAGAATGATTGATTCGAAAAAGGCAAATTGATTTGAAAATGGCATAATTGAATGAAAAAATATGACAAATTTATTGACAAGTTGCTATGTGAAAATATGATAAATTGAAGAGAGATTTATGCTTCATGATTTATGACAAATTGGCCTCAAAATTTGCTCATTGATTTATGACAAATTGAGCACAAAAATATCTTCATGATTTGAGCAAAAGGTGGAGACAATATAGGAAATGAGAAGCATGAAATTAGGAATGACAAATTATGACAAAATTAGGAGAAAATTAAGGGAGAGAAATGTGGGAATAATTAATAATTTCTCATTTATTAATTAGCCCACAATAGGGAAATTAGCCAATTAAATAAAATATTTAATTGTTGTTAGGCCCAATATGGAAAGCTAATGTACTGAGAGGGGAGGGGTGAATCAGTACCTCAAAACTTTTCTTGAATAATAACTTTACTGTTATGCATAAACAGAATAGTGTAGTAACATAAAATAAAGTTAAAACAAATAGATAACACTCATACATGATTCACTCCATAACACATATATTTTGGTTATGCAGAAACTCATGGTTAGAGAGAAAAAATGCGGTGCGGATGGCACCCACAACTTCACTACTACAATAATAAAGAGTGCTCGGTTAGAGCTACATTTTAGCTATTTCTGATAGCTTACCCTATTAGGAGTAACAAGATCTGTTAGACCTACCTTGCTAAAGGATTTTACAACATTTATTCTGAATGCTGCACCTGATTAGAGGCTTTACAATTTATAGACTTGATTAGAGTCTTTTACCCTATTAAAGGTTTCTCTTTCAACTTCACAATATTACAATAAAATCATTACAAATATCTGCAACTTTACATCTGAAATGTTATAGCAGATTCTATGTGCTCAGAATAAGATTACCTTGCTTATAGCATACCTTGGTAACCCATATAGTAACTCAATAAACCCTTCTGTTTACTTTGTTCTTTGACTGTTCTCTGAAAACCTTCTCGGTGACCTCTGTGTCTCTGTAACAGTCTTCTTACACACATGTACACACCCTTAACTTATGTTGTATAAATAGATCTCTTAAGACGGTGATCCAATTCATTGCTTCGATCTTACAAACAATATTCCTCGAATGAATAACTATACAAAATATTTCATTGGTTAGATTGATCTCAAAATCATACACAATCTTTTGGTGCAATTTCAAATGTAATAACGGTTAGATGTGCCTCAATCTTGTAACACGTTTTCATATGCATGTCCAGGTTCAATGTATCTGGTAACACGTTTCACTCGGTGTATATCAACTCGAGTGTCATCTTTGTTGCTCGGTAGTCATAAAAAGATACTCGGTAGATAGCTCAGTGTATACTGCGTTCTATGACTACTTTCCTCTGTAACCGACTAGACTGTGCATACCGACTTCTCTATGTGTACCGACTACATGATTCGGTGGTGTTAACCGACTGGAGTATATAGTATGACTTTGAATATAAAAACTAATGGCAATTTGATAAGTAGTAACAATCTCCCCTTTTGACATTAGTTGAGATGTTTGACAAAAACTACTTTCAAAGTCATAACTCAAAAATCTATATACTTTGCAAAATGACTATACTTGACATTATATACAATAATCAATGAAATAGTATATTCAGATATACTCCACTTATCATTATACTGTACATAAATCTGATTTTTGCATGCTCGGTTTTGTGCTTGTGTTCTCTGCTTACTCTGCTCAGTATACTCCCCCTGTATACAATACTTTGAATACTATATCAAAACTATATCACTCCCCAAATATAGTATCACTCAATATATATTGTATTACTCCCCCTTTTTGACAAACATCAAAAAACTTAATTTCCATCCGGGGGTGGTAACTGATCAAAAATAGAATTATACTTCTTCCGAGCGTCAGTGAGTGCGACAGAGAGTGCATCTTTGACTCTTTCCATTAAAGAATTTTGTGCTTGAATATCAGCCAATAGTGATATTAAGCCATCAAGAGTGCTTCCCCCTTGGGTATTAGATAGGTGTGTGGCTTGGTTAATCTGTTCTTGAACGGATGAAAGATGAGGAAGGAATAATGTCTGGAGTGTCATTATATCCATCCTGATCTTATGTTCTTCATTTCTGAGTTCCAGTTGTTGTGCCATGAGTTGTTGAAGCTTGGTATAAAAAATTTGAACTGAATTGGGCTCAGGGGTCAACTTATTTGAGAGATCAGTGATCTCTTTTTCAATTGCATTAGTTTTATTCTTGATATCTTTAATGAATATAGAAAATGTACAAAGTTTCTGAAACAAATAAAGAATATGCTTGAGTTGAGGGGACAACTCAGCAATGAATTTGACAAGTTTGACTTTCCCAATAGCTAGAGCTTTTTGTACCTCTTCAATCATTTTTGCAGTAAGCTCCTTGTCTTTTAGCTTGCTCAAGTACTCAGATGCATCAACTCCAGATGTTTCTATTTGATTAAGGAGTTCATCCAATTGAATGTGGATGGCTGCATCGGTTGACACTATAGCTGTACGTAGCATATCGGATAGAAGTGTCTTCACCTTCTGAAGTACTTTATTCTTCTTTTGTATGGCCATCTATTTTTCTTGTTCGACCTTTGCTTTGCATAGTTCACCAAAATCAATGAGTGCTTGCCCCTTTAATTTTGATATGTCCACATTGGGCAACACTATTGGTTTAGATAAATCAACTTTGAAGCTATGCTTTTTCACCTTCTTCTCTTTACCTTTGGTTGGTTGAACCAAGACAATAGCTTGAGAGGTTTGTTGACCCTCGGTAGGTTGCTCAGTAGAGGCAACACTTTGGTCAGTCCCTATAGCTACTATGGTTTCTTTTGGTGTCTCGGTACTGGGTGTCTCAACTACTATATTTTTGGTGCTCGAGGGTGCTTCAGACATCTGGTCTTGAGTAGTCTCTTCTCCTGTTGTAGACTTGTGACCCTCGGTGCCTTGTGTTGTATCCTGAGGAGCTTCAGTAGAGACGGGTTGAGTGATCGGTGGATAAGGCTAAACTTGTTCTAAAATGGATTCACTAGATACAAGTTTTGCATATGTAGTGCCTTCTATCATCTCCTGCTCCTGTTCCTCTATATCCATGACATCTTCATCAATTTGAATAGTGTCAGCCAGGTCTTGCTCGATAGCATCCGGATTGTGCTCGGTGACATCAGGATCTTGTTCGGTGACATCAACGATTTCAACTTTAGATTGTTCACTGGCATCTTTTATTTTGAAGATTTCCTACCATTTTGCTTATGTCTCATTCTCTGCATCAATATATAGCCCATTCATCAATTTTAAGGCTCTCTATTTGACAAGAAATTTTGAATTGTAGGTTGTCAAATGTTCCTTTATTTCTGCTATAGACATATCAGGAAATAGATGGACTAGACTTCTTTCTCTGATTTGTTTCTCTGAGTCCATTGCATATTTCCACCTATTATCAATATGCAAGTAAAGTTCATTTGGAAGTGACTTTACTAGTTCTAATGGAGCTAGCCGAAACTTTAGAAGTGTACAGATGACAACTTCTTCAATTTGTCTCCTTTCATCATTATTTCTTATTTCATACTTGACATATCTAAAAGAACCAAATCCACCATATTCTTTTAGATTGGCACAGAAGTTTTCAACACTATGTATATTTACCTTCTTGCTTTTGACAATTTGGAATTTGTTGGCATCCTCAGATTCTGTATCACTAGACTCTTTTTCCAAAATGAGTCTCCGAGTAGATTTCTTGTATGTCTTGGTTACCTTGAGAGTAGTAACACTCTTTTGTTTCTTACTCGGTGATGCAGCTGATGCTCTTGTATTAGGTCTCTTTGTTGGAGGAGTCGGTAGGGCCTTTGAAATGTCCTGTTTCTTTTTTTTCAATACTTTACCCTTAGGTAGTTCGGTGCTCAATGTTAGTGTTGCCTCTTGAGCTTCCTATTCCTCTTCGGTGATGGCAAGAGTGCCTTTGACAGGTGTGGAGGAAGATTCTTCTCCGAATTTCTCCGTTAAAACCTTTATCATCTTTGTTGCTTTCCTTGTAGCTTTGGGTACTACAATGCTCATTTTTACTTTTCCCTTCACCTCTTCATAGGTTCCATACCTCAGTTCGGTAGCATGCCTTGGTAATGAAAGATAGGCATCAATTTGTTGTTGTGTGATATCAAAGTCAATCTCGTAACCCATAGGTGGCAAAGATTGAATCCTTGGTTCCATGGCATTCACATAACAGTAATCAGTATCTACCTCAAAGCATATATCATCTTTATATTTCTCCACTAGCTGGGGTGGAATCCGGTACCTGTTGTGCATCTTCTCTTGAAATTTGCTGAAATTATCATCCATTATGTCATTGAAATTATCACCTAGCATCTTGATAAAGTCATTAATCTGATGGGTGATTGGTTGGTGTAGCTCCCAAACTACTTTACCGACTAATGGAAAAAAAATTTCAAAGTAGAAAAACATGCATACAAGAAGTGAACCAAACTTTAGTGTATTTTCTGAGTTGTTCTTCTTCGGCTTCCTTATTGTGTTCAAGTTCTCAAACAGGTTCTTCAATAATACTTCACATAAGTCAATTTTCATTCCCTTTTTCACAATTTAATAAGCTATGTCAACTGCGGCACAAGGTACACTGTTTTCCCTTGCAGATTGGAAGAAATAGTAACCAATTACTCTAATGGCAAACTTAAGTTCTGCATCAGTGACATTGTTCAGTTTTAATCCTCTGTAATTAGATTCAACTCTAGTTAAACTGATTAATTCCTTTTGTGATATCATCTTTTGTGCTCATGCATGATCATAGATAGGATAACCGGTGATCACATGAATGATTTCCTTGGTGATTTTGAATGGTTGCTCTTCTAGCCACATGAAATCATCATGAACTTTTCTCAAAACAAACTTGACCCATTGGGGCTTGAACACACGAGGGTAGGTTAGGGCTTCGGTCAATCCTTTGATCTTGATGTGTTCATACTTGCTGTTTCATTTACCATCTATGCACAATTCATCATAGGTATCTCTTATCTCAACATGACCGAGTTCTTCAACACGGCATTTGGTGAAGAAACTAACATCTTCAACTAACAAGACTCGATCCAGGATGAGTGAAAAGGCGGTTTTGTCATCCGGTTCAGAAGCGACTTTAGGAGTCAAAGTGTATTTCAGTGAGGGCTTCTCTACATTCTTGACAACAATGGGATCTTGGATCTTGGGTGCCATTGTAGATTTTAGGTAAATCTTAGCAAACTATCCTTAGGGTTTGACGGTTTTAAAATGGCAGATACTTCACACTCAGCAGATAATAACAATTTGATAAGATCGGTAAACCAGCTTAACAATGCGATGAGATTTGATGTAAATACCTTGGATTCGCTTTGAATGAGGTTTGATCGCCTTGATTCACTCTGCTCTGCTCTTTTGAAAACTTGGTAAGTGTAAATGACTGCGAAAATGCTTTTAAGTACACAAAATACCTTATCGGGCTCCGTACGGGTTAGGTCAAAACATTAAATGCACTCGGTTCACCTTTAACCGATTTACTCTCTTTTTTTCATTTTAACTGAGTAACCAAATTTCCTTCATTTACCGACTTGACAGGCTTCCTGTATTCACCGACCTGACAGGTTTCCTGTAAAGTACTTTTGATAGAATTTCAAACTTACTAATGCATCTTAACTATGCAGATTTTGAATGTAGTACATAATAGAATAGGAACTATTATGATTTTAACCTTCAGAGAATGCAGTCCCTTCATACCTTTGCTGATTAATTTGGAATAGGTGCACCTAACTTGGTAGGTAAGGTGCTTTCTTCATTTGACACAATTTCCTTCTTTTTCCAAATCATCTTTAATTTTTCTTTTATTTCTTTAGTGTCTCCTCTAGGTTGATCTCTGCAATCTCCAGCTAAATGTCCAACTTTGTGACAATGAAAACATGTCATACCAGGATTTCTCCATGATCTTTGGTTGTTCATTCCAAACCTTATAAAACAGTTGGCACTAATATGTCCATATCTTCCACAATATTCACACCATATCCTTGTATTGTAATCCCATGGTACTACTGCATATTGTCGGTAAGAATCTGTGTGAGTTCAGTAACCTCTAGTGTTTGCTCAGTGTGCATACCACATGTAGTTCTTTTGCTTAAGCCAGCACTTCTCAGTACTATGTCCATATCTATTGCAGTTTCTACAAAACCCTTTGAATTTTGCCTTCTGGTAGTGGTTAATAGACTTTGTCCTACATTGATTAGATGTGTGACCATATTTATTGCAATTGTAACAATAATCATTGGACTTAGTGATATTCGGTTGCTTACCTTTTCTGATTTGGCATATGTTGGCAGTGTGACCTTGATTTCCACAGTAGTAGCAAATAAGCTTCTTTCTTTTTATGTTATTCCTTTTTCCAGCTTGCTTTGATGATTCTCCTCTCTCGGTATTATGAATTCCTTTCTCGGTAGAGTCTTTTCCTTTGTAACCGAGTCCTGCATCTCTGTTGGGTCTTCTTGTATTTAGTTGCTCATCCAACATCTTTGATGCTTCATAACTCTTCTTCAGTGTTTCTTTGGATTTCTTCTCTGTTTCAAGTTCATCGGTCAACCTTGATACTTCAAGTTTCAATGCTTGATTTTCATCATTCTTCAAAATTGCTTCATGATGTGCATAACCTAGTTGATCTGTCATATTTTGTTGAATCCCAGTCAATCTTATGATTTCATCATTTTTATCAGATACCAAGACTTCAAGTTGTTGTTTCTCTCTTTATATATCTCTTGTTTTATCCTCAGTTGTCCTTAATGCATCTAGATTTTCAGTCATTTGTGTGCTGAAATGTTCATGATCTCTTTTCATTGCTTTTAGTTGATCAACCAGTGATTTGTTCTTTTCTTTCAATACTCCAACCATTTCTTCATTTTCTTCAGATATACTGTTCTTAGATGATGTCTCATTTTGTTCCACTAACTCTTGAGAATCCTGCAAGTCATCAGATAATCTTCTTCTTACTTTCAGAGATTTTTGCATTTGCCTTTGCATGTCTGCAATCACTTAATTAGCATGATCCATCTCTTCTTGCAAATATACAATCCTCTAATATTGTTTGTAGCCTTCCATTGATAAGATCTTTCTCTTTAGGCAATTAAACCCTTTTCCAAGATTGAAGCTCTAATACCAATTGTTAGGCCCAATATGGAAAGCTAATGTACTGAGAGGGGAGGGGTGAATCAGTACTTTAAAACTTTTCTTGAATAATAACTTTACTATTATGCATAAACAGAATAGTGTAGTAACATAAAATAAAGTTCAAACAAATAGATAACACTCATACATGATTCACTCCATAGCACATATATTTTGGTTACGCAGAAACTCTTGGTTAGAGAGAAACTGCAGTGGGGATGGCACCCGCAACTTCACTACTGCAATAATAAAGAGTGCTCAGTTAGAGCTACATTTTAGCTATTTCTGATAGCTTACCCTGTTAGGAGTAACAAGATCTGTTAGATCTACCTTGCTAAAGGATTTTACAACATTTATTTTGAATGTTGCACCTGATTAGAGGCTTTACAATTTATAGACTTGATTAGATTCTTTTACCTTGTTAAAGGTTTCTCTTTCAACTTCACAATATTACAATAAAATCATTACAAATATCTGCAACTTTACATCTGAAATGTTATAGCAGATTCTATGTGCTCAGAATAAGATTACCTTGCTTATAGCATACCTCGGTAACCCATATAGTAACTCGATAAACCCTTCTGTTTACTCTGTTCTTCGACTGTTCTCTGAAAAACCTTCTCGGTGACCTCTGTGTCTCTATAATAGTCTTCTTACACACATGTACACACCCTTAACTCATGTTGTATAAATAGATCTATTAAGACGGTGATCCAATTCATTGCTTCGATCTTACAAACAAGATTCCTCGAATGAATAACTATACAAAATATTTCATTGGTTAGATTGATCTCAAAATCATACACAATCTTCTGGTGCAATTTCCAATGTAATAATGGTTAGATGTGCCTCGATCTTGTAACACATTTTCATATGCATATCCAGGTTCAATGTATCTGGTAACATGTTTCACTCGGTGTATATCAACTCAATGTGTCATCTTTGCTGCTCGGTAGACAGCTCGGTGTATACTGCATTCTGTGACTGCTTTCCTCTGTAACCGACTAGATTGTGCATACCGACTTCTCTATGTGTACCGACTGCATGATTCGGTAGTGTTAACCAACTAGAGTATATAGTATGACTTTGAATATAAAAACTAATGGCAATTTGATAAGTAGTAACAATTGTGACACAAGACATAGGGTAAATGAATAAATTCATTTATCCTAAGAGAAATATTAGAAAAGGATTAATAATTAAAGAATTATTAAACCTTAGGAGAGAAACAAAAGTCAAGATGATGTCATGAAATAATTAACATGATCAAGATAAGGATTTAATGATTGAATTGACAAGGAAAATTGACAAAGATAAATTATTGATGGAAAATTGATTGATGATTGATAACGACTAATTGATTGATAATGGTTGATGACGTGACATTGAGAATTGATCAGAATTGATTAGGATTAAAAATGATGATTATATGAAATTGATAGCTAACCATGATCATGAAATGACAATTGAGATTGACATTGATAAGACCCAAATTGAAATGACTAAATAGAATCAAATAGGAAGAGAAAGCAGAAGAATGATGCGATGTTGACAAATCATAAAGACCAAATGTGCAACATAGAGGAAGTGTTAGTAAAATGTGAACAACTAAGAGATGGTAATGCAGACATGATAAAGTACGACACCACAAGTGTTGACCATTTTTAGACACTTATAGAAACCATTTGGTATTCTCCAAAACTAAGTAGACGGAAATTAAACTTCAATAGGCCCCTATAAGATGGGAGTGGGATGTATTATAAGAAATTGGAATGGAGAATGTATTTGGGCGATATTGAAATGTTTGGGAATTGCTATGTACAGTAAAGTTGAGATGGAGGCCTTAGTGATGAGATTAAAACTCTACAAGGAAAAGCATTTTAAAAATATTGACATAGAAGGCAATTCACAATTGTGTATACAAGCAATAATTAATAAATCTACACCTAACTGGAAACTAAATAATTAGGTGGTTACGTCTTGCGAGCTACTCAAAGACAAGTGAGTTCTCTATTATGCATGTGTATAAGGAGGCAAACATGGTGATAGATATACTAGAAAACATTGGTGTTCACAAAAGTGAAACTTAAGTGGTGGGATCGAACCCGGTACTATGGTCAGGATTGAAATAAATAATTCAAAAAAGAAAAAAATATCCTGATAACCAATAGATGAAAGGAATTTTTCCAAAGACAAAAGATTAACTAGTATAGTACATCTGAGGCTCTACCTTTGAAAAGGGGAGGCACAATGTAGGAAGAATATTTAATCCAGAGATTTAATCTTTGACAAGATCTTTCACAATATTTTCCAAAGAAGTGAAATGGCCTATCCAATAGAACAGTTGGAAAGATTTCTATTTATCCACCTAATACTCATTTTGAATTGGTATGGTACACATTGAAGAATAAATGGATATATCACACCATTATTAATACAAAATTTTATTAATGAAGCAAGTATCTAAGGATGGATATATAAATCAAATTCTAACTAGACTGTTTTGGATTTTTCATATGTATTCATTGATAAATCAATGAGTTAACCAAGGTGTAAAAGAGAAAGATCGATCTAAACTCTATAAACAAGGAAACATAACAATCAAAGGACAAGTAATTTTTTATGAATCTCTACATCAAGATAGACCGGTATATATAGTCAGTTCAAACTAGGAGAACATGGTAGCCTTCTTAAAACTCCAAACCATTCATTAGGTTAAGAGAACACAATAAAGAAGCAGGGGAATGTTTCAAAGTATCATAGTGTTGAGGGATAATAAAAACATTTGGTTTTGAGTGTGGAAAAAATTCATTACAAGATGGTTTTTGTATTCAAGGTGGAATGCTTGTGTTGTGGAGACCAATGATGAATAGTGTTGTCACCTCTTCAAATGTAGTGAAGATCGAGTTAGAAATGCTATACGAATGGTGGTGGGAAATGGATTTGGTGGTGAAGGCCATGTTCATGGTGGACTGATATATAACTATTTCTTTTCTTTAATCGTTCAAGCATTAGAATTCATAGATTGGGGATTTTGAATGGAGAGTATGTTAATGGTTGATCACAACTAGCCCACTATCTCAAACACACTATCTGAAATAGAGGAGAGTGAGGTACTATATTGCTATCTAGATTATTTTATATGGACAAAAAAGGCAAGGAAAAGAAAATTTGAATGGCCTAGTCTATCTTCAAACAAGAAGTGGAGAAGGATTATTTATCAAAATTGACCAAATTCGTTAACAATAATCCTAACTTGTTCTCCCAGGCAAAAGTCAAAAGGGTTTTAAATTATGGTGTTGGAATAATAAAAAATTGACACTAGTTCATATGATGTAATATCTAATGTAAATGCCTTAATATTAATAAAAGGGGGCTAAACCCACATGGTGACCCTTACCAATCAAAAAATAAAATATTAAGATTAAAAATTAAATAGAATTTATTTATAATTTTTTGCTAAACATTTTAACATGACCAATGACACTAGCATGACATGCCATTCGGCTCCACATGAAATATTTTTGACCTATAGCTATGTACTGGTGAGGTCAGAAATGGGGAACCTCATCCCCCATGTAGCAATGCTAAGACTTAAACCAATAAGCACATTACATCAACAAAGGCACAATCCTTACAATCATAATATTATTAAAATGTACTGAATTTCTTTAAATTAGAATTATAATTGAAGAGGAAGAAAATATGAAGCTAAACAAATGCATAAACATTAATAACAAATCTAAACACAAGCTTTATACCTTCACTTATCCTTGATGAGCTAAAGTGAATGCACCCATTCTTCACTTGATTTTCTCTTTGATGTTGTTGATGGGAGGAACATGGTTGCTCAAACCAACAGCATGATGTTAGGATTGTGATGGATTGATGGAAGGAAATAGTGTCATAAGGGTAGGATGGTAGAAGATTACCAAAATGAGAGAAAAGGCCTCAATTTATAAAAAAAAAATCATAAGAATAATCGATGGCCAAGATTCAATGTCAAATTGAGGGTTATAATTGAATGTAAGTGTGGTCCCAAATTTGGAGGCTTAGCCTTGTGACAAGTGTCACAAAGAGAAGTGAGGTATAAAGGCTAAGTGTGCTCACACATGTGTGAGTACACATAGGGAAGCTCATGAAAAGAACATATTTATGACATGTGTAAGAGATAGGTTGACTTGTGAAAGTGACATGTGTAAGAGTTAAAGGGCTTGTAAAAGTGAAATTTCTATGACATGTGTAAGAGGTAGGATGGCTATGAGGTGACCTTTCATGCTCATATGATCCATAGGGACACGTGTCACATAATGGCAAGTTTAGATCTTGATCCATATAGAAGAATTCAAGGGCTAGGATTGAATGGAAAAAGATTGAGGTGAGATGTAATTTAATAATAGGGAAAATGGTAATGAAGGTTAATTAGCTTAAATCAAGTAATTAAGTGGAAATTGATTAATCGATTTAGAAGGAAGATTTGTAGGATAATGTAGAGATAATTAAATAAATGTAAATTTATTTAATTAATGGTGAATGATAAAGGTGAAGGTTAAACTTAATTAAATAAATATAAATTTATTTAATTAAGAGTGAGGGGTAAAGATAAGGGAATAATTAAATAAATAATAAATATTTATTTAATTAGCTAGAATGGGATAAGATCAAGTGTGGTTAGGTATGGACAAATTTATGTGTTTACATTTTTCCCCTATTTGATATAGCATCATGAAATGATGTTATATCAAAGAAGAATTAAATATAGTGGGTAAAAAGAGATGAGGACTAGTAGCATGATGTCGCAATCACTTGTGGGTTAAGAAAGTATGATGCGGAGGTAGTGGTATGGCCCCTTGAGAGGACATGTGGGTTATAAGAACATGGGTGTTCTCTCAAAATGGATAGGAGGGCTATAGGAATAAAGATGAAAGGGAAAAGGGATAGGGATAATGAAGGGATGGATGAAAGGAATAATAAAGGAAAGTCATGTTTTAGTGGTACAAGAAACCTAGATTTGATATTATACTTGACATTATGCACCAAGGTATGAGGAACTAGGATGATTGTAGTGCCCCTATCTTTTGGTTTGTCAGACTTTATGTTTTTGAGCCTTCTGAGTGGTTTCGACCCTCTTTGGTGTTGGTCGATTTTGTTTTGGATATGATGTTTGACTATGTTCCTTGGTTTCTTATGTGACATTGATACTCTCTGTTATGTGGATTGTTATAATAATAATGTTTTTATATTGCTAATTATGATATGATTATTGGAGATATCTTTGCCTTGATAGTTCAATGATTATTGAGATGGATTTTATATGTAATATTAGGATTTAATCTTTATGCTTATAAATGATTATTGCTCTAATATTACACTATATTTTATCTTTGATGTATTTGGGTGAAGGGGAAAATCATCGCACTTCTCTCTATGGGCAATCTATGTCGCTTTCATTGCCTTTTCATGATGTGATGTTATATGGTTTATATGCACATGTTCAACGGTTTGTTTATGCAGCTACGAGTATCGAGCATCTAATCCACCTAAATCTTTAGGTCTGAGCATGCTCTACAACCCAACAGTAAAAGTGGAAAAAGGGAGATACTAGTCAGACCTCGTGGTACCATCGTTCATATGGATAGAGTCCCCAGTCAAGTATCCTTCTATCGTGTTTGTTTGGTCATGTCAGTCGTTAGCCCTGTTGGTCCTTCGTATTTTGATTTGTCATATTTTGTTTTTGATTAAGAAAAAATAGGTTTTAAGGGACCCGAAACCCGCTTACATTATGAAAGATGGGCATTAAAGAAACAAGACAAAACAGCTGCAAAAGACCAACACAAAAACCAACAGCTAGGACAAAAAGACAGCAAGGAGCCAACAAGAAATTGGCCTCCCAAACACAGCATTACATATCAATTGAATACTTTTATAGACTCCTCAGCATTCTGAACCAGAAGCATCATCACCTTGGCCGCTTCCCTCAAATCATTGCTCTCTTGTCTCAGTTGGATATCTTTCAATTTGGTCTCCATCTCAGTAGTGTTTTGCCTTGTCCTTCACCTGGAAATCTGATGAGTGGAGTTGGAAGTTGGTACGTATTCAATGATTACCAAATTCTTATCATGATTCTTCCTCTCCAAGTGATCCACTAGTGCATTCATATTCTATGATGAAACTTTTAGGACCTGGAGATTGTGGTTCATGAAACTTTTCAGAGCCTTCTCACTACGGACAACTCGGGTATTGATATTGTCTTTATCCTCCTCGGTTTGTTCTTTCAAAATTCTGATAACATCCTCCAGATGTTTCATATCCCCTTTGATTAGGTCTTTTTCTAGCCAATCCTCCATCTCGACTTCCTCCTCGACTTCAGTGGTTTTCGTCTCCTCATTCTTTTTCCTAGAATTTGTATCCTTAATCAAATTATTTATCTTATTTTCCAGATCCCTCTGTTTACTTTGCATACTAGTAATGTTGTCAACAACCCATTTCTAGAAGTTGAAGGATTCCAGAGTACAGTTACGGGTAGTATTTAGAGTAGTATTCGCAGAATCCCTACCCTACTCAGTGCCCATAGAGTTAGGGTTGTCTTCCTCCTTAGAGTTTAGAGTGACATTCCTACTGTCCAAGCCCATAGGGTTAGAGTGAGGGTTTTTAGAGTTCTGCCTTCTTCCTTTTCATCAATATTCTCATCCTTCTCACTCTCCATTTTTGTCTCAATATCCTTCCCCTTTTCCTCCTCCACATCACAGTGCACCTCTGTTTCCACATTATCTATATCAGCTCTCCTTTTTTTGTGGGTAGGGGCATTAGGCTGATCCTCATCCCAATCAGAGTTTTTGCAGCTCTCGGAAATATGTGCATTGGTGATCAAGGGATCATCTTTGGTAGCCCTAGCCTTATCCTTCAAATATTCATAAATGAGCAATATGAGCCCCTGATGGGCTATAGGGTAAGAATTAGGCTTTTTAGCGTGATCAGCTAGACTCTCATTCAAAGAGGATGCTAAGTAATAAGGCAAGGAAATTTTAGCCCCATGATGGAAGTGGTTAAGAATTGCAAAGTGATAGTTATAGATTTTAGTAAATCTACCGTCAACAGTGAGAAACTCCATTAAAACCCTTAAAACTTTTTGCCAAAAGGGCTTTACCTGCTGGGGAATGTAGTAGGAGATGTTGTCTTTCTTAACAAGCTTGCCCTTCTTATCCTCCGATTTTGGGAAGTTTTTGAACGCTTCGGCTGCATACTTCCGGTCTCTATAGAATTTAGTACCCTCCTTATGAAGACCTGTGACCTCTACAACCAGATCCTCGTCAATTTTCCATATCTCCCTGAACAAGGTGACTCTTTTGTTATTCCAGCCTCTAGCAAAACCATATGACACTAAATTTCTGCTTCCGTGAAGCTTTTCCATATAGTCAGTAAAGCCATATCTATGAAGCCTTCTCTAGACTTTTCGTTCACTCTTCCAGTTTTCGCATCCTGGGGGCTCATTACTATTTAAATTACCACCCATTTTGAACAGCAAGTAGAAGTACCCAAAGATGTAATTCACAGTCTACAGGTGTAACCCCAAATTCTTGTATAAAATTCTGAAGTTACAGAACAGAGTCTCTTTCATGGTTTTCAAGCTTATGTTAATGGCCGCACAAAACCAGCATTTATTATTATAATCCTCCTCACACATATGATCATAGAAATGATGCCAAAAGGCATTCATTAACTGACAGTTAATCTGCCCCCAAAATCTATCTTTGGAATCTGATCCCCAAAAGATAATCATGATATTAACTTGACCCATTGATGCGATCAAAAAATAATTTCTCTCTAACATCCCTTGTATAATTAGTTTCTCCAATATATATAACATCATCCTCTAAATTGACCCCTTCATTAGCTAAGATATTCGCTACCTTATTGCCTTCTCTTAGGGTATGAGATATGATAATACTAACATAGTTATTTAATAATTTTTTAGCACTTTCAACTAAGTTAGTAATATTCCAAGAGACAGAGCTTGTACCTTTGAGGGCCTGGATGATATTTAGGGAATCCCCTTCCAGCCAATTTTTTTAAAATTTGAATCCCTGAGCAAGATGGAGGCTTTTTAGGATGGCCAGAGCTTCAGCCACATGATTATTTTGGACCCCCAAAGGAGAAACAATAGCCGCAATGCAGACTCCTTGAGCATTTCTGATAACTCCTCCACCACCAAACTTCCCTAGCCCTCCTTTGTTCTTTGGTTTACAAACTTTGTCCCAAGTAAAGAAGGATATCCTCTTTTTTCTTCAACTACTGACCATAGAAATCTCTTCTGGATTCCTTCCAATGCTTCAGCAAATTTAGCTGGGATACCAAATAAGCTGAGAGCATAAATAGGGAGGTTCTGGAGTGTAGCTTGAAGAAGCTGCAATTTCCCAGCCTAAGATAAAATGGAACCTTTCCACCTAGCAAGTTATTTGTTGAGTTTGTCAATAAGCACATTCCAAAAGGAGTTTGGGGGAACTAAACCCAAGGGAAGACCCAAGTAGGTGGAAGGGAGCATGTCCACCTTGCAACCAATAATTTTAGCAATTCTTTGTTGTCTTATGACCGGAGTGTTCATGAAGTATATATCCCATTTGTCCCAATTGACTTGCTGGCCAGTAGCCAAAGCATAAGAATTAAGAGTAGTTTTGAAGGCCTCAGCCTCCCCAATAGAAGAATATCCCATGAGGATAGTATCATCAACAAACTATTGATGAGAACAAAACACATTTGCAGAGGAAGGTTGAAGGCCTTTGATGATTTTAATGTTAGGGTTCCCACAGATACTGAGAGGGGGGAGGTGAATCAGTAGCTGACTGGTATTCAAATTTTCTTAAGATAAAACATGCAGAACATAAAGTAGCAGTGTATCGGTATGCAAGAATTAATGTAATAAACAGAATCAAAAACATCCACATGAAAAGAACACCATAACACAAGATGTTTAACAAGGAAACCCGGTGTGGGAAAAACCTCGGTGGGATTTGTGACCCACAATATTCACTTACTGGCCAATAAGAGAATATTACTTACAATAGGGGCCTGCACATGCAGGAAGGCCAATTGCCTAGAGCACACTGCTCAGTGAGAAGTCACACTAACTTACAATAAGGATTAAACTAATCCAATGATTTGTACTGCTTTATAATAGCATCTCCAATGCCAGGTTTAGTACCGGTTCTTGCTCTATTCTTTACATATACCCTTGACCTATAATTCGCACATTAGGTCTGTCTAACAATTTTCTTTATGCTCGCTTATCTATCCCTACATATGTCTATAATGATCTCCTTTATATACAAGAGTCTTTTTACAATTTGCCAAGTCGGCTTATAATAATAAACAAAATATTACATATCAAAAATCCTGTCAGCCTTTGTGCCGGTATACATCTTTTCTTCTGTGTCGGTGTCGGTGCCGGTGTAAAGTGGTCTTGTTGATGTCGGTGCACTATCTTGCTTGAATAATGCTTTGCCGGTAGAATTTCTTGCCGGTGCCATAGGATTGCAAGGTTGCCATCAATGACAAAACCTTCAATCACACACAATGTCTCATTGGAGTGTCCATATGCCAACAATCTCCCCCTTTGGCATTGATGGCAACACTCATGAGAAATTTCAAAAAGATGTCCAAAAATGTGTAGACCAAAAATTTACCAAAAAAATGAGGGACTCCCCCTGAGCATATGATCCCTGTGTTTTGAATTTTCTCATCCTACTACTCCCCCTTTGGCATCAATGACAAAGGTTGTCAAGATGTTAGTAGAGTTTGTAGTTATACCGGTCCATAACCTCAACCTTGTATTTAGGTAGTTATTATCTGAAAAAGATCACCCAAAATTAAGTTTATACTATCCATAAACTTTTTGCTATCTTTTATTGTTGTTTCAGTTCTCTTCACAGTGTCAGTGAGATGCTGCAATTGCTCTATCGGTGTTTTACTTTGTGGTGTTAATGCCTCTGAGATTTCCTTCTGTAGAGATGCTAGATAGTCCAATCTTGGACTCAGTTTAGATCTCAAGTGTTTTGCCTTATTTATTATTGTCTCTTTCTCTTTCTCCTGTTTAAGTAATTCTGCCTCAAAATTTGCTAACTTATATTCAAAAACAAATAATGAATCCGGTGAGTTGACAAAATTGTCTGCAAGCTTGTTTATCTCTTCCTATGTCTTGCTTATTTTCTTGTCTATATCTATAGTCAGGAAGTTGGTTTTGCATGTGTCTTTGTACAGGTTTTTGTACTCTTTTAACAAACTACACAATTCTGGTAGAAGTGTGTCAAAATCTCCGTTACACTTCTTAATTTCTTCCTCAAAGAATTTATGTTTCTCCTTTTCTACAATGTCCTTTACAGATTCTACCTTTATTTGCTCAATATTTCCATAAATGTATTTACATAGTGTATCCAACTGTCCTAAAGAATCTTTATTATCTATATTACAATTAGGAGCTATTGTTTTCAAAATTGGTATTGAATCATCTATTGCTTTGTATGCTTGTGAACTATAGTCAGTTATTTTCTTGATGGATTCAAGTAATACCTCAGTCACATTTGTTGACCTTGATGCTGACCCAACAAACTGAGTACCGGTGGAAGTGACCATGCTTGTATTGACCTCTGGTAGGTTAGTTTGTGTCTGCATTTCCTTTAGCACTAGTTTTCCTGCTTCATTTCTTATCGGTGGCATCTGTTCTGGAGCTTTTAGCTCTGTTGGTTTCTCTGTTTGTGCTTCAAATTCCATCTTTTTCCCTGTATTCGCTGCCAGTTCCTCTGTATTTCCAGTTACCGAAGGCTCTTTGGCCATATCTTATTTTTCACTTGGGTCTTTATCAACTGTTATGTTGATCTTTTGGGTATCAACATTTATAGTGAATAGGACTTCGGGATTTGTTTTGCTATCCTCTGCATCCATGCTTTCAGTTGTCGGTTGGTTTTCAGGGATTGCAATTTTTACAGGTGGAGGTAGGTTATCTTTAATTTTTATGCTTGGAGGTCCACCAACTTTCCCTTTCCCTTTGTCCTTATCCTTTTGATATACCTTAATAGGCTTGGGATTCCTATATTCTTCTTGTTTTTCTTTTTCACCCAAAAATATGTCCCAATCATTTTCTGTTTTCTCTGAAACCTCTGTAACTCTACCTGCCATCAGTGAAATATGCCAATGTGCAGTGGAAAAAACTATCTGGTTGGCCTGAGCTATCAGATCATCAATTTCTTTTGGGGAATTTACCAGATATACAGCAAGTAGTTTTTCTACTTTTATTTTCTTGTCCAGTTCAATTACTCCTTGCCTTCTGGCCTCAAGTCTTTTATATAAATCATCAGGAATTTCATTTATGACTTCCATCAAAACCTTTTTAAACATGTCCATGTGTAGTATTACACTCTCCTCAACTTTCCCTTTCTCATCAGCCGATAGAGTGTCATAAATTTTCTTTATGTTCTTCAGTTTTCCTTCCTCTATGATCTCATTTAACAAAATGTCTAGAGGTGCCAAGTCAGTTTTTGCCTTTTCTTTTTCTTAGGAGTCATCTTCCTTTTAGGTGTGACCTTTCTGACCGGAGATCTCACAGCTTGTTGCTTTTGTCTTGTCCTTCTAGGTGAAGGAGTGGTTGTCGGTGAGGGATCTCTTTTCCTAACAACTCTTTTAAAAGTTGCTAGCATATCTCCTTCTGAGGAAGTACCTACCGGTGATAGATGAGCTTCAGGTTGTGGGGCTGCCAACTCATCTTCAGTTATGCCGGTTTTCTTTAATACATCATCCTTAATGGCTTTTGCTTGTCTGGATCCTTTCCTCACAACTGCCTCAACCTTTTTCACTCTTTTCTTTGATTGAATTTGGCTTTCTATGGTTTCGGCACTGCCAAATATCTCTTCTTTAGGTTCATTGGGGGCTTCCAGAAGTGCTTTGGCATAAGTTTCAACTATGTGGTCATCTGTTTCATAGCCCATTTCTGTTACCCAGATTGTCCTAGGGATGACTGCTTCCATCCATATTTCATCCTTTTTTATAACAAAGCATATATCATCTTTGTATTTGTCTACAATCTTCTGTGATAACCTTGTCCTTTTCTTCATTTTCATCTTTAGTGCTTGGAAAAAGTCATGAATGTTGTTTTCCTTATTCTCACCCATGCTATTGAACAGTTCTGTCAGTTGCTTTCCTACCGGTATGTCATATCCGAATTCTTTATATCCTATACCGGGAACTTGTTTTGTTATATGAAGCATTAGACACACTAAAAGATTTCCAAATCTGAAGGTTCCTTTCTTATCCCTCTTTATCTTTCCAATGTTGTCTATCAGTTCATCCTTTAGCCATTCACAGATGTCAATTTTTGCATTGTTGGTTATTATGTCATAAGCACTCTTAATGCATAGACTTGAAACTAAGTTGAGTCTATTGGCATGAGTGGCTTTGTAACCTAATATCATGCTTATGAATCTCACATTTGTATCCTTTACATCATTAACCCTTAAAGATATTTTATCAAATGTTGCACCTGTTAGGTCAATGACTAAATCATTTGAAACTTTCTTGTTTTTATCTGGTCTTTTACCGGTGGTCGGTAACCCTATGACAGCCTTTACCGCTTGCTTGGTGATCTTATGATTATATCTAACCAGAAAAATTCTCCATGAACTCTGCTTAATAATATCCTAATCACATCCTTAGGAAATTCAGGAATACTAAGGATTTATGTGAATCCTAGGGTTTCAATGAATTTGTGTTCAGCTTTGATATTGTCGGTATCATCACATATCTAGGTTTTGTACATGGTTTTGATTTCCTCATCTCCTAGCTCTTCAATATTACAGTGAATATACATTCTAGGGTCTTCAGCATATACAACACCTTTAGGGATTTTAGAGAATGCACCTAAGGTATCATCTTTCTTTTCTATTTCAGGGACCAACTAAAATACGGGCCTAGGTCTTTTAATTACTTCCACAATAGTAGGGTTCGCTATGTATTCAATTACAGAGGTGGATGCCATGATAAAATACCTTTTTCTATCTTGGATGAATGATTGCTTGGAGTGTGCTTGCTTCTTGCACGAAATGCCTTAGCTCAGAAATCTTTGTGCTCTCTAAAAGTTTGAAATCACGGTGAAATGAAATGGAGCCAAAACCTTACTTTATAAAGTGTTTTTCGCTACCTACCACATTAATTACTTGCCAGTAATGTATTCACTTAACTTTATTTGCTGGTAATAAGTAGTTTTCAACTTCTTTTCTCTAACCGAGGGAATAATAGCACATGTGTCATTAGATTGCCAAACCCTCAAGATAATTTTCTTCAATTAGATGAAGAACTTCCTACCGGTGGAGCACTGCTCTGAACTACCAGTGGAGCATTACATTGTCCTGTCGGTGGAGCATTTGTTGGTTCTACCGGTGGAGGAGTATTCCTAATTTATAGATCAGCTTTTCTAATCCATTGCTTTGAGAATTCTTTCTTAACCTCTTCAACCCTTTCTTTCCCTTTCAAGCTAGTAGTTTTGTTGTCTATCGGTGTACCTTTACTTCTACAAAATTTAGCAATATGCCCAATCTTGTTACATGCATAACAGGTTACATTATTTTTCTGAATAGCTTTCCCATAACCTATGCCGGTTTGTGTTCTGCATTGATTTGATAGATGTCCAAATCTTCCACAAACATAACATCTTAAATTCATTCTACAGTTTTCAGAGTTATGACCAACTTTGTTGCATTCAGAGCATTGATCGGTGGGAGGATTGATATTCTGATAATTCCTAGATCTACATTCATTTGCCCTATGACCATATTTATTACAGTTAAAGCATTTTCCATTGAATTTATAAGTATTAGGAGGTCTTACCGGTTTGCTGTGATCCTGAGTATTTGCAGTACCGGAGCTTTCTCCAACTTCAAATCCAATTCCAGAAGTGTCACCTTTGGGTTTTTGATTCTTCAATAAGGTACCAAGTTCTTCTGAGCTTTTCTTGAATTTTTCTTTATGTTGATTTGCAGTTTCCAATTCCCTTTCCAAGATTTCTTTTTGTCTCATTAGTTCATTCGAGTCATTCTGAGTATGCATCAGATCTGTCTTCAACATGTCATTTTCATAGCTAAGTCTTGTGTTCTCATTTGCTGCATCACTTAATCTTCTGGTCAATTCTTCTTCATTCTTCTTTTTGTCCTCAATCTCTTTGCAAAATCTCATAGTCATATCCTACATTTCATTTTTTGTTGTCATGATCTCTTGTTTCAACTTGCTTATCATATCATTAAGTGATTCCTTTTCATCATTCTCATTTTGCAATTTTTCACAAAGTTATCTTCTCTTATTTCTTGTAACAGTAAGATTTTCTTGAAGTGCCTGAATGATATCCTGAGCTGCTTTTAAATCATCTTCTAATTTGATATTTTTCAACTTTTCTGCATCATAGTCAGTAAGAGTTCATTCAAGTTGCTTCGTCAGATTTTCCATCTTTATTGGTGTCAAGATCTTCCTCAAGCTATCAGGCTACTGAAAATAGAGGACCAGGCTCTGATACCAATTGTTAGGGTTCCCACAGATACTGAGAGGGGGGGGTGAATCAGTATCTAACCGGTATTCAAATTTTCTTAAGATAAAACATGCAGAACATAAAGTAGCAGTGTACCGGTATGCAAGAATTAATGTAATAAACAGAATCAAAAACATCCACATGAAAAGAACACCATAACACAAGATGTTTAACGAGGAAACTCGGTGTGGGAAAAACCTCAGTGGGATTTGTGACCCACAATATTCACTTACTGGCTAATAAGAGAATATTACTTACAATAGGGGCATGCACATGCAGGAAGGCCAATTGCCTAGAGCACACTGCTCAGTGAGAAGTCACACTAACTTACAATAAGGATTAAACTAATCCAATGATCTGTACTGCTTTATAATAGCATCTCCAATGCCAGATTCAGTACCGGTTCTTGCTCTGTTCTTTACATATACCCTTGACCTATAATTCACACATTAGGTCTGTCTAACAATTTTCTTTATGCTCGCTTATCTATCCCTACAAATGTCTATAATGATCTCCTTTATATACAAGAGTCATTTTACAATTTGCCAAGTCGGCTTATAATAATAAACAAAATATTACATATCAAAAATCCTGTCGGCCTTTGTGCCGGTATATATCTTTTCTTCTGTGCCAGTGTCGGTGCTGGTGTAAAGCGGTCTTGTTGATGCTGGTGCACTGTCTTGCTTGAATAATGCTTTGCTAGTAGAATGTCTTGCCAGTGCCATAGGATTGCAAAGTTGCCATCAATGACAAAACCTTCAATCACACACAATGTCTCATTGGAGTGTCCATATGCCAAAATTTATTCACTTTCAAATTATGTATCAATCTGCTCGTGCTCTTTGCCAAAATGGTGAAAAGAATAGGAGATATGGTATCTCCTTGTCTGAGCCCCCTAGACGATTTAAATAATTTTGTAGGAGATCCATTAATAAGAATTGAAAACATAGGAGTGGTGATCAGCTCTCTGATAATTTTGGTTATCTTCTCATCAAATCCAAAAACCTCCATGATTCTGAAAAGAACATGCCAATCCACTCTATCATAAGCCTTTGCCAGATCCAACTTTATCAAAAATCCTTCTTTTTTAGTAGCATTGAGGGAATGATAATTCTCATGCACAAGAATGATAGAGTCTAAAATCTGCCTGCTAGGAACAAAACCTTTCTGCTCCTCAGAGATGATGAAGGGGAGAACCGCCAAAATTCTAGTAGTCAAAACTTTTGAAATGATCTTATAGAAAGAGTTACATAGACTTATTGGTCTAAAATTTCCCATTGAATCCGCCCCAGCAACTTTAGGAATTAAGGCAATAAACGTGGAATTGAGTTCCTTAAGGATTTTTCTAGAACCAAAAAATTCTTTAACCGCATTAACCGTGTCTTCTCCCACAATATGCCAGAATTCCTGGAAGAAAAACATAGGGAAGCCATCAGGACCCAGAGCTTTATCCCCTTGAAACGAAAAGACAGCTTTTTTAATTTCTCCAGCAGAAGGGATAGCAGAGAGGGCCTTATTCTAAGTAGGATTAAGGATCTTGGGAATGATATTAACCAAATTATATTGCTGGGTATAATCAATGTCCTTATTCCTGGTGAGGAGTTGATTGAAGAAACTGACTGCTTCATCCCTAATTTCATCCTTATTAAGAAGACTTTTATCCTCAACAATTAATTTGGAAATTTTGTTCACAGCTTTATGTTTTAGAGAAGTCATGTGGAAAAATTTAGTGTTTCTGTCCCCATCCTCCAACCAAATCGCCCTAGATCTCTGCCTCCAATAGATTTCCTCCCTAGAGATGATATTGTGGAGTTTGACTAAAACATCTTCTTCCATGGCTTTAGAATACTTTTTATAGCCATCTTTTTGTATTGAATTTTGGATCTGTTCTAGTTCCTCCTTCATCTTTTTCTTTAAATCAAAAATATCACCAAAGACCTTCTTGTTCCATATCTTAATGTTGACTTTGATATTTTTAAGTTTTTTAGCAACTTTATACACGACAGTTCCATTCACATCAATATTCCACCAATTGGCAATAGATTTTCCAAGATAAGGGTGGGAAATCCACATCTTTTCTAACCGAAAAGGGAAACTCTGATTATTCTTAAAATTCTCATCAACAAAAGTAATGGGATAATGATCTGAACCAATTCTATTAATAACAGACAGGGAGCATCTATGAGAAAGAATCCAATCATTAGTGACAAGGGTCTATCAAGTCTTACCTGAATGAGGTCTTCACCATCCCTTCGGTTAGACTAGGTGTAGGATGCCCCATTGAGATCCATATCAATGAGAGCATTGAAATTGATAAAGTCCATCAAGTCAGATCTAAAGTTCAGTCATGCTTGAGTTCCCCTAGATTTATCAATGCCTTGCAGAGGAGTATTGAAATCTCCCATCACAACCCAGCTGCTCGTAGGGAAGGATCTTCTTTTTTGCTGGATTTTATCCCAAAATTTGCTTCTAGCATATTTGGAGTTAGGGGCATAGATATTGGTAATCACACATTCCTTTCCTTCATAGATGTTTTTAACTTTCAAGGATATTATGTTGCCATCTTCATCAATCATTTCTCTAGAGATGGTTTTCTTGTTCCAGAAAATCGCAACCCCCCCAGATGCCCCATTCAAGCTACTGCCACAGACCCCTCCATTTTTAAAGAATTTTAAGTTCTCCACTTTCTCTTTACTCATTTTGGTTTCCTAAACCAAGATAATATCTGGATTTTGATCTTGAATAAGATTATGTAATATATCTTGTTTATTGAGACCATTTAGGCCTCTGATATTCCACGATATTACCTTCATTTGGAAACCTGAGGGCAGGATTCCTTTATAGTCCGTTGCCTTCCATCAGCTATGTTTTGCTTGCTCTCCTGGTCCCTATGCCATTTCATAGTTTTACGTCACGATAGGGATTTTGAAGCACCAAAATCAGCCTTGGACCTGGTCTTGGTTTTCAACCCATTAAGGCCTCCTGCCTTCTTATTTTATTTTTTTTTCTCATTCCCTGTTATGTTTTCTTCTCGTTCCTCTCTAGGCTCATCTTGCATATTACTCCATAGTTCTCTTCTTTCCTGGGATGATGTGGGCATATCAACTCCAATATTCTGGAATAACACATTTAAATTAACCTGGGGTGATCCAAACTTGTTGCTTCTTCCAAGTTTAATTTCATGTCCTTCAAACTCATCTAGGCACTGTTCATCTTTTTTTGATATAGAATCTTGGAGGGCCTCTTGATGAGAATCGGTGATAATTCTCAATCTCACCATCTTCAAGTGTCTCTTCACTGATATCATTCTCCTTCTCCTGTATTTGTAGAGCCTCAAAAGTATTGACTATTTTGATCTCAAACTCCCTGATTTCATTCTTTTTAATCTCCTTCAAAGGGGGATTCTTAGGAGGGTCATTTCTATCTCCTTCTGATGGTTCCGGTATATTAACAGAGCTTATACTTTTTCCTTACAATTTGTTACCTTCTTTATTATTATTCTTTTCTTTCCAAACCTGTTTGTGGGTGTTTACCATCACAAGTTTTTTAGGGTTGTTGGGGCAAGCCTTAGCCCAGTGACCAGTTTTTTTGCAAGAAAAGAACATAAAGGGGAGTGATTCGAACTCTATAATATTTAGTATAATATTTTGTTGCTACTGTGTGTAGTATAATATTTATCTAATATTCTATGAAAAGATTAATATTATATTTTAATGATATTAGAATGTTATTGATTAATTAATTAATAAGTTGAAAATGTGCAAAATTAAATTAAATTAATGTTATCAGTAGAATGATTAAATCTATTTTATCTTTGTGTTAAGGATTAAAAAATTTAGAAGTAGGACATTTAAATTGGTATTTCGGTGTGCTCTAGGAAAATCAATTTTAAAAGGGTAAATTAAAATTATTTGTTTCAAAATTTAAAATAAGCATGCATGGGAGTTACAAAAAGAAAATAAATCAATTTAATAATAAATTATATTTGGGAAGATTCTTTTGCACGCAATTAATGGTGGGAGTTACAATTTCTAAACAGAATTTATTTTTCTTTTTTTTTAAGCAAGAGTGGCAAGCCACTGATATATATATATATATATATGGTTTTCTTCCTATTTATTTCCCTATTGAGCTCAATAGGGAAATAAATAGGAAGAAAACCCTATGTCCTTGCTCATATACAAAGGAAAGAGAAGTTAGGGCAATAAGAAGGGACCCCCCGAAGATCCAAAGGGATATAAGGGCCTACCCATTGTACAAACCTTATAGAGGCCAAAGTTGAGAAAAGTGAGACAAGACAAGACTAGAAAACCTTAAAAAACTCCCCCACAACCGAATATCATGAAAACTTGGGGAGTGGGATTTCGGTTACTAGAATACAGTAAATCTACCATGCCCGGTAGTTGGTTGTATTATAACAGGACTTTAATGTCGATATTCCTTTCGTATTAACTGATTCAAGGAGATTCCAATACCAGAACCTTCTAGGTAGTTAGCAAAATGTCTCTACAACCGGCTTTGTTGTACCGGTGCAAAAAGGAGGAAGATACCAAGTAATGCTACCACAACCGGTTGTCAAATGTATCATACTAGTGTTTTAATACCGGAATGTTTTTTGTATTAACCAGTTCAAAAGGAGCCTTCGTTACCGGTACAACCCAGCAAGTTAACAAAATGTCTCTGCTACCGGTTCAGTTGAACCAGTAGAAATGAACAAAGAGACCAACACCCGTTACCTGGTATAGTTAATGTTATTCGTGGGCTTATAATTCCGCAACCAAGCCATCCTCAGCAGTTTTGAAAAAGGAGAGCCATCTGACAGCCATATTTATACTTATCAAAATAGGTGTCGAATTTACCGTCTACTTTACCCCTCCATTGGCTAGACGTGTTCATCTTGATGTTCTTGCACCATGCCCCTGTTGATTATGGGTGGAATTTGAGTTGACTCTATAGAAAAAATGGAGTCATGTGATAGCATAGGCCCTAAGGCAACATTCAAATCCGGCACTACCAGTCGAAGGGGTGGATTCACCTCGAGAGGTTCAACATTCAACAAAATTAATAGGGCGTTTGACTTTTTCTTGACCAAAGTAACCAATTCCTGCCCTATTTCCCTACGGTGTCTATCCAGAGCACTTTGGATATAAGAAAAGTTATGCATCTCTAGCATATGTTTAATCTTATCATAAATTGACATAAAGGCATATCTGGATAAGAGGAAATGTAGCGAGAAAATACCTCCAATGTGGGCGTTGCCCTCCCATAAGTCATACCTTTGGGTTGCAAGGAGAAGTTTGTTACCAGGTAGAAATTCATGCTTGACAACTTTTGCAGCAATTAACTCAAGCATTGAAAGGGATTGGAGAAATTCAAATGCATTTGAAAAGAAAATAGAAATAAGCTGAGAAGGGAAGATGGCCCTTCTTGCCTGAGGAAACAAGATTTCTTCACCAATCACCCGCTTGATGCTCCTCCTGATTTGGTATGACTGAATTTGGAAAACTTGTCCCAGATAAACATTTGTAATGTGCTCTATGAAGGGTCTCTCCCACTCTTCTACTGCTAAGAAGACTCTACAGTTACGCGGCAAATACTTCGTGTGCTCTTTGCGACATGTTGCACAAGTCGATTCCAATTGCAATCTTCCATCCATTGAAGTCAGCAAGCCCTAATTTGGAGTTCTAGCTAATTTCCTTCTTCCAAACTTGTGCTATGCACAAAACAGTTTAGCTTACGAGGGAAGAATACCTTGAAGGTGGAGGAAGGGAGATTTAATAGATGGTCTGACTGTCTATAGTATAATTAAGATCTCTTCCCGCTTGCAAGAATTTGCATGTGGCACCTTTATTGAGTCATGGATGAGGTGTTATCGGATAACATCTCACATGTGCAAAAGATGTAGTCATGTATGCAAAGATGATGAGGGATTGATTTTAATACATTTGCACATATGACCGTGCTAAGTGATTAATTCACCCTGGATCGAGGTCATTCCTACGGGTGAAGTTAAATGGCATTTAAGTGATTAACCATGAAGATTACCGTGTCTCATCACACATGAAATCTCATCCCACTGAATGTTTTTTAATTACGGAAAATACTTTTAACTCATGATCATCCTTGATCGATTCAACTTGAAGACCATCACAGCCCATGTTTGCAAGTATATACGCCATCTTGTTACCTTCCCTATAAGTGTGCGAAATGTGAAATGCTTCGAATGAGTCTAGAAGAGACCAAACTTGTCTGATAATATAAGTGATCCTCCAATTTAATGCTTTCCTCTGTATACAAGCATTACTAATTAGAGAGGAGTCCCATTCAACATGAACTTTTAGGTAGCCCAATTTCTTTGCGAGGATCAATCCTTCCAATAACGCTTGTGCCTCTACCATATTATTAGTTCCTGGGGGTAGAACAAAAGATTTGAAGGCTTTTAAATTGCCCATATGATCCCTAATACTAACTCCAGCCCTTGAGTCGCCTGGGTTCCCTCTTGAAGAACCATCAAAATTAATTTTGACAAAATCTCGATGAGGGGGTTGCCATGAAATGTTAGATCTGTCAACCTTGATCAATTTATTAAAGGATGACAAGTTGGAGTTAGATGGTGATAAAATATGCTTCCAATTCTTGATAATGGAAGAGTCCCAAGATGAAAAAATTGAAGAAATATTAAAATGGGATTGAATATGCACATTAACTAGGTCTAAAATAGATTTCTCAATGACTTCCAAGACTTTATCAACAGACAAAGACACTTTCCTAAAAACTCTTTTATTCCTTTCCCACCAGATGGACTAAATGACTGATGCTGGAATGATGTGCCAAATACAAGAAAAGGTGGAGGAGGTAAACAGAGTAGGCCAAGATTGAAACAAATCCCAAATTATTTTTGGCAGAGGCAATGAAATTTGCAATCTATTCAAAATGAATAACCAACACTGTTGAGCGAATAGACACTGAACAAACAAATGGTCAACTGTTTCACTTTCCTTATTACACAGAACACAAAGAAATGGTTGTGAAATTTGCAACTTGACTATTCTATCACTTGTTAATATTTTATTTTGAATTGCCAACCAAGAGAAGCAACCTACTTTAGGTCAAACCTTGTTATTCCAACAGAGTTTAAAATCTCTTTGGTTATGATGTTGTTCCATCATATGTTGTAAAGTTGCATATCCATTTTTAACTGAAAATACACCTTGTTTGGAAGGAGCCCAAAAAACATTATCCGATTTATCTGAGAGGAATACAGTCATGTGATCCAAAAGGTTTTGTAACATCTACTTTTGATTAGTATCAGTGATAATATGCGAAAAATATTTCTAGATGGCTTTCCCTGAATGTAATTCAATTCCATTGATATAATTAATGATTTTCTCACCCCATGCATGAGTGAGAGTAGAAATTATTTCTTACAAATGTTGACATTGTGCTAATGGAGGGAATCCATTCCATGAGTCATTCCAGAAATGAATTGACTCCCCATTATTGACTTGCCAAGAAATATACGTGGTTACCAATTCTCTGGAGGACATCATAAAGTTCCACATTGCAGATCCGTTTGGAGGATTAGCAATGGTGAAGATTCTCAATGGGTTTGAAGCATCTAGATACTTTGCTTGCATGATTTGACACCATTTTGCATTAGGTTTGGAGTACATTTTTCATACCAAATTACCTCCAAATGCTTTATTCCATTTGGTGAGATCATGTAGTCCTACTCCTCCCACCGCCTTTCCATGTAACATAATGGTGAGAGAGATTAATGAAATTTTCTTTTCTTGTGAAAGATTACCCTTTCATAAAAAGCTTCTGATGATTTTTTGGATCTTCATGACAACTGATTTTGGAGCCTTAAGAACAGAGATGTAGTAATTAGGTATGGAGGCCAAGACAGTTTTGATAAGGAGGATACGGCCTGAGAGAGATAGCCATCTTACTCGCCAAGCTGAAATTCTTGATTTAATCCTTTCAAGAACACTTTCTCAATAAGATGATTTATTATCTCCCATGAAGAAAGGAATACCCTGATACTGGCAAGGTAAAACTTCTAGTTTGAATCCTAAAATTTTAATGATCTTTCTACTAATTGCAGGTTTTGTGTTGAAGATAAATACCTTTGATTTCTGAGCATTAATTTGTTGACCTGAAATTGATGAGTAGGATTCCAAAACTTTCTTAATCTGATTAGCCTCTGCTATGTTGGATTTTCCATAAAGGAGTGTCATTCACAAAGAGTGTGTGTGTGACTGAAATGGGAGTATTGGGAATGAGGATACCCTGCCAAGAGCCCTTGTCATTATTGACTTTGATCAATCTACTCAAAGCTTTTGCCATGATGATGAACAAGAAAGGGGAAAGTGGCTCTCCTTTCCTAACACCTTGAGTAGCTACAAAGAAACTTGAAGGTGTCCCATTGATAATGATTGAGAAGAATGCTCCTAAAATACATGCTCTAATCCATTTGCACCATTTATTAGAGAATCCAAATTTGTGGAGAACTTTGAAGATGAAATTCCAATTTACCATGTCATAGGCCTTCATCATATCAAGCTTAGCAATTAAAGATGGCATTTGGGCGATTTGGATAGAGTGGGGAACTTCATGTGCAACTAATGCTCCTTCCATAGTTTCCCTCCCAGGGACAAAGCCCCCTTGTTCAAGTGATATAAGTTTTGGAATGAGTTTTTGCAATCTTCTATAGATGGCCTTAGTGAGAAGTTTATAATTGGTATTACACAAGGAGATAGGCCTAAAATCCTCAAAAATTTTTGGTGCTTTAACTTTGGGAAGAATTTCTACATTGGTAACATTAAACATCTTCATCACTGAAGCACTTCTTCTTGACTCTTCGAGAGCTACTAACAAATCAAAACCTATGACATCCCAGCATTTTTGAAAGAAAAGGGTTGTAAACCCTTCAGGGCCCAGGGATTTATTCGGGGCAAGTGAGAACACCACTCCACGCACTTCTTCAAGAGTGAAAGGTTTCATGAGATCCTCATTGTCGCATTGGGAGATGATATTTGGGATGACATTTAATACTTCTTGTTCATTAGATGTTGACTATGTGTTACTAAAGGGAGGAGCGAGTAAACTTTTTAAAAAATTCACTCCTTCATTTTGAATTTCCTGAGGTTTTGTCAGCTTAGTACCTGAAATAGCATCATTGATCTCAAATATTGAGGAGGCCACCCTTTTTTCTTTAGCTGATGCATGAAAGAATTTTGTATTCCTATCTCCTTCTTTCAACTAGAGTTCCCTAGACTTCTGCCTCCAGTAAACTTCCTCTCTATTACAAATCTCTTCCCAAGTTGTCTATATATGTTTTTGCTTGTCAAAAGTGGCATTATCCATGACTTGCATAATGATATGATCCTGAATTTCTGCTAGCTCTTTTGCCACCTTATCTTTTTCCTGAAAAATATTCTTTAAAACTGTAGCATTCCATACTTTAAGTTGATATTTAACATACTACATTTTCTTGTAGAATTGAAGCATTTTATTCCCATTATGAAATGGTGCACTCACCCACCATTGGTGAAGTAAGGGGAGAAAAGGAGGATGTTTGAACTGCATCCTTTCGAATTTGAATGAGGGTCAATGAACACGAGGTGAAGTTTTCGGAGAGATATACAGTGAAATGGCAAAGTGGTCTGAGTAGATAAGAGGGAGAATCTCTGATTCAAATTGAAAATTTTGTACCAACCATTGTTGAGAAATGAGAAATCTATCCAATCTCTCGGCTATTTGTGAAAATTTCTTTCTCCTATTTGTCCATGTAAAAAAACCCTTTTTTGGCACTATGTATGTCAATGCATTATCAGAGATAAAACCCACAAAATATTCAATAGTCCTTATTGGGGGACAAATACCCCCTCTTTTTTCTTGGAGGGAGACAATAGCATTAAAGTCACCTCCCAAAATAATGTTTTGATCTGCAAACTGATTGATAGCTATTGCTATTATATTCTAGAGCCTCTTTTTATCAAGTGTGTTGATGGGCCCATAAACATTGAATAGCATGAAAGACAAATCAGAGTTTTGAATATTCAATAGCTGACAATTGTTCCCTGTGGTTACTATTTCTGCATTTACTATTTTAGGGTTCCACAGAACTATAAGCCCTCCTGAAGCTCCTTGGACCGGGACATGTATTGGTTTCCATTTTGCCCACTTGTGAATAGTGTTCTAGAATGTATCCTGAGAAGTTTTGGTTTCTTCTAACGTAATGATATCCACTTCAAGATGGATCTTGATTTGATTCCTTTTGTCAAAGGCATTAATGCCTCTGACATTCCATGAAATTATTTTCATTGAGGACAAGGAGAAAAACATACCCTCCTCGGCCTTTTAGTGACAGTAAATTTACCATCTAAAGTGGACTGATTGCCAGTTGCTATTTCCTCTTTCAATTTGGCTGATTTTGGTTTTCTCCCTCTAGGTTTTGGTGAATTAGATATTGGAGAGAGGCATGCAAGAGATTGGGAGATTGACAGAGATTGTGAGAAATCATATGTAGGATCTTGTTGGCTTTCACAATCTTGTTGGTGAGTGTTGCCCTCTATATCCATAATACGAGGCAGAATGTCAAAATGAGAGTCCTAAGAGCCTGTAGACATAATTGTAAGGTGATCTTAAAGAAAATGATCATCCTCATTTAGAACCTCTTCAGCAATTTCATCAAATAATTGGGATCCCACTGAATGTAACATTTCATTGGCAATTTGATCTAAGTTATCTAATAATTTTTGAGCCTTGGGTTCCTCATACCACTGACCTCATCGAACTGAGCATAGCCAATCATTATCCAATTGGTCTTGATTATCTGACAGTCTCTACATCTAGTTTCTCATGCCATTGTATTAACCTCTTTGAACCTGGGAAAGAATTACTATTATCTTCCTTGAAAGCATTTAAAAGATCAAGAGGCCAACTAGATGTAGACAGTTTAGAGGCCATCTTATTTATTTCACTAAATATTTCTAAAATAAAGCATTCACCATCCTTGGAGAGACTGAGGAGGTAAAGCCCATGGTCTTAAAGTTTTTAAAAGGAGAAATCATTATGGCCACAAAATTTTTACCAATTTTAGCTAATGCATGCAAGTATAAGGAATTGGTGAGAGTCAAAACTTGATCGTTCTGGTTGGAGAACTGGAGTGCATGTATTAACCAATTGACTAATGATCTTTACACCTTAGGGTCCTTAAACCTTTGAATGGCCCTAGCTAGACATAGCCAAACCTTCGTTTCTTGGCCTAGGATGTCAATTTATCTCTGTACACACAGCTTCTCACATCCTTGTATTAGCCTCTTGTAACATGGGACAGGATTACAACTATCTTCTTTAGGGGCATCCAATAATTCCACAAACCGACTGGATGTAGGCAATCTGGAAACCAGTACATTTGTTTTGCTAGAGATTTCTGAGAAGGAATCATTCACCTTCCTTGGAGAGTATAGAGAGGAAAAGCCCATACCCTTAAGATTTCAAGAGGGGGATAACATTTCGGCCATGAAAGTTTTACCAATTTCAATTGGGGCATACGAGCATAAGAAGGTGGTGAAATTCAACCCTTGTTTCTTCTGATTAAATATTTTTAGTGCAGATACTAACCAGTTCCAATTTGAAGATATATTGGGTGTATTTACCCTTTCAGAAGCCAATATCTGCATATCCTATTTTGGGGATTGGTCCGTATACTCAGAGATGGTTGTCCTAGCATGATTAATATGGTTGTTCTTAGTTTAAATGTGTTGAGTGGGAATATGATTGTCATGCAAATCCACACCTGAACTAGAGCCAAATAAACAAAGGGATGGATTTGTAGAGTGATCATCACAAACTTTGATTGTTTGATGCAAATCTTGTTGACATTGAACATTAAAATGTCCCAGAATGTCTGAGTGAGAAACCATTATTTCAGGTTCTTCAAGAATGATAGTTTGTTTCCAAGTACCAAATTTGCAAACAATTGATAAGATATCGAGTACCAATTTTGACGTGTCCAGAAGCAAACATACTCGAATTGGAAGATGAGTAAATTCAAAAGGAATTAGGTCATGCTTGATGAAGATTCCAATCTAGTTTGCAAATAGCTCAATCAACTCTAAATATCTATACTCCAAAGGCAAGGACGGAAAGGAGATCCAGAAGGAGGCTAATTTACAAATTGCAAAATTTGTCTTGAAATTTGGTACCCATGGAATAGTCAAAAGACCAAAACCATTATAGAACCAACCCTTATTCTTATGTGCAGTATCCCTAAAGTATTTTGAATGAAATATTGCAATAAAAAACCCTGACCCATTATCCATGTAGAAAATTTCCTTAACCCCTTTCCAACCTTTCTTGTCCCATGACAGTAAATCATCAGAAGAAGGAGAAGATTTCCAAAACTTACCAACAAGTGCTCTTTCTCGAAGATGTGAAACTTGGGGCATAATGGCCTGATCTAGGAGAGTAACCTTGTGATGTTTATCAAGGCGGCTTGATTCAAAAGTGATCCCACTGTCTCTTTTTAATTAGCAGCTCAATATGCTCTTCATTCATCTATTTTTTCCTCCAAATTTTTAAGGGCTCATCAAATTTTCAGGGGGGGAGGATCTCTTCACCCGGTCTGAGTTTGCGAGGTTGCCAATCAGATTTTGAGAAAAAGAGCGTGCTTTAAGGTGGAAAGGTAAGTGATCACAAATCCCTACACTATCAACCTTTGAGTTGAAGAATGCTCTAAATGAGGGATCTGAAACCTCTCAGCTCTCTACGATTGGAATATTGTTTGGGAAGGAGGCAAGATGATCTCATCTCCTTGTTCTGGAAGACTTTGAGTTGGAGGACGCTCTGAGTTTGGGATCTGAAGGATCTCGGCTACCTACGATTGGAATATTATTCGGGTATGAGAGGAATTTGGGATTGTGTACCAGTATATTGTTAGGCCAGGAAGAAAATGAGGGTAAAACCCTGACTGAAGGGTATGTTTGGGCTTTTGAAATCCACTTCTGTATGGCTTCTTAGATGGTCTAAGAACCCTTTACCCCTAACGAGATCTCGAGAATGTTCAGAGCAATAACCCTCCCAGATATCAAATATTGGTTGCTTTTGTTTGGATAATCTTTTGAATGGAGGTCTGTGATTTTATTGGGAATTCCAATTCTTCTTATTCTTCTAAGAGTTTATGTAGCTCCCGGAGTTCCATTGGTCTGGTTCCTACCATCTGTTGTTGTTGGTTTGGTAAGTGCTTCTCCGTGCAGATTTAAATTTTCTGCGCAACTCCTGTGGACCACATCCTTCCTCCTCTAAAGGGAATTTTTATTCACTTGATTTTTTTGAAATTGGGGAGAAAGGAAGAAAAAAATATGTGCTTCCCGTGAATTTTTTGGCTCGACATTTTTGTATCTTCTAGTTATGGGAGCTTTGTAAAGGAAATTGGGAAATCTTGGTTTTTGCAAAGGAATGGGGAGTTTGTGTTGAAGCCTGGATTGGAGCATTCTAGATTGGTGCCAAGTGATTGTTGCTTGTCTCTGTTTCCTCTTCTAAATAACATTTGGAGGTAGGTATTTGGTTTTCTTTTCTCTTTGCATGTTAAAATCCCTTCTTAAATTGATTGGAAATAAGTTGGGTTGTTTATTGAAATAAGAAAATGATAAGGATTTGTCTGTTAATGGGGATTGATTTATAGGATTTTAGATTTGATTCCGGATCAAAGATTTTTATCAAGAAAAGTTTTCATCTGGGCCTTTGTTAATAAATTTTAAATGGGTTTTTATATTAAAAAAATGGGGATAGATCAAATTTATTGTGAATTTGTGTATTTGAAATTATGAAAACAAAAGGACTCTGTTATCCATATCTGAGAAACTTTTCTGGGAAATTTGTATGTTGATATTTATTTTTAGTTTGCATATAGTACATATATACACACACAGACACACATACATATATATATAAATAAATGTATATTTTAATCCCTTTTAATATCATAGGAATCACATTTCATATTTTTTATGGTTGCACTGTAATATTTATGCTCTGTATATTATTATTTATTTGTGTTTTTTGGGTGTGGGGAGACCACCCACGACTGTGGGTGGCTCGACCCATAGTTGTGCGTCTACCCATGACTGTGGGGAGAAGCCCACGACTATGGAGGCTCACCCACAGCCGTGGGTGAAACCCATGACTTCCCTCACAATGCATTGTTGTGTGTTGTCTTCATCATCTGTTAAAAAATATATATGCTATGTGCAATATTTATTAATTTATTTATATTTCTTTTGATAGTCAAAACAGTTAAACGAATTCACTTTGTATTAATATATGTAATTATATATATAGATAAAAAAATATTTTCGTATATGCTTTATCAGTAGGTGAAATATTGCAGTTTACTAAATATGTATTCAAATTCGGAATTGTTTATGCTTTAATGTAATGGTATATGTTTATGCTTTAATGTAAATATATATATGTATATGTATATTTCAGCCTTGAACTTGAATCCTTTCTTTAGTGTAATTGATCAAATCATGATTGTAGAATGATGTTAATGCAATAGGTTATCGTAGATGATTATATAATGAAATGTTAGCTTAAATTGTGCAAATGAATAGGAATAAAATGTGTCATATGTTTAAATTTGGGTTATTGCAGGTTAATGTTAATTTGAATTAGTGAGTCATATAGAAATCAATTTGGCCTATTTGGTATTATGTTAAGATTGGATTTCTTGATGCTCGGCATTATGAGACCTTATTATTGCTTTGACTCTTGTCTATTATTGTGGATTCATGAACATGTTGTTTAAATGCTTTTATCCTCCAGAGGCTAGGACAGTGTTAGAGTTTCATTTGTGTATGTTTATCTTCGTCATTGAATGTAATGAGACTGGTGTTTTGTATGAGTTCTATTGTTCCTTGTTGCCTTGAATCATCTTGATTGTTATCATTTCTAGCAAGTGGGATAATCCTTGTTATGGTTGTAACCTTGTCACCTCGTGTTTTGGGTGTCATGGCCTTGTCATTTATTTTGGTTCCTAGGTGCAAGTCACACGAGAGTGGCTTTCATCAAGGGTCAGGACCCAAAGTGGTCACTTGGGTAACTCAATGGGAGTTTTGTAATCAAGAGAAAATCTAATTAATGAACTTGGGTGTGTAGTTAGTTCACATTAATAAAAAAAAATATCATTGCCTCTTTTTCCCGCAAACGCTCGTATAGGTTTGGGGTAAGTAGAGAAGACCTGGAACGGCATCCACCAATCTTGTCCCTTCAAAAGGTTGGTGTGGTCCACTAGTGATTGTATGGGGGCCGGAGGTCGGGAGAGGTCACCAAGGTAACCCAAGATGGGGGCCAGGACCTATTGAAGACCTACCAGGGTAACTCATGACAACCTTGTGATGAAACTCGTCCCTTTTGCTACCTAGTGGTAACTTATGTTATTTATCCTTCCATGGATTGCTTTGAGCCTTTGGAAGTGGTTGGTCAACTTATGTTTTGTTATCCTCTTGTGGATTGCTTTGAGCCTTTGGAAGTTGGTTGTTTTACTTTTGTGTCACCTATGTTGATTCTCTTATGAGTGTAATCTTGTTGATTCTCTTGTGAAACTCTTGTGATGTATAGTCTTGATGGTGCTCTTGTGAGTCATAATGTATGTTTTCTTCCTCCTTGTGGGTCTGGCTGATACCTCCTAGCATGGGGGGTGGACCTTATGGTACCACATGGTTGGGTGGAGTGTTATTTGCACCCATTGGGTTTTGGATCATCTTGCTTCATGTTCGAGAAGGCTCGTGAGAAGATTCAAGACAATTATTATTGTACCAGATTCATGTATTCATCCCATCATGGGACTCTTGGAGATTGTATCATTTTGGATCCATTGTAATGTAGTTGATGTTCATATGTATATTCTCAAGCAATGTAATATGTATCGTGTACTTATGTAATAGAATGATGTTGTAATATGAATATCAGTTCTTTGTTTGGTTAATTGGATGGTGTTAAACTTTGAGTTACATCATTATGGGGTCTTGAAGATGATTGATAGTTGTTAATTGTGTATCATTATTTATTTTGTAGAATGTATCTCATTGCATGTGTATCTTGTAGTTAAATTTAAAACAAAAAAAAAATTATTCGCATTTTCATTGCTTTTATTGTTTAAGTCCTCTTGGCCTCATAGTGGGGCGTGACAATGACAATATGCCAAATATGTGACAAAAAGGTCAAGTGCAAACATATTGCATGTAGTGTAGAAAAATTGTACTCTTATGCAAATTCATGCTTAGCTAGGCCCCATTTAAGTGTTTTTGGAGTTTTGTGTCTAACATGCTTGATCCAACCCAATTCAGTAGTTGTTTTTGGCATATTCTCCTCATTTAGGACCTCTGGTCCTAGTTTAGAACCATCTTGGAGAGATAAAGGTGCCTAGGCATCTCGCTCCCCCTAAACTGGCCCCAAATTTGGTCCACACAATGATCAACTTGATTTAGTAAGAAATATTTTCTCGTGTTTGCCTGCTCCATGTTTTGCACCACAAAATCCTTAGGAGAGGTATATAAGAAAGGTATTGTTATGCCCTACATACCTTACCCCATTAGTTTCCTTGTCTTGAAAATATGGGTCCCTCTTTTTTCTTTCTGTAGCTTTGTTTTTTTTAGTTTCTGCCTGGACACCCCAGAATCCTGAAGTTTCCTTAGTTTTCTTTTGAAGTCCTACCTCAGAACCCTAGAACCCTAGAGTCTTGAAGTAGGCACTTGTTTTAGTTATGTTTTTTAACCTCAAAACCTCGGAACCCCGGAGTCCCGAAGTTGTGCCTTGTCTCTTTTTTTCATTGAAGCCTCGGGACTCTGGAGTCCTGAAATCCCGAGTTCTTCATGTTTTGTTGTTAGTCACTTCGGAACCCCAAAACCTCGGAGTCCTGAAGTTGTGTTGTATTTGCAACCCCGGAACCCAGGAGTTCTGAGGTATGTTTTTTTTTTTTTAAGTTTCACCTCAGAAGTCCGGAACCCCGGACTCCCGAGTTCGTGTTTAACTTGACTATATGGATAGAAAATCAGGGGTATAAATAGAGGAAATGAACTCTTTTGAGTTCATTTGTGCATTCAATTTTTCCAATTTCCTTTCTTTTCCTCTTGACTTCGTGCCTCCATATCACTGAGTTTTCGAGGGTTTTCTTCCGTCAAGTTGGTGGATTTCTTTGCCCTCTTTGAGTTTTCTAGTTTAGATCTTTTAGTTTTTTTTAGCTAAGATTTGTTTTTAGTTTTTATCATTTTGCATGTTCATTTTCTTCCAGCGTCCTTAGGGTTTTCTAAACCCGGAACCCCAGAGTCCCGAAGTGGGTAACATAATTGATATATTTGATGTGTGATAGGCTAATTTGTGCTTCTTTCTTGCAGATTTGAAAAATTAGATGGACCCAACTTCTAGTAAGAAAGGAAAGGAATTGGATACACTCCTTGCAACCATGAAGTACCATTATCAGGGGCATGTTTATGTCTCAAAAATGGATGATCAAATCAAATGGGTAACTGATACAAAGGTAGGACATGTGGAGTTAGAAGACATTGCAACACAATTAGACAAACCAAGACTAGAAGCTCCTTACATGAGGATCAAGAGATTAAGGTTGGTAAAATCTACTATTTTTTCTCAATCCATCCAAGCCCCTGAATTCATTATGACTGTGGCACACTTCTATAATACAAACACTAGGAAGTGCATTGATGCCCAAGGAACAACAATGGTAGATTTATCTGCTGATATGTTGGAAAATGTGTTCAAGATTCCTTCTGAAAGGAGGAGATGTTGTTAACAACCGAGGAAGAAGCTACGGAAGTATGGGATGGGGATGTTACTATGAGAAAAAGGCATATGAATGAAAATTGGTTCGAGGAGGAGAGGAAGATAGGTTTAAAAGCCAATGTTATCCTAAGGGAAGATTTCAAGGAGCCGCAACATGACTTGATTATCATGTTGAGCAAGGCCTTCAGCAAGCCAGATTGTCATCACTTCCACCCATGTATGTTTCATTATATGACTACTATCCTGGTTGGAAAAAAGTATTTTGTTTGGGCTTAGATCTTATATGGAAATATACATAGGCAATTGGTAGATGTCCATAAGACGAAGAAATTTTTCTTCACTTCATATGTTGTCTGGGTAGCAGCTCAAGCAGGAAAATTCTCAGGATTGCAGACAGAGGGTCAGCTCGAAGATGAGGAAGGACAAAAGAAGGTGTGGGAGTATTACACCCAACTCCCTCTAGGAAACGTAAAGGCACATTACAAAATAATAAATGATGCTTTCCTTTCCCTCATCATTATTAGGCTTAAAGGTGATATAAGGTATAGAATAAACCTAGAAGCAATGGCCATAATCAGGGAATAGGCATGTTGGTTCATTCAAAATGAACGTTCCACGTATATTAGGGTCAATGAATTCACAGGTTGCCCTATGTTGCTACCAAGATACTGTAATGACCGCATTGTATTGTTAGAATATGTCAGACAAATGGTTGTGTTGCAATCACTTTTGTCCTCAAAACACAAGGTATAGATTTTTTAGTTTTTATCGGTTATTTCTCCTACAAGATTCAGGTAGCAAAGATGGCAAAGCAAGAGTTGCAAGATATAAATTTCAAAGAGTTCAATTATGCTAGAGAATATTATAACCCATATGGTAAACTAAAGCAAATAATGCCAAAGGCATATGAGGGACATAAGTCCAAATAGAACTAGGCAGTGGCTAAGTTTGAGGGTTAGGTCGAGCACTTCAAAAGGGAAGAAAAAGGAATCGACTTCAGGTGTTCCCTAGTCAAGGGGTTATAAGGAGTATTCCTGTAAGACAAGGTCCATCTCTAGAAAGAATACTTCTACAGACCAAGAAGAGGTGGCACAAGCCGAATAAAGTAGGATCTCATCAAGCAATTCAAGGAAAAAATGAGGAAGGCCAAAATTTTGAAGAAGGCTGTTGATTTTGGAATCACAGAAGGGTTTGGAGTTGTCCATTGGCAGAGGTATTCCTTGTTAGGGTAGAAATTTTGACAAAGGCCAAGAGAAGGCATTCCGGATGAGGATGAACAAGGGAAAACCAACAAAAATATACAACCTCCTCTTGATACCATAAGTACATCTACTCAGCCCCTGCCAACTGCAACCACATAGGCTCCAATTTTTATGTTAGCCACTACAATCCCTTTGCCAACTTCACCTGGTGTCTTTATAGCAACATCAACAACTCTACCTCAAGTAACTACGGTATTGTTTCCTGCTATAGAAAACGTAAGTATTCGTAACATTAAATCAAATTCTGACTAAGAGGATGAGCAACCTATGGAACAACAACCACTTGGGGGAGAGAAGGAACGAAATGAGCCTGAAGATTCACAGGATGAAAGATTTACTAAAAGAGATATCCACCAAGCAAGGTATGGAGGAAACTAATAAAGGTGGTAGGAAGTTTAAGGAAGAGATCAATGATAGGTTAGGAGAGTTACATAAGCAGCAACAGTTGAATGTTGATACTGCTCTCCAAGCCAGCCTGGCTCATCAAATTACTTCACCCCAAGGACAACCAGACCTTAAGAAAATAGAAGAAGAGGAGAAAGATGAAGCAGAGGAGCAATTGGACGTGCACGTGGTGATTGTTGACATCGCGCCCCCACGAAGGTCAAAAAGATAAGGATGTGCCACAATGGTTAAAATTCACCTTTGAGAAGAAAAAGAAAGTGGTGCTACCCAAGCTTACATTTCAGCAATCCATCATTGAAGAGCCACGAAAAAAAAGATATCACAAACAATGCATCACTTATCAAGAACCAGTTCTGGTGAAGTGATTGTTGATGTAGCAGTTCTAACACAACTTGAAGGTCAAGACTCCCCCAAATATCAGGTTTTACAGGTGAAATTGCATAAACAAACCAAATGGGAAAAGCTAGATACATTGGAGCTAGCTACTAGTGTCATTAGGGGGCAAATAAAAAAGGAGCACATATCCCATTCAAAGGTCAAAGCATAGCTGGAACAATATAAGCAACTATTGGTAGAGATGGGTAAGCCCCTGGATACATGTGTAGATGATAGCTTACCTTCAACCTCGCCACTCCTAGAGGGAGATATAAAAGCATTGGTCGAGGTGAGACAGGTGGCAGCCACAACAAAGGCATGGGCATGTACAAATGCTGCAAAAATTAGATTTTTCTTGCAGAACAACATGAAATAATATAGAAAGGCCATGCAGGTTTGAGGAGCATTAGCTTCTTGTTCTCTACAGTGGGAGCGGAAGCTTAACAGCTTTTGGCAAACAGTTTTAGGTTTTGAATAAAGTTTTGAGTCTTGGGGAAAAAGAGATAATAAGGCAAGACCTCTTAGGTGGAGACAGTTGTAAGAATTTGCAATCCTACATATATATTTTGGAGTTGAAGATTGAAATGCTTCAATAGTATGTGGAGGATATTATAGGTATTTGGTCTCCCCTTCTCAGGGTAGTGGAAAAATACGATAATTCTGTAGGGCAGTTATTAGGAGTTTTTGGGCTTGGAATAACCAATGTTGGAGGTATGGAGGAGGACCAAGTAATCTGCCAGTGGGATGCATATGAGGTACAATATTTTGCAGCTCCGACTCAGTTTAGTGTTGCATCAATGGACAAGTATACCTATTTGATAACCCATTGTCTGCAAGCTACAGAAACAATAGAGGAGTTGGAGGGTGGAAGAAAGAATGCAGAGGAGATTTTGAAGAAATACAAGTTCAGAATTAAACATGTTATTGATCCTCCTCTCAAAGTGATTGCATGCATCATCAACAATTATAAAACCTATAAAAAGAAGTAAAAGATAAACGTATAGTTTCTAATGATAGCATGAATTTTAAAAGGAGTTTGTGCATGATACCATACTGGGACTTCAACTATGCCTTGAACTCACACTTCAGTTTTGAGTAAAATTTTGCATGACTACAAAAGCCTGGCTCATGCAGCATCGTCTTCATAGTGCTCTCTAAGTCCCAGTTTTGTAATGTTTAACTAGAGTCCAAGGAAGAGACTTGCATGTCAATTGCGGCTCCTTGCTTTTTAGTTCTTAATTTAGATAGGTTTATTTCCTAGAAAGTAGGGCAAGAAACTCTATAAATTGAGGAGTTTGATTCATTCGTAAGGGTCCACAAATTGATGATTTGAGGCCCACTTAGATATTTTAGATTATTTTTTTGATGCATTCCTTGAAATTAATACAAGAAACAGCTTATATATTTTCAGATCTATGTGTGTGCTATCAATTTGTTCTTTGCAGTCTGGTAATGTTTATTGTTTGAAATCAGCAACTTGTCCTGGTCTTTTGTTTATTGCTTTATGAATCATATTGTGCATGTTAGTGGTGTATGAGAATTATTGGGATAGACGATATTGTGGTAATATTATTTCCATGAATTTGTGAGGTTGTTGACGTTGCAAGTTTACTGGAGGTCCATTATTGAATGTTGATTTAGATGATATTGATGATTTTTGGATTGCAGGGTACTTACTAAGTAGCTCATTAAGTTGTTATTGAATTAGTTTCATTGTTATTTTCTTGTTTCCATATATTTGCAGTTTATTTTGAAAGAGAGTCTTAAAGAATAAAATACAAAAAAAGTGGAGTTATTGGAAGTTATTGGGATTCATTTAACCAGCAGACCCCTTCACAGGTACAACTGCATTAACCATTGAGCTACCCATCATTGTCGAGACCCAACTGTAGACGTCTAAAAATGGTCAACGCTTGCGGAGTCATACTTTAACATTTGTGCATTGCCTTATTTTAGGGTTTTTGCGTCGCATTAACATTTCTTCTATGTTGCGCACTTGGTCTTTATCATTTGCGAGCATTAGGTCCTTCTTCTGCATTCCTCATGTTTATCGCTTTCGAATTTGGTCTTCTTGATAGCAATTTTCAGTCATGATTTTGGTCGATCTTATCCTGTCGCATCATGATGTGTGCTCATTTATCATCATTTTGGACATCGTCAATCCTAATCGATGATGGAATTAGGGTTTTGTCCTCTTGTCAATCTTGTCATCTTGCAATCGAATCATCATCGATCCTCATCCTTGTCAATCTTGTCACCTTGCGATCGATTTGTCATCGATCCTTGTCCCCTTGTCAATCTCATCATTTTGCGATCGATTTGTCATCGATCCTTGTCCTTGTCAATCTTGTCACCTTGCGATCGATTCGTCATTGATCCTTGTCCCCTTGTCAATCTCATCATTTTGTGATTGATTTGTCATTGATCCTTGTCCTTGTCAATCTTGTCATTTTGTGATCGATTCGTCATCAATCCTTGTCCTTGTCAATCTTATCATTTTGCAATCGATTTGTCATCGATCCTTGTCCTTTTCAATCATGTCAATTTGGACCAATTAGTCATTGTTCCTCGTCAATTGGCGCCTATCAATTTGATCTCCTTGTCAATCTTGGTCAACTTGTCATTGATTTTTGTCAACCAGTCTCAATCATTTATCAACATTGGTCCTTTGTCAATCAGAATCATGATCGAACCTACATTAATTTCTTGTTGTCTTGACCTAATTCCTTGTCCTCTCATTTCTAGGGTTTTATGATTTGTTCATTTAATCCTTTTCTTCTTCTTGGTGGGTTAAATAAATCTATTTATTTAGTCCTAGGTCTCTTTCATGAATTAATTAATGGATGAAAACCTATTAATTAATTTACTTAATTTCTATTTCATCCTTTTCCTCAATTTTCCAATTTACTAATTTCTCCTAATTCCTAATTTCTATTTCTCCAATTTTCTTCAATTTTTCTAATTTTTCCCCTAATTTTCTCCTATGTTTATGCTTCCATTTGTTGCAATCATGGAGGCTATTTTCTCTCTTCCCTTTTGTCATGGGAATGACATTTTAATCTTGTCATAATTTGTCATAATTTTTGTCAATCAATCAATCTTGCATGTCAATCTTGTCATAATTTGTGCATAATTTGCCATCCTTGATTTGAAATTTCCTTTCAAATCTCTTCATGCTAATCTTGTCATCTCTCTAATTTGTCTATAAATTGGATGATTTTCTTCAATCAAAGGAGAATCAATCACGCTTCTAGTATCCTTACGCTACCATTTCATCTTGCTTTCATACTATGCTTGTGCACTTGTAGGTGAGATCCACAAACAAAGTAATTTGAAGGAGAAAGAAGGACAATGGAGAATTATGGAGGAGATATTCGTGTTTGTAATGGTTTGCATTTGGTTTGATTATCTTGTCTTCATATCTCTATTGAATGTTTTTAGGATTTCTTATCATTGCAATTTAGCTTTTGTGGTTGAGCTAGTTTAATATCTATTTGCTTTGATGTTTTCCCAAATTCCTGGTCTACACCAACTATAGAGACCTTGGAGTAGTTAGTTTTTCGGAACTTATTGCTTTTCAAGAGAGCTGGTGAGTATTTACACAAATTACCTAACTGTTGGTGAGTGTCTCAAAACACCCGTCAACAGAAAGTGGCGCTAGAAGGAGGGCCAAGATACTAATCCCATCAACAAACAATCCCACGATCACATTATGACTTGATATGGTACTCACAGGAGATAGACTTTTACCATTCACGCAATCCTACTCTTCCACAACTGAAAAATTGAAGTACCAAGTTGGATCGTATATCATCTTTTTCTCTGAAGAGGTCTCATGGGGTTTTTAGGAATAATTCTTCTCCTTCAAACTTAGTAGAGTTAGGACCTATTACTAGGAAGAAAAGGAATAAAGGTAAAGGACAACCTTCAACATCTTCACCAACGCAGTTATCCGGACTCAATGTAGAGGACCATTTAATCCCTAGCCCTCAACCCATCTCCGCACCTTTCATAGCTCAACATCCACCATCACCGCCTGCAATGGCCTACTTCTACCAAGATCACATGCCATTGGGAAACATACCTGGAGGAATTCATGACTTTCCTAGGAACCCAGATAAGTTATGTAGTGAGTTCTACTTTACGGGACATAGGACTGCAGATGAACACATTGGAGCATTCAAGGATGCAGTAGTTCGCAATAACATAGAACATCAAGATGTGGTGTGTAGACTCTTCCCATATTCACTTGGGGAAAATGAATATAATTGGTATTTAACCTTGCCTGCAAATTCTATTAATGGATGGGATGTTTTGGAAAAAGCTTTTCTTGATCAATTTCGAGTATATGTTGATCCCGGTACCATTAGTTTGCCTCTCTCAAAAAGTTACCAAATGACCCTTTGACAACTTTTAATACCAACTTTCAAAGGGCGTATAAGAGGTTACAAGCTCCTTATCAAGTGGCAATGAATGTATAAATTGACTCATACTTGAGAGCCATCAACCCATGGAGTGCCATGTTTATCAAAAAGAGTGTACCAGAAGATCAAAGGAATACCTTGGCAAAGGTTTATGAGTTAGCCATCAATATGAACCAAGAGTTGAATCAAACACCTGGGGGGATTGGATACAACTTACCCATAGGAGTCAAACAAGGGAATTACAACCAACTCCCCAGGGTGCCATCACCTCAACTAGTACGAGCTCCAACAATGAACCCAGTGCCAATTTATGCACCTCAACCTCAGGTACAAGGGAAGAATCAACAGTTTTCTGCACAAGCTCTAACTTGGAAGAACAATACTAATGTTTCCCCTATCTAAACATAGTACGTTGATCAAGTAAAAGGGACGAATCAACAGTTCGCTAATCCCCAGGCAGCAAACCAAGGCCCAACTACAATGCATGAGAGTCAAGGGTCACACCTATCCACTGAACTAGAGGCATTAAAAAAATGATTTCACAAGTTACTTCAGATTTGAGTCAGTTGAAGATGAATCCACCAGGGGGGTATAACTAGTCCCAAATATACAACTAGTGAGGCTGTAATAACCAAAATCAAAACTAAAGGTATAACTCCAAGCCATACAATAGACATGTTAGGATTCCCACAGATACTGAGAGGGGGGGTGAATCAGTATCTAACTGGTGAATTGAATTTGTTAACTTAAAACATGCAGATTAGATTATAACAGTGTACCGGTATGCAAGAAATAATGCAATAAACAGAATTAAAAGCAACTACATAAAAAAAACACCATAACACAATGATTTAATGAGGAAACCTGGTATGGGAAAAACCTTGGTGGGATTTGTGACCCACAATATTCACTTACTGGCCAATAAGAGAATATTACTACTACAAGAGGGGCTTGCACATGCAGGAATGCCAACTGCCTAGAGCTCACTGCTCAATGGAAGTCTCACTGACTTACAATGATGGATTATACAAATACAGTATCTTGCACTACTTTAGAATAGCATCTATAATGCCAAATCCAATACTAGTTTCTGCTCTGCTTCTTACATAAACCCTTAACCTATAATTCACATAATAGGTCTGCCTTATTTCGCCTAAAATATGATCTTCTTTCTTACTTCCTTACTTACAAATGTTCTACAATGATCTCTCTTATATAAGAGTCATTTTACAATGATGCCAAGTTGGCTTACAAATATTTTACAATAATAAACAAAATACAATATAACAAAAATCATGTCGGCCTCTGTGTCGGTATGCTTCCTTTCTATGTCGGTGTCGGTGGTCTGAGTGTCGGTGTAGAGTCTAATCTTGCTAGTGCCAGTGTAATTCCTTGCTGGTGCCATAGGATTGTAAGGTTGCCATCAATGACAAAACCTTCAATCACCTACAATTTCTCATTGGAGTGTGCATATGCCAACAATCTCCCCCTTTGGCATTGATGGCAACACTCATGAGAAAATTCAAAAGTGTATCCAAAACTGTAATCCAAAAATGTTTCCAAAAATATGTTACCAAAAATATAAGAGCTCCCCCTAAGCAGATAAGTCTTCTGTCGATTATTTTCTCATACTATTACTCCCCCTTTAGCATCAATGACAAAGGTTGCCAAGATGTTAGTAGAGTTGTAGTCTCACTCAACCTTGTAACTGGGTAGTTACAATTTGAAAAAGATCTGCCAAAATCAAGTTTATACTTTTCATAAACTTCTTGTTGTCCTTTATTGATGTCTCTGTTCTTTTAACTGTACCGGTGAGGTGCTGCATATGCTCTGCCGGTGTTCTCTATCCCTGTACTAGTGCCTCAGATATTTCCTTATGTAATGATGCTAGATAGTCCAATCTTGGACTCGGTCTTAGTCTCAAATGCTTTGCCTTATTTACTATTCTCTCCTTTTCTCTTTCTAACTTAAGTAATTCTTCCTCAAAACTTGTTATCCTTTGCTCAAAAACTGATAATGTATTAGGTGAGTTAACAAAATTGTCTGCAAGTTTATTGATTTCATCCTGTACCTTGCTCATTTTCTTATCTATGTCTACTGTCAAAAAGTTTGTCTTGCAAGTATCTTTATACAGAGTTTTAAATTCCTTTAATAAGTTGCATAGTTCCAATAGAAGTGTGTCAAATTCCCTAGTACACTTCTTTATCTGATCTTCAAATAATTTTTGCTTTTCAATTTCTACCTTACCCTTCAATGTCTCTTCCTTTATTTGCTCAATATTCACTGCGTTCTCAGTGATGTATTTACACAAAGTATCAAGTTGTTTTAAAGAATCCTTATTGTCTATGTTACAGTCAGGAGCTATTACCTTCAAAATTGGGATTGTGTCATCTATAGCTTTATAAGCCTATGAACTACAATCTGTTATCCTTTTGATGGAGTCCAAAAGTACTTCAGTTACATTTGTTGATTTGTAGCCTGCTGAGGAGGAACCAAGATTCTAAATTCCGCCGGTGGAGGAAGTAACCAAGCTTGCAGTGACCTCTGGTAGGTCAGTCTGTGTTTCCATTTCTTTAAGCAATGGTTTTTTATCTTCTCCTGTTGCCGGTGGCATTGTTTCCATGTGAACCTGTTCCTGTTTTGAAGTCTGTTGCTCTACTTGTCTCTTTGTTTGTTGCTCTATTGTAGTGTCAATGTTGTCAGTTGTCGGTGGCTCACTAGCCATATCTATTTTGCCAATTGTTTCTTTATCTATGACAATGTTGACCTTTTGTGTATCAACATCAACTGTGTATGGTACCTCAGGATTAGGATTTGTATCCTCTGTGTCCATACTCTCATCTACTGATTGATCTTCAGTAGTTTTTACCGATGATGCAATTTGAGGCAGTGGGGATAAGCTATCTTTAACTTTGATACTTGGAGGTCCACCAACCTTTCCTTTTCCTTTGTCTCTCTCCTTCTGGTATACCTTTATTGGTTTGGGGTTCCTGTATTCTTCTTGTTTTTCTTTCTCAACAAGAAATATGTCCCATGTATTTTATGTTTCCTCTGTTACTTCATTCACTCTTCCAACCATTAATGCAATATGTCAGTGAGCAGTAGAGAATACTGACCGGTTGGCTTCTACAATTAAGTCATCTATCTCCTTAGGTGAGTTTACTAGATAAACAGTAAGTAACTTTTCAATTTTGATTTTCTTATCAAGCTCTATAACAGCTTGTCTTCTTGCTTCTAGTCTTTCGAACAATTCATCTAGTAGATCATCTATTACTTCCATTAAGAACTTCTTATAGATATCCATGTGTAAAATAACATTGTTTTCAACTTGTTCTTTGTCATCTGCTGACAGTGTATCATAGACCTTTCCTATATTTTTGAGTTTCCCTTCCTCTGTGATTTAATATAGCAATTTGTCAAGAGGGGCCAAGTTTTGTTTATTCTTCTTCTTCTTTGGTGTCAACTTTTTCTTTGGTGTTGTCTTTCTAACCGGTGACCTCACTACCTGTTGATTTTGTCTAGTCCTTCTAGGTGAAGGTGTGGATGTCGGTGAAGGATCCCTTTTCCTTACAACTCTTTTGAAAGTTGCAGGCATGTCACTCTCCGAAGAAGTAGCTACCGGTGATAGGTGAGTCTCAGGTTGTAGAGTTCCTAACTCATCCTCAGTGATACCGGTTTGTTTCAATACATCTTCTTTAATAGCCATAGCCTGTCTAGAACCTCTTCTCACAACTACTTCAACCTTTTTCACTCTCTTCTTAGATTGAATTTGTTTTTCTATGGTCTCAGCACTACCAATTACTTCTTCCTTTGGTTCATTTAGTGCTTCTAGAAGTGCTTTAGCATAAGTTTCAGTTATATGATCATCAGTCTCGTAACCCATCTCTATTACCCAGATTGTTCTTGGGATGACTGCTTCCATCTAGATCTCATCCTTTTTTATTAAAAAACATATTTCATCCTTGTGTTTGTTGACAATTTTTTGTGATAGTCTGATTCTTTTGTTCATCCTAACCTTTAGTGCTTGAAAATAGCCATGAATGTTCTTTTCTTTGTTTTCACCCATGTTATTCAATGGGTTTGTTAATTGTTTTCCTACCGGTATATCAAATCCAAGATTCTTATGGCCAATACCAGGAACCTGTTTAGTTATGTGCAGCATCAAGCATACAAGTAGATTTCCAAATCTAAATGTTCCTTTCTTATCCTTCTTGATTTTGCCTAAGTTATCAATCAACTCATCTTTTAACCATTCACATACATCAATTTTCACATTGTCTTTAACCATGTCATAAGCACTTTTAATGCATAAACTAGAAACTGAGTTAAGTCTATTTGCATGAGTTGCTTTGTACCCTAAAATCATGCTAACAAATCTCACATTTATATCAGTCGCATCATTTATATCTGTCTGATGTTGCACCAGTTAAGTTCATTACTAGGTCATTGGAGACCTTCTTGGTTTTGTCTGGTCTGTTACCGGTGGAAGGTAACCCTGTTACTACTTTCATAGCTTCCTTTGTTATTTTGTGTACTGAATCAAGCCAAAAGAATGAACCATGTACCCTGCTTAAAACTATCCTAATCACCTCCTTGGGAAATTCAGGAATGCAGAGGATTTCAGTGAATCCTAGGGTTTCAACAATTTTATGTTCTGGTTTTACATTATTGGAATTTTCACATATAATAGTCTTATATATGCTTTTGATTTCTGCATCTCCTAATTCCTCTATGTTGCAATGAATATATATTCGGGGATCTTCTACGACTATGAAAACAACTCCCTTTGGAACTTGGGAAAAAGCACCTACATTATCATCTTCCTTAGCTACCTCGGGAACTAGTTGAAATACGGGCCTAGGGCATTTTATAACCTCGACTACAGTAGGGTTTGCTATGAATTCAATTACAGAGGAGGATGCCATGATAAATACCTTTTTCTACCTTTGGATGGATTGATTTTTGAAGTTCTTTGCCTCTTTGCTCGAAATCCCTTAGCTCTGCAAATTTCGCACTCTTCGAATGTTTGAAATCTCGATGAAGTGAAATGGAGCCAAAACCACAAATTCATAATGTTTATTTTGCCATCTACCACATTTAATGCATGTCAGTTAAGTAGTCACTTAACATTGTTTGCCGGTATAGAAGTAATTTCCAACTTCTCACCATTAACCGAGGGAATTATAGCATATGTCTCATTGATTTCCAAACCCTCAAGAAAATTTTCTTCAATTTGATGAAGAGCTTCCTGCCGGTGGAGCATCACTCTGTCTTGTCGGTGAAGCATCACTCTGTCCTGTTGGTGAAGCATTGATTGGTTCTACCAATGGAGGAGTATTCCCAACAATATTTAGGTCTGACTTTCTAATCCATTGTTTTGAGAATTCTTGCTTACCCTCTTCAACCTTTTCTTTACCTTTCAAGCTAGAACTTTTGTTGTTTGTCGGTGATCCTTTACTTCTACAGAATTTTGCAATATGCCCAATCTTGTTACATGCATAACAAGTCACATTATTCTTCTAAATAGCTTTCCCATAACCTATGTCGGTTTGTGTTCTGCATTGATTAGATAGGTGTCCAAATCTTCCACAAACATAACATCTCATATTCATTCTGCAATTTTCAGAGTTGTGACCAACTTTGTTGCTTTTGAACATTGACCAGTGGGTGTATTGATATTCTAATAATTTCTAGATCTATATTCATTTTCTCTATGACCATACTTATTACAGTTAAAGCATTTTCCATTGAATTTATAAGCATTAGGTTGCCTTACCGGTTTGCTATGATCCTGTGTATTTGTAGTACCGGAGCTTTCACCAACTTCAAAGCCAATTCCAGAAGTGTCACCTTTAGGTTTTTGATTCTTCAACAAGTTTCCAAGTTCCTCTGAGCTTTTCTTGAATTTTTCTTTATGTTTATTTGAAGTATCTATTCCTCTTTCTAAGACTTCTTTCTGCCTCATCAGTTCATTGGAGTCATTCTGAGTGTGCATCAGATCTGTCTTCAATAAATCATTTTCATAACTAAGTCTTGTGTTTTCATTTGTAGCATCACTTAGTCTTCTGGTCAAATCTTCTTCATTCTTCTTACTATCTTCAATTTCTTTACAAAATCTCGTAGTCATATCCTCCATCTCATTATTTGTCGTCATGTCCTCTTGTTTCAGCTTGTTTATCATATCATTAAGAGTTTGTTTTTCATCATTCTCATTTTGCATCTTTTCACAAAGTTCTCTTCTCTTGTTTCTTGAAATGGTAAGATTTTTTTGAAGTGCCTAAATAATATCCTGAGTTGCCTTTAGATCATCTTCTAGTTTGATATTTTTCAACTTCTTTGTATCATAGTCTGAAAGAGCTGCTTCTAGTTGCTTCATCAGATTTTCCATATCTACCGATGTCAAGATCTTCCTAAGTTGTTAGGCTTCTAAAAATAGAGGACCAAGCTCTGATACCAATTGTTAGGATTCCCACATATACTGAGAGGGGGGGGTGAATTAGTATCTAACCGGTGAATTGAATTTGTTAGCTTAAAACATGTAGAACATATTATAACAGTGTACCGGTATGCAAGAAATAATGCACTAAACATAATTAAAAGAAACCACATTGAAAAAACACCATAACACAATGATTTAATGAGGAATGCCGGTGAGGGAAAAACCTCGGTGGGAATTGTGACCCACAATATTCACTTACTGGCCAATAAGAGAATATTACTGCTACAAGAGGGGCCTGCACATGCAGGAAGGCCAACTGCCTAGAGCTCACTACTCAATGGGAAGTCTCACTGACTTACAATGATGGATTATACAAATATAGTATCTTGTACTGCTTCAGAATAGCATCTATAATGCTAGATCCAGTACCGATTTCTTCTCTTCTTCTTACATAAACCCTTAACCTATAATTCGCATAATAGGTCTGCCTTATTTTGCCTAAAATATGATCTTCTTTCTTACTTCCTTACTTACAAATGTTCTACAATTATCTCTCTTATATAAGAGTCATTTTACAATGATGCCAAGTCGGCTTACAAAGATTTTACAATAATAAACAAAATACAATATAACAAAAATATTGTCGGCCTCTGTGTTGGTATGCTTCCTTTCTCTGTCGGTGTCAGTGGTCTGAGTGTCGGTGTGGAGTCTGATCTTGCTAGTGCTGGTGTAATGCCTTGTCGGTGCCATAGGATTGTAAGGTTGCCATCAATGACAAAACCTTCAATCACCTACAATGTCTCATTGGAGTGTGCATATGCCAACAAGACAATGGAACATGGGTCCAAATAATTATGGAGTAAACCATGATCATCCTAATGCAAGAGACAACCCAAATAATACACAAAGTGTTAACCTTGCTGATATGAATTTACTGACTAATTGGTGTAGGTTGCATGATACAGCATCGCATTCGAAGGTCAACTGCACCCAATTTGAAAAGATCATAAGGATTTCTCAATCTAATTCTCAATTGACAAGGTGCTCCAATGAGGAACCAGAAAAGGTTAATTTAGCAATGTTGGTTGACACGTTCCTATGCAAGGAGTTCCAAGCAGAAGCTGAAGGTGAATTGTGTGTCTATGATGCTCAAGATTTTCAAACTAGGAATAATTACAACCTTAGAAGTCAAGGCAAGGATCTATTGACATAACCACCTCCCCTAAAAGGTGGATTTGTACCTCCTGATGTGAATGCAAGTAACAATCCTCCTCCTCCTCAAGCTTTTCAAGGAGCATGTCCTATACAAAGTCAAGGTAAATAATATGTTTTGAAAGGATCTTTTGATGTTACTAAGGAAATGGAGAGGAATGCAACCACTATGTCCCTAATGGAGGTACTGAGATATTGCCCCAAACAAAAGAAGGATCTCCTTAAGAAGTTATAACAACTAGAGTCTCAGAGCAATGAGGTTAATATGGCTAAGTTGAATGAAGTTAATGCCAATATTAGTAATGATGCCATCGAAAACCCACCATTTCTACTCAGTTTGAAGATATGTGGAAAGAACTTACACAACTTCTTGATAGATTCAGGTGCATCTAGAAATGTAATGCCTTACTCTATACATTAGAAGCTTGGTCTCAACCCAGTGCGTGCAAACAACAAGGTGGTATAATTAGATAAGCTTGAGGTTAATGTCATTGGGGAATTGAAAGACGTATACATCTAGTTGGGTGTTGATCCATGCATATCCCGTTATATTGATATACAAGTGGTTGATATTCCTAAAGTATATGGGATGCTCCTCAGTAGAGATTCAAAAACATTGGGAGGTTACTTCTCTACCTGTTTTACATACTTATGGCTTCCCTGGAAATGAGTAAGTAACCAGATTCGAATTGACAGTGAACCTAAATTGAAGAAGTTGGTCACAAACTACGGAGCTCGTAATGAGGTGGCATATGCAGAAGTGAGTCCCGAAGTCTATAGAATAAATGAAATTCTCACTTTTTCTGCACCTATAGTTCCCCAATCCCACCAAATTGATATGGTAGAACATAAAGTGAGTTAAAGACTTTATCGCAGGAATGAAATAAGGGATGTGCCTATTAGGAGATGATATCAAAATGAAAGATTTGTTACTCCCACAATGGTGTAGGATACATCATCAAGAACATTCTGAATTATCATGTATCCCATGCCAAAATGAAGTTATGAAGTTGATGAGCCTAGTCCCTTGTGAGGACATTGGTTATGTCATCAACGTGGAAGAAATCAAAGTTCCAAGTCATGAGGAAGTAATACCCCAAAAAATGGATGTTATAATAGAAACTTCCTAGCCAGAGCAATGCAAGGAGGTCTTCATAGTTGAGATTGGCAAGCAAGAGAATGAGGATATTCCACCCAAGCAGGAGAATGAATAAACTCAATCTCTCGTACAGCTTCAAATAGAGCAGTCCACTCCCAATATGCTCGAAGTACTCTTGGAACCTGTAAATGAACAACCTCAGGTGTTAGAAGACCTTGAACTCAAGGAACAACAACCACTTTCGAAAACTAATCTTTCTCCATTGATGATTGAACCTAAGTCAAAGAATGTAAAGAAATTGAAGGATGAAATATGGTTTCTAAAGTTTGATGGGTCTAGATCCAAGCAAGGCAGTGGAGCAGGGGTTGAGTTAACAAGTCCCAAAGGGATGACCTTCCTAGCCTCCTATCGACTAAATTTCCCTTGCACTAATAATATGACTGAGTATGGGGCCCTAATTAGAGGACTACTCTTCGCTCATAAGAAGGGAGCCAAGTTCTTAAGAGTGCAAGGAGATTCTAAATTGGTGGTCAAGCAAGTAAGAAGCCAATATGCATGTCACGACAAAAGGTTAGCAACATATAGGAATAGAGTATGGGGGTTGGTTGAGGATTTTGATGCTTTCAATATCCAATTGGTTCCTAGGAAAGTAAATGGAATATCAGATGCATTGGTTGTAGCAGCAAGTACACTAGAACCAGTGAGTCAATCTCCTCTGAAGAGATTTTCCGTAGAGTTGGTCTCCATACCTGTTGTGCCTGCTAACATCAAACACTTTCAAGTCTTCAAGGATGATACACACATTCTAGCTTTCCTTGCTAATACAGGGGATTTTGAAGAACAAATCATTGATGAGAAGGATAGATAAGATGATCTTGATGAAGGGAGTGACGAAGAAATCATAAATTTGCCTACAAATGTCATTCCCAAAGGTATGGTCAATCTAAAGAGGCTTTTTTATTCCGATCCCACGATAAAAGAGAGATTGACAATGAATTCAGATGCTAGAAAATATGAACCACATAATATTGGTCCAGAAGGTCAAGAGAAGATAGTGTACATTGGGAAGATTTGTACTCCCAATGAAAGAGAAATTTTTTTGTAAATCTTAAAAGAGTACATTGATGTTATAGCATGGGGATATGAAGATCTGAAAACATTCGATACATCAATCATAACTCATGTTATACTTTTGAAACCCAATATAAAACCATTCAAATAGAAGCAACGACTGGTCAATTCTTGATAGAACCCTTCATTTTCAAGGAAGTTCAAAAGTTGCTCGCTACTAGGATTATTTTCCCAGTATGTCACTCCACTTGGGTTGCCAACTTGGTGCCAATAAGGAAAAAGAATGGGGAAATCTGACTTTGTGTTGATTTTTGCAACCTCAATAAGGAATCATAAAAGGATAATTACCCGCTCCCTTCCTTAGATGAGGTATTACAAATCGTTAATGATTCACAAATGATGTCATTCCTAGATGGTTATTCTGGATATAACCATGTTTTGGTGAACCATGAAGACCGCATGAAAATAATGTTTACTACAAAGTGAAGAACTTATGCATACCGAAGGATGTCGTTTGGGTTAATTAATGTTGGAGCAACATTCTAGAGAGCAATGGATACAACTTTCAAAGACCTGATTAGCAAGTGTATTATTATATATATGCATGACCTGACCATATTTTCTAAAGTCAGAGGAGATCACCCCGACCACATTCGCAAAGCCTTAGAAAGATGTCAGAGATATGGGGTATCCCTTAATCCCAAAAAAGGTGTGTTCGGGGTGGTTCAAGGGAAGCTTCTTGATCATGTAATCTCTGAAAAAGGGATATCTATAGACCCAGATCGAGTAGATGCATTGTTAAAATTGCAGATGCTTGGAAGTAAAAAAGAGATGAGATCTTTCTTCGAGAAGATCAATTTTATTAGAAAATTTGTCACTGGGTTTGCAGAGATAGTCAAGCCATTAAATTAAATGATGAAGAAGGATGCTAAGATTGAATGGAATGCAGAAGCAAGAGAGGCCTTCTCCCAAATCAAGAGGTCCATTGTAGAAGCTCTTGTACTGACAAGTTCTGACTATACTTTGAATTTTATATATATTCTTTTTTTTTTGTTGCATTCAGATGCAACTGTTCTGACACAGAGGCAAGTAGGGGATGAGAAACCCATCGCATTCATGAGCTCCCCTTTTTAGAGTGTTGAGGTGAGATATTCTGCTCTTGAGAAACAGGATTTTTCTTTAGTAGGAACAGTCAATAAATTCAGACATTATATCTTGAGGAGCAAAATATACGTAATTGTACCTGATCAAGCAGTTAAGTCACTGCTTATGCAATCAGAGCTGGGAGAACATTGAGGGAAATGGATGGCTATTTTACAAGATTTTGATCTAGAGATGCATCCAATAAGGTTAGTTAGAGGCCAGGGTCTGTCTCAAGCTATGGTGACTGATATCCCTCAAATCCAATGCTAGCAGTATACGTTGCAATCATTCACTCAGGACCCATGGTACACGGATTTTTTTTTTATCTTGTTGAGTAACAAGTGTCATAAGGGGTTGACAACCACTCAAAGATGAGATTTAAGGCTCAAAAGTGTCAATTATATGATCAAGGATTCAACACTTTATAGGAAGAACTACAAAGGTATTTACCTTCGATGTCTTGATCATCAGGAAGCCCGTAAAATGATCGAGGAATTCCATGGGAAGTATGGTACAAGTCATGGGTCAGCAGATGCCACTGCACATCAGATTTTGAAGGTTGAATATTACTGGCCTAGTATCTTTAAAGATACTCATGAACATGTCTGTCATTGTCATACATGCCAAACCATGGCTTCTAGAGAGAGGAATCCCGCTATGCCTCTCCAACCGGTGTTTGAGGTAAGACAGTTTGCCCAATGGGCATTGGATTTCGTAGGTGTCATTAATCCTAATTCATCTACAGGAAATAAGTTCATTCTCACAACAATGGATTATTCCACCCGATGGATGAAGGCCATAGCATGTAGGAATGCTACTGCAAAGGTTGTTCTGAAATTTGTTGAGGAACACATCATCACCAGGCTTGGTATGCCATTCGCTCTGGTATGTGACAACAGCCCTACTTTTACTTTTGCACAGTTGATGCAATGGTCGTATGAGTATAAGGTGATATTGAAATTCTCTTCCAATTACTATCCACAATGTAATGGAGTACCCAAACCCACGAATAAGAATATTTTAGATGTAATTAAGAAGCTACTTGAGAAAAATATCAAGGATTGGCACAATCAGTTGAGATACGCCTTATGGGTTGATCAAACCAGAGTTAAAGTCGCCCTGGGAACTTCTCCGTATTACCTTGTTTATGGCCAAACCCCTGTTTTCCCAATCAATTTACAAATACCTGTCCTCCAACTAATGAAAGAACTTGAAATTGAGGATCAGGTAGAAGTTTGTCTCCTAAGTCTATTAAAACTTGATGAGAAAAGGATCAATACCCTGCAACACTTCGCTAAGCATCAAGCAGTTGTTAAGTGATGGTTTGACAAAAGAGCCAAGGTGAAATCCTTTTGGATCTTTGACTTAGTTCTATTATGGGACAAGGCCAAGGAAAAGAAGGGTGATCACCATAAATTTGAGAATTTGTGGTTAGGTCCTTACCAGGTTGCTGAAATTTTATGGGAGAACACTTTTAGGTTGAGATTTTTGAATGGAGAACTTGTACCATTGCCCGTCAATGGTCAGTTCCTCAAGCACTATTTTGATTAATCCATAGTGAAGCTCAACCTGTTGTACTATAGTAGATTAGTTGTTTTTATTTTTGTTTTGTTTGCTTTGTTGCTTGTTTGATTTTGCATGTTTGCTGCATTTTTTCGTTTTTGTTTTGATGTGTGCCTATTTCCCTCTTTTTTTTGTTTGCCTATTTGGTTTGGTTTTATTTCATTTTGTTGTGTCGGGAAACATGTTTATTTTTAAAGATTCTAAAAGGTAGGTATTCTTTGCATGACAGATTGGAAAATTTTGGGAGACTTCGACTCTTTGCTCTTTACAACTTCATTATTATTTGGTTAATTTTGAAACCTCCAAGGTGGTATATAATAGTTCAAATATGATTTGAGTTCTTGACTCTCACTTGGAAGAGGCTAACCTGATTACTCAGCACTACCATCATATTAAGTTACATCAGAAAATTTTGTAAGGTATCAGATGAAATTGTTTCTAAGTGAAAAATCAGAAGTCAAGATGTTTCATGTTGTCCACCATGGCTCCCAACCCAGTGATTGGACTTCAATGTTTTAAAGTTGCTTAAATTTTGAAAGGAATAATCCCTTTATGTTCTATGATGTTTAAAAAATGAAAGAGAAAAGAAATGATCCACTTAAAGCAACTAAACTTGGGTGTTTCAAGTAATCTCCACTAGGGCTATGGACGCCTGGCTGGTAGTGGAGCACTGCTTGATGGTGTTGGCATATGCACACTCCAATGAGACATTGTATGTGATTGAAGGTTTTGTCATTGATGGCAACCTTGCAATATTATGGCACCGGCAAAGGCATTATACCGGCATCAATAGATCACACTCTACACCGGCACTCAGGACACCGGCACCGGCACAAAAGAAAGGAAGTATACTGGCACAGAGGCCGATAGGATTTTGTTGTATTATATTTTGTTTATTATTGTAAGCCGACTTGGCAAATTGTAAAATGACTCTTATATATAAAAGAGATCATTGTAGACATTTGTGATGATGTGTAGAAGTATTATAGGAAAATATTAGGCAGACCTATTATGCGAAACATAGGTTAAGGGGTATATGTAAAGAACAGAGCAGGAACCGGTACTGAATCTGGCATTGAAGATGCTATTATAAAGCAATACAAGATATTGGATTTTTATAATCCTTATTGTAAGTTAGTGAGACTTCCCATTGAGCAGTGAGCTCTAGGCAGTTGGCCTTCCTACATGTGCAGGCCCCTATTGTAAGTAATATTCTCTTATTGGCTAGTGAGTGAATATTGTGGGTCACAAATCCCACCGAGGTTTTTCCCACACTAGTTTCCTCGTTAAAATCTTGTGCTATGGTGTGCTTTTCATGTGGATGTTCTTGATTCTGTTTATTGCATTATTTCTTGCATACCGGTACACTGTTATATTATGCTCTGCATGTTTTAAGTTAAGAAATTCCATTCATCAGTCAGATACTGATTCACCCCCCCCTCTTAGTATCTATGGGATCCCTAACAATTGGTATCAGAGCTTGGTCCTCTATTTTCAAAAGCCTAATAGCTTGAGGAAGATCTTGACATTGGTAAAGATGGAAAATCTAATGAAGCAATTGGAAGGAGCTCTTACAGACTATGATGCAGAAAAATTGAAAAATATCAAACTAGAAGAAGATTTAAGGGTAGCTCAGGACATCATTCAGGCACTTCAAGAAAATTTTACTGTTGCAAGAAATAAGAGAAGAGAACTTTGTGAAAAATTGCAAAATGAGAATGATGAAAAGGAATCACTTAATGATATGATAAGCAAGTTGAAACAAGAGATCATGACAACAAAGAATGAAATGCAGGATATGACTATGAGATTTTGTAAAGAGATTGAGGATAGGAAGAAGAATGAAGAAGAATTGACCAGAAGACTAAGTGATGCAGCAAATGAGAACACAAGACTTAGCTATGAAAATGATAAGTTGACGACAAATCTGATGCATACTCGGAATGACTCAAATGAACTGATGAGACAAAAAGAAGTCTTAGAAAGAGAACTAGAAACTACAAATCAACATAAAGAAAAATTCAAGAAAAGCTCAGAGGAACTTGGTACCTTGCTGAAGAATCAAAAACCTAAAGGTGACACTTCTGGAATTGGCTTTGAAGTTGGTGAAAGCTCCGGTACTGGAAATACTCAGGATCACAGCAAACCAGTAAGACAACCTAATGCTTATAAATTCAATGGAAAATGCTTTAACTATAATAAGTATGGTCATAGAGAAAATGAATGTAGATCTAGAAATTATCAGAATATCAACACACCCACCAGTCAATGTTCTAAATGCAACAAAGTAGGTCACAACTCTGAAAACTGCAGAATGAATGTGAGATGTTATGTTTGTGGAAGATTTGGACATTTATCTAATCAATGCAGAACACAAACCGGCATAGGTTATGGGAAAGCTATTCAGAAAAATAATGTAACTTGTTATGCATGTAGCAAGATTGGGTATATTGCTAAATTTTGTAGAAGTAAAGGAACACCGATAGACAACAAAAGTTCTAGCTTGAAAGGTAAAGAAAAAGTTGAAGAGGTTAAGCAAGAATTCTCAAAATAATGGATTAGAAAAGCTGATCTAAATATTGGGAATACTCCTCCACCGGTAGAACAAACCAATGCTTCACCGACAGAATAGAGTGATGCTTCACCGGAAGGACAGAGCAGTGCTCCATCGGCAGGAAGTTCTTCATCTAATTGAAGAAAAATTCCTTGAGGGTTTGGGAATCTATTGATACATGTGCTATTATTCCCTCGGTTAGAGATAAGAAGTTGGAAATTACTTATTACCGGCAAACAATGTTAAGTGAATACTTAACCGGCATGCAATTAATGTGGTAGATAGTGAATAGACACTATATAATCAAGGTTTTGGCTCCATTTCATTTCACCGAGATTTCAAATTTATGAAGAGCGCGAAGACTCCGAGCTAAGGCATTTCGAGAAAGAAGCAAGAACACTCCAAACAATCATCCATCCTAAGGAAGTAAAAGGTATTTAATCATAGCATCCACCTCTGCAATTGAATATATAGCAAACCCTACTATTGTTGAAGTGATAAAAAGACCTAGGCCCATATTTCAGTTAGTTCCTGAGGTAGCAAAGAAAGATGATACCTTAGGTGCTTTTTCTCAAATTCCTAAGGGAGTTGTTTATGCTAAAGACCCTAGAATGTACATCCACTGCAACATTGAAGAGTTAGGAGATGAAGAAATTAAAACCATGTTTAAAACTATGATATGTGATAATACCAGCAATGTAAAAGATGAACACAAGATCATTGAGACCCTAGGATTTACAAAGATCCTTAGCATTCCTGAATTCCCCAAGGATGTGATTAGGATAGTCTTGAGCAAGGTACATGGAGAATTTTTCTGGTTAGATGCAATCCAAAAAATCACTAAGGAAGCTGTGAAAGCTATCACAGGGTTACCGACCACCAGTAAAAGACCAGATAAAACCAAGAAAGTCTCCAATGACCTAGTTATAAACCTAACTGGTGCAACATTCGACAAGAGGTCCCTAAGAGTTATTGATGTAATAGATATCAATGTGAGATTCATCAGCATGATATTAGGATATAAAGCTACTCATGCAAATAGACTTAATTCAGTTTCAAGCTTATGCATTAAGAGTGCTTATGACATGGTCACAGACAATGCAAAAATTGATATATGTGAGTGGTTAAAGGACGAATTAATTGACAACCTTGGCAAGATCAAGAAGGACAAGAAAGGAACTTTCAGGTTTGGAAATCTGTTAGTATGTCTAATGCTACATATAACAAAATAGGTTCCCGGTATAGGTTACAAAGAACTTGGATATGATATACCAGTAGGCAAACAATTAACATAACTATTCAATAACATGGGTGAGAACAAGGAAAACAATATTCATGACTTTTTTCAAGCATTAAAGGCCAAAATGAAGAAAAGAATAAGGTTATCACAGAAGATTGTAGACAAATACAAAGATGAAATCTGGATGGAAGCATTCATCCCAAGGACAGTTTGGGTAACCGAGATGGGCTATGAAACAGATGATCACATAGTTGAAACATATGCTAAAGCACTTCTAGAAGCCCCCAGAGAACCTAAGGAAGAAGTATTTGGTAGTGCAGAAAATATTGAAAGACAAATTCAATCAAAGAAAAGGGTGAAAAAGGTTGAGGCAATTGTAAGGAAAGGTTTGAGACAAGCAAAAGCCATCAAAGAAGATGTATTGAAGAAAACCGGTATAACAGAGGATGAGTTAGCAGCTCCACAACCTGAAACTCACCTATCACCGCTAGGTACTTCTTCAGGAAGTGACATGCCTACAACTTTCAAAAGAGTTGTAAGAAAAAGAGACCCCTCATCGGCAACCACACCCTCACCCAGGAGGACAAGGCAAAAGCAACAAGCAGTGAGATCTCTGGTAAGAAAGGCCACACCAAAGAAGAAACTGACACCCAAGAAGAAGAAAAGGACAAACAAAGACTTGGCCCCTCTTGATATACTACTAAATGAAATCACAGAGGAAGGTAAATTGAAGAACATAGAGAAAATATATGACACTCTAACAGCTGATGAAAAAGAGCAAGTTGAAAACAGTGTTATATTACATATGGATATGTACAAGAAATTTTTGATGGAAGTAGTCAATGAAATTCTTGATGAACTATTCAAAAGACTAGAAGCAAGAAGACAAGCAGTGATAGAACTGGATAAGAAAATAAAGATTGAAAAGCTACTTGTTGTATATCTGGCAAAACATTTGAGATCAAAACTAAGTCCAAGATTGGACTATCTAGCATCTCTGCGGAAGGAAATTTCTGAGGCACTAATACAGGGAAAGAAAACACCGGCAGAGCATTTGCAGCATCTCATCGGTACAGTGAAGAGAACAGAGACAGCAATAAAGGATAGCAAAAAGTTTATGGATAGTATAAACTTGATTTTGGGAGAAATTTTTCAAATTGTAACCACCCAGTTACAAGGTTGAAACTACAAACTCTACTGACATCTTGACAACCTTTGTCATTGATGCCAAAGGGGGAGTAGTGGGATGAGAAAATTCAAATCATAGGAATCATATGCTCAGGGGAAGCTCTCACATTTTTGGTAACATTTTTTGGACTACACATTTTTGGATACCTTTTGAAATTTCTCATGAGTGTTGCCATCAATGCCAAAGGGGGAGATTGTTGGCATATGCACACTCCAATGAGACATTGTATGTGATTGAAGGTTTTGTCATTGATGGCAACCTTGCAATCATATGGCACTGGCAAAGGCATTATATCGGCATCAGCAGATCACACTCTACACCGGCACTGACACAGAAGAAAGGAAGTATACCGGCACAGAGGCTGATAGGATTTTGTTATATTATATTTTGTTTATTATTGTAAGCCGACTTGGAAAATTGTAAAATGACTCTTATATATAAAAGAGATCATTGTAGACATTTGTGATGATGTGTAGAAGTATTATAGGAAAATATTAGGTAGACCTATTATGCGAAATACAGGTTAAGGGGTATATGTAAAGAACAGAGCAGGAACCAGTACTGAATCTGGCATTGAAGATGCTATTACAAAGTAGTACAAGATATTGGATTTGTATAATCCTTATTGTAAGTCAGTGAGACTTCCCATTGAGCAGTGAGCTCTAGGCATTTGGCCTTCCTACATGTGTAGGCCCCTATTGTAAGTAATATTCTCTTATTGGCTAGTGAGTGAATATTGTGGGTCACAAATCCCATCGAGATTTTTCCCACACCGGGTTTCCTCGTTAAAATCTTGTGTTATGGTGTGCTTTTCATGTGGATGTTCTTGATTCTATTTATTGCATTATTTCTTGCATACCGGTACACTGTTATATTATGCTCTGCATGTTTTAAGTTAAGAAATTCCATTCACCAGTCAGATACTGATTCACACCCCCCCCCCTCTCAGTATCTGTGGGATCCCTAACAGATGGGAGCCAGAGGTATCTCTGTTGGGGCTATGAACGCCTGGCTGAAAGCAGAGCTATGCCTAGGATAACCTTGCACGAAACACATTCGTTGATTTCACCTACGTAGCTTTGGCTCAATTTCCTTTGTTTGTCTTCATTATTGAGAATGATGGAGTAATAAATCATGCACACAAACTTAAGAGTTAATCTTGTTCAGTTCTGGACTTGGTTGTTTGTTCATTGGTTCACTCATCTTTTCACTCTTATACATCCTCTTGAATGATAGTAGCCTTAGGCATTAGGTTATATCAGAGGTTCTGAAGTTCTAAAATGCCTAGAGTAATTTTTCCCAGATAGTCACCATTTTGTTATGCCCTACATACCTTACCCCATTAGTTTCCTTGTATTGAAATAATGGGTCCCTCTTTTTGCTTTCTGTAGCTTTGTTTTTTTAGTTTCTACCTCGACACCCTGGAAACCCAAAACCCTGGAGTCCCGAAGTTCCCTTTGTTTGTTTTTGAAGCCCTACCCTAGAACCTCGGAGTCCCGAAGTAGGCACTTGTTTTAGTTATGTTTTTTAACCTCGGAACCCCGGAGTCCCAAAATCATGCCTTATCTCTTTTTGTCGTTGAAGCCTCGGGACTCCAGAGTCTCGAAATCACGAGTTCCTCATGTTTTTTTGTTAGTCACTTCGGAACCCCGAAGTCTCGAAGTTGTGTTGTCTTTGCAACCCCAAAGTCCCAAAGTTTGTTTGTGTTTTTTATTTTTTTTAAGTTTCACCTTGAAAGTCTGGAACCCCGGACTCCCGAGGTTGTGTTTAACTCGACTGTATGGACAAAAAATCAAGGGTATAAATAGAGGAAATGAACTCTTTTGAGTTCATTTGTGCATTCAAGTTTTCTGATTTCCTTTCTTTGCCTCCCGACTTTGTGCCTCCGTATCATCGAGTTTTTGAGGGTTTTCTTCTATCAGGTTAGTGGATTTCTTTGCCCTCTTTGAGTTTTCTAGTTTAGATCTTTTAGTTTTTTTTTACCTTAGATTTGTTTTTAGTTTTTCTCATTTTGTGTGTTCATTTTTATCTCACATCGTTAGAGTTTTCTAAACCTAGAACCCCAGAACCTCAGAGTTCCGAGCTTGTTGTTTGTTTTTACCTCAAAACTTTGGAACCCTGGAGTCCCAGACCTTTCCTTTTGGCCAGTCTAAAATACGCAGAACCTCAGAACCCTAGAACCCCAGAGTTCCGAAGTTCTTTCCTCATGGGTCATTATTTTAATTACCCCGGGACTTCGGGTCCCCGAAGTCCCGAATGAGCTGTGTGCTTAGTCCACCCCGAAACCCCGTAGTTTCGGGTTTTAATGTTCTAGCCTTGTATTACACCGGAACCCTGGAGTTCTGGGTTTTAATTTTCTAGCCTTGTATTACCCCGGAACCCCGGAGTCCCAGATTCCACTATTTTGGTCCACCTCGAAACTTCGGAACCTCAAAGTTCCAGGTCATGTTTTTAGCCCATCCTCACCTCAAAACCTCAGAGTTCTGAGGTCAATTATTTGAGAAAGAGTTTTCCCACCACAGAACCCTGGAGTCCTGAAGTGGGTAACATAATTGATATATTTGATGTGTGATAGGCTAATTTGTGGTTATTTCTTGCAGATTTGAAAAATTAGATGGACCCAACTTCCAGCAAGGAAAGGAATTGGATAGACTCCCTACAACCATGAAGTACCATTATTAGGGGCATGTTTATGTCTCAAAATTGGATGATTAGATCAGATGGGTAACTGATACAGAGGTAGGACATGTGGAGTTAGAAGACATTGCAACACAATTGGAAAAACAAAGACTAGAAGCTCCTTATAGGAGGATCAAGAGATCAGGGTTGGTAGAAGCTACTATTTTTCCTCCATCCATCCAAGCCCCTGAATTCATTATGACTGTGGCACACTTATATAATACAGACATTAGGAAGTGCATTGATGCCCAAGGAAGGACAATGATAGATTTATCTGTTGATATATTGGGATATGTGCTCAGGATTCCTTCTAGAGAGGAGGAGATGTTATTAACAACCGAGGAAGAAGTTGCCGAAGTATGGGATGGGGATGTTACTATGAGCAAAAGGAATATGAATGAAAATTTGTTCGAGGAGGAGAGGAAGATAGGTTTAAAAGCCAGTGACATCCTAAGGGCAGATTTCAAGGAGCCACAATGTGACTTGATTATCATGTTGAGCAAGGCCCAGCAAGATAGATTGTTGTCACTTCTGCCCATGGATGTTTCATTTTATGACTATTGTCCTAATTGGCAAAAATTATTTCGATTGGGGTCAAATCTTATCTAAAAATATACATAGGCAATTGGTAGATGTCCATAAGACAAAGAAATTTTTTATCACTTCATATGTTGTCTAGGTAGCGGCTCAAGAAGAAAAATTTCGAGGATTATAGATAGAGGGCCAACTCGGAGATGAGGAGGGACAAAATACGGTGTGGGAGTATTACAACCAACTCCCTATAGGCAATACAAAGACACATTAAAAAATAATAAATGATGCTTTCCTTTTTCCTATCATCATCAAGCTTATAGGGATACAAGGTATAGAATAAGCCCAGAAGCAATGGTCATAATCAGGGAATGGGCATGTTGATTCATTCAGAATTAACGTTCCACGTATATTGGGGTCAGTGGATTCACAGGTTGCCCTATATTGCTGCCAGGATACTGTAATGACCACATTGTATTGTTATAATATGTCAGGCAGATGCTTGGGTTACAATCATTTTTGTCCTCAAAACATAAGGTAGGTATAGATTTTTTAGTTTCTATCGGTTATTTCTCATGTTCCAAGACTCAAGTAGCAAAGACAACAGAGCAAGAGTTGTAGGATCTAAATTTAAAAGAGTTCAATTATGCTAGAGAATATTATGACCCATATGGAAAACTAAAGCAAATAATGTCAAAGGCATATGAGGGAAATAAGTCCAGATTGGAGGATTTTTGGTCCAAATTCCAAGACAATTTTGAAGTTAGAGAGAAAAAGTATTCCAGGCTCTCAGTTCTGCAGGTAAGGGATTTTGAAATAGAGACCAATCTCCCTAAAGAGTTAAGGGATGATGGTGATTTATAAGACCCTACATATAAAGAATAGGAAATCAACAAGAAGCCCCTCTCTCCAATCAGATGGTTAGGGCACGAAGAGGTGGATATAGATAGAGTAACTCAAACTGTTATAGATAGAACAAGGTAGTGGCTAAGTTTGAGGGTTAGGTCGACCGCTTCAAAAGAGAAGCAAAAGGAATTGACTTCAGGTGTTCCCCAATCAAGGGGTCATAAGGAGTATGCCCATAAGACAAGGTCTAGCTCTAGAAAGAATACTTCTATGGACCCAAAAGAGGTGGCGCAAGCCGAAGAAAGTACTGAGGATCTCCTCAAGCAAGTCAAGGAAAAAATGAGGAAGACCAAAATTTTAAAGAAGGCTGCTGATTTTGGAATCAAAGAAGGGTTAGGAGTTGTCCCATTGGAAGAGGTATTCCCTGTTAGGCCAGAAATTGCACAAAGGCCAGGATAAGGCATTCAGGATGAGGATGAACAAGGAAAAATTGATGAAAATATACAACCTCCTCCTGATACCACAAGTACATATACTCAGCCTCCGCCAACTGCAACCACACAGGCTCCAATTTTGACTTTAGCCACTATAATCCCTCTACCAACTTCACTCAGTGTCTTTGCAGCAACATCAACAACTCTACCTCAAGTAACTATGGTATTGTTTCCTGTTGTAGAAAACATAAGTTTTCATAACATTTAATCAAATTCTGACCAAGAGGACGAGTAACCTATGGAATAGTAGCCACTTGGGGGAGAGAAGGAATGAAATGAGACTGAAGATTCACAAGATGAAAGATTGGTTTTAACTCCGTAGGACCAGGAAGATTTACTGAAAGAGATAGCCACCAAGCAAGGTATGGAGGAAACTGATAAAGGTGGCAAGAAGTTTGAGGAAGAGATCAATGATAGGTTAGGAGAGTTACATAAGCAACAACAGTTGAATGTTGATACTTCTCTCCAAGACAGCTTGGCTCATCAAATTACTTCACCCCAAGGACAACCAAACCCTAAGCATACAGAAGAAGAGGAGAAAAATGAAGCAGAGGAGCAATCAGACATGCACGTGGCGACTGCTGACATCATGCCCCATGAAGGTGAAAAAGATAAAGATGTACCACAATGGTTAAAATTCACCTTTGAGAAGAAAAAGAAAGTGGTGCTACCCAAGGTTACATTTCAGTAGACCATCACTGAAGAACCATGAAAAATAAACAGAGCAAAGACAATGCATCACTTATCAAGAATCGGTTCTGGTGAAGTGATTGCTGATGTAGCACTTCCAACACAACCTGAAGGTCAAGACTCCTCCAAATACCAAGTTTCGCAGGTCAAATTGGGTAAACATACCAAATGGAGAGAGATAGATACGTTGGAGCTAGCTACTAGTGTCATTAGGGGGCGAATAGAAAAGGAGCACATCTCCTATTCAGAGGTCAAAGCACAGCTAGAACAATATAAGTAGTTGTTGGTAGAGATGGGTAAGCCCCTAGATACATGTGTAGATGATAACTTACCTTCAACTTCGTCACTCCTAGTGGGAGATATAAAAGCATTGGTGGAGGTAAGACAGGTGGCAGCCACAACAAAGGCATGGGCACGAACAAATGCTGCTAAAATTAGATTATTCTTGCAGAACACCATGAAATAATATAGAAAGGCCATGCATGTTGGAGGAGCATTAGCTTCTTGTTCTCAGCAATGGAAGTAGAAGCTTAACAGTTTTTGGCAAACAGTTTCGGGTTTTGAATAAAGTTTTGAGTCTTGGGGAAGAAGAGATAATAAGGGAAGACCTCTTAGGTGGAGACAGTTGTAATAATTTGCAATCCTACATATACATTTTGGAGTTGAAGATTGAAAATCTCTAACAGTATGTGAAGTATATAACAGGTATTCAATCTCCCCTTCTCAAAGTAGTGAATAAATACGATAATCTTGTAGGGCAATTATTAAGAGTTTTTGGGCTTGGAATAACTAATGTTGGAGGTGTGGAGGAGGACTAGGTACTCTGCCAGTGGGATGTGTATGAGGAACAACATTTTGCAGCTCCGACTCAGTTTAGTGTTGCATCAATGGACATGTATACCTATCTGATAACCCAGTGTCAACAGGCTGCAAAAACAATAGAGGAGTTGGAGGGTGGAAGAAAGAATGCGGAGGAGATTTTAAAGAATTACAAGTTCAGAATTAAACATGTTACTGATCCTCCTGCCAAAGTGATTGCATGTATCATCAGCAATTACAAAACCTATAAAAAGAAGTAAAAGATAAACGTATAGTTGCTAATGATACTGTATGCGGGAAAAGTGGCTCGATGAAACGAATATTACAAATTCAGGACTAGTCCACACACCAATGGGACTCTTGGTGCAAGTTATGGAGTTGTGTAGAATAGCTCAACTTCCCAAGGGATGTTCCATTGTTCTCTATCTCACAAGACCCCTTAAGCCAATGCCTTTGCTCTCAGATCACTGAGCAAAGTGACTTAGGGATGACAATCATGAGAATGAGGGATGTTTGATCAACCTAACATGAATGCAATCCTAATGTGCATGATATTAACGAGAGATGAACTAAACTAGCATGCATATGATGATAAGATGAAGGGATTAGTAACAAAACTATTCTAGCATGCTATACTAGTTGGGTATGATTATTATGTGATAATACAAATGCCTATTTTAAGATGCTATGAAGATTATCAAAGAGAGGCTAAATGCTTGATTAAAATAATTTAGATTAGATGCTTAATAAAATATCTATAAGTTTGATGCTAAAGTCTTTGATGATAAATGGAGGAAAGAGAGCTCTATTTATAGGAAAAATAGGGCAATGAAGGGTCAAGATTGGATGATCTTATCAAGGGTCAGGATTGAAAGTTATCAATCCATGTTTACAATTCTCACCAATGAAATGGTGACAATTGTCAACATAAGACTGCTTGAGAGGAGATGCAAGAAGCATTAAATGTTGGAGAAGACCGCATGGTTACCTTAGGAGGTAAGGGTTAAGGTTAGGTTAATATTACCCATTGGATAAAGCTTTTACCCAAAGGATAAACTCTTGTGCAAGGGTTAAATAAATAACCATGATCAAAGCAATGAATGCTTGATGAGGCCCTAGGGTTAGATGAGGGTTGAGTTAGGCAAAAAGTCTCCAACCATGTAAAATGGTTGAGTTAACCGTTAATGGTTATGTAAGAGACTTAAATGGTTCAGTTGTTGAGGACATAAAGCCTTTAATGGTTATTGAAGACTTTAAGAGTTTGAGAAGTGACTTCCCTTTGTTTAGGGATGTGACAATATTTAGTAAATGGGTTAGGCTAATTTAGAAGGGATTAGAAGAATTTAGAAGGGGTTCAGAGAGGCAAGTGGGAGATGTAGGAAAATGCAAGTGGACTAAGGGTAATTTTAATTAAAATAAATTGCTTTATTTCAACAAAATAGATGCAAGTGGAGGATTTAAATAAATTAGATTTATTTATCTGAAGTGAACAATTTAATTAAATGTAAATTTAATTAAAAGGAGTAGAAGGGGGATTTAAATAAATAAAGTGATTTATTCAATTAAATGATATGAAAGGCCTAGGTGAATTTAATTAAATAAATTGAATAACTTATTTAATCTAATAGATGAATGTGGATGATTTAATTAAATAGAGGAATGAGAATAAAATGAACATTAAATATTCATTTATGAAAGTGGTCATTTTTATACGTCTACAGATAGCATGACTTTTTAAAGGAGTTTGTGCATGATACCATATTGGGACTTCAACTGTGCCTCCAACTCACACTTCAGTTTTGAGTAAAATGTTGCATGACTACGAAAGCCTAGCTCATGCAGCACCATCTTCGTAGTGCTCTCTCAGTCCCAGTTTTGTAATGTTTAACTAGAGTCCAAGGTAGAGAGTTGCATGTCAATTGTGGCTCCTTGCTTTTTAGTTCTTAATTTAGATAGGTTTATTTCATTGAAAGTAGGGCAAGAAACTCTATAAATTGGGGAGTTTAATTCATTTGTAAGGGTCCACAAATTGATGATTTGAGGCCCACTTAGAGATTTTAGATTATTTTTGCATATTGTTATGAACTAGATTATTTTTGTGATACATTCCTTGAAATTAATATAAGAAACAACTTATAGATTGTCAGATCTATGCATGTGTGTTATCAATTTGTTCTTTGTAGTCTAGTAATGTCTATTGTTCTAAATCAACAACTTGTTCTGGTCTTTTGTTTATTTTTTTATGAATCATATTGCGTATGTTAGTGGTGTATGAGAATTAATGGGATAGACGATATTGTGGTGATATTCTTTCCATGAATTTGTGAGGTTGTTCACTTTGCAAGTTTACTGGAGGTCAGTTATTGAATATTGATTTAGATGATATTGATGATTTTTGGATTGCAAGGTACTTACTAAGTAGCTCATTAAGTTGTTATTGAATTAGTTTCATTGTTATTTTCTTGTTTCCATATCTTTGTAGTTTATTTTGAAAGAAAGTCTTAAAGCATAAAATACAAAAAAGTGGAGTTATTGGAAGTTATTGGGATTCATTTAACCAGCAGGCCCCTTCACAGGTACAACTGCATTAACCATTGAGCTACCCATCATTGTCGAGACCCGACTATAGAGGCCTTGGAGTAGTTAGTTTTTTGAAACTTATTGCTTTTCAAGAGAGGTGGTGAGTGTTTACACAAATTACCTGACTGTTGGTGAGTGTTTCAAAACACCCGTCAGCAGGTATCCTCCCTCATTTTGACATCTATCAACTACAAGGATGAGGCTCTCCCTTAATTCCATTTCAAGAGCAAGAGATCAAGCATCAAGACATTGGAGACTAGGAGTTCATGGAAAATCTATGAATTTGTGATGGCCTCCATTATCTTCTCTTTCTACGTCAATTACAAGTCAACATCAAGCATCTTCATGATATTTTCAAAATACGGAAGGTGTATGAAGGTATAAACATTTCAATTTCAGTTCTATTCTTTGCTAGCTAACAAAACACTTTCAATTTCAATTCTAATTCAATTTAATTTCAAGGTTAATTCCTAAATTAGGGTTTGACTTAGGAAAACCCCTTTCTACCCAACATTTTCACTTTGTTATGTGTGTGAGAACATGTGACAAAGCTACAAAAAGAGTTGCAGAGTCATCAGGTAGAGATCTAAAGTCTGTAATTTGTTAGATCCAAAACTAACACGAGCGGGCCAAGATGGGTGACTAAGTCCCTACACTTTTGCCTCAGATTTGGACTGTAAATTAGGTTTTGAGTCTGTTGTCTTCTTGTACATGCAAGAAACAATCATTTTAGCTTACTTGCTCCTGATTCTCTCATTCTTCCTTACAATTACATTTAACATTTCAACTCAACAGTGAAGGACCACTACATCCACTTGATGCTTGAGTCATCTTGAGCCTAGTGGATCATTCTCCTTCCAAATGTAATATTGAAGTGAAAATAGGCCTAGTTTCCTACTTTGCATGCATTAAGCTAGTGAACCATATTTCTCCACCATTAAATTTTGGTAAACCTGAATTCTTTTGTGCTTTCTTTTGACTTGGATGTCTAGATCTGATTTGTTTTACATTTTATGCATTTAGAGATTCAAGTTTTCTTTATTCTATGCAATGTTTAAATGGTCAATTTGATAAAAAATTGTATTGTTTAGACATTTCCTTAGTGTATGAGTTTTATGACCTTAAGTCCTACATCTAATACCCTTGTGAGAATAATTTATAGACTTATGGCTTCCCTAAAAAGTGTAGATCCTGATTCAATTAACATTTTCCACAGGAACTGGGGTGAAACATTTATACCTCCACATAAAATATCGAACATTGTTAACAATCATTCTTCTCATATTTCCCATGATGAGGATGACTCCCTGACATGAGCATCTCCTTCCCAAATAGTAAATCTTCTTCATGATTTGGAAAATCTTGAACATTGGACATGACAAGAACACTCAGATAGTGAGTCCATCCCCTTGATTGAAGGGTTGAGGTGGATGGTTCAAACTGATGAACATGGTATAAATTTGTTGTGTGGTATATCTCGTATTGTGAATGATAATCTTATGTCCATAAAAATTTGTGTTGAGGTTCTTTACTTTTCTACTCCTACTAATAATTTTTAAATTCCTATTTCTATTCCAACATCATTGCCTAATGTGCCTACTTATACTCCACCTATCATGGCTACATCTACACAAAATGTCAATCCTACACATATTAGTCTTAGAGGTATCCCTATCATACCCCCTTCCGTGAGTGTTCCATGTCCTTTGCAAACATATCCTATACCTACTCATCACCATGTACCAATTTCATATTCCAATTCTCCATCCATTTCCCATAACATTCCACAACCTTCATTATCCAACATGTCCAATACCAACCTATTCAATAAAGCAACCATTAATAGTCTTGCCCAAATTGTGTCCTGGTGCAGGAGCACCTCCTGACTAAGATGATAAGAGAAATAAAGGCTAAAGGTCACACATGGGAATGTGACCTTCCAATCAATTTAATAGGATAGCCTTGTTTGTTTGATTTTTGTAATAAACCCCACCTTGTCACCCAATGACATGGATTTGGCAAATTGATAAGCCACCATGGGCATATGGGCCTAGGGGTATTTGGTTGAGTATTTTATAGGTGTTTATGTGTTGGAGATGTCTTGGGAAGGTTTAGGACATGTTGAAACATCTCTAGGTAGGCGGATTTAAAATATGTCAAAAGTTGCTCAAACTTGACAACTTTTGGTTGCAAATAGCAACTACTTTCCAACGGTCACCTCGATTCAAAAGGTGGTTGATAGCCATTGAGTAAGGTATAAAATTTCATTCCCAATCATCATTGAGGGCAGAGGATGACTTTGTAAACATTTGGCATCATTGAAGTAATACAATTCTAAGAATTTCCTACAATTTTGTTATTTTACATGGTGTACGATACTGTACGGATGTTTTGGGATTAGGAAACCACTAGGATGTGTTAGAGTGGCCAATCACCTTTCAGATGAATCAATTATGAGGTCTTAATTCGCTAGGACAAGAGATAAACCTGTAATTTTTTGGAAGTGGTCTAGATTTGACGGTTTTGCCTAGGGTTTTGCAAAGAAATGGTCTCATCTTGCTGATCCTTCATTGGTGGTTCACAAATTTGGAGGGGATGCAAGTATGGCCAATTTATTATAGGATTTTTAAGGCCTTTTTCAAGTTAGGATCAGTTGGAGGTGAGGGTTTGATGCATTAAGGTGGGCAACCCCATGTGGCCACCATGCAAGTGTAAGTAAACAAGTCTCACATCGGGGGTTAGAGGTCTAATAATGACCCTAGAATTAGGAATTGGTGTATTTTCCATGTCTTAAGAGTGTTCCTTGAGTTGGTTTGGTGAGTTAAGATATATTTTTACACACTCCTTTATAAAATAGGCCTAATTGGGGCTATTAGGTCTCCTAACTAGAATAGGGTTTGGATTCGTGTGTTCCCAACTGGTCAGAACCCTTAGGATATGTTTTGTATCTCCCAAAAGGGTATCCAAATATGGGATTTTTTGTCTTATTCTTTTGGGTAAATGAGGAGTTAAGTGCGGAAAACCGGTTTGGCATGGCTACTAGGATTAGCAGGCCTTTTTGCAGCAATTACCCAAACCGGTAGAGGGAACCTAAATGTAATGATTGAAGAAGGTCTCCCTAACCTAGGGGACAAAAAACCAAACCTTAAATAACCTTTGCTACATTGGAGAAGGGACCAACCCATTGTTGGCCATAGGGTCCTTAGGAGCCTCTTGAAGACCTTATGAGATGCTCAATGAAAGAGACCTTGTGAGGAAGTACTTTTAGAAGAAAGGGATGTGGGACTTGTCAAACCAATATCCTTCAACCCCTTGTGGTGTTGTGTGATTGCTAGGGTCCTTGGTGTGCTCTTGGATTAGGGGAACCTATCCTATACCTATACCAGGGCTCTGCATCATATTGGTATCAGAGCAAAGAAGGAATCCTTTTGGGAAGAAGAATAGTACATGTCAGTAGAAGAATCAGAGGGTGAGGCTAGAAGAATGCCTCCAAAGGTGAAAAATGTGGAACTTCAAGATGGTGCAAGAAAACAAAGAAGAGAACGATTGGCTTAGAAAGTTGATTGAGAACTTGGAAGGCAAGCTAGAGAGACCTGATGGCTTGGAGGAAGTGGGAGAAGAAGAGGAGAACCCACAAGGGTAGGAAGAAGAGGAAGTTCCTGCAGAGCAAAGGTACCTAGTCAATGCCTCGAAGTCTATGGAGAGGAGAACCATGGACCAAAAATCAAACCTTCATATTTTTAGTGGGAAGATGGATTTTGATGGAGTGATGGACTGGATAGGGTCCTTAAACAACTTCTTTGAATGTGAAGACATTGATAACAATCAAAAGATGAAGATTGCCAAGTCAAAAATGCAGGGAGCATCCCTTACATGGTGGAACTTTGTGCAAGGAGAAAGAGTAAAAGAGGGAAGATGAATGATCACGTCTTGGAAGAAGATAATTACAAAGATCAAGGTAGTATATGTACCTGAGGACTATGAAGTCCAATTACATAAGAGAAGGCAGAATCTCAAACAGAAAGAGATGGATGTGTGTGCCTATACTGAAGAATTTCAGAAATTGAGTATAAAGTCTAAGAAGATTGAAGATGAAAGTGAAAGAGTGGCAAGATATCTAAACGGCCTAAGGTGGAACATACAAGAAGAGTTGAACCTCTTGTTCCCTAACACTATTCATAAATGCTATCAATTAGCATTAAAGGTGGAGGAGAAACTCAAAAGAAGACAAGAGTAGAGCAGTTTAGGAAGGGGTAAGCAACTAAGAGGAAGGAGCAACTTCAGAGGAAGATCAAATTTTGAGTTTCAAGGAGAGAGCATTCAAGACTCCTCAAGGAATGACAACAACAACAAAGGCAACTTCAGAGGGAGAAGGCCTAATTTCAGAGGTAGATCATCAGGAAGAGGAGTAGGACCAATAAAATGTTTTAACTGCAACCAAGAGGGACACATTGCCAGCAGATGCCCAGAGAAGATGGGGTCTACTTCCCAAGGAGAAAGGAGAGGCCATCTAACCCAAGAATCATATTATCAAGGCAGTAGTAAACCTGATTCATATGCTTATCCAGAGACCGGAGAGGCACTAATGTTGATAAGAAGCCTCTTGAAGGTACCAACACCTATGGAGCCACCTCAGAGGAAGTCTATCTTCTGCACCACTTGCCAATTAGGAGGAAAGGTATGTAAAGTTCTGATTGACTCAAGGTCTACTGAGAATTTTGTGTCAATAGAAATGGTAGAGAAGTTGAAATTGAGGAGGATACCCCATCCATACCCCTATAAGGTGTCTTGGCTCATAAAGGGGCAACAAACACTTATAGAAGAGAAGTCATGGATAGAATTCCAGATAGTTGCATATAAAGATAAGATTTTGTTTGATATTGTTAACATGGATGCTTGTCACCTCTTGTTTGGAAGAACATGAAATTATGATCTCAAAGCACACCATGATGGATTTAGGAATACCTACTCCATCACAAAGAATGGCAAGGTCATAGAGCTACTACCCTTGACTGAAAACAATGAAGAGCAGAAAGAAACTGATTCCAAAGTGATTATGATGGAGGGCAAACCATTCCTCAAGGAGATAAATATGGAAGAAGGAATATGCTTTTCATTGCTTCCAATACCAACCTCAAAGGAGAAGCCTGTTGCAGATGATAGAGCGGAAGGAAAGGACAAAAATCTCAATCCAGAAGTGAAAGAGATCATTGGTAGATACCAAAGCATAGTTGCAAATGGAGTGCCAAGGAGTTTGCCACCAATGAGAGAAATCAGACACTGTATTGACTTGATCCCAGGGGCTATTTTTCCTAACAAGGTTGCATACAAACTCACACCATAGCAAAATGAGGAGATGACAAGGCAGATTCAAGAGTTGCTAGATTCTGATCTGATTGGAAAGAGTCATAGCCCATGTGTTGTACCTGTAGTTTTGGCACCCAAAAAGGATGGAACATGGAGGCTTTGTACTGACTGAAGAGCTCTCAACAAGATCACCATAAGGTATAGATTTCCAATGCCTAGGATAGAGGATTTTCTTGATTATTTGGGGGGTGCAAAATATTTTTCTGAAATTGATTTGAAGAGTGGATACCACCAAATTAGGATTGGGCCTGGTGATGAGTGGAAAACAACCTTCAAAACAAATGAAGGGTTGTGTGAGTGGAAGGTTATGCCATTTGGTTTTTCTAACGCCCCAAGTACATTCATGAGACTCATGAATGAAGTTTTGAAATAATTTACAAGGAAGTTTGTAATAGTGTACTTGGATGACATCTTAGTATTTAGTAGGACTAAGGAAGAACACTTGTGGCATCTAGACATGGTTTTGAAAAATTTGAGTGAAGAGGAATTGATGATCAATACGGAGAAGTGTTTGTTCATGCAGGAATAACTCATCTACCTTGGATTTGTGATCTCCAAAGGTCACTTGAAGATGGATCAGGATAAGGTAAATGCAATTCTTTCTTGGCCTACTCCTAAGACTATTGGTGAAGTTATAAGTTTCCATGGATTAGCTACATTTTATAAAACGTTCATAAGAGGTTTCAGTCAGATATATGCTCCAATGTTGGAAACCATAAAAGGTGGTCAAAAGTGCAAGTTCTCTTGGACAAAGGAGGTGAATGAGGCATTTGAAACTCTCAAGAAAAAGGTAGCTCAACAACTGGTACTTGCTTTACCTGATTTTAACAAAGTGTTTTAGATTGAATGTGATACTAGTCATGTGGCCATAGGAGCATTCATAAGACAAGAAGGCAGACCTATAGAATTCTTTAGTGAAAAGCTCAATGAGGCAAAGAGAAAATATTCTTCTTATGACCTAGAAGTGTATGCACTAGTTCAAGCTTTGAAAAAATGGAGGCACTATCTGCTACCAAAGGAATTTGTAGTCTATACTGACAACCAAGCCTTGAGTTTCATTAATATCCAAGAAAAGTTAAACCATAGGCATATGAAGTGGGTACAATCCCTACAAGCCTATACCTTTTTCATAAAACACAAGAAAAGAGTAGCCAACAAAGTGGCTTATGCACTGAGTAGGAGAGTGTTAACCATATATGAAATCCAATTAGAAAGCATTGGGATTGATACAATGAAAGATATGTATGCTACGGATGAGGACTTTAAGGAGATTTACAAGGCATGTATTGAATTTGGTGAGAGGTATCATGTGGAATTTGCTTATTTTCTGATCCAAGATGGACTTCTTTTCAAAGGTGGGCAATTGTGCATACGAAAGTGCTCAATGAGGACTAATATCATCAAGGAAAAGCACAGTGGGGCTATGGCAAGTCATTTTGGTTTGGACAAGACACTTGAATTGGTAAGGAGGCACTACTTTTGGCCCAAATTGCAGGTTGATGTAAGAAAGTTTGTAGATGCATGCACCATTTGCCAAAAGGAAAAAGGAAGAAGCACCAATGCTGGTCTCTATCAACCCTTACCCATTCCCTCAAGACCTTGGGAAAGTGTGTCAAAGGACTTTGTCATGGGTTTACCTAGGACCCAAAAGGGGTTTGACAATGTATTTGTGATAGTGGATAGGTTTAGAAAAATAGCACATTTCTTGCCATGTAAGTCCACTAGTGATGCATCTTATATAGAAGATTTTTTTTTAGAGAAGTAGAAAGGATCCATGGACTCCCATTAAACATAGTGTCTAAGAGGGATGTCAAATTTGTTGGCCATTTTTGGAGAACTTTATGGAGGAAACTTGGCACCAATCTATCCTTCTCATCAGCCTATCATCCACAAATGGATGGACAGATAGAGGTCATAAACCGGTCATTAGGGAATTTGTTGAGATGTCTTACAAGGTAGCATGGTGAAAAGTGGGATTCAATCTTACCTCATGTTGATTTTTCCTATAATGACACTATAAACAGAAGCACATGAAAGTCACCATTTCAGATTGTGTATGGGTTGCATCCAAGAGGGGTGTTGGAGTTGAGAAAACTACCCCATATGGATCCCATAAGTGTAGATGGTGAGAGGTTTGTTGAAGCTATAAAGGAATTTCATGAGCAGGTCAAAATACAACTTCAAAGGTCATCAGACAAGTACAAGGAACATGCAGATCAGAAAATGAGAGAAGTACAGTTTCAAGTTGGAGATTTGGTTTGGGCAAATTTGAAGAAGGAAAGGTTACCCAAGGGCAAACAAACTAAGCTCATGTAGAGGAAAGTAGGACCATGTAAAATCTTGAAGAAGTTTGACACCAATGCTTATGAAATTCAATTACCATCAGACCTTGGCATATCTCCTATTTTTAATGTTTGTGATCTAACTCCTTTTAAAGGTGACTCTAATACAAGTAACTCACATCAAGACCTAGAAGATGTAGCAGATATAGACATTCCCAAACATGAGCCACCTAAGCTTGAGAAATTTTTGGACACCAAGATTGTAAAGAAGACCAAGAACAATGAGTACAAACAATACTTGGTCAAATGGAAAGGAAAACCAGACTCTAAAACCATTTGGTTGGATGAAGATCGGATCAAAAAGCATGGCACTACATTACATGACCTCATCTCAAGTGGACTTGAGATTCATTCAACCTAGGAGTATGGTGTAGGAGTACCTCCTGACTAAGATGATAAGAGAAATAAAGGCTAAAGGTAACACATGGGAATGTAACCTTCCAATCAATGTAATATGATAGCCTTTTTTGTTTGATTTTTGTAATAAAGCCCACCTTGTCACCCAATGACAGGGATTTGGTAAATTGATAAGCCACCATGGGCATATGGTCCTAGGGGTATTTAGTTGAATATTTCATAGGTTTTTATGCATTGGAGATGTCTTAGGAAGGTTTAGGACATGTTGAAACATCTCTAGGTAGGCGGATTTAACATATGTCAAAAGTTGCTCAAACTTGACAACTTTTGTTGACAACTTTTAATGACAACTTTTGGTTGCAAATAGAAACTACTTTCCAACAGTCACCTCAGTTCAAAGGTGGTTGATAACCATTGAGGAAGGTATAAAATTTCATTCCCAATCATCATTGAGGGAAGAGGATGACTTTGTAAACATTTGGCATCATTGAAGTAATACAATTCTGAGAATTTCCTGCAATTTTGTTATTTTACATGGTGTACGATACTGTACAGATGTTTTTGGATTAGTAAAACACTGGGATGTGCTAGAGTGGCCAATCAACTTTTAGATGCATCAAGTCTGGGGTCTTAATTCACCAAGACAAGAGAGAAACCTGTAATTTTCTGGAAGTGGTCTAGATTTGACAGTTTTGCCTAGGGTTTTGCAAAGAAATGGCCTCATCTTGTTGATCCTTCATTGGTGGTTCATGAATTTGGAGGGTATGCAATTATGGCCAATGTATTATAGGATTTTGAAGGCCTTTTGTAGGTTAGGATTAGTTGGAGGTGAGGGTTTGATACATTAAGGTGGGCAACTCCATGTGGCCACCGTGCAAGTGTAAGTAAACAGGTCTCACATCAGGGGTTAGAGGTCTGATCATGACCATAGACTTAGGAATTGGTGTATTTTCATATCCTAAGAGTGTTCCTTGAGTTGGTTTGGTGAGTTAAGATCCGTTTCTACACACTCCTTTGTAAAATAGGCCTAATTTGTGCTATTAGGTCTCCTAACTAAAATAGGGTTTGGATTCTTGTGTTCCCAACTGGTCAGAACCTTTAGGATATATTTTGTATCTCCCAAAAGGGTATCCAAATATGAGATTTTTTGTCTAATTATTTTGGGGAAATGAGGAGTTAAGTGCGGAAAACCGGTCTAGCAGGGCTACTAGGATTAGCAGGCCTTGTTGCAGCAGTTACCCAAACCAGTAGAGGGAACCTAAATGTAATGATTGAAGGAGGTCTCCCTAACCTAGGGGATGAAAAACCAAACCTTAAATATCCTTTGTTGCATTGGAGAAGGGACCAACCCATTGTTGGCCATAGGGTCCTTAGGAGCCGCTTGAAGACCTTATGAGATGCTCAATGAAAGAGACCTTGTGAGGAATTCTTTTTAGAAGAAAGGGATGTGAGACTTGTCAAACTAATTTCCCTAAACCCCTTGTAGTTTTGTGTTATTTATAGGGTCCTTGGTGTGCTCTTGGATTAGGGGAACCATCCTATACCTATACCAGGGCTCTGCATCATGTCCTCCTTGCAACAACAAAGTGCTTCCATGACCTAATTCAAGTTCAATATTCCTACATATGATGTTTCAAGCCCACTTTGATGTGGTTTGTAATGTTCCCCCTATGTATATTGAAATTCCCCAATTGGAGGTTTATAATAAAAACGGTGATCCCTTGACTCATGTGAAAATATTTTGCACTTGATGTAGTGACTTCTCAAATAAGCATAGATTGATGGCTAAATTATTTTCTAGAATATTTTGAGATAAGGCCTTTAATTATTTTGTTATTTACCTCCTTATCTATTGATTCCTTTCAAAATTGGATAATGCTTTCATTCAACAATTTCAAAATAATATTGGTACTCAAAATTCTCTAACTGATTTGATTCATTGTAAACAAGTTGTTAATGAAAAGTGATTGATCTCATTGGTAGATTTAAACATTTGCATGCTCAAATATCTTATCATGTGCCCGATATGGATGTTCAAATAATTTTTATTTGTAATTTATAAAAAGACATTAGAGATAAGTTATTGTTTTCTATGTTTACCTCTTTCACCCAATTATGTGCAGTGCTTCATAATTATCAACTTCAAGTGAGCTAATTTGAGGCATCCACTCCAATGGATTTGATTGATAAGAATGATGTCATTCAACAAGTGATAGGGAGATACTCAAGAATTCGCTCAATTTGTGTGTTTGCAATCAATTTGGCTTGCAAGTTCCCTCAAAGGTAATTTTTGAAGGTTTTGTCACTTGTTTAGGTACTATTTCTTTGATGTCTTTTATGTTCAAATATTCGCATCAACCCTTAGATCTTCCTACCATGTCAGTTCTTGTTTTCACTCAAACTTGCTCTCAAGTCTCACAAAAATGAAACTTAGCTTCTTAGCTCTGAACACTAAGATCACTCACCAAGAGTTACAGGAGGTTTATGACATTTTATAACATCCTCTTGGGCTTAATTCAACTTGGTTTGATGGTCTTTCAATTTGTCTTCTTACCCGATTTGAGGAAAAGCTCAAAACAGGGCTACAAGAAAAGAGCCCCAATTAGCCCTTCAAAACTGCTAAAATGCTTATAAATCCACAAAATTCCAAAACACCTCATGAAACCTTTGAATTTATGGATACCCTTTATGGATATCTTTCAAATTTTTTCTATGAGGAGGTCTGATAGGACCGTACAACTATTGTCCTATAAATGTGCCTAAAAACAAGGGTTTTCAAGGGTTTTGAGTCTTCAAACTCCTTATCACCATTCCAAACTCTTCTTCAGACCACCAAATATTTTGAGAAGGTTTTTACCATCATTATGAATCCTTCCAAATTCCTTACCTACAAGCATAAAGACAAACACTTGATGTGCAACCAATTTTCAAGAGGAAAAGTGCTCAAAAACCATTGTATTTCAATACTTTGGCTGCTCAAAATGCATTTCTCAACTAATTATTCATTGGAAAACTCTTCCATATGGATTAAAATCTCTAATAAAACTTCATTCCACCTTGGGAAGCCAAAATAAGGTTCACTTGGTGTGGGTTTGTAGAGCAATTTTGTTTTCACCATGAAAGTTCACTAGCCGGGCTATGGGAGCTCGCCTAGTTAGTAACAAAAACCACTTTCTTTGCCATTGCCAATAAACAAAAAATTGTATGTACAAGAAGGATATGTACAAAAAATTTACTCTCATAGGCCATGGAGAAAGAGCCAAAGAAAATCAAGTTGCTTCCATTATTGCAGCCAAACCCTTACTCAACCGAGAACAGGGCAAAAACAAAATAATTTTGCTACAATACCAAAACTCCACACCAGAACACAAACCCAGGTGAGAAATCTTTAACACAACATGGAACAACTACCCAAATGAAAACAGTATAGCCAAATCCTCAAGAAGTATGGACTGCTATACCATTTGGAGCACAAAGTGTATGAAAAATGACAAAATTTTGAGTTTTTGTATTGAAATATTCTTTTATTCGAATGCCAACCTGATAAAAAGTTGTGTGAGGCTTTAAATAGACACTCACCACACAAATAATGCCAAGGTATGGACCAATAACCACCTTTTGCCAATTTTTTACTAATTTTCCAAAAATTGTCAAAATGTTGCTTGATAACTTTAACAATTTTTAGTACAATGAGCATTTTTTACTTGTGAGCCAAATAGACTTAACTCCATCATGTTAAATGGTTTAATAGAACCACACAAACATATTTCAATGCCTAACAAGGCTTTATAAGGCATTTTGACCATTTTTCCATATTTTGCCCATTCTAGGCTTACAAGGCATAAAATGTCAAAAATAGACCAAAAACTCAACAAACAATAAAACTAAGACACAAAGGACACTTAAACACACTAAAAACACCCTTTGGACATACAAAAATTCCATTATTCAATTGAGACCAACATAGGCCATTTCAAACCAAAATTTGATGAAGTGCTCCATGAGCTTCACTAGGTGCTCCTACACCATACTCCCCCAAAGACAAAGAAGTCAAGTGACTTAGTTTGGAACCAATGAGGGATCAATTCCAAACTGAAGAAAGTCTAATTTAGGCACCCAAGTAGCCTCATAGTTTGGTTTGTTTTTCCACTTGATCAAATGCTCCATATAGACATGGTGTCGAGTCTTTTTGAGAATCTTAGAATCCAAAACTTTTTCAGCTTGAGGCATGGGTGTATAAGGAGCTTCACTAGGTGCTCCTGCACCATACTCCCCCAAAGACAAAGAAGTCAAGTGACTTAGTTTGGAACCAATGAGGGATCAATTCCAGACTGAAGAAAGTCTGATTTAGGCACCCAAGTAGCCTCAGAGTTTGGTTTGTTCGTCCACTTGATCAAATGCTCCATATAGACATGGTGTCGAGTCTTTTTGAGAATCTTAGAATCCAAAACTTTTTCAGCTTGAGGCATGGGTGTATAAGGAAGAGGCAGGTTTGAAAGTGATTGGTGAACTTCTGAAACTCTCTCATCCTCCTTGGGAAGCTTCCCTTTGTATGCAACCAAATCTGCAATATTGAAGATAGGAGACAATGCAACTTCATTAGGCAAATCAATCTTATAAGCATTAGAGCCATACTTAGCCAAAACCTTACAAGGACCTATCCTCCTCATTTGGAGTTTGCTGGGAATTTCTTCTTGAAGCCTTGAATTATTCAAGTGCACCATCACAAAGTCACCAACTAAAAATTGTACATCTTTCCTTGTTGCATCAACTCTAGCTTTGACCTTCTATGATACATCTTGGAGAGCTTTCTTTACTTGATCATGAACCTCCTTCATAGACTGAGCTACATCGTCAACTTGACCACTTCTTTTTTGCACATTACCAAGGTTTCTCAACTCCATAACATCCCTTGGGTGCATACCATACACTATATCAAAAGGACTCTTACTAGTAGACCTATTGACACTGTCATTGTAGGTAAACTCTACTTGGTGAAGAATCTGATCCCAACTCTATCCTAATCTTTTGTCAAACACCTTAAGAGGTTACCAAGTGTCCTATTGACCACCTCTATTTAGCCATCAGTTTGGGGATGATAAGCTGAACCAAAAGACAAGTTAGTACCCAATATTTTCCAAAGAGTTTTCCAAAAATGTCCAAGGAATTTGACATCTCTATCTAAAACAATTCTAATAGGCAAACCATGGATTCGAATAACCTCTTTGAAAAACAAATGTGCAATGTGACTAGCATCATGAGTAGTTTTGCAAGGAACAAAATGTGTCATATTACTGAATCTATCAACAACAACAAAAAAATGTTATCAAAACCAAGCTTTGTTTTGGGTAAACCAACCACAAAATCCATACTCACACATTCCCATGGCCTTGTAGGAATGGGTAATGGCTGATAAAGACCAACATTGGTAGATGTGTCTTTTTCCTTTTAACAAACCATACACTGCTCAACATACCTCCTAATATCCCTTTGCATTCTTGGCCAATAGTAGAAACATTGCACAAGTTCCAATGTCTTATTTAGACCAAAATGACCACTCAAACACCCATTGTGTTTCTCTTGGATCATATTTTTCCTCATAGAGCCTTTGGGAACACACAATTGTCCACCTCTAAACAACAAACCATTTTGCAAGGTAAAGTTAGCATATTCACTATGAAAATGGTTTTGAAAATCTTGACAAACCTTGTAAATGGCTACAAAATCTTCATCATTTGGATGCAAATCCTTGAAGCAATCAACTCCAATACTCTGAATCTACACTTCTTGCACTGTTAGTAGCCTTCTACTCAAATCATCTGCTACTTTATTACATTGTCTCTTTCTATGCTTAATGGAAAATGTATATGATTGCAAGTACTCAACCCATTTAACATGTCTATGACTCAACTTATCTTGTGAACTCAAAAAACTAAGAGCTTGATTATCTGTGTAAACAACAAACTCTTTGGGCAGAAAATAGTGCCTCCATTTTCGAAGAGCTTGCACAAGAGCATACAATTCAAGATCATAGGATGAATACTTCTTTTTTGCATCATTGAGCTTTTCACTAAAGAAAGCTACTGGTCTATTATCTTGACTCAAAACAACACCAACTGCTATGTTACTTGCATCACATTCAATAGTGAACAACTTATCAAAACTAGGAAGAATGAGTATTGGTTGTGTAGATACCTTTTGTTTTAAGAGTTCAAACCCTTTATTAGCTTCCTTGGTCCACTGAAACTTTGTCTTGACTCCTTTAATAGTATCTAGCATAGGTGCACAAATCTCACCAAATCCCCTTATAAACTTCCTGTAGAACTGTGCCAAACCATGAAAGCTTCACACTTCACTTGTTGTTTTTGGTGTTGGCCAATTGGTGATGGCTTCCACCTTTTATGTGTCCATTTTCAAGTCTCCACCTGAAACTACAAAACCAAGACAAACTAGTTCCTGCTTCATAAATTCACACTTCTCCAAGTTTATTGTTAGTTTCTCATCATACAATTGTTGCAATACAAATTTAAGATGCTTTAGATGTTCATCTTTCATTCTACTAAAAATCAAGATATCACAACAAATTTACCAATAAAAACTTTAAGCACTTCATTCATGAGTCTCATGAATGTACTAGGAACATTAGTGAGACCAAATGGCATAACAAGCCACTCATAAAGTCCTTCATTAGTTTTGAAGGTTGTTTTCCACTCATCACCTTCCTTTATCCTGATCTGGTGGTAACCACTCTTGAGATCAATCTTTGTGAAAAACTTTGCACCTCCCAAGCAATCCATCAAATCTTCAATCCTTGGGATAGGGAATTTGTATCTGATAGTGATTTTTTTAATGGCTCTTGAATCTGTGCATAGCCTCCATGTTCCTCCTTTATTTGGTGTTAACACTGTAGGTACAACACAAGGGCTTATGCTCTTCTTTATCAAACCTTGATCTAACAACTCTTGTATTTGTCTAGCCACTTCTTTATTCTATTCTGGGGCCATCTTATAGGATGCTTTGTTGGGTAATGAGGCTCCTAGAATGAATTCAATTTGATGGCTTATGGCTCTAGTAGGTGGTAGGGTTGTTGGTGCTCCATCACTTATGATTTCTTTTAAGTTGTCTAGTATTTGTTGCACTTCATGAGGTATTTGAACCTTCTTTTCTTTCTTTTCTTCATTTGGTTTCACTATGAGAGAAAATCCCACTCCTTCACCCTCTTCAAGAGTGTTTATGAACTCTTTTTCACTCACCAACAAGGCATTTGGGTTTTTGGACTTTCTGCCCTCTCCTTCATCATTTAAGGACTGAATTTTACATGTGACTCCATCTTTTTGAAAAGAATAAGAGTTTTTCTCACCATTATGAATGGATTTTCTATCAAATTGTCATGGCCTACCCAGAAGTAGGCGGCAAGAATCCATTGGGAGTATATCACACATGATTTTATCCTTATAACCCCCTATTGTGAACTCAACCCAAGCTCGTTCATTCACCACCACGTGCTACTCCTTGTTGACCCAAGTGACCTTATATGGACTACTATGTGGAACTCTCTCCAATTTAAGTTTATTTGTTGCTTCCTCTGACACAATATTGTTTATAGACCCTGAATCTATCACCACTCTGCAAACCTTACCCATGATCTTGCACTTGATTCTAAATAACGATCTTCTTTGAGTTGGTTCCTCTTTGTTTAGATCCTTGATCAATACTCTCCTCATCATTAAACTTTCCCCATCTTCTGAAGCTAAACTCACTTCTTGTGTCTTACTGCTTGCTACATCTTCTTGCACATATGTCACTCTTATTTCACCTCCTTGAGATGAAGAAGATTTATCAGGGCATCTATAGGCGGGATGACCCAACTTTTGGCAATTGTAAAACTTCATGGTGGAGAAGTAGGACCCTCTTCTTGGTCCACTAGATCTACCTCTTCCTAGGTTGCTAGATTCCCTTTCTCTATAGCTTCTCTTGCTATTAGAATCCTCACTTTGCTCTATAAGTTTGGACTCTCCTTGGGACCTTTTATCAGCTCCTCTTCCACCAAAATTGCCTCTATGGCCTCTACCATCTGTTCCCCTACCTCTGCCTCTATTTCTTTGTTCTTGCTTCTTCCTACTTTTCTCTTCCACTTTGAGTGCCAATTGGTAGCACTTATGCACTGTATTGGGACACGACAAACTCAACTCTTCATGTATATTCCACCTCAAGCCATTGAGATATCTTGCAACTTTTATGTTCTCATCTTCCACAACCTTTGACCTCAAACATAGTCTTTGAAACTCCTTTGTATAGCTGCTCACATCTAACTCCCTTTGCCTCGAAATTTTCCTCTTCTTATGTAGTTGGATTTCATAATCATCTGGTATGTAGGTTTCCTTGACCTTAGACACCATTCCTTTCCAGGTTGCTATAGGTTGTTTCCCCTCTTTTTCTCTCTCAGCTTGAATGAACTTCCACCATGTTAAGGCAGCCCCTCTCAACCTAGACTTAGCTACCTTCACCTTCTGGGCCTCTGTCACCCCATCACATTCAAAGTGATTCTCTAGGCCTTCAATCCACTCCATGACTAAATCTGGATCCATCTTGCCACTAAAAAGTGCTACACCTTGTAAGGTTTTGCCACTTAATGCTTTCAAAGCCTTCAAGAAAGGTTCTCGTTCAAGAACAGGGTCAGGTATAGGGATCTCATCTTCTATTTCTACCAATTTGCCCTTATCGTCCACCTTATCACTCTCTTCTCTAGTCCTGACCTCTACTGAAACTAGTTTGATCTCTAGCTGCTCCAATCTCTCCCTTAGTGCTTTATTTTCCTCTTCTTGGTCTTCTACCTTCTTGGCTAACTCAGCATTGGTCACCATCTTGAAACTACTCACTTCTACCCAAGACTTACTTCTTGCTTTGATACCACTATGATAGGGAGATACTCAAGAATTGGCTCAATTTGTGTGTTTGCAATCAATTTGGCTTGCAAGTTCCCTCAAAGGTAATTGTTGAAGGTTTTTTCACTTGTTTAGGTACTATTTCTTTGATTTCTTTCCTTCTCTAAGCTTCATATCAACCCTGAGATCTTCCTACCATGTCAGTTCTTGTTTTCATTCAAACTTGCTCTCAAGTCTCACAAAAATGAAACTTAGCTTCTTAGCTCCAAATACTAAGATCACTCACCAAGAGTTGAAGGAGGTTTAGGACATTTTCTAACATCCTCTTAGGCTTAATTCAACTTGTTTTTATGGTCTTTCAATTTGTCTTCTTACCCGATTTGAGGAAAAGCTCAAAACAAGGCTACACGAAAAGAGCCCCAATTAGCCCTCCAAAACCGCTAAAATGCTTATAACTCCACAAAATGCCAAAACACCTCATGAAACCTTTGAATTTATGGATACCCTTTATGGATATATTTCAAATTTTTTATATGAGGAGGTCTGACAGGACCATACAATTGATGTACTATAAATGTGCCTAAAAACAAGGGTTTTCAAGGGTTTTGAGTCTTCAAACTCGTTATCACCATTCCAAACTCTTCTTAAGACCACAAAATATTTTGAGAAGGTTTTTACCATCATTATGAATCCTTCCAAATTCCTTCCTTGCAATCATAAAGACAAACACTTGATGTGCAACCAAGTCTCAAGAGGAAAAGTACTCAAAAACCATTGCATTTCAATACTTTAGCTGCTCAAAATGCATTTCTCAACTAATTATTCATTGGAAAACTCTTCCATATGGCTTAAAATCTCTGATAAAACTTCATTCCACCTTGGGAAACCAAAATAAAATTCACTTGGTGTGGGTTTGTAGAGCAACTTTGTTTTCACCATGAAAGTTCACTAGCCGGGCTATGGGAGCTCGCCTAGTTAGCAACAAAAACCACTTTCTTTGCCATTGCTAATAAAAAAAAACTTGTATGTACAAGAAGGATATGTAAATAAACTTGAATCTCAGATTCCATGGAGAAAGAGCCAAAGAAAATCAACTTGCTTCCATTATTGAAGCCAAACCCTTACTCAACCAAGAACAGGGCAAAAACAAAATAATTTTGCTACAATGCCAAAACTCCACACCAGCACACAAACCCAGGTGATAAAGATTTAACACAACATTTCACAACTTCCCAAATGAAAATAGTACAGCCAAGTGCTCCGGAAGTACAGACTGCTATACCATTTGGAGCAAAAAAGTGTAAGAAAAATGACAAAATCTTGAGTTTTTGTATTGAAATCTTCTTTTCTTCAAATACCAACCTGATACAAAGTTGTGTGAGGCTTTAAATAGACACTCACCACCCAAATAATTCCCAAGTACGGACCAATAACCACCTTTTGCCAAATTTTTATAAATTTTCCAAAAATTGTCAAAATGTTGCTTGACAACTTTGACAATTTTTAGTACAATGAGCATTTTTTACTTGTGAGCCAAATAGACTTAACTCCATCATGTGAAATGGTTTACTTTAAGCACACAAACATATTTCAATGCCTAACAAGGCTTTATAAGGCGTTTTGACCATTTTTCCACATTTTGCCCATTCTAGGCTTACAAGGCATAAAATATCAAAAATAGACCAAAAACTCAACAAACAACAAAACTAAGACACAAAGGACACTTAAACACACTAAACACACCCTTTGGACATACAACAAGTCCATTATTCAATTGAGACCAACATAGGCCATTTCAAACCAAAATTTTATGAAGTGCTCCATGAGCTTCACTAGGTGCTCCTGCACCAACAAGCTTTCCCTAAGTTTCAAAAACCAAACAAAGGATTCATTAAGGTCAATAATTCCTCAAAAAATATTGATGCATAAGTGGCAGCTGCAACACTAGGTGTGGCTCCTTTGTCATCCATTTTTAAATCAACACGTAATTTTACACGTCTTTTTCAATCTTTACATAATGTTATGATGAAATTGGTTAATGCTAATATTTTGAAAATTCCTTCCATTAAGCCAGATGAACATTCCAAACAATTTCCAACTTACCATGATCCCAAAACCTTTTGCCAATATCATCGTCAACCTAGCCATGATATTGAGAAGTGTTATAGGTTGAAACATCTTGTCAAAGACCTCATTGATTCCAATACAATAATTGTTGTGGGTGTTAATGAAAATAGAAACAAATCAATTGCTAATATTGAGTGGGCAAGGATTGAGGATGAGGTGGAATTAAATAATAGGGAAAATGGTAATGAGGGTTAATTAGCCTAAATCAATCAATTAATTGATTTAATAGGAGGATTTGTAGGACAAGGTTATGCATAATTAAATAATGATAAATTTATTTAATTAATGGTGCAGGATTAAGGTGAAGGTTAAAGTTAATTAAATAGATGTAAATTTATTTAATTAAGGGTAAGGGGTAAAGGTGAATGATTAAATAAATAACTAAATAATAAATATTTGTTTAATTGGCTAGAATGGGATAAGATCAAGTGTGGTTAGTTATGCACAAATTTATGTGTCTACACTTTTCCCCACTTTGATATAGCATCATGAAGTGATGTTATATCAAAGAAGAAGATTATATAGTGGATAAAAGGGATAAATACTAGTAGCATGATGCCCTAGTCATAGGTGGGTGAGGAAGGATGACGAGGAGGTAGAGGTATGCCCCCTCGAGAGGACATGCAGGTTCCAAGAACACATGTGTGCTCTCTAAATGGATATGACTATAGGATGAAAAGTGAGAAGGAAAAGGGTAGGGCTAATGAAGGTGTGGATTAGAGGTATAATGGAGGAGAATCATGCTACAATGACATGAGCAACCTATATTTGATATTGTACTTGACGTTATGCACCAAGGTATGAGGAACCAAGATGATAATGTGCCAAGTACGTGATCAACAAGGTCAAGTACAAACATATGCCTTATGACACCATGATATGGAAGACCATGATGAATTTGTGGAAATGGAATGCAAAGACTATAATAAATGCAAAAAATGATAAAACACACAAGCAACAAGAAAGCATGCACAACAAACGAAAAACAAACCAAAATTTTTCCTCTACTCAAGTTGAAAACCAATTGATTGATTGATTGATTGATTAATAAAGAGGATAGCAAAGTTAATGATAAGAAGAATGCATACCCCAGGGATTGGGAAGGATACATCCCATGATGATGATTGGATTAAATATTGATTAATGGATTATCAACTAGTTTGGATCAAGATGATGGATTGATTAAGGATGATCTGCTAGATTGCGAGATTGGATTGCATGGATTGGGATTGATTGAATTTGGTTAGATTGATTTGGTATTTTTGGATTATAGGGATAAAAGGAGGATAAATAGATGTTTAGGATCAGAGGAGGATAGGCGATTGGATAGGACGTGAGGAGGATAAATGGATGATATAGGGTGAGAGGGATAGATGATTGGATAAGATGGGATTTCATGGTGGATAAAGGAGGATAAAGGGATTGGATATGATAGAATTGCATACAAGATATGATGGTTAAGATAGAAGAATGAATAGGAACCATTGACATGGGAAAACTAGGGCTTGGTAAAAGGATGGAAATGATGGACATATTGCTTGGGTAGGAGATGGATGGATAGTGGTTAGATATGAGGACTAAAGGATGGAAGGTAGGAGAATGGAGGTCTAAGGAATATATCACGAAGGAGTAAAATGACCCACACTAGAGGTAGTGGAATTATGGATGGAAGAATGGTGGATAAAGATGTATGAGATGGAAGGATAATGTGTAAGGGATATGGATGGTGGAGGAATTAAGACTTGTATTTTCCAAAGCATGCACGGATATTATTTTTCCTCTAATTTGATCAAGATCAAAGGTTCCATTGAGGATTCATTTGGATAGGATGAAGGATATGAGATGGATGATATGGATAGGATAGTCAAGATCAAAGATAAGAAAGGACAACAGACTTAGATAGGATGTGGATAGAGGACCAGGGATATGGAATATGTGGATGGTAGGATGGCATGGATGAAGCTTGCCCCTTAGTGTATATTGCAAGAGGATGGGAGATTACACATGACGCTTGTTTACCAATTTTTCATCATGGTACTTACCCAAGATGCCACAAGAAGTTCTTTTCACCATAGGATGGATTTTTTTCTCTTTAATTTTTTTTTTTTTGCTTTTTGCATATTTTCTCCTTTCTCTTTTTTTTTTTCATTTTTTTGGATTTTGGGAATAATTTGGATGGATAATAATTAGGATAAGGATGTGGATAAGTGAATTTGGAGGATAGTAGATGTGTGATAGGGAGATGGAGGAAGGACTCAAGCATCTTGTTCCATGGAATGTATCCCTTAAAGATGTTATATATTGAACCAATATAATTGGAGGTATGCTCATAGATGTTGGTAGAAATAGATGGAGAGATGTAATGGATAGGGAGATAGAGGAGGATAAGTGTTCATGCAAAAGTTTGGACTAAAGGAATGGGATTATGGAGAATGGATGTAAGTGATGGGGTGTTGAAATATGTGTGGATAAATGGATGGGGATGTTGGGAAGATCAACATTGGCACACACCTTGAGCACACACCTTGAGGGGTGGTGGAGTTATGGAGGAGATGATTTTGAATTAGATGGAGGATCAAATGTGGATTTTGGGCCATGAGGACCCAAAATAGATGAAGGGGATGATGGATGTGAGATAGTGGATTTTAGGGCATAAGGACCAAAAATGGATTTTGAACATGAGGGATTTTTAAATGGACAATTAGAGGACTTATGAGTGGAGGAACATTTTCGATTAGCAATTTTGAATGCTAATTTGGAATTTTTCTTTGAGGTGCATTGCTTCTATTAATTGCTTAGGAATCCACATGGTTTTTTATTTTTTATTTGTGGGTCTTTGTGGCTTTTTTTTTTATTTTTCCATCTTTTGGATCATATTTTTCTTTTCTTGAGCATGTCTTTTTGATGGCACATGCTGATCCTTGGATTTTGGTGAATTTATAACTTTATGCATTTTAGATTTGGCATCAAAATTGCTTCCAATAACAATGGTACAGGTGTATGAGTATGGATGACTTAGATATTCTATGGATGGTATGGTGGAGGGAGAGTGTGGGAAGGGATTTGAGGATGTGTACCATTGCTGATCTTGGTCAGGGATCATTTGAGGTGATGGAGTGGCGGATAAAGGTATGTAAGGACCCAAGATGAATGGAAGGGATGAAGGGTTTGGATTTGGAACATAAGGACCCAAAATGTATGTGAATGGGGAAGGAATGGACTCTAGGATATAAGGGCCCAAAATGAATGTGGAAGATGGGGATGGTGTGATTTTGATTTATACGAAAGGATTTTTGATTTAGGAGGGATGAAAGATATACCAAAATCTTGAGCATGAGATTTGTAACCAAGTCCATAAGATGGGAACATGGATGAGGGATAAGATGGGTTTCCCTTGTTAAAGGTAGAGTAAGGATAAGGAATGTGAGATGGAATGGATGAAGATATAGTAGATGGATTGGAGGTTATGGGATTGACTTGATAAGTGGGTTAGTGGGGGACATAAATAGGTGGAAGTTGGATAGCTTTAAGGAATGCATGAGTTACATGGGCATGATTGATAACCTAGTTGAGTTGGAGGCATGGTTTGAGGAATTGTGTTTGACATAGATCCTTGAACTTACATAAACATTTTTTCAAAGTAACCCATGATGTTTGGATGTGGGTTTTGGATTTGGAATAGATGAGGTCTTTGATGAGGATTGGGATCAAGTATGGATGAGCTTTAGAAGATGGATGATGGATGTTTAGGGATGATTTTAGATGGGGGTTAGGTTACATGAATATGATGATGGAGGAAAGGTTGGTCAATAGATAGTTGGATTTTGAATTGGAGGAAGGAGGAGGTTTGGAATGTGAAGGATGTTAGATGTTTGGATATGATTTCCAAATTATGATTGACGATTGAAGGTTTGATTGATATAAGTGAATGGGTGATCACTGATTGATTTTGGATGAAGAGATAGATTGTTTGGAATGGGATTTGGTTGGAATGGTATTAGGTTGACAAGGAAATTGGATTAAGGTGATGATAGAGGATGGAGATTAAGGATGATAATGAATAGAAGATGATTAGGAAAAGAATGAATTATGGGATTGAATCAAGAGAAGTGGATTTTGATGTGGATTATGGAAGATGATTAGAATAAGATTTATGACCTTGATCGGATTATGAAAATTTATGAACTTATTAGATACTTAATGGATGGATTAAGGATAGATTTAGGATGATTATGATAGGATGATTAGGAAGATTATTAGGAGATGATGATTAGGAATGTAGTGATTAAGATGGCAAGGAATGATTAGGAGGAGGTTGATAGATATAAGATTTGACTTGGAGATGATGTAGAAAGCTTGACTTGAACAAAGGATTTTTTTTTTTTTTTTTTTTTTTTTTTTTTTTTTTGAGTTTTATGAATTTTTTTTGGATTTTTGGGTTTTATGATTTTTTTTTGACTTTTTATTTATTTATTTAATATAAAAATACACAATGAAATAATGCAAAATACAAAAATCTTATGGCTCAAATTGGATGATGTGTCCCCTTTTGGTTTCAAGTGGGGAAGGTGGTCTAAACTTTCAAACACATAAGACACACCAACAAGTCTACATAACTGGGGTTATCAATCCTTGTATGCATAAGGCACCACAAGAAAAGATGGTCAAAAAGTTTCAACTAGGATTCACAAGGTTAACTAAGAGGTGTCCTCGATATGAACAAGGTACGTGAGGCCCAAATCTGTAGATGAAAGAGAATAATTCCAAATAGTTAGGAGGAGACGGTAACCCAATATACACCTTCACTTCCCAAAGGTATAAATTTCTTTGGGGCTTAGCCAAGATTGACAAGATTCTACTTCAAAGAGGGGTGTCTTTAGATTCACCCCCCACTTTTTATACTCCACCAAGACACGGGAGTTGAGGTTGTCCCTTAGGGTGATGAAATCCCCAAGCAAGCCCCCTAGAAAAGAAAAACAAGACCAATTATTTATGGTGCACTCAATTTCACCACTAGGATGTGAGAGGAGAGCATAAGTAAGTGGTTCATGGGTTTAAAATACAAATGTTCAATTTTAGATCCAAATCCAAATGTGAGGGGTTCATTTTAAGCCCAATTTGAATATATGAGAAAAATAAACCAAATAGATTATATAAAAAAAATTAATTACAAAAATGGATTCCTTGTGATTTTCTAATAAATTTTTAAAAAAAATCGTTGAAAAATAATTTCATAAGATCAAGTTATAAATTTGAAGTTCAAAAAGAAAGGTTGACTTTGAATTGTGCACTTAATTTTTGAGGCAATATATGGAGAATCTATTGACAACACATTTTAGAGATCTTAAGTCTCTTTCTGATACATTTTGAATTTTGAAAATCCAACACTTGAGCAAAAAGTTATGCCCGTTTTACAAAAAAAAATAAAAAATTAAATGTAAAAGTCGATTCACAGGCGCAAACACCGAAACATAGACGTTGATTCATAAAAGAAGATGCCAATTCACATTTTCTAATGAAAAACTCAAGAAAAAATCTCTAATCTTAGGTGGAGGCATTGAATCTCGGGTGGAGACTTTTGGGTAAAATTTTTGTAAACTCGGGGAGGATTACAAAATGTGGGTTTTCACCACAGTATGTGAGACAATATCTCTCAGAAGGCACGATATGGTCCCTCCTACTTATAAGAGAAGGCTTCCCCTTTCTACCGCAAACAAAATCTAATACTATTCTACCTGCTAACTTTATACTAATGCAAGATTATACAATTACTTTACTCTAAATTTTTTAAGAGTAAGTATCTACCCAAATCTCTATTTAGAACAAATCAACAAAATGATTTTAACTTGTAGTAATCTTAAGAATCTATGCTAATTGGAAGAAAAGTGTCCATAAGAGTACAAAGCCTCCCAGTGCTCCCTTTTTTTGAAAATAACTTTGGGATGAGAAAGTAATAATAAAACTCAAAGTTTCTCTTTTATCACTATCTTATCAACCTTTACAATTAGATGACTCTTTCTTACAATAAACTTTTAATTACAACTAAGAATAATTAACCAAGAAGCTCATGAAATCTCAAAGACTTTCCATGACTTCCTATAAAGCTTCAAGAACAAAGATGAAATACGTGTAGCTCAAAGACTTCAACATACACTTCACCTTAAATGCACAAATGTAGAAGGTAAAAACAACACAGAGACTACAAGTTATATCTTTGCTTGAGCATGAAGCATTAGCTTCAATCATGATAAGTAGCTCAAAGACTACAAGATCAAGTTTGACAATATATCATTAATTATAAACATAATAAGCAGCTCAAAGACTACAAGATTGGGTAAATAAATCTCTTTCAAATAACACCACGATACTTACAATCACCTCTGAATAACGTTGTCACATTTAGCCAACAAAGTTTCTCTAATCATGTTGCCAATTCTCAACCACACCTAATGGGCCATCATCTTTTTCTCTTGTAAAATCCCACAGTTTCATTCCAACCACACTTGCCAAATAATAAAACAAGGTCCAATATCTCAAGCATCGTGAAGAATAGGAGACTTAGTAGGGGGTCTCCCAACAAAATTCCAAAATTCTAGCAAAGAGTTAGTGTGAACACAAGCATGCTTCCCCAGTGCCCACCAATAATGTCAAACTTCCTTGGTATATTGGCACTGAAAGAAAATATGAGAGGCACTCTCCTCATCTTTATTACAAAGCACACACATTGAGGGGCCTTGAAATCCTCTTTTACACAAATTATCCCAGGTTAAACATCTATTTTGGACCATGGACCAAATGAAGAAACTACATTTGAGCCAAACTAGCATGTTCCATACCCGCTCCTCCCAAGGAACACTCACCTTACCATAAATCCTCCTATCTAGTTCCATGTATCCCGAAGCCACAATATACCTTCCCTTCGGGTTAGGACCCATACCAAAAGTTCCACACCTCTCATGGAATTACAGAGTCTTCCTTTCAAAATCCTAGAAAACTGGTCTCTACCATGCGCAATCCTTGCAGGAGGCTACTCCTACGAAGTTTTCCATATGGCCATAGTTCCCCGTCCTAAACTTGAAAAGACTTTGAAATCTTCAACTCTACTCCAACCAACCTCAAGAAAGATATCACAAGATTCTGAAGCTGAGGATATTTTCGATGATAGGAGGAAATCCATCCCATGAGTCATACCAAAACATAGCTTATGCACCCTTGTTGAAAATCCAGAAAAGTCCTTGCTTAACCAACTGTGCCCCCTTTTTAAGAGTATTCCAAATCCAAGAGCCAGAACCTACCAACTCATACTGGGGAACATCCTTGTCGTTCACTCCCCTAAAGTATTTGAAGTTCAAAATTTTAGCCCATGCCTGATCTAGTCTAGTGCACCATCTCCGAAATAAATCAGTAGCCAAGGCATGCCCAGTCAACCTAGTCTACAGCAAAACCAAGCCACCATTTTGCTTTGATCTACAAATGACTCCCATTTGACCAAACTCCATTTTGAGGATAGAAAATTACCAGTCCACAAGAAATTTCTACAAAGGGAATCAAACTCCCTAATGAAGGTAGCAGGAGCAGTCTGCACAATGCATCTATATATTGGGGGGCTTGAACCACTGACTTTAGGAGAGTCACTCTCCTAGCTGTAGAGAGCCACCTATGAGTCCAATGACTAACCTTCTGGCGAAGCATGTCCAAAATATCTTGCCAAACCCCACTGGCCAAGGAGTGAACAAAATTAGGCATTCCAAGATAAACCAAAGGAAGAGCTCCAATTTGGAAACGAAAAAATCCTATATATCCTAGCTTGGATGAGTAAGGGAGTATTGAAAAAGAAGATAAAGGATTTATCTTCATTGATCCTTTTCCCAGAGAGAACTAAGTACATATCCTTGACGCCTTTCTAAAATTGGTAGCCTCATTGATCTTGGTAGCACCCATAAGAGCAGTATCATCCACAAATTGCAAATGAGAATAAGGAGGAAGATCATGCCCCCAATTCCACCCTTGAATCAACCCTTGACTTACACGAGATTTGATAAACCTTCCTAAGCCTTAAGCCATAACAATAAACAAGGGGAAAGGGGTCTCCCTGCCGAAGACCCCTAGACGCCCCAAATAATTCTATGGGTTCCTAATTGATAAGGACTGCAAAATAAGATGAAGTAATGTAGCTCATAACCCATCTAATCCAGACCATATTAAAACCAAAGACAACAAGAATATTATGGAGGAAGGTCCATCTAACTCTTTCATACGCTTTGGCCATATCTAGTTTAATAAACATTGCCTTCTCCTTATATTCTACCATAGAGTGAATAGTCTATGCTGCAATAATGATCCCATCTAAGATCTACCTCCCAACAACAAAACCACCTTGTTCTTCATATACCACCTTGTTGAGCCATGGCTTCAACCTTTCTGCAATCAGTTTTTTGATTATCTTATACACCACATTGCACAAAGCTATAGGATGGAAAGAGACAAAGAGTTAGACCCTACCCTTTTGGGAATGAGAGCTATAAATATGGCATTCATAGACCTAAGAATCTAATTGTTCCTGTATGATTCCATAACCACCTCAAAAAGATCCTCCTTAATAATATCCCAAAACTCCTGATAAATTTCTATAGGGAAACCATCAGGGCCTAGTGCCTTTCCCTTCCTCATTCCAAACACAACTTGTTCCACCTCAAGCAAAGAGATGGGTCTAAGAAATTCCTCATTCATCACATTGGGAACAATGGAGGGGATACAATCCAGGATACATCTTTCCTCTACTAAGGTGAAGGTTAAAGTTAATTAAATAAATATAAATTAATTTAATTAAGGGTAAGGGGTAGAGGTGGAGGATTAATTAAATAAATAATAAATATTTATTTAATTGGCTAGAATGGGATAAGGTCAAGTGCGGTCAGGTATGCACAAATTTATGTGTCTACACTTTCAACTTAGAAATACCTCTAGAACATGGGCCACTTCATTCTCTTTTGGAATTATAAATTTTTGTGTTCTCAACGCCCAATAAGATCTATTCATTTTCAACTCCTCTGCTTTGGCAATGAACGTTCTCTCGTGATTCAAGTACCAAATTAGAGAAGCCTCTATCTTTGCTAGCTCATCATGCTTTTATTCCCTAAAAGTGACAGGCTCTACCAACATATCAATCTTCTTTTAAAAATTTGCCTTAAGTTCCTTTGTAGAAACAATTCTAGAATCATCCTTTTTCCTTGGTTCACGACTGATATCCTTGAACTCCATTAAAACTTGAGCAATGATTTTATTAGCCTCCTTCAATAATTTACTTTACTGCCCCGACTTGTTGCTATGTCTAATCACATATACACTATCTCCTATAGTACTGTCATCTCCTCCTTATGAGAAATTTCTTATGCCTATACAATAGTGATTTCTAATGAGATGTTATTCTTGGCTAATATGAGCTCATTATATGATTGACTGAGATTGTCGATGAAAGGGATTCTTTTAATATTCATTTTGTTTATCCATTCTCGAGCAACCTTTCCAAAATGATTGTCAAGTTGTATATTTTTTATCAATTCCTTGTTTTTCTCAATCACAGGGTTCAATACAATAGAAGAGCTAGGATTAGGATGCAAACAAATATTTAACAAAGATTTTAAACAATCAGAGAGTGTTGTCACCATAACTTTCAAGCTCCCTTCACGCATTTTCTCCTTCTCAACCCTTTCCATCACCTTTGTGGTAGAAATTTGAAAATTATAAAGTTCATTGTCCCAAGTGGATGGTCCCATATCAATTCTTGTTAGATTAAAATCAGTAACCCTAGCCTTGCTTAGATCCACTTGAGAGGTGGGTTGAGCTATCTCCAAAAAAAGATGATCAGAATCTTCGTCTTCAACAATCCTTCATGTAGTCTTTAATTTATTTGTTTTTAGAGGTGGTGGTGACTATAAAACTTGTGCCACAAGTCTTGAGCTACTTGTCTCAATTTTTCCATCTTCATTTTGTTCAATAAAGAAGTTTTTGGCTAACAAGGTGAAGACAATGTCTTCATAACACTTTGCATAGCATCAAGATTCAAAAACAATGCTATTTTTACAAGAGGTGTTCTATCTGTGTTTTGTGAAGATAAAGGGAAACAAAACTTTCTTTTAACGTTTCCTTTACCGAAAATTTCAATCGGTTCTTTCCCCTTGTCACTGGGAGCTTAAACTTGCTCTATTTCAATATTACCTTGTTCTCCCATCCCTATATCTTTTTTTTGTCTTGCTCTTCTTGTTCAATATCAAGATCAACAATATGGAGAGCATCACCACCACCACCACAAGTATTCTCTGGTTCTTTCTCTCTTCTTGGTGGTTCATTGTATCCATCTCCATTTTGGCTTTCAAAAGGTGGTGCTAAATTAGTAATAGTAGCAGTGGTAGATGTAACCATAGGATTGTCATACGAAGAGCTTGTTTGCCTTGTAGACTTCTTTGTAGCATTTTGTGGCTTGGAATTTCCACCTTTCTTCTTTGTCACCCACATTAAAGTTCTTCTTATTACTCAAACTATTCTAGTCTCAATATCTATTTCTTCTAGCACATTCCAGTCAATATCATGAAGTGGTTGTGACTACACATGAGCATATGTAGGGTCAATAAGATCTGAACCATCCTCTACAATTCCAACAATATCAACTTGTATCTTATAGTCTTGCATCTATTGTAATGTCATTCTACAATAGTACCTTCTTCTTACTTAAAAATCATCACTACAATCCCCCCAATAGTCCTCTAATTGAGGCCCATGATCATAAGAAGGATCCAATTGTAAGTTATCCTTCACAAAGCTCTGAGGATCAAAGTGTAATCTCAAATGGTCAAAGATTTCTAATGACAACTTCTCTGCAACCTTGGTAATATTAAGATAATTTGATTGTGATTCACAACTATAAGTTCCTAACTTAATTGGAAATTAAACGCCAATATTTTTCCTTTCACTACATCTCTTGTTCACCACACTAATTTTCCTACACATTTCAATCATAACAAATTTTTCATCTATGTATACCCTGTCAACTTTATTGGGAAACCATCAAATCCAGAAATCCTGATGTAAATATATGTAGGAAGCTGTATGAAGTAGTTTCCATAGGTCTTGATCAAATCAACAACCTTTGTAGAGATCCTTATCTCAGGATGGACTTGTAACTCTTGTTGGTTTTCAAAACCACAAATTGCCAAACCCTAAAAGTATACCAAGGTTTATGATTGGGTTGAACACCAATTTTGGCCAATGCATGAGGATCAACCCTATGATAGATTGATATCTCCTGCAATTTTGGTTCTACTATACCAAGGCGAGTGTACCTTTGAGATAATTTAAGCAAATTCTCAAGTTTTCATATAAATTGTGATGAAACCCTTCTTAAATCTACTTCAAGATGGCATGACTACTTGAAAAACATAAATCTTTATTCCTTGTACTTCTACCACTACTGAAATGAAAAATAAAACAAATTTAATTCAACTAAGAGATCTTTATCAAAACAACCAAGACTATTGTATTTCCTATAGAGCAACGAAGTCTGCATGCATCCTCTTTTTGATCACTATTCAAATTACTTGGTGCTTTGTTTTTTCATATCTTGTACAAACGTGCATTGATGCAATGTTAACAATTTCTTCTTTTTAATCTAGTTAAATACTTGCAATTTTTGTAACGTTATTAAATGGATTTTAATTGTCTTACAGAAGCCAATTAACTAAGTTACACAAAGCAAGAAGGCTACTTTGATAAGTCAAAAATATTCTTGATAATCTAACTTAAACAAAAAGAAGATAGTAAACTGGAGACAACCATATAACATATATCATTCACAACCAAACAAGCAATTGAGAACAGAAATAGGAACTTATATATTATATTATAGGCATTGTAGGAAGTACAATAGTCTTGTTTCCACTGCTATTTTTCTTCTACAAGTATTCTATGTTTTTTCGGGCTTGGTTTCTCCCTTATATATAAAATGGGAGAAACAACAAGCTTCAGACCATTAAAAATAACTATTCAAAATGAAGGGACATGCCCTTTCAATCAACTTAAATAATACTTAATTAAAAAATTAAGAGTTTGTGAAATAACAAAACTTTAAGAAAATAAAACATGGAAATAGCTTATGAACATAAACATGCTCTCTATATTCATTTTTCAAGTAGCAACACATGACCAATGGGTCTGGCAAGGTTCCACTTTAAGTAAGAACAAACTTCATGCTCATCAGTTGACCTTTTATTGTATCAATCATTTGATGGATTCAAATATGTATTCTCCCACTAGTAGGTTGCATAATCACTTGGCCACTTATGCTTTTGAATGGCAGGCCAATAGTCAGGTGGTCTTTCCATCTTTTATCTGTTATAGCTCATACCTTTATGATGAATCTAATGTATCCAACATCTAGTGTCACAATTCTATCCAGGAATAGATTTAAACTTTGGACATTGATATCCTTCTCTTCCCTTATATGTGTTGTGATTCAGGGCACCATCTAGTGTAAGTCACTTCTCCAATCACTGATATCTTTAATGTGCTTATCTTGATCATTAATCTATGGTATGGTCCAGTGCTTGAATGTGTGGAAAGAATCTATATAAATGGATTTCACCTTAGTCTCCTCACTAGAAGTATACTTTTTCTTAAATAACCATGTTCACCATTTTCTCAATTCCTTTTATAGTAGGAGGGGCAGTTAAATCCCTGTGTATAACTCTACACAAAGTGCTAAGAGTATGATGAACTGCCCAACATCTTTTTGATAATAACTTTTTGATAATGTCTCTAATCCAGGTTTATTTTCTTTGAATGTTTCTACCACCTTTAGAAGGGACTCATAACCCTTATAGACATCATCTAATTTGTCAATGACATACTTCACCCTATATATTAGTATTTGTTTAAAAGTTTCAAGAATTTGATGTGGTATCTTTTGTTGGATTTCTTCATTGGCCTTTTTCAAATCATTGATTTCATTTTCATATTTCTGTTTCTCTTCAAGCCATCCCTTATTGTCTTTGATGCCCTCAATTATCTTGGGTGTAGCATGTTTATGAAGGACAATAGATTTGTTATGGTTAACTGATTGCTCTTTTATCTGATCTTTCAACATGACATTTTCAACATACAATCTATTTATTTCATAATTGATTTCAATTTGTCGCTTTTCATATTCAATCAATTTTTGTTGCATATTATTTACTACATCCCTGGTGAACATTGTTGAGTGCGTAGTCATAGTGGCCGCCTCCAATGGGGAGGTATATTTCAAGGTTTTTAATATGGCTATACCCTTGGTTTCTTTGATCATGTCTACCAATTTGAGTTTATCAATGCTTTTGAAATTTACCCAAGCCACCATAATCTCTATTTTTTAATTATATCCGGTGCCACTCACCCCTTCCTCATAATCAAATTCTGCCACAAGCATTGGATCTTCTTGGTGCTTGAATTGGTCTAATAGAAACATTTGTTTTATTCTCATTCTAGGAATAATTAACATATCACTTTTTAGAACCATCTCTCTTGCCTAAGCTAGGGTAATATTTATATCATCAAACCTCAATTCTTCGAAAGTCTTTGCTACCACCTCATCATGTTGTGACTCACCGACACCCATTAAGTTTGTTTGTTTCTTCTCCTCAAATTCTTTTATATTCATTTTCATCCAAAAATCCTTGAATTTAGGAGTGTTGATGAATTCATCATCCTCTATAAATCTTAATGAAAGTGTCACCCTCTCATCTACATGATTTACTGGCTCTACATCTTCTTCAACTTGGGCATCATAGTTATGTACTTCTTCTTCATATCTCAATGGAGACATGTGTGGTTGCTCCACCTCTTTATCACCCTTCAAAGCCTTCAATGCATTGATAATTTCATCAATGTCACCTTCTCCTATATCATCATATGATACCAAGGGCACATGGTCAACCTTCTTTTGCTTCTTTAATGGGGGTGGGATAGGTGAGGATTCTTGTACTGACATAGCATCTGGTGCATCACAAATTACAACCCTTTGGGATTTCTTTACTGGCATTTTGGCCCTTTTAGGTGGTGAGCCACCGCCTAATGATTTTCCATACAATTTCTCAAAATTATCTATGTACAAATCAATTCTCTTCAAGACATTTAGCTCTTCAGCGAAAAATCTAGGAAAGTTTGGGTCCTTTTTTTCTTTTTTATTCCTCTAATTGAATACAAACATTCCATTTTATTTTCCTTTGAACAATTTCATGAAATATTACATGGTTCCTAATCAAAGCTTCATCTAGGAGCACCTCATGGGTCATGACTCTACTAATTTTATTGATATGACCCTCTCGATCACACATTCTCTCTTGCCAATTCTTTAAGGAATAATTTGTTTTTATGTATCCTTGCATATTTTCAAGGACATTAGATCCAATGAAGAACCCTGCACATTTGATAACATGGAGAAATAATGTCCCCTTTTTTTTCTCTTTTCCATGATCTCCTTCTCAAACCACATAATTTGCCACATAAATTTCATAAATGCAATTCTATCTGATACAAATACAGGTAATAAATGGGGAGCCTGAGGGCATCCATAAAATTTGATCAAAGTGTAATCCCCCGTATAAAACCAATCACCAAAATTGGGTGAGTGTGTCCTACCTTGGGATTCATGGCTAATGGCCTTATTACCTTCATTATTTGGGGCGATAACCTATTAACTTGGTGATTCAAAGAACAGAGAAGTGAAACAACGAATGTATCATGAAATATCTTGTAGTTGTTATCTTTGCACCTCTTATCCCAAATATAACACCATAACTACACTGTCACTTTGTTTCCTATGTTGTCCACCATTCCCAACTTCATTGGTTGACCCAATTCTTGTCTATTTTGGTACAAAATTAGATAGCACTACAGAAAGTAGTGAATAAAGTCACACCCTTTCCTCACCTTCCAGGCTACAAGTTATGTATGAATTTTTCTTTCTACCTTTAGGGAAAATTCAAATTCTATATTTACATCAGTTTTGAATCCTCATGGCCATGTACACCAAATAAATTGGTATTTTTACCCTAGCATATTCTCCTAGAACCCGACACAAAGCAAAGTTTGTTCTATGGAAATAAACAAGAAATTCATCAACTGAGAAGGGCTCACTTCTCACAATCTCCATTGGCCAATTGTTTATACCCCCTTTTCAGTAGAATGACAGCTCATCTCTCTTGAAATTCTTTCTTATCCTAGTATAGTCTTGCTCAAATGTTTCTAAATCAACCCTAGTCAATGTTTGCTTGTTCAGCATAAAACAATCAATAATGGTTGACTTTGTGATTACCAATAATGGATTCCCACTAGGCATTCTTACCATCTGAGTCATAGGGTGATAGTTTTCAATTAGTACCTAAATTAACTCAACATCAATAAAAACATTTGGCACAATTAACTTAGCTACATCCATAGTCCAAGGGTTTGACACAAGGATTTTTCCATCACGACTTTTATAAAAAATACTAGAATAAGTCTTTGCTAGCTATGGGAATTAGAGCATCTCTGCAACCTTCCATGCTATCCTTATAAATATTGTTAGCTCCAGTGTCTTCTGACCCTGGTAATGCATCTAACATGGACTTTGGAGTGGCCTCTTTTTTTCAATAAGGTTATATGCTTGGGTCTTTTTCTTGGAACCCTGCCCCTTCTTTGAACTCTCACCCATTTTAGACCCTTCACCCTTCTTAGGCAGGTTTTTTTTAATCTTATATTCTACTTCAAATTTAGCTATAATTTTAATTGAATTCACTACTCAAGAAGGCTCAGAGACAAATGGAGTACTTAATTGTGAATTCGCTGATGATCTTGACCCTTTCCCCTTCATCGCAAAGATTGCTCTGTTTAGTCTTCAATTTCTGAATGAATTTCAGAACCAAGAATTTTAGTTTTTTTAATGGTATCTTTCAAGAGTCATTTCTTATTTAATTCATTTGTGCCATTGTAGGGAATTAACAGCTCTGCTACCTTTTCTAAAAATGGAGTTATGACATGTTGACTTCGCTTCTGACTAAGCTTAATTCTTGACTTATCGCCATATCACAGGCCTACCTCAAACGATTTTTTCTTACCATTGCAGGGCTGTGGTAATGGTCATCACATTACTGCAACCTTTCTTTTCATTATATTTTTGGCTCCTGTGATATCACGATACACGAGTTTACTTTTATCGCTATATCGCAACAACACCTTTTATTAATTGTCAATACCCTATGCTTTGGTGATGACTTTTACTTCGGGATATCATGATATTGCAACACCCTTATCTTGGTGTTTACACCTCCTTGCGATAACCTTGTGACTCAACTTTTCATCATTGTTTCACAACATCCTTATCTTGGTGTTTACACCTCCTTGCGATAACCTTGTGACTCAACTTTTCATCATTGTTTCACAACATCCTTATCTTAATATTGCATTATTTTTGTAATATTGTGATAACTTTGTGAGTTTACTTTTCTTATCACCGTATCGCTGCCCACTTAATGTGACAAGGTAAGAGTCATGTGAGATTACGGTAATTAATGATAAAGTAACATTTGGGCCTAAAAGGCATGGTGGGTAAAGTGAATGGGAAATATGAAATGGAATGACTAATTAAGGAGATGGCATGAAGAGTCAAATTTAAAATATGGGTATAAAATCAAATTTTATTTTAAGGATTTTTTAGAGTTCTAACAACTCCCTCGCCAAATTCATAATAAAGGCATCATTCACCCTCCTATAATTTGCATAAGTGTTATGTAATTGCAAGTTGGGGTAAAAGTCGTATATCTAGATATCATCATCAAATTACTCAACTAATTCAAGGTCATGCCAATGTCTTGTGCAAGCTAAGGCATAGACAAGATAGAATATCATATAGAAAAATCTATTAAGTCTAGAGAAATTTATTTCTCTCCTAATTCTACTGCTAATTATTTTTGACCAATCAAGAAAAGGTGTGCCCGCACAAATAACTTGTAGAAAGAAGTACATCCATTCATTAAGGTAATCTGCATTTTCATCACCTCTTAGCTCATGCAACAAAACAACAATGCATGTAATTTCACCTTTCAGAAATGATTTGTGAATGTTCTGAGACAACTTTGACTATCCCTTCCTTGGACTGTCAAACCTTGCTTTTTGCTATTTCACTACTATAGACCCTCTTCTTAGTATTGAACTCACACTAAGATAATGTGACATCCTAGGTGGAGTATTTTTCTCTATTCAAAAGCTAATTTTTTTTTTGAATAATAGCTCTATCAAGGGTTATGAACACCTAATTGTTTTATGTTCTTATCTCCCTGGTGTTAGGGTCATACCTCTTATTGCATTCCAACACCATATATAAGCTCTGCATTTTGCCACCTACAACAAACTACTTTCAATCAACTTCTATGTGATAGGATGTCGGTTGTGATTTTCAATTATCCTCTAGAAAGCATCCAAGTTCACATTCCCTAATTTTTTATCATCAATTTCAGGCCACACATAGTTTGGGCCATGTAAATAATCTTATCCTTGGTATTTGAACTTCATATGGCTCAAACTATTCATACCTTGCGCAAAATTCACCCTTAGACCACTCTGTTAACATAATTTGTGTCGTGGTGTAAAAAAATCATGCCCTAGATTTTTCACTTTTAATATCTTCTTACTTCCAGATGTAAATAATTCATCTAACAATACCTAATATAAATTTACCTTCAATAGTACCCCTTGTAACCACCTCCTTAATTTTGCAATCAATGCACTGTACCATTGGCACCAAAATAGTCATTGAGTTCTTTAGAAATTGTTCAAAACTGATTGTCGGGCTCCGCTCTCACCTTTGGAACTCTTCTTCTTAGTTGTGTTTTCACTTTACTCTGTATCTCTTCCTTTTGGCTTTTGTATAGTGAGTTAAATCTTGCCTATCGACAACTGACAACACTACTAGCACTTCTAAATTCTATCGCCACTTCATAAGTCTCCAAAACTTTTTCTTGCATAAAGTGAGTTAGTCCATAAAAACATGCCAAGTTCAACTTCTAATGCCTAAGGCTAGCAAAGAAAGATTTGGCTAGTTTGTGCAACTTTGACCATCGGGCTCCAATGTACAGATTGGAACTAAAACAGGCTTATGGTTTTAGATAAAGACAGCACAAGCCTAAGTTCCAACTGTACTTTCAGACTCTAATGGAAAGACACAAACCCTAATTGGTTAAGTAGTTGTAATAAAGTCTTAACAAACAAAAGTTTAGGTTGTTTTATTGAGTGCCAATGCATGAAAATGAATTCGATATAAAGTTAGATGTTTGAAAAATGACTAAAACAAGGACTTTAGAAAATGCAAAATGAGACGTCGAGATGTAACCTAGGAAGCCGCACTTGGCCCTAGACCGATCTATAAAGGATTTTCTATGAACTCATGGAACAAACTTGTTCCAAATGACTTAGAAAATATTCACTCAACCCAAAAAAGATTGACATTGGTAAAAATAATCTATGAGTGAAATTTATCCAACATATGGTGAATGTTATAATTGAAGAACATCTCATTACAAGACAATTTCATTGAGACTCTTAGGACATATCTAATGTGATGATTAAGACTTATAATGGTTTTACTTGTCCTACCCATGGTTCCATTACCCTTCCTATTGAAGTTAGTAAAAAGTGCTTAGATGTTACCTTTGTCATTATCCCAACCTCTAACCACTTCCAAGTAAGACTGGGACTTCCTTGGTTTACTTTCATGATAGATATTGCTCTTCCTATCTATAAGTGTTTGAAGTTCTCTCATACTAGAGAAATTATCACTATTAATCATAGTCTCTATAAGCCTACAACAAGTCATGGAAACTTTGACCTTGACTTCTTTTGGCTTCAAACACTTATACCATTACAACCTCGTCAAGACATTTTATTCTTATCTTACAAAAAATAAAAACATTAAATGATTTCCAAATTAAGAAAGCCTAAGAATGTCCCACCTCCTCATCCTAGACCAAGTCTCTTTCCTACACCTTCCATTCTTGCTCTTTATGCTTTAGTTCCAACTCCTATTTCATAGAAACATTCAACATCGTCTAAATCTCTACCTATTGAGGTTCCTTCCTTTCCTCCTTATACAGAGGAAGAAAAGGAGTTCATGTTGATTGATCCCAAACCTTCTCAAATTTGAAATTGAACCAAAGGAAACCACAATGCTCGTGATCGACATTGAAGATGTAGTGCTAAGGCCCATGAACTTGCTTCCTAAACCATTTCTTCCTATAATACACCTACTAATTCTTTGATCCCGCTTGACCAAACCATAACTAGACCAAGGGAAGAAGAAAATCTTAAGGATGTTAAATTATCTAAGTATGATAATTGTTCTTTTTGCACTAAATATCCCATTGTGGTTAATCTAGATGATGATATGGATGGACCAATGTTTCTGATACTAAAAATGTTGATGCAAATCATACACATAATGTTAATTATTCTAATGATATGTACAAGGTTATTGAAATTAATCATGAGTTATCTTCAAGATTTTCCAAAGCATTAACCCTAGCTCCTAGTGACAAACAAAGTGACACATCATTAGAGCATAGTCCTTGTTTGGACTTGGTAGTAGCTCCATCTACTATGCTCAATATTTCTCCTCTTGCATCTTGTCCATATTCCCTAAATGACGTTAATAAATATTTGGGGGCAAATGTTTTGCTTGATTAGCTTCATTCCTATTGTGGATTCTCTCTTGTGTGTTTGCTTTTTTTGTGATGTGCTTCCCTAGTGATGAGATACTTGATATATCTTTGTGTTATGTTAGGTCCTCTTTGAATGATCATTGTTACTCTATTGGTACAAGGTAAAAAAGAGACTAAATCCATTGTTATATTCTTCTATTTGTATCTCAATTCTTCTATTTGACGTGCATTTTCTCTTTTCCTTTTGTTGTCTACTTGGGGATGATGCAAGGCGTTGAGATCTCTTTTGGTCTCTACCATGTTGACCCAAAGAGACATTTATTTGTTATCCTATATTCTCTTCTTCCATTTTTCTTGTAGTTCTTCTACCTTTGGGGGATGAGGTAAATTCAATGCAAATTTATATTTGATATACAAGAATTATCACATGCACATACTAGCCCCTGAGTTAGAAGATCCCTTGTGTGCTCTTTTTTGTCATGCGCTTTATTTCCATTGATTTTTATTTATCTAGGGGCATAACATAGCAGAGACATGCATGTCTTCTAGATTCATGTATGATACCTTAAAGCCATTGCTCCCAATAAGGCATATGTAATGTTTTAACGTGGGGGCATACACTCTGCTCTTTGTTATGCTTTATGCACACACCATTGATCAATTTTTGGAGCCATTTTTTTAGGTTACATAGTAAATTGTGCCTTTCTCTTTGTAATCTTCCTTTGACAGATTTCCTTGGATGTAATGCTTGTTAGAAACATAGTTCTTGTTGCACCAAAGATCGACCTGTTAATGCCTAATACAATTGTGAGACTTAATGAATCCATGAGAGAGGGTTAAGTCATGTTGCAAATGAAAGCGCCACACTGCAAAACACAAGGAGACCAAGGTCTCACACCTTGCAATGATTCCCCCCATCACAAATGAGGGGTTCAAACCCATGACCCGGGCTCTAATACCAATTGTTAGAAACACAGTTGCCATTGCACCAAAAGATCGACCTGTTAATGCCTGATACAACTGTGAGACTTAATGAATCCATGGAAGGCGGTTAAGCCATGACGCGAACCCAAGCACTACTCTGCACAACACAAGGATACCAAGGGCTCACACCTTGCAACAATTATTTCCTTGGTTATTCTTAAGGTGATTTGACTAGTATAACACAACTTGCTAGACTATTTCAATTCTCCTTTACTACATTTTCTTTAGATGATTCGTAGTAAGTTTTAACCTTAATAGGGTAGCATGGTCATGCTCTCTCTCTCTCTCTCTCTCTCTCTCTCTCTCTCTCTCTCTCTCTCTCTCTCTCTCTCTCTCTCTCTCTCTCTCTCTCCATGTGTTGTTCCTTTTATCTTGGTGTTAGATTGATAAGGTCCTAAGTCACTTGGGGGCTTAGTGATCCTTGTCTCTTTGACCTTGATAAAATTTTATTATGTCTTGATATCCTTATAGTGAGTGTGAATGAAAATTCATACTCCCGCTAAAGTGGGGGCTAATTGTAGTGTCGCAAAATTGTAACCTTATGCAAATTCATGCTTATCTAGGCCTCATTTTAGTGTTCATGGACTTATTTGCTCAACGTGATTGATAAAACCCACTTTAGCATTTGTTTTTGGCATCTTATACTCATTTAGGACCTCTGGTCCTAGTTTAGGACCATCTCGGAGGGAGAAAGGTGCCTAGAGTGCTTTGCTCCCCCTAAATTAACCTTAATTTTGGTCCACACAATGGTCAGCTTGACTTAATAGGAAATATTTTCCCATGTTAGCCTGCTCCATGTTTTGCACCCCAAAATGATTAAGAGAGGTATATATCCTCTCTAATTTTGAGATCTACCAACTACAAGGATGAGGTTCTCCCTCAATTCCATTTCAAGAGCAAGAGATCAAGCATCAAGACATTGAAGACTAGGAGTTTGTGGCAGATCTATGCATTTGTGATGGCCTCTATGATCTTTTATTTCTAAGTCAATTACAAGTCAAAATTAAGCATCTTCATGAGCATTTCAACACAAGGAAGGACTATGAAGGTAAAAACATTTCAAATTTGATTCTAGTCTCTGCTACCTAACAACACACTTTAAATTTCAATTTTAATTCAATTTTAAGGTTAATTCCTAAACCAAGGTTTGACTTAGGCAAACCCCTTTCTACCAAAAATTTTCTCTCTTTTCTATGTGCAAGAATAGGTGACAAAGCTACATAAAGAGGTGCAGAGTCATCAAATAGAAATCTATAGCTTGTAATTTGTTGGAGCCAAAACTGATAGGAGCAGATCCAATTAGACAAGCGAGTCTTGGGTGTGGGCCAAGCTAGACGACTGAGTCCCTGTACTTTTGCCTCAAATTTGGACTATAGATTAGTTATAATTTGTACTTCCATGTATGCTTTTTCGGAATTGGGTTTTGAGTTTATTGTCTTCCTATGCATGCTAAAAACTATCATTTTAGCTTACTTGCTCCTAATTCTCTCATTCTTCCTTACGATTAAATTTTACATTTCAACTCAACAATGAAGGACCAATGCTTCCACTTTTCACTTGAGCCATCTTGAGCCCAGTGGATCATATGCCTTTTGAATGTAATCAAAGTGGAAACAGGCCTAGTTCCTAGTTTGCATGCAGTGAGATAGTGAACCTTATTTCCCCATATTACGTTGCCTTATGACACCATGATATGGAAGACCATTATGCCTATGTGGCAATAGGATGCAAAGAACATGATAAATACAAACAATGACAACACACACAAGTAACCAACAAGCATACACAATAAAACAAAAACAATCCAAAACTTTGCCCCTAGTCAAGTTGAAAACCAATGGATTGATTGATTGATTGATGATGAAGAGAGTAGAAATGTTAATGATAAGAACAATGCATACCCCAAGGATTGGGAAGGATACATACCATGATGATAATTATATTAAAGATGATCAATGTATTATCAACTGTTTTGGATCAAGATGATGGATTGATTAAGGATGATAGGCTAAAATGCAAGATTGGATTGCATGGATTAGGGTTGATTGAAGTGTATTGGATTGATTTGGGATTTTTGGATTGGATAGGATGTAACAAGGATAAATGGATTGGATTGGATGGTGGTTAAAGGAGAATAAAGGGATTCGATATGATAGGATTTCATGGAGGATATGATGGTTAAGGTAGAAGAATGAATAGGAACCATTGACTATGAATATGGTGGATCCCTTGAATGGTGTATCAAGTAATGGAGGGTCTAGAAGACATTGGAGAAATGAGAAACCACTCGAGAGCCTAGTGAAGACCAATGTTTCTTCATGCCTTGCATGAAGAACACATCTAAGTAAGAGCTGGAAGAGATTTTCATTACATCACAAATCTCCTTGAAGGTCTTCTTCTATTTTAAATATTTGACTGGGAAAAGTCCCCCAATACAGGCCTTACCATGGAAAATATCGTAGTCTTGTACTTTTTCATTGAGTACTTCTTTAGTATAGTAGTCCTGTTTCACAAAAAACATTGATAGTTGAAATAATGGACCTAGGCTTTGCATTAAATCAAAATAGTTTGAAAGAAAAAAGGAGAGAATAAAGAGTGTTGGTCCCGACCATGGTGTTGAGCAAGTCCTCATGCATGATGACCCTAATTACTTTTTGCACTTCATCATAGTTGACATTGAATACCATGTAGAGCCTTTGCATATCATATCTCCCACATTATGATGATTCCCATTTTTAGATTGAGAAATTGAGCCTAGAATTTTTTGTTTGGTATGCCATTGCCTCAACTAGAAACTACTAAATAGAAGATGAAATAGATAACTCTTCAAAAAGAGTGTAGCCAACAAGCTAAATAATAAGAGGCAAAGAAGAACAATAATGTTAGGTGATTATGAGGAGGATTTAATAAGATCATCATGTCCTTTAGCAATAAATGAAGCTTGTTGTGAACAACTCTACATGTCCTTTTAGGAACCCCAATGACTACCAACGATGTGAGACCTTGGTTTCCAACAGTGAGAATAATGATAAGTCCCATGAGATAAGATTTGAAATGATTTTTCTCTAGATGTTGTCGCACTTTATCATTAATATAGAGAGAGTCTGCAAAAAATAATATTATTCATTACAATCTTTTAATAAAATGGCCTTTGTTGTGGGAGATTTGAGCAATATTCCATTGGGGAAATTCCTCTTATCTTGTGTAGAGTCTATTCCTGCATTTACTAAATAATCCACTAATTTATTTGCTTCTTTAAAGCAATGCTGCAACTGGCAATGACTGATTGTGCACATAGCAATTTTAGAATCACTTCCAAGATGTAATTTAATCTTTAGGTATGATAGTGTTTGATTTTGCAAGAATGAATTGTGCTCATAGAATCACCTTTTGCGATTAGATTTTGGATATTCAAACTTTTAGCCATCTTGAGACATGAAAGGAGAGCCATTGCTTTGGCCATATTATTTCTGTCTCTATGCAGTTTGATACTTTTTGTCATAATTACATGACCCTGAAAATCATAAAGAACACACCCAACACCAAATAGACTAGGGTTTCCTCAACTTGCCCCATCAAAATTCAATTAAATTTGGTCTTTTGGGGGATTTTTCCATTTAATAACTTTTTTATTTATTTTATTTGGTTTGTTTGTTTGCGATCCTACCTAGGAATGAGAGATTTAGCTTCCAGGTAGACATAAAGTACAAATCCCATGAGGAGAAATTAGATATTGGTTTTTTATTCTCAAAACAAATAAATTGACTGATTATGAGATAGCTTTTTCTATCTTACCACAAATAAAAGCCAAAGAGTTATGCTCCTTTCTAAAAATCTTGACATTCCTTTCCCACCACACATGTCACATAATGATGGAGATAGTTATCTTCCATATGGGCCAGAAGAAAGAGTCTAGATATGGACATGGCCAAACTGTTAAAATGTCAATAATTGAGTTAGGAAGAGGAGCTTGTCATCCTAGATTATTTGGGGTCCATTTCCAATAATCATTAGCAAATTTGCATTGAACTAGTAGGTGTTTCTAGTTGTTTCCTTTGTCTGACCACACATGACATGTGAGAATTGGTCTGCTACAAGATCTAATTGCTAGAACCAAGTAAAGGCACCTACTTTAGGAAGTACTAAATCATGCCAACAAAAGGAAAAAACCCTACTAGTTTGATGATATTTATCATTGGTTAAGGCTTCATAACCTAGTTTGACTATGTACTAACTTGTTTTTGAGGGGGCTTAAAAAAGAGAATTCTCTTTATCTAAGAAGAGTACCAATTTGTCTAAGATGCTCAAAAATTGTCCTTTTGAGATTGGGAAATTTAAATGTTGGTATTTATTCCATTCCACTTTTGTTGTTGTCTCATTTGAAGTAGTGGAGATTGAAAAATAGTCCTTTACAAATACGCCCCAACTTTGTTGGACTTCGCTTTAGCTAGTTCTTCGATGTTGCTAAATGATGGAAAATCATTCCATGAATCATCCCAAAACCTAACTTTATCTCCTCTATGGACCATATAAGAAAGTGTGGCAAAATTAATTCTCTGTAATTGATCAAAAAGTTCAAATTGTAGATTTGGCTGAAGGATTTGACACTGTGAAGCTTCTCTCAGGTGTGGCATTATCTAAATATTTTGTTTGAATAATTCTTTCCCATTTTGAGGTTGGTCTTGAAAAGACATTCCACACTAACTTTTCCCCCAAGGCTATATTTCTTGCTTCCAAATTATTAATGCATGTTCCTCTTTTGGTTTGACTACAAATTGAATCCCAAGATATTAGATGTATTTTTCTGATATCAAAATTACTCTTCCAAAGGAAATCTCTTAACTTTTTTTTCTAACTCCATAAGGTCTCCTTTAGGAATTTTAAGCATTGACGTTATATAATTTAGGATAGTGGCAAAAACTTATTTGATCATTAGAATTCTTCCTACAAGTGATAACCATATGCTTTCTAGGAGGTAATATAATAAAATATAATCAAAATAATATTAAAATATGAGAAGGATACAATATAATTTAATTTTAAATTACAATAAATTTATGATAAATAAATATTATATTCAAATTACATTATTTATTAATTTATATTAAAAATAAATTATGGTCAATTGCTTTCTTCACTATTCAATGTTCAAGACTATATATCAAGAAAAGTAAAAAAATATTATATATATTCGATATTATTAATTGAAATTATTATCATATTATATTTATATAATATTATTTATTAGTTTATATTAAAAATACTGTAGTCAATTGCTTTCTTCACTAATCAATGTTCAAGACAAGATATCAATATAAAAGATATAGAAGAAATTTTAACGTCCACGAGGCTAAACATTGAAATCCTATGAGAGAATCAACTTTGCCATCATTGACTTTTGTATTTGAGTTCTTTTTCTATACAAACTGATGTTGAGTTATTTTTCTATACAATCTAATGATGAGCTCCCCCAATTTCTCCATAGCCCCATCATTGAAAAGGCTATACCATGAACCAGTCGTGAAAACATTATCATAATTTCTCCCAGTGTCTCTATTAGCATCACACTCCAAAATGAAGTGTCTTTTAGATTCAATTGCCCTAGAATTGCAAAGGATACATACTCTTTCTTTCCAAGTTTCTTTTGCCTTTCCCACTATCTTGTTTCACATCAAAGTTGATGAGAGGTAGTTCTTTGTTGAGCAATAAGAATTTTGGCCCTCCGAGGGATAAAAGCCTTTGTGTATTCTTTTTGAAAAAGATCACACGTTGGATTGAACTCCTCAATATAACAATTCCTTTTTTCCTCCCTAGCTCTATATTCCTAGCATGCTTAATAAATTTATCTATAACAAATGCCTTAATCTCTTTTCTGCCTATGAGACACACATTTAAATAGATATTTAATTTACTCACCCGTCTGTGGTTTTGTCTCATCCATGTGTTATTTCTTTTGCTCAATTTGTCACCAAAAACAATCTTAAGCTATCTAATTTCTTCGATTTTTTCAATTCTTTTCAAATATCCCATGAGACACACCATAAAAATTGCTTCAATAGGGATTCCACCTACTTCACTCAACAAAATATCACAATTAGGTAAACTTTTTATTTTTAAACTTGCTTGTGATCAGGTGCTTTTAATTTTTCTCAATTTGTTTCCACTTTGAAATAGAAGTGTTGCTAGTCCATAATTCACACCCATATAGCACAACTGGGAGCACAAGAAGACCAAAAAGAACTCGGGTTATTTTTCAATCACAAATTTTAGCCTCCCTACATCTATTTTGAAGAGCATATAATGCTTTCCACCCTCCTAACGTTCTCTTATTTCTGCAACCTTCCCAATTTAGCTTGTCGTTGAAGTCAAATCCAATATATTTGTACTCCTTAACTTCTTTGAGAATATTGCCTTCAAAGTGAAACTTATACTGACTTGGCTTTCTTTTGTTAGAAAAAAATCATGATTTTAGTCTTGCTAATATTAGCTTACATCCCCACAACACTACAAAAATGTGTAAATAAGTGTTCTTGCAACCCTTGAGAAAAATTTGCAATCAAAATAAGATCATTAGCATAAAGAAGAAACCTTATCACAAACTCCCCCAAGTGAACCCCATCGCCACCTTGTGAATTTAATCATTCCTCAATCTTTTCAATATAGAGACCAAAAAGAGTAGGGAATGAGGGGCACCCTTTCTTGGCCCTAATCTCACTCCCAAAATTTTCTGAGATGCTTGTTGAAGTTCTGATTTTAACTTTAACCTCATCATAACGACTATTGACACTCACCCTAACATGTAAAGGAATCCCAAGTTCTTCCAATCTATGCCATAGTTTATCCTTAGGGAATGTGTCAGATGCCTTTTTGAAGTCAACAAAATAACAAAAAACTTCTTCCTCGTTCTCCCAAACTTTTTCAATTAAGTGCCTCAAAATGATGCCCTGGTCAATTGTGGAGTGTTTAGGCCTGGAACTTGCTTGTCCTTTTGCATGCTTATATTTTTCTTTAGCCCATGTGTTGATTCTATTTTCTATCACACTATCAAATAACTTTGCAAACAACAATCTTATCATAATGTTTCTATGATTGGAAGGATTATTGATGTCACCACTCTTAAAAAGTGGTATTGCTAGATTGGTTAACTATTTCCTAGGAAATCCTTGTTGAATGATGTTGTTGAATATTCTCATTATGTGAGGTGAAAGAAATATCACCCCCCAATTTAGATATTTTTCTTGAAGTTTAGCCAAATCTTCAACTTTACCAACCCCCAACTTCTTAATACCCATCCCCACCTCTTGCATGGTGAAAAGCTTTGCTATGGTGTTGATCAAGAAGGAGGGACAACCTCTAATTTTTGTTCCTACAATTATCTTGCATATTCAAACCATTATGTATTTGTAATTCTATTTTCAATTTATTTCTTTCTAGGTTGGATTTCTTTCCAAAAAGACTTGGGATTATTGTTTCCAAGTAAATTAGTTCTTCATGTCTTGTGATCGTGAAATCAACCTTTTTCTTCCTCAAAATCTACTTATACAACGATATTTTTGAGTGACCCTTTCAATATTTTCCTAACAATTTTACATTCCTCATCAAACCAAGCATTAACTGAAAAATAATTTGTTACTAATTTCTTCGTTTTTGTTCTTTTGCACTCGTTGAGTGCACCTTGAATCAAATTTCTAAGATCATGACAATGGAGATATTGCAAATGGGTATTCTTCTCCATAAATAACCACTAAAGAGAATTCTTGAATGTAATGCAATTTTCTTGGGTTAAAAGAATTCTACTCTTTAAAGGTAGATGTCAATGACATTTAATTTTCCTCTCATGCTGCCTTGTTTCTACCCAATAAAAACTTAAGTGACTAGGTTTATGATCTAATTTTAAATCCTAGATATGCTCACCAATCAAAAATTCCTTTATCCTTTCAATAAAGTTTTGCAAACAAATGATATAATCAACCACACTTGTCCCATGATAAGTTTTCTAGGTAAATTTCCCAATTTCTTCCACCTATCGAAACCATTGCAAATGTTCAAGTCAAAGGTACCACAAAGTGCAAGCAATTCTTTCCCACAGTGATTAAAACCCTTGTTGTCTTTGGAACACCTAGACCATTGTTTATTGCTTTCTTCTATGATCCAAATAGGATCGTGGTCCTCTTTACAATAGAGAATGTTGGCTTGCTCACTACTAGTCCCAGAATTGAAGTCTCCCACTAAAAGGATATCACTTTTATGAGAAAACTTAGCAATATCATTCTTTAAGGCTACAAAAGGGTCCTTACTGTCTAGCCCATTGTGCTTGTAGATTTTTGAGACTTGTGGGACAAAGTAACATGTTGCAATCCTAATGTTACTTTAAAATTTTGAAATCTTGAACCAAATATATTGTTTATTTGAATCTTCTCTTTTTTAACTGAATAATACTCTTTTACTAAGACCATTATACCACCATGCTCTTAACCATTCCCCGCTGCCTTATTCCAATCCACCAACTTTATTTAACCTTCAAACATAGGTGTCTCACACCCTTCATGCTTATGTGTTTCCCTGAGACAAATTATGTCTCTACCTTTTGCAATAGGCCCCAACCCAGGTCCACATCTCCAAGGATATCCTTTGCAATTCCAACAAACTAAGGTTAAGGGAACCTAGGTAGCCTTTGGTTGCTATTTATTTTTGTACAAATGACTTATACCCGACTCTTCACCTCTACCTGACAACTCTAACTTTGTTGTTTTACTACCTGCTGAAGAAGTTTTCGCTATTTCCTTATTACAAGCTTGTAGTCTCGTCTTGCTATGAGGTCCAAAATAAGCAATTGTCACTTTGCCTTTGTATAACCAAGCCCTCTTACCTTCGTCTCTTGCTGCTCTAATCTTGACCACTTCCTCTCTTCTCTCTACTAACTGCTTGATAGTTAAGTCCTAATCTAGAAAGAAACAAGAACCTTTTAAAAAATTCTTTTTGCTTAGAAGTTGTTGTTTGTCATATAGGCTTGCTAGTAATTTTTTTATAGGTCTAGCCCTCTCATCACATATCTTTCCCACCCCCCAAGCTTGGCAAATTCTCCATTGCCGTTGCAGTTTGTCTTTTAAAAAGTCCCTAGTCAAATTAAGAGCGCTTTCATTTTTACCATAGTTTTTGATAGCTTTCACAATGATATTTGCTTCTCTATCTTGCTTTTCTTTAGACTCTCCTACTTGTTTTCTTTCAACCCTATTGTCTGCTTATGCCTCATTGTTAGTAGAATTCCTACTAACTTGAGCCCATGTTTTAGCTTTTGTTGGTATACAATCATTGCTATTTTCCTTTGCCTTTACTCCTTGACCATTTGTTTGTTGAACAATATGTCCTTCAACGAGAGAATTTAGAGTTTGTTTCAATTATATTCACCATTATGGATTCTTTCACGATTTGCCAATCTAGCTTCATGTCTTGCCACTCAAACTTACCCACCAAAAGGGCTTCTTGTATCTTAACCACAAGTTCTTTTAAAACTTTGTTACTTTCCATTAAAAATTGTTTTGCTGTTGCAAACTCAAGGAATTTGTAGTCTCTTTCTCACTCGATACCTTCCAAAACCTCCAATCTTTTTCTTAGCATTTAAAAGCTCTCAAACATATAGGTTTGAAGACCAAGTAAGTGGTGTGGAGGTTGGGCTATAAAGCCAAATTCTTCATATTACTTTTTTCCTTAGATCTTTTACCACAATCACTTAGGAACAAAGATTTGTTTGAATGTGTTTTGTAGGTTGGGCTATAAATGCCAGATTCTTCATATTTCTTCAAGCCTTTGGAGCCCACAGAAGGCTTGAAGAAATGCTCACAAAAAGAAACAGTGCTATCACGAAACCTACCCTATCTGCTACCTTGTTGCCCACTTAAAATCTCTATTAGCAGATTGTCTGTAGAACCCTAGTCTGAAAACATGCAAAGCTCTCAGAAAACACTATAGGGCCCATTGAGATGAGGATAATGTCTCCACACCAACCCTCAAGTCCCTGTGTTGGAGCTCCGAACTGAAAAAAGCCCGCAAAAACTTGATCTTGCTTGCTCAAAATCTCAGTCTCCCGCTCAATAATCGAAGATTATTTATGGATATACATAATAAGTAATACCATATTTCATATCTTGTTATTCAACATTAATATTTTAATAAAAAAATAAAATTATATATTAAATATTCTTGAATGAAATATGGTAAGTGGTGTTTAATATTGATGGGAATGTTAATGGCAAAAAATAATTTTTTAAAAAAAAATAACGACTTTTGTCCTCTATTCAGAAAAAGTGGCATAAAATGGATTTTGGTAAAAACATATTTCAAAAAAGTGGCGTAATTGATTCAAAAACAGAAAAACAGAAAAAGATTCAACAAAAAAGTATTCATTTTTAATTGATTATTAAATATTAACTTTTAAGATTCATGATTGGCTACGGCAAGTGGTAAGTACTAATAAGTGCTTCCGCTCAGGGATATTCCTCTGCCCAGCGATTTATAAATCCCAGTCGCGACTGCATTATACCTTTGAAAATTCGCGGGTACAGAGTTTTGGATCCGGATTGCTGCAATAGTCGTTTAGGGTTTTGAACTTTCGCGTTAAAACACGCTGAATCTGTAAATCGAACCCTAAGCGAACCGACAGTCGATTTCACTCAGTATCCGATTCCGGTACGACTTGTATCTGGTAATGACCAGTTTTCAGGCCGATTTGGTAGCTTAGGATTTTAAAGAAGGAAAACTTTTCTTGTCTGAAATTATTTTAGAGATGTTAGCGTCTGCCAAAAAAATGTTGCTTTGATCTCTTATGGCAGAAGTGATATAATGCACATCCTTCGATGGCATAGTTAATTGGTCTATAACTAACTTCTTCACAGCCTTTGATATGGTCTTGTCCGCATGGTTCAGAAGTATTGCCAACTACCTCTGCTAAAGTTATCTGTTATATCATAGAAGTAATATTTTTAAAATTTTTTTATGAATATCTTTCTAGAGGGTAGCTAAAACGAGTCTTCAAAGAAATTGGGCAAACACATTACGGAATTGCAGTAAAAATTACATCCGATGACTTCGGAGATTTGTTTTCCTATGATATTGCAATTTCTAATATTTTGAGTCTTTTATTTATCAAAATGATTTGAAATAATCCCTTATATCTTCATTGATGTAGGTGGTCTCATATAATGGCATTGCTTTCAGCATCCCGTCGACATCTATCTGCATCTTTGTTGATGCGCAACATATTATTTATAAGCAGCAGATCAATAACAGCTTTTAGGGAGGAACGGGACACCTTTGGTCCCATTAATGTACCAGCAGACAGGCATGTAATTTTTTTTCGATATGTTTAAAGATCAAAATATTTTTCTTTTCATATCCCTATTTGCTAGAGTGAGAAAGCTTTGAATGAAACATTGAATGTTCTCTGCCACAGTAATGGGACATGGCAGGCTAATTTTCATTTTGACTTGGTCTTTTATTTGGAAAAAAAGCTTGGCACAAACTCATCAATATAAAAAATTACTAATATATGAGAACCGGCTTTTAACGGTGTTTTAGGGTGCAGTCCTACTTAGCTCACGACTCAGCGAGTCCCATGTCTATGGTCTATATGCACATTGTTTATTTATACTTCGTCTGGATCTTTAATTTTTTGAATTTGAAAGAAATTAAATTATGGTTTCTCATTTGATGGAATTTTATTCTGTTGGGAGTCTCAGTATGTCCTTGAGCTTTGTAGAATTCAACAGACTTGAATTTGTAACTTTTGATACAATTGTTCAGATGGAAGCTATCTATTGAATGGATCTTGTATCTAAGTATCTTAGAAGAAAATACAATCTTTGAAAAGTTGCTGTTGTGGAGCTATTTAGGACAAGAATATATACCCTTGATAGTTTCTTCTTGACTTATGTACAAAGACATAGATGAAGGTTTGGTCCTTATGGAGGATGCTTAAGGCCCGTAAGTTATACCAGGCATGGACATTGACAACTGTCCAATGAGAAGGAATATGATTGCCGCAAGAATAAAGTTCTTCCTTTAGTTTGAGAAGATTAGATTGGGTGATATGTTTCTCCTCTTTGGATTGCTTTCTTACACAGTGGAAGATTTAGTGTATCTATGGATAATTGGTTCAATGGTGAGTAGTGGATGGATCTGTCGATAGTCTGGAGCAAGGCATGTTTCCTTGATATTTTATTCTTGATTCATGCAGAGACAAAGACAAAATTTTTGTCTTATGGAGGATACTTAAGGCAAGTAAGTTAAATATTAATGACAACTGCCAAATGAGAAGGAATATGGTTGGGTCAGGAACAAAATTTTTCCTTTGGTTTGAGAAGATTAAATGAGGTGATAAGTTCGCTTCTTTCCAGTGGCTTCTCGTACAGCTGAAGATATAGTCTGTCTACAGAGAATCAGTTAGATGGCAAATTAGTGAATGGATCTGCCTATTATTTGAGGCAAGGCACTCAATTTTGTAGTGATTTATTTTCTCTATGATTAAAACTCACATGAGCAGGTGAACTCTGTCAGGCCAGGACTGGACTGAAAATGAAAAATGAATGACATAGTATACAAATAAATCAACAAAGTGACCTTTCAATTCTTCATTGACTGTTCATTTCCTCTTCAAGATGTCTGTTCAAATTTTACAATAACCCAAGGATTATTTATGGAATATTTACATAATATTACATTCACCCTTTAATCCATAGGGGTTATCATAAGACCAAGCATGCCTCTGAGTTTTTCAAATTTCTCTCTTCAAAGTGCTTTTGTTAGTATATCCATTGATTGATCTGAAGTTGGACAGCGGATCAATTTGACTTTGCCATCTTTCACATTATGCTGAACCAAATGGAATCGGGTGTTGATGTGCTTGGTTTGGTCTTGAAAACTTGGATTCCTTGCCATCTTGATGATAGAAGTGTTGTTGACCATGAGTGGTATTGGCAAAACATGTTTTTCTTGCAAATTTTCAAGAACCCTTTTGATCCACAATATTTCTTTGATTGCTTTTGAAGCTGCCACATATTTTGGTTGGCATTGACTGTTTCTTTGACATCCAATTGATGATCGTTGATCCTAAATTCAACAAGAAACTCTGAAATAGATTTCCAATTGTAATGTAGGGAAAATTAGGAATTAGGGTTTAAGATAATAAAACTACTAAATAGCTCAATTAACCCACATACATTGAAAGAGGATTGAACCCAATAGATCTAGGCTCAATCCTAAATAGGTAATGGCTCTGAGATTCTGATTGGATTCAATTGGGGTGTGGAGTTGATTTTTTAATCCTCTTTTTAAGTTGAATTTGATTGATTATGAAATTAGGGTAAAATGAGGGATTATTGAAATGATCTGATGGAAATAGTAAGCTACAGATGTCCCCCGAAGCCACCAACTTGGATCTGAGCAAAATGAGATGTCTAAAACTTGTCCTCCAAAGTTTAGCCTGATTTTTCGAGACCAAGTAGCATGGATTCACCTTGGTCCTCCAAATTTTTCTCCGTCAAAAGATAACCTGTTAGTCACTGTTGATTCTGTCGGATTTCTCGAGTATAGCTCCGCACCTATTTTCTAGCACATAGAAAGAAAGGGAAAGATGTTGGGAATAGGGGTTTGCCTTAGGTCAAACCTCAGTTTTGGAATGAACCATGAATGAAATAATGCAAATACTGAAATAAATATTAAGGAGATATACCTAAGATTTACAATTGTTGATGATGATGCTATGCTCTTTGAATGTAATCACAAATGTTGAATGTAATGGCATGACAAACACATGAACATGAAAAACCCTAATCACACACACATGCTTGTATGAACATTGATGTAGCTTTGCTCCACAATGGTCGATGATGAATATGCAGTCTTGAAACTTTGAAGATGCTTGATAATGAATGCTTCACGAATGCATGAATGCTTGGGATAGATGATGGACACTTAGATCTAAAATGAATTGATATAATGTCTTTATATAGGGTTCCCTAGGTAATTTATCAATTAGGCCGACCTCCAACGGTCATGTGTAGCCCCAGGGATCAAATTCTAGTGAGGAGATATAACACTTACCCCATTTCAAATTGGGGCATCTTTGAGAGGGACTAGGGCGTTTTGGGGCGCCCTGATCTAGACCAGGCACGCCTTGGTCCTTTTGCAAAGGGGACCAAAATAAGTAGTCAAGGGGGTGGGCATCTCATAGTGGACCCACCAAAGGGTGTGCATGACATCAAAGTTGGATAATTGGGCTTGGACGGACTTAGAGAGAGGATGAAGATAAGATATGCTAAAGTGGGAGCACAAACATGAGGTGTAAATTCGACTGGTGACAATTTATGATGCTACACCAATCTACAAAATCCTCTACATAGTTTGTAGGTGTAAATTCGACTGGTGACAATTTATGATGCTACACCAATCTACAAAATCCTCTACATAGTTTGAAACCAAATATCCAACTAGCTTGAAATCTGTTACCTTGGTGTAATGAAGCCCAAAAATTTGAGTTCCCTTTAGATATCTAAGAATTGTCTTTGCTGCAAACAAGTGACTTTCTCTCGGCTTTTGCATGAATCTAGAGAGAACACCAAAAACAATTGAAACCTCTGGTATAATTGTTGTTGCATAGATCAGACTTCCAATGAGTTGTCTCTACTTAGTCACATCTTCCAACTTTGCAATGTCATTTGAAGTCAATTTTAGATTGTGTTCTATGGGTGTGTTGAGTGGTTTTTTAGTTTGCCATTCCAAATTTGCTTAAACTTTCTCCAATATACTTTTGTTGTGTAATGAAAGTATACTTGGATTTTTGAATCACATCAATAATCAAATAGTAATGAAAATGACATAGATTTTTCATTTCAAAACCTTTTATTAGTTTTGCTTTGATTTTTGTAGTATATTTTTCATTATTTTCTATTACAAATAGATCGTCCACATATGCAATGTTTTGCTGATTGTCTTGAAAAAAAGAGTTGCATCATCAAATTCACAATGCTTCAAGTTTGTGCTCAATTGGTGCTTGATGAGCTTTTCATACAAGACCCATGGGGCTTGTTTCAAACCATACAACAATTTTACCAACTTACACATTTTGTGTTCTTGACCTTCAACTACAAACCTTATAGCTGAGTCATGTAAATTGCTTCTTTGCGCCCACTGTTCATAAAATATAGTTTTCATGTCCATGTTTAATTGCAGACTGTTTGGGGTATATTTTGGTGGCGATACCAATTCTTGCAAGGTTTGTACTAAAATCTGGAATGATCAACAACAATGATTGATCTGATTCTTATTGACTTTTTTGCCGGCCATACCAATATTCTAGCTACCAATACTTCCTTTAGTAGGTCATTCCTTCCCTAATTAGGCCATTTTCACCAAACAAAGCCGTATAGTTTTCTTGCAGCCAATAATTATCAATCTATAGTTGGGTTCCCACTCATTTTCTAGAGTTATCAATTTATTTTCAGTATTTAGAGCATTGTTTCAGTTATTTGAATTTTATAGAATAATCATTTGAAGCACGATTTACTTTAATGAATCAAATATTGTAATAATTAGATGATTTATCACCAGCAGTCTGATTTGTAAATTATTGAGGATCCCGACGGTTCATTGTTGGTTTTGTGCTCTTATTGTTAGAAATCTTAGTCTATTATCTGTCAATTTGGCATGTATCGAAATTATATGATATAGTCAGCCATTTTGGTAGATGCATTTTTACTTGTTATTTGCCAATTTGACATATTAGAATATGCATATCACTATCTATCATTTTGGAATTGATCTTTTCTCCAAGTGTGATTTTTAATGTAATTTGGTTGGCTAGCTGCCAATATCTTGCTGGTTATTTTTCTTTGTCTTTATTCTAGTTTCTATATGCTCTCACCTTGCCCACATTGGGAGTTGAGTGATCAAAAGAGTTGGGATTTGAGTTGATTGTAAACATTTTTAGTGGATTTGAGTTAAGTCTTGCTATGGACATTATAGTGGTATCAGAGTTTGCGGTCTATGCGGAGTTATATTTCATTATTTCATATGCATCCTAGTGATAGAGCGGATACATTTCATATGCATCCTAGTGATAGAGCAAATAGATATTATCCGGGGAAAATCAGACAGAGATTCCAATTTCATAAGAATATAGAAATATAGTTTCTATTTTCAAGATTTAGGGTAAATGAGACTAATATGATAGAAAGAGAGAAGAGTTGCGAGGGAAGATGATTCAATAGAGGCCTGGCACAATAGGCTTGTGTATGGGCAAGAGCGCCTTGCAAAATAAAATATCAATGAAGCTAGGAGCTTCATATCTATGCAATGCCATGAATGGTGATATTTTGATTGACATATGATAAGAAGTATTACAACAATACTCCAATATGAAGTCATTTTATCCAAGCCTTTTGTTGCTCTGAAACATGATTCCTTAGATACTGTAAAATAATTGGATAATTTATTCAACGATATACAACCATCATGTAAATTGAGGGTGAACGAAGTCAACCATGTGAAGGCACGAAAAATGAGATAGAAGCAGCTGATAAAAATCTGAATAGAAACAACTACACATAGAATCTAAAACCTTGAAACGGAATTCGAGGCATGAATCCCAATGTGCGAATTTCGAGGTTTGTTGAAAAACCCAGAAATTAAAATTTCTTGCAAATCTGAAACCTGTAATTTTTCTGAATAAATCAGAAAAATAATAGTCTGCAGAAAAAAGTATTGATTTTAAAAAAAAAATCACTAAAAAATAAATTTCCTGTAGAAAAAAAATCTGATTTTTCTGGTAAAAAATCTGCAAAACCCTAATGTCTGTAAAAGAATAGAAAAGATTATCCACAGGAAAAAAAACTTAGATTTTTTTTTAATATCATAAAAAAAATAGGGCAATGATAGTAGACAAAATTTGAGGAAACTAGAAATCGCCACCCTAGCTGGAAAACCCTAGTGCGAGATAAATTTGCATAAAATTGCGGGCACAGGCACAAAAAAATTCGCAGGGCTGAGAGCAGATCGAAGATCGCAGAAATCACACAGGAAAAAAAAAAGTCGTCTGGAAGTCGTGCCTAATACAAATTGACTCCACAAAAAAATCTGCCCAAAAATCCTTCAAAAACCTGCACGAAAATCTGCAGAAAAATCCACAAACCCTGCGATTTTTCCTTGACCACGAACCCTGATAGAATGCCCTAAAAAAACACCTAGAAAAGAGACTTAAAAAAATCTCTTTAAAAAACTTTCGAATTTTTTTAATTTTCATGCTTTGATACCATGAAAAATAATTGGATAATGTATTCAACGATATACAACGGTATATAAAGAGTTTACAAGACGATGTTCTATAAAAAGAACAAATCGTTTAAGTGATAAACTAAAAAGCTAAAAAGCTTAAAATACTAAATAAAGCTTAAAAAGCTAAATATAAAAAGCTAACTATGTGTCTTTAATAAAGAAGCAATTGTTTCACTTAACGAGCTAAAAAACTAAAAAGCTAAATGACCATTAATAAAAGAACTAAATATAACTAATTAAAATATAATTAAATATTACAATAGATACCCTTCTACCCACTTGTTGACTATCTCAATTTTCCCATCTATTTGTGGGTGATAGCAAGTACTGAGAGTGAGCTTTGTTCCAGTCAATGTGATCAAAACTTAGGAACCTATTGTCCCTATCACTAATAATGTTCTTGGCAAACCATGTAATCTAAAGGCTTTTTGAAGAATTAATTCACAACTAGTGAAGCTCAAAGGTAGAAGAAATAGCAAAGAAGTGTGCAAACTTAAACAATCCATTAACAACATATATGCATTCTTCACTTTACCTTACTGTTGTGACGTATTCACACATCGCCCCATTACAAATGGGGACCCCTACTTTTTTGCTTTCTAGGATTGGTCCTCTTAGCTTAGTTCTAGGTTAGTGTTGAGTCTTTCACTGTGAACCTTTGCATTGAAGAGGTATAGTGGGTCAAGTGGTCAGAAGTTGATCAAGTTTGTCTCACTGCCCGTGGGTGCCCAGGCCCGATCACTCTCATTTCCATTCCTCGCCTTCGCCATCACCATTCCACCCTTTCATCCTTTCGTCTCTCTGTTCATTCCATAACCCTCCATCTTGATGGCTTTCCACTTCCCCTTTCCTACCATCACCATTTCACCCTACCCTTTCCACTTCCATATCCCTTACCTTCTATCTCTCTTTATCTTTTATCACCTTCACCTAACATACTCATCTACTACCCTTCACCTACATTTAGTCCTACCACTACACCCCTTAACCTCCATCTTACACCCTCACCTCCCTTCACTAACTTCCTTTCCACCTTACCCCTACCCCTATTCTATCCTAACATCTCCCTTCCCCTCATACCTTCTATCTCACACTCCCTTTAGCCTACCATCCACACTAACTTACTTTTCCCCTTTATTCCCCTAAAATCACCTATTCTAACCCACATCCCATAAGTCTCACTTCCTTTTTTTCCCTAAGCTTACCTCTACCCCTACCCCTAACCTTCTTACCCATCTATCCCACCTTCCTTCACCTAGTCTAAACCTCATCCCATTATAACCTACACCCCTCTACCCTTTCATTACCCCCTCATACCTCCCATTACATTTTACTCCCTAACCTTCCCTAACTCCATCCACTACCTCTTATACCTCCTAACGCGACGCCTCTCCAACTTCCATCATTTATATCCCTTATGTCCCCCTTTCCTCCAACATCCCATTTCCCCTCTTTCTCCACGTAGCAGCTTCCCTTACCACTGCCCTCACATTCCTCGAACCACCCTTTTTGGGCCCCACTTTAAACTCAAAATGGAGAATTGAATTAACTTTTTATTAAAGACCTCTCATCACCCTTTTGGGCCCCACTTTCAACTCAAAATGGAGAATTGAATTAACTTTTTATTAAAGACTCTTGTTGGGACCCACCAACCACTGGTTTGGGGAATTTAAATGTTTTTTTTTTGTCTTTCATATTAAACGGGCCCCACCACCACCAGAATTTTTGGAATGAAAGAAAAGTTCATTTTTTTTAATAGAAATTTTAAAAAGGGAGAGCATCCACCTCACTCTACTCTTCCACCTTATTCCCCCGTGGCACTTCTTTACAACATCACCCCATCCTCTTTGTTGTTACACCTTTCATCCCTCCACTAAGATTCAACGATAAAAAATATAAAGCAATTCACTTCAAAGTTGATTCAAAACTTCTAGGTTTGTACCTACAGATCCATCTTGAAGGGAGATATTAATCACTGATTGGCTCCAAAGGAGAGAAGATTTTCAAGCAAAAATGAGGTGAATTATAAGGGATAAGCTGTGAAAGAAGAGATTCAAGCAGGCTGGTTCCTAATCACGGAAAAATTTATCAGATCTTCAGGAAGAGATCAGGCCTCATTCACTCTTGGTTTAAATGCAATTTCCGGTGGATTAATTTCTCTGAGTTTAGACCACAATCAGATCTAAGTATTATTTCATACTCAGAAATATGATTAATGTACATGATAATTAATTCAAGTTTTGTGTCTTTGCAGGTATGGTTGTAAACAAATAATGGAGCACGAGGAATATAGGATGATGATAAACCAAGAATGGGGAATCCTCCACATAAGGGAAGAGATCTGATCTGTGCATCTCCACATGAAGAATGCACTCAGATAGAATTAATCCTGCAAATACAGAAAGTCCTAAAATCAGACCAAAGCTTATGAAAATCCGGCCTGATTCAATTGTGCAAGCAAGTGAATTTGATTGATCAATCATCTGCTACAAAAGAACCTTTGATGGCCGATTCAGTGAAGGAGGTTTTGACAACGAAAGATGAAGTTTTGACTGATGTAATGACCGATTTGCCTTAGGGATTAAAATTTGATGAACTTAGTTTCTAAATCTGGATGAAGCTTTGGAAAGCAAATGGATTTCAAAGGTCTTCTTGAGGTTAATCTGATATGGATGACTAAGACTTAGGATTTGAGTTGATGGAATGATTTTCGTCAAGTGAAATAACTGTCCAGTATTCCCAATTTGAAGCGAAATCCCTGCTAAGGTCTTCTTTGAAAGGTTGATTTGATATTTTTCACATTGGAGTGACAGAGACTTGTTTGAACTAGTTATTGATCATGAACAATGAGGAATTTGAGCTAGGGCATCAAATTCGCTCTTGACCCTTCCAAAGGTACAGGAGCGAGTTTTCTTAGAACACCTTCTTGCTCCTTACTTGGATCCAAACTCACGCTTTCAAGGCTTGATTGAAGGAAATTTGAGTTATGTGTGCCTTTAGAAGTGAATTCAAACCAAGTTGAATGATGAAGTCTGGAGAATTTGAACAATATTGTCAATTTTGCTCCTGACCCTTCCAAAGTTACAGGAGCGAATTTTTCTTAGAGCCCTCCATTGCTTCTAAGTTGGACCAAAATCCTTGCTCCTATGGCGTGATTGAAGAGGAAATGATGTATGCATGCCTTGAAATTGAATTGAAACAAGTTTGAATGGCAAAACATGAGGAATCTGAGCCAAGAAGCAAAATTTTGCTCCTGACCCTTCCAAAGGTACAGGGGCGAAATCCTTGAAAGGACCTAATTTCTCACTCAAGCAATTGAACGGATCTTATTAGGGAACAAACCGACTTGATCATGATGGAAGAAGGATTCAAAAGCTAAGTTCAAGGTGAAGTATTGAGGGATGGTGAAGGAATTGAATCAAAAGAAGAATTTCGCTCATGTCCCTCTCTAAGGGTCCAGAGCGAAATCTCTTGGAAGGACCTCCTATCTCACCTAAAGCACCAAGAGGATCTTGTTTTAAGCAAAGTTGGGAGTAGATTGACTTGAGCACGATGAGAAGAGAATTTGAAAAATCAAGTCTAAGGCAAAGTGATAGGAATGAAGCGTGAATTGAGTGAAGAGGAAGAAATTCGCTCATGTACCTTCCAAAGGTACAGGAGCGAAATCTCTTGAAGAAGAATGTTGTCTTAATCAAGATATCAAGACAAGCCTTCTTGAAGGTAATTTAAGTCTTTGTTGCAGCATGAGCCTTCTAATGATAATGAAAATTGAGTATGTGAGTGAGAAAACTAAGATTAGCCCTTAGTTCGTTCAGGTACCTTCCAAAGGTACAGGAGCGAAATGCATTGAGGATGAGTAATATGCTAATGATAGTGTGTTGTAAGTCTTCTTCATGGTGGTTTCAAGTGTTCAAGCATCCTAAACTTCATGCAGATTGTGAGAACTAAGCTTGCCTTCATCAAATATTGATGAAAATTTGACTCATATCCTATCTCGCTCATGTCCATCTCTAAGGTACCAAGGCGAAATTCTATTAAAGGCAATTGCATTATGGAAAAAAACTGAAAAGATCAAGAGAAGACTAAGTGCAAGTCAACCTAGAAACATTTGATGCATTAATAAACCAATCTCACTTTGGCGGCAAAAGCAAATTCGAAATTTTTTAAGAGAAGTCGGCCAGCTAAAGGGAAATAAAATTTATTTATTCATCCAAACAAAGTCGGCTTTCATCAAAGAAGTGCATTCTCCCATAAAGGCGCCTATATAAGGGAGGTTGATTCTTAAATTATTCATCATTCATTTCAAACATTCTTCTTCAAAGAGCGAAATCCTTCAGCATTTAAGAAGCAAATTCCAGATTTGTCAACAATCTTCACAAGCCGAATTCGACAAGAGCGAATTTGAGGAGCAACTGAATTCATCAAGGTGAATTTCAAAAGCAGATTTCATTAGACAGATTGGTGATCGAGGAGTCAAATTTCAGGTCTTATAGAGATTAGTCACTTTAAGGCGCAGAGTACATCCTAACAACAGCAAAATTCAATAAAGGAAGGACTGAATTCATCATAGCAAGAGCAAATTTGCTCAAGAAAAGGACAATCTACCCTAAACCTGCACCTATCAGACCTGCAAATCACATAAAATCAGAGATTGTATAAGCTATATATCATGTGTTTGATGTTCATTTGTTTGTTTTGCAGCAAGAAAAGAAAGAAATCAGAAAGACCAGGTTGGAGGAAGATCGGAACGAAGATCTCAAGAAGAATATTTCAACATCAAGGTCAAAGGAAGACCTCTTCAAGAGGATCACATAGGCAAACACAAGAGAGTCAAGGAAGGGTACATCGTTCATCAAGTATATCAAGGACGATGGAGGATCGACAAAAGTCATCACAAAGGAAGTACCAGACAAGGTGGCATCCCAGTCACTGTTCCTCCAGTCAGATAGGTCCACATCAGCATGTCCAGATTCAATGTACCTGACTTATCAGTGATGACACAAACTTCGAGGCACCTACCCCCGTTTCCTATTGGTTCTCATGCATTGAATGTAATTTTCTCATTGGCTAAAAGGTTTTGTTGTAACAAACCCTAATCAGGGTTTTCATCTTGTAATCCTAGCCATTCATTCTAAATCAATCTGAGCCATTGAAATGTAAAGAGCTCCCTATATGAAGCCTTGGCTCTTCATTTGTAAAGGTTAATAGTTAGAGAATAGTTAGTCAGGAGTTAGAAGGTGAATAGTTAGAAATAGTGAATAAGTCAGTTAATAGTATAGCAATTAGAGTAGAATAGAAAGAGAAGGCAAAGATTGTTGCCAAGATGTTGTTGTAAAAGGCTTGTAAAACTTCATTGAAGAAATGGTGAAATCTATGGGTCGATTCAACAATTTCCATGGTCTTTATACTTCTCAGTTTTGATTTCATGTTATTAGATAAGTGGAAGAAATGTGTTTGATTGATGGTGAAATTTGTATATCCATACTACTAGCAGTTTGTTGATTGCAGACTTGCCTTGTGTAGTCAACTAGAATCATTCAGCTTAAGTTTAACTTCAATTGTCGCTTCTTCATTGATATGCATCAGCCTGATGGTGTCTATGCCTGTAGCGATGATCTGAACATCATAAAGCTTTCCTCCGAAGATCGCACTAACCTTGTGGAGATGGTCCTGGGATGTCAAGACAAGACTTAGTTAGAATTTCATCAAAGATCATTCATTGCTCCTACATTCTTAGTGTCAGAATTAGATCCTTCCCTCGCCATCATCCTTTTTTCCTTTTTTCAAAAATCTAGGCTAGTGAAATCCTGTGTTCCAGCAATATTCAAAGCAAATCAGACGTTTAGTCATCAAGTGTAAGTCCCCTTGTGATTCCAGCAAAATCACATCATACCACAGAGAGCTTATCCACACGTAGAGATCCTGCATAACAGAACCTTGGAGTTACTCCGACTGATCCTTTAGCGAGATCTTCAGCAGTCGGGAACTTTGTTCAAGAGAGGATAAGATACTTCGGTATTTTATTCTGTGTTTGGTCGTGTACAAAATACACATCAACACTTACACAACCAGGCGTGAAGTCCATAGAAATACTTTCCCATTTTCATTCAGGAATAGGCAGGGGTTGCAACAAACTAGTAGGGAAAATATGCTCATTTTTGTTTTGTGGACACACCTCACATTCTCTAATATGCTTAAGGATATCATCTTTAAGCCTTTTCCATGAAAACCTCTTTCTAGTTTGGCTATATGTCTTGAAATATCCTTGGTGACTAGCCAAGGGAGTATTATGAAAAGTTTTCAAAACCTTCTCTTTTACCTTAGATTTAGGTGCCAAATTTTTTTTCCCCTTATATAGGATCAGCTCATTTGCAAGGTATTTGTAATGTCCCCTGATTAGTTATACTTTAAATTAACCTAAATTTTCCCAAAACTAAAATAGGTAATTAAGTTTATGGGAGTACCTTTGTATGCTGTTTTCCTGCAACACAAAATTAGAGAACACATACGAAGTAATACTTATAAATTGAAACATATACAAATGAATTAGATTGAGTGATACAATTCTTTAATGTATTAATTGCCATCAGTATTATATTTGTTAAATAAAATTAGATTGTAGGGTAGTTGCCATTCTTTATTATCCAATTCTTAGTGCACTAGGGTAGGCTAGCTGGTTAGGGTGTCCAAGAGACCCTCCACTCTAGGCCCAAGAGCAAATGCTACATCCCTCTTGGCTCCATGTGGCAGGTGTTAAGCATCCATCATGGAGTGACGTACCCAGTGAGGTGTCCTATCGCCGTTCCCCCTCATCACAACCACCTCCTCTCTTAAGCCCAAGAGCAGATGCTTGATCCCTCTTGGCTCCATGTGGCAAGGGTTAGGCATCCACTATGGAGTGGCATACCTAAGAGAGGGTCCCACGTACATTAAGCAATGAGTTTGCAATTTATAAGTCTTGTAGGGTTACAAGTTCCCTTAGTTTAACATTATTATACCATCATATTGATCATAATAGATCACACAGTATGAGTCAGAAATGAGCAGATTGGAGAATACATGCAGCTAATGATCATAACAACGATCTGCTCTCAATAATAGTATGCAGAGAATATTATCAGAAATATGCACAGAACCTCATACCAGAATATAGTCTTATCTTAACAATAGTTGCAGATTCGATCTCTTTATTATGTTCACCTCTTCCAGCACTGTCCAATGCCTTTTCTTTGAGTGGTTGTTATGCTGTATATAAACCCTCGATTTGCATGGAAAGTTATGTCTTTCCAAACAGTTACTATCATTGCAAAGGTGGCGACTCCTCATATCATGTCTTTTGCCTTAACTAATTAATCTACTGCTGATTATTGCACCTGATCAAGGATTATTAATAATACTTGTTAATGTAAACACAATTCTTATCGTTTCATTAATCCATTTGCTAACATGCTAATGCTGCATTGACGCATAATAAGATCTCTGCCTGGATTGGTATCTCTGCTCTGCAATAATTAAATGCGCCTTTATAGTGCTTGTTGTTTTTAGATCATCCTATGCATCAGCCTTATATATGACTTTGTTTGAGTATGGAGACAGTCTATAACTTCATAACAGTTCAGATCTGATCTGATCGATGGTGATGTTACTGGATGATTTGATTCCTTTCCTTTATATCTCTCAATGTGAGGGAGAGGTCACACTTCTTCAGCATGTATGCCCTTTGGCAAGAGACACACTCTTTCACCATTAGCACTCTTTAAAAGAGTGCAACTCTTCATTATTTCTGCCCTTTGAAAGGGACACAACCTTTCACAATCAGATCTGCACTTCTTATTTAAGTCAGTTCTGCACTTCTGATTCCCCAATTAATCCCCTCTCAAATGAGGCTCTCTTCTCCCTTTTATACCTCATATTTGGGAGAGTCACAACTTATCATTTCATGCCTTTTGTCAATTCATTAACTTAATTAAATTTTTAATTTTATTTAATTATATTCTTTTATATTTTCATTTTAATTTTATTTTTTATTTTTTTAAATTTTAATTTTATTATTAATATTTACCATTAAATTCTATTTCAAAGTGGGGACACTACAGTATCATCCAAATTATTAGTAGAAAATTGATTTTTAACATATTTTGCAAGAATTCATTCCTCCAATCTGTTGTATTCCTATCATAGATGTCAAATGTGGCCTTCCTTTGACAAAGCATTAGCCACTAAATTCATCCCCTCGACATGGTCTACGTCAAAATTGTAAGCTTACAACCTACTTACCCACTTTTGTTGCCTTTCATTAAGATCTTTTTGGCTAAGAAAATACTTTAAACCATTGTGATCAATCTTAACAACAAATTTTCCTCCAACCAAGTATTGTCTAAACTTAGCGAAAGTGTACATGATGACTAACATTTCCTTGTCATAGATGGAGTAGCTCCTCTCCTCTCCCATCAACTTTCTGTTCTCGAAGGCAATTGGATGCTTATTCTTTATAACATAGCACCAATTTCTTCTCCTTGGAATGGCCAAAACAGGACAAGGTCTCATGACTTTCTTGAGCTGATCAAAAGTTTGCTGTGTTCGTGGAGACAATGTTAATGCCCCCTTTTCGGTCAATCAGTGAGTGGGACAGCCAATTGTGAAAAATCCTTCACAAACCTTCTATAGAAGTTGCTTTTTGGCTGACTGTAAGTCTTCTAGAATGGCTTTTTGTGTGGGGAGCTCTTCTTATGAAACTTATTCTTAGGAAGAGTAGATTTGAGAGCTACAACCTGCTTGATTGCCTCTTGTAGAGATGTAGGCCCAAAGGTTTGGAAATGGCTATCCAGGCAGATAAACCGCACCTTTGCATAAAGGAGGTGTTAAAAAAATTCTAAGTCCGCCCTTGGTAACTTTTGCGTTTTAAATTGCTGGATAGATGCTGCCCAAAGGTTTTGACCAAACCCTTTAGTGTCTCCGTCAATCGTTGTGTCAACAACATAACCAATCTTCTTATTGTGACATCTGGGACCATAACAAGAAGTTTTTGGAAATTAGTAATGTAGTTTTCAAGAGTGCCATGTTGCTTGAGTTGGGCCAACTCATGAAAATGTACTCAGTTTGGTACTCAGCATAGTGTGCAGTGATCTCATCAAGTATTGGCACTTCTGCCTCTAGATTATGAATTTTTTTTCTTCTAATAAAGGTAGGCTGAAATGGCCTAAGTGTAGAACCTATAGTGGCTCTAGTGGACTGATTTATATTTTTTGTATGTTAATTGATTACTTCCATTACCATTCTATTGTCTTGGTATGCTCATATTTTGGTCCATCTTGGTATTCAACTGTGCCATCATGTCCATCATCACATAAAATTTTCTTTCAGCCCTATCATCAAGATTATCACCAACTTAAATCTCTTTGCCTCTATCTTATTTATTCAACACTCTTCTGAAACACCCTTTGGGATCTGATTTTCAATACTATCCTTAGGAAATGGGTTTTGAAGGAACTGAAATTGTTTTCTGAACTTCTTTGGTAGTATCCGTTTTCTTTGTTACTAGGATGCATGAGATAACAAAGACTACATTACATGATAGCTCTAAAAATTATGAGTTGGCAAGATCACTAGCTCAGACATCACTGTAACAAACCACTCTATACATAGTTTTTAACTTTCACAATATGGAAATGTATAAGTATATGCAATGCCTCCACACCGTCTAATCACTTAGATCCTGGGGTGGGCAAGGTGAGAGCATACAATGCTAAATCCATACTACTAACTATAATATATGCAACAGAATTAAGGGCAAGAAGTTGACCAGATTATGCAAGCAGCAGAGCTGATCTAATGAATATCTCTTTGGCGGATTGTGTACATGCAAAGCAAGCCATTGACAAAATTTCTAAAAGCTTGACTCGGACCAAAATGGTCGATAATGCTAGCATCGTTCAATGCCAAAACAGGCTGAATGATATGCTATAATGATTGGTGGTAAACCATCCAATTCTACAATATGAAATGCATACAAATGATTGGTGGTAAACCATCCAGTGGCAGAAGTCTGTTTTCTTCAGTTGCAGCATGTGCTATTTCATGTAATTGAATCTCAGAGATCAGATTCCCATTGGCCTAAGAGAACCATTTCATTTATGTTTTGTTCTATACTTTAATCACTCAATTGCATCAAATTGGAGTCAATTGTTATACAATAAGATCTTGTAATCAAGTTAACTCATCAGAGGTTGAAGGATACATTTGGAAGCTCTATGTTTTAACATGAGTCTTTCTGTTTGTAAAAGATTCTCTAAGTGGGTGGAAGATAGTAGTTTTGAAAGTATGAGAAGTACCTTTGCCATGGCTGGGTTAAAGTGAGTGCAAGTAAGGGTGACTTATGTGATAAATTTAACCTCAATAATGCATTTTGTTTAAAAGATGCTCTCTAGCTAATATGCTTGTGGTAATTATTGCTTTTTGTCTGCAGTGAGTAAGGTAGTTTATGTATATCTTGGTAATCTCTTTGAATTCTATGTGTAATTTTTTTTATTTTCTCTTTAATATAACCAATGATTGGTGGGAGCTTATATCTGCCTCCATGGGATTTGACAGATTATGGGGTGCACAGACTCAAAGGTCGCTGCAGAACTTTGACATTGGTGGAGAGCGTGAGCAGATGCCGGAACCAATCGTACGATCATTTGGTGTTCTTAAAAAATGTGCTGCTAAGGTGTACTGGCTGTTTCCTTCTTTTCCAAACCTCCTAGTGTTTATGAGTATAGCATGAATTTGGGAAGCATGTTATTTAGATTTCTTGATTGATCTAGTTTTGATGCATGTGGGTTTGGTTTTGTCCACTTGACTTTTGACATGAGTACCTACAAGTTAACTCCATCTTGTTGATGAAGACAACAAAAATGTTTGGTTTGTGCAGTCAGATTCTTTAGTTTAACACATGTAGATTCTACTTGCTGATAACTGCATGGTTCTTATGGGCACAGATAGCTTGTTCTTGTATTGGGTTTGTGTTTCTATGCATAAATCCAAGCAAAAATATATATTAAATATTTAGCATAAAATTATTGAGAAGCAGAAATAGAACAATAATATGCTGCCTATAGAAGCATATAAAAAGAGTGCTAGCAATGACTTGATAGAAATAATTTTTTAACTCAGTGCAAGAGTTACTAATCATAATTTTTCATAATCTCCTTTCATCTACATCTCTTCAAAACAGAATCAAAAGTATCACCTATAGTTAACATACAATTTGATTAATTATTTTATAATAAGATATTAATTAGCAATCAAAATAGAAAAGGCTGAGTTTGCTGCTTGCACTACGTCATAGTTGCCTGCCTCATTTCTGTTTTTAATAAAATCAGAGATAATGTTGAGCAGGATTTGTGAAATTGAAACACAAATAAATACACCATACCCCATACTCGTAAGATTAACATTGATTATTTATATTGTGTGCCATATAAGTTGCCTAGTTATATACTTAGCATTGCATAATTCAAACAATATATTGCAAAAATCTCATGGCATTTCAGCTTTACTATCTGATAGCATGAGTTGAAATAGGACAAATTTAGTCTTCGGATTTAAGTCATTTCCTCTTGATGGAGGAGCTTCCACACCTTTCCCTGCATTGTGGGATGAATTTATTCTACCAAGGACGTGTTTTCTTCACTACTAAAATTGTCAATTTTGTAGTAACAAAATTTCAAGATATTCTATAAAGAATTGAAAATACTTATGGGGCATTGCAGATAAAATAGCAAGATGTGATTTGGGTCATGAGCTGAAAAATAATGACAGCATTCTAAAGAATCTAAACAACCACCCTAATCTGCTCAGGGAAAAATGATCCATAGGGATAATGAAAATTTTAATTGAAGATGAAATGGATCCAAAATCTAGACAGAAGATAGAATAAAAAGCAGAAGTGTCCAAGACAATACTGTCCAGGACAGTTCTGCTGCCAAGATAGTGTCCCCCAACTGTGTAACTCTGAAATCGAAATGAACAGATGTTTCATCTCCCAGCACATGCAGGAACTTTTATAGGGCACAGGAGAACATTCCAGCATCCACAGTTCCATAAAAGGAGGTGGAAAGCATGTGTTTAGGACATGGGAGGGTAAGCAAAGTTGTACCAAGCAAAGGGGGAATTCAACTGTTCATATGTTATACCCTTAGTATTCATCTTCCTAAGGGTAGTAAGGTTAAGCAATTGCTACATCATAATTTATTGGCAATTACGAGTCATTGAGTATCAATTCATATACAATGTTGTTAAATGTCTTCATTAATTTTTAGTTACTTACAAGCGAAATACACAACAGCCAAATTTTCTGTGTACAGTTTGGCAAAACAAGAACACTTGTTTGCCACTGCGGAAGAGCTGGTAGAAGAGGCAATTCAAAAAATCATTCTGAACTAAAAAAAGGGAGTACTATGTATGAGATACATGTCTGAAAAGTCTTACCATATATCAACTCCTATAATACTAAATTTAGGATTAACATATCCAATCATTTCACCAGTAGAAAAATTCTGCATTGGTCTGCTTGTTTCCATTATATTTAAAGTTGCCTGTTTCATTTAGTGCATAATTATCGAGTTTTCCTTATATATTGTTTTGAAATCTCAGTAATAGATCCAAGAAGAGCTATCTAAGTTTGTAGATACTACCTTTTCTTCTCCATGTGCTTACAGTTTTTTTATGCAGGTCAATATGGAGTATGGTCTTGACCCAACTATTGGCAAAGCAATAATGCAAGCTTCTCAAGAAGTTGCTGAAGGAAAACTGAACAGTCATTTCCCTTTGGTCATTTGGCAGACTGGCAGTGGGACTCAGAGTAACATGAATGCTAATGAGGTCAGTATACAAGTGCAAGTGAGACTGGAATTTAAGGGTTTGGAACATGATTGGTTTTCTTTGGATTTTGGAGGGAATAGTATTCATTTCTTAGTTTTTTTGGGGCATATAAGAAGGTTTACTTATTAATTTATTTGAGTTGAAAATTGAATCTACTTATATTAGCACTAAGTATTTCATTTTGTAAACCATCACACCAAGAGAATATAAAGTCTTGTAAATCATTTTCTCCAAACGAAGCATATAAGGATATTAAATTATCTAGGATTGAATTTCGTGAGTTGGGAGAAAACCAATTACACCGCCTGAAAACATAATTGGGCCATGTGTACACATTTACGAGCCTTCGGTCAATAACCCTGAAAAGTGTTCTGCAACAACAAAAAGCAATCACTCAATACCCATTGTTAAGGGGCTTATGCGTGGCGACGTCTTAGCACCAATATATTTGACTTTTTGGTATCACCTCAAGAATTATCATTATTATAATATATTAGAATATAATAATGCTATATAAAGTGTGTTCACACTTTAGTGTATCTAGGTAATTGGGTGTAGGCTATTAAATACAGTAGTGGTAGTTATTGCAGCTCTTAATGAGCCTATTGTACTGTTTTTTACTATGGTAGTTGTACCATTTAATAGTACTTTTCTAATTCTATATAACTCTACTCTTTGTGGAAAAAGCCATTCTAGCCATTTTCTCTCATCTTATTTCTTTGCATTTACTAACATTTGTAATTTTGTATAAGATCTCTAGGTTAGTGTTTTGAGTTAGGGTTCAGGGTTTTGTCATGTCCCCTCCTTGATCGTTTCATTTAAGATATATATAAACAATTATTATTATTAATTAATATAATAATTACCAACAAATGATTATTTGAAGTTTAATTATTAAATATTATTATTTAATTAATATTTAATACTAATATATTTGAAATATTCAAATAGAAAAAATAAATAAATTGTTGAGACATGGACCAGCTAGGACTCGATCTTAGGACCTTCCATATGTTGTTGGAGTGCTCTACCACTGAGCTATTGGCCCCTCTTGGACCAATCCATCGTCGGTCTAGGTGTGGCTTATTTCCAATACCAACACCCCCCCCTAAGCCACACCTCTTGTGTGCTTGAGACATGGACCAGCTAGGACTCGAACCTAGGACCTTCCGTACGCTGCTGGAGTGCTCTACCACTGAGCTATTGGCCCCTCTTGGACCAGTCCATCGTCGGTCTGGGTGTGGCTTATTTCCAACACCAACATAAATTAATATTATATTGTAAACATATATTATAAATTATAAACATGATTACAAATCCATACGCATGAGTTGAGAGTCAATATTAATACTTCCAAATGTTACTAAGTATGATTATGAGTTTGCTTAGTTTTTAAGTTCAACGATTGAAAAAAGCAGCAACTTCACTAACATAGACAATGCGATTAGCATGAAGGAACAACTTCCTTGATAACACTGGTGACCTATGTCACAAGGTTTGAGTTTGACAACAATAAAATTCAGATGAAGTTCGGCTAGGTCAAAAAATTCGAAAAAAAAAAAGTCATTAAATTCGCCTTATATAATTTTTTTTTTTTTAAATAAATAATAAATCCATAAAAATAATATTATCTTTTGAATACAAATAATAACTATATCAAATTTAATATACTAAATAATACATATATTATAGTTTAATATATTTAATAAAAAAAATTAAATAACAACTCTACATTATTTAAAACATAAAATAAAGAGATTAAATTTTATTAAAAAAACCAATATTTAAAATAAAAACAAGTCTTAGAAATTAAATCTAAATATTTAAAATTAAAAGAGAAGCCGACCCTTCTCCAAACGTAAATCATAAAAAGCTGTGCTATTTCTATAATCGGTGACCCTATTTCTGTATTCTAATTTTTTTCTCAAGCTTTTGGCCATTTGGAGTATAAGGTTTCGCTCCCGTTTTTCGACATTGAAAAACACTGAATGAAACTTTATCCCGTTCAGCGGTGGATATGCTTATTCACGCTGTTTGATATTGGAAAGCGTTAAAAAATCTTTCGCAGGTGAACACGGTCACGTTGCTCAACATGAAAAACCCTAAAGAAATGTTTTTATAAATATATTTTATTAAACAAAAACTATGTCCTTAACTTGAACGAACACAGAGCGAATTTTAACGAATTTTTACTCACGTTTTGGAGTTCGCCGAATTTCGAACTCCATGGCTGAAATTCGGCGAACCCTGTGACATAGCTGGTGACTACTTATAATGGGCAGCGATACAATCAAAGGAATGACAATAATATGTAACCGCTTAGAGAAGCAACGGTTAATATGCAGCAATCCGTGTAGAACATCCGATTTTTATGGTAATGACAGCAAACAACTAATATGCTGATTATTCATGAGGCCGATTCTATTAAAGTGGCAATTCATCATTAATTTGGTTAGACACAGCGATTAAAAGAGAGTGAGAAGATAAGTATAATATAGAGGTGTGAAATTGATAAGACATCAGCGATCACATATTAAATGACAACAAGCAACACCTAAAACAAGGACATTGGTTAGTAGAAATCAACGATTTGGGATAGCAGTGATTAGAAAGGAAAGGGTGCAATTACTGGAGATGTATAATAATCATCAAGGGGTGCGATTAAGTTGTGAAGCTGATTTGTTTAAATGAAGAGGAGTTTTACAAAAAGATGTCTCTTCCCCACAGGGAGTAACCATTCAATTCTACAAGGTATTTAATATAAATAGAATTAGATTACTAGGGGGGCTACGACACGAACAAAATATCAGTGGAAGTCAGAGACTAATAAAATACTAAGTCATATCGATGATGATTGGATCAATATCCAAAGTAATGCAAACACAGAATGTTAACTAATGATTACATCCACTAATCGATGGAAAACTATATCAAGAAGCTAGTAAATATAGAATTGCACTCAGAAAAAGGGACTGGGTTGCATCATTAGTAGCCGAATCTGTAACAGCAGTTGGATATACTATATGTACTTATGACTAGTGCCTGTTAATATTATGTGAGGTCTGCATTCCATTAGCGAATACACTCACAATCTAACCTGCCTCCAAGAGGGGATGTTACAGGTTTGATTGTGCAAAGAAAGTTGGGAAGATGTTGTGATCATAAGGTTGGCTAGGGCACAGATATGGGCAGAAAATCAGTCAAAATTGTGTAGCAGGAAAATAAAAAATAATTCCATTTTCACACCGAAAATCACAGGTCATGGGCTGGGAATCGGTTTTAGATTTTTTATGGATGCAAAAATATATTTGCATGACTGAAAACAGTGTGAAATTGTAGGCAAAATATGAGCAAAATTCCAAAGATTGTGCAGTGCCAAAGACAGTATGGGTGTCTCAAAATTGCTTCCAGGGCATGGAAAAAAGGCAATTTTAATAGTCGAGTAAAGGTCTTAACTGGTATAAATTTTCTGAGTGATTTTTAGGCAGATTTAGAGCAGAAAAAATGGCATAACAGGTTATCAAAAATCAGGAAGTTTAATATTATGCAGCCACAACTAGAGCAGAAACTCTAGGTTTTTTTCTGTTTTTATTGATCGGTAAGGGGTACTTTTTAAGGTGCCGAATAATGCTTTTGACTGGAGCTATGAACCAGTGACGCCACATTTTTTAGGGACCTCATCCTCAGAGATGTTTGGCAATTCCATCCTTATATCTCCTTTGCCAACCTAATATTCCATGCTTGCTATGCGCAGGTGGCTCCTTATCTCTTTGTCTCGCATTGGCATTGCCTCGTTATCTCTCCATCTTGTACTAGCGCTGCCTCCTTATCTCTCCGATGCATGCATCGCCTCCTTATCTCTCCATCACACTCTAACCTCACCACCTTATCTCTTCGTCGCATGCTTTACCTCCTCATCTCTCCGCTGTGTGCTTCACCTTATCTCTCCGTTATGCCTGCATAGCTCGCGGGTCAACCTTGACAAGGCCGACAAACACCTCCTCCATCGAGTAGTGTGAACATCTCTCCTGAGTATGCACAAAGCCTCCTTTGACCGTCCTTCATCCTACGGGGTTTCAAACCCAAGACCACCCTCTCAACAGGGCTCACGACATCCATTGCGCTGCAGGGTCATCCCTCTTCTAGGCATTTTTTATTATTTAAAATTCTCTTTTTTTAGAAAAAATAATTACAGATTTGGGTTTATGAATTTTAGTTTGGTAGTTGTCTTCAAGTTTCATAGGACCTGCAAAATGATGCCAAAATCTATAGAGCAGGGTTTCAAAACATTTGGGTTTTTTCAGATTTATAAGGGTTTGGAAAATTCTAGGATGATATTTAAAAATTGTCGAGAAAGTTTTCTAGGCCAAATTTAAAGGGGTTGTTAGAGTTTTCCATCCTTATAAATAGAAATTGGGATTTTTCTTTTAGATAATTGCCATTATTCAAATTTAGGGTTGTTGGAGGCACAAATACTCATCAGAAAAAAATATAATATGTGGAGTCTCAAAAGATTCATGATCCCAGAGTATAGGATTTCTAATGGAATTATCCTAGGGATTGAACCATGATTGCAACCAACCTAGATGAAGTTGACAAATGTCACCCAAAAGCTTTAGTATTGCCCAAGTTGTCTGTGTCTGATGATTTAATGTCCAAAGATCAGAAACTCACATCTGCACTTACACTATGGGACTATCTCAAAAAGAGGTATCAAGTCTCCATGAAAAGTCAGGTCGTGTATTTGAAGAATTTGCAATTTTTGTACAAAATCGCATAAAGGTGGGTTATTATCGAAACATCTCTTAAAAATAAAGCATCTAAGTGATTATCGTATTGTTGTCAACAAAGCAATAGACGATGGGGACATGGGTGCATTGACCATTAACAACTTGCCACTCGCCTATTGGTAAAAGCCAGACTTTGACCTTTGACAAGGTTAGTTCAATCTTGTTGCAGAAGGAATGATGACAAGAGTTCTCATAGTGCAAACCATAGTTCTCATCTTTCATCGTCACAACCACGAGGAAAAGTATAGAGCTTCTATTGCTAAACAGTTTGGGCGTGTGAAGAATGGTTGCTAGAAATGATACAATGATCTATCCTACATGAAGCAATATAATGAAGCTAATGTGGTAGATACTATAGAGGAAGACCAGAATGAGGAGTTTGTACTGATGGCTCTTTCACAAAATGCAATAAGTAGTTGTTAGTTCTTTGATTTAAGCGTGCCTAGGCACTTCACTTGTTGAAAGGATTGTATCTTAGGTTTATTGTTGATGACGGTCGCAAGGATTTTGTTTCACTTGGTGATGGCAAGTCCTATATAGTTAAAGGAATTGCACAAAACAATGACATCAAACTTTTGGCATGGAATGTTCGGTATGTTTTAGGATTGAACAAAAACTTACTCTCAATAAGCTAGATTACAAAAAACCCTAATTGTGGGAGAGAGTGCATTGTTTGTGATGTAAATTAGGGTAAAGTAATTGTTCGAGGCATTAGGTCAATCAATGTGTACAAAATCTTGTACAAACTTATTGATCTTGTTTTGCAAGCTACACTAGAGGAACCATGGTTGAATCATAAATCTAAGGAGGTCAAAACAAAAAGCCAATATGATGGAACCATTACCAAATATCTCTCCTAGTTCATGGGATGTTCCGATGTGCTGGATTTTGGGCGGTACTTCTCCAATTGTGTGTCAACAATATAGAATTGAAGGTATCTGCATTTTGGTTGAGGTTTAGCCCATTCAAAGTTCGTCTGTAGTTGCGACTTTGTCTCTATAGCATTCACTTGTTATGCTTCAAAGGCCTTAGTGCTAGTTTGACGGAGACCTTGATGATAACTTCACAAAACTAGAAGCATCCCCTTAGAAGACAAGCAAACAAATTTATTACTGTACAATAAGACATGTTTGCTATGTTCTTTCTTCAGACGTCTCATTTGCTTGTTTTCATGAAGGTTGCTGGTGCAGATACTTCTTCCCATTTTCCCACATTTCAAAGGGCATGTATTAGTTCAATGACTTAACCTCCAGATCCTTCTAGTTTAGTCATTAGGGGGATATTAGAATGTATTAAAATATAATAATGATGTAATAAAGTGTTTTCACCCTTTAGTTTACTTGGATAGTTGTTTGTAGGCTATTAAATAAAGTTGTTGCATCTCTTAATGAGCTTGTTGTACTACCTTTTAATTTAGTAGTTGTACCATTTAATGTGGTAGAAATAATAGTACTTTTCTAATTCTTTATAATGTTGCTCCTCTTTGTGGAAAAAGCCATTCTAGCTTTTTCTTCTCATCTCATTTCGTTGCATTTACCAACAATCATAAGTGTTGTAATGGATAAACCTTTTTGGTTTAGTGGAACTATTGACCCTACACTTTAAGGATCATTTTGTTTGCTTTGGCGGCCTTGCTTATAGGCTTTAGGAGGAGATGCTTGTGGGATTAACATGGTAAGCATCCACTTTTTTGCTGCAGAAATTTTTTTGGATGGATGCTAATGATATAATAAATCACAAATGTCATAATTATTAGTGTTTGATGGTTATACTCACAAGAAGAATTTCACAGAAATATGCTTACAACTTGTATTACAAGAGGAAACATTCATGCATACTAAATATTATGTCCAACCTTGCCTTTCCAATCAACCTTTAATGGCATCAATTTCTATTGCACACTTGACTCTTACATTTTGATCCATGAGTGCTAGGTTGTCACCATCTTTGTAGAAAAGGTTAATTAGTTTGCCCAAATTTGATTGAATTTGCAGATGAGTGCACATTTATATAAGGTGGTAGGTTTCTATAGGATTTCTAGTTCTATTAATCTTTTTTTCAATGAAAAACCTTTTCCGTTATTGCTAGGAGCATCTTATGATTGGCCTAACCATAGTTAAAAAATTGCAAGCCATAAGCTCTAGCAAGTTGTTTGCCTAAACTTGTGAGCAATTTTTTGAAATACTCGTAGTGCTTTTTGATAAAAACTCGTAGTGCTTTTTGATAAAAACTCACCAAACACACATGATTTTTCATGAAAAATTCACCTAAATGATAATAACTTTGTTTTTTACGAATATTAAAATTTATATGATTTTTAAAACATTTTTATAAATGAAAAAGCACCAAACACCTAATTTTGCTCTTAAGTGATAAAATTGTGAAAATGGCATGCGTCATTAAGGTTTGCGTAGTTTAAAAGGCCTTAATTTGGGCTTGGTGGTGGGGGTTCCACCCTTCAAATCTGCCCTATATTGTGACAAGGAACATGCTAGGGGCATTGCCTTGGACCCTATGAGGGGCATTGCTCCTTGACCCCACTAGGAGCATTGGCCCCAAACCCCCACGAGGGTTATTGTCGGCTGAATCTGTTATCCCTTATGAGGGGTGCTACCCCTCAACACCCTGCCAGGGGTGTTGCCCCCAAACCATCATTAGGGGTGCTACCCCTCAACCCCAATGGAGTCTACTATATGCATTAAACTCTAATTTGATTTATATATGATGAAAATCAATACTATGCCCTACAAATTAGTAATGTCTTTGAAAAAAATTTTAAAAAAATTATGTATTTTGAAATGTTTGATAAAATTGCCTAGTTTTCCCCTGATTTTTTCAATTTTTTTGTGCCTGCTAAGTCTGAATTTTACAACTATGGGCAAACATTCAGATATTTTTTTAGCACTGATTTTCCAAGTTGCACTTCAAGTTATCACTCCCTTAGAGTCTATCGCGATTAGAGATTCTTTACTGACACTAATTAACCATGATAATATTATATACACTATACCTGCAATGCAAGGGATAACTGCTTGTCATCACCATGGTTGGATGACTTTCTAAGTTATTTGCATATTGTAGGTCCCTTTTAGTGATTGAATTTGATTCATTGGGAATGCATTATACCAATGTATGACAAAAACATATTGTTTATTATTAAGATGCACATGCTGTATTTACTCTCTTACCCTCGATCATCTTTTTCTCTATAATTCTACTCCTTAGCCTTGATATAAGCTCACAAATTGGCACCAGCATTAAAATAATTTCGAGTATTGGCTCTGACATTCTAAATGTCAATAAGTAAGGACTGTGTTGTTTCATGACTGCCTGTTTTCTGTTTAATTTGATTCCATTTTTTGTGAGTGTCCTAGCACGTAACCATTTAATATTAAAAATTCATGTGTTTAATTTTTCTGCATTTCACAGGTTATTGCAAATCGTGCTGCTGAGATTCTTGGGAAAACACGCGGTGATAAATTTGTACATCCAAATGATCATGTCAATAGGTCTCAATCTTCAAATGATACATTTCCCACTGTAAGTGAATTTTAAGGTGAAAAATATACTGTTATGGTTATATATTTGGTTTGACTAGCTTATCAAAGCTTTGTTGGTTATAAAATAAAAAGCATATTTGAGTTTCACACAACTTATTAGTCCATCTGCAAAATATGTAGATGAATGTAAATCTATTGGATGTTGAATACTTAAGTACAGGTAAATAACCTGATGTTTGAATTTGCTACATAACACACAACATCTGCCTTGCAATTGTTTCTTTGTTTTAAAATCATGAGTTAGAATAATTACTATAATTACAGTTGCATATTCAACATTTTACTGAAATGTCTGTCGTTTTTGTGTGCTTGCCCTCTCTATGAAAATAACTTTGTTGTGGTCATTACAAGTCATTTACCATTTTCATGCTTTTTAAATTGGAATTGGTTGAAATCCTGACAGGTTATGCACATTGCCGCAGCTGTTGAAATCAACTCAAAATTCATACCAAATTTGCGGCAACTACATGCTGCATTGGATGCAAAGGTATAAGGTCTAGCTAGTCAAAAGATATTCTTGCAGTTATAGCATATATCAGAATTACCAAGTCCAGGCAGATTTAGTTCAAACCTCCCGAGATCCATACTTTTTGGACGAGATGGATTTATCTGAATTGGTCTGGACTTTTTGATTCCTATAGAAATTTAACTGGTTTTCTTTTTTGAAAATTATGGATTTTCAATTTTTTGACCTCTTGAACGAATCAAATTTGCATACTTTGTTATTTACTTTCCGGTTTGGTGTCGGTATTAGATGCACAACATTTTGTAGAGTTGGAAAGTTGCCTTTTTACGTACCTTGATAGATTTGCAATTTTTTGTTGTGCGACTGTTCTAATCTTTACTGGATCCTCCTGTATGGAGTATTTATAAATGCCTAGAGTTCTCTCTTACCTCATTACACAGAGAGCTAGTTATCATGGAAATGCATCCTTTGATCTCTCGATCTCTTCTTTTACTTGCTTTCTCTTCATTATTTTATCTTTTAGGTTATTCATCTTTAATTTGGGTTCCCATAGCAATTGATATCTCTGATTGAAGTTTTTATTTGAGTGTTTTGATTGTCTGTGAATGTTGTTTTGACTCATATTATTTGTATTGCAAGCAGTCCATGCAATAAACACTTTGCAAGATTTTTATGTCACATGTGCTTTAATTTTGACACCTTGAATATAGGTTGGTGAATTCAAAGATATTGTGAAGATTGGGCGTACACATACTCAAGATGCAACACCTCTAACCCTTGGACAAGAATTTAGTGGCTATGCTACACAGGTATGTTTTTGAAACCTTTCTGCTTGTTTCTGTACGATATCTTCAGTTTACTTATTTCCTGAATCCCTTTTGTAAAATTCCTCTTGTTAATGCCCTTGAGACCTAGACACTATGCTAATGGATTGAATGAGGTATAAATCAAGCACAATTTTTCCTCTGAGGGAAGTATGATGAAAACTTTTGTTGATTTTTATGCAGACGCCTTACTTTTCTGAGTTTTGGTTATCTCTTAAATATGCAGGTGAAATATGGCATTGAACGTGTCACAAACACATTACCTCGTATGTATCAGGTATAATAATCACAATTTTTTTAATGAAAGTAACACGTTCATATAACTTTTTTGACAAAGAATGCTAGCTATGATGACAGCTCGCCCAAGGAGGGACTGCAGTCGGAACAGGTCTCAACACGAAAAAGGGGTAAGTTCTTTTTATTCTTCAAGTAACCAGGGCATTTTTTCTGGACTTACTGAAATTCAATTTAGGTATTGTTCAACTATTATAACGAAAACATAATTTCAAGATCTCATCACATTTTTAATAATTTCCTAGGGATTACCTATCCTTATCTCTCAACTCATCAAGTGGATTCTCTGTGACGTATTGAGATCTGTGAACTGTATGTGCTTTGTTTTTAGTCTTTTAGATCGGTAGATGCCTTATTACAAGGGAGTAATATCTATGAATCTTTTTCTCCTCGGCTACTTGCTGCAGTTGTAACGCCAACCCATGATCTAGTTAGCAAATTTCACCATAGGCAAAAATGTTCTCTCACTAGTAGCATGGTTTGCATGTTTAGTTCCTTTAAAAATTTAAAACATTGTTGCTTGCACATTGTCATTAGTATGGTTCTAACTCCATTGCTACTTGGTGAAAATGATGCAATTAGGTTGGTTAAGATGAAATTTTTGAGAGGAAAGATCTTGCCTTGACCTTGGCTACTTAGAAAGAAATAGAGTAAATAAGTTTACCAATCACATATACCCCAATTTAGGAATATGCCACTATTTAGAGGTTAGGTTGATCTTCTAATTCTCATTCCCAAACCTGTAATAGGCTGCCCTGTTTCCTATGCTTTTTTTTCCCAAAACAATCTGCTGTGGTAATTTTGTCAAACAGTTGGTTGACGTTCATTTAAGGTCTGATTTTGGTTTAGCTGATACCTGGTGCGTTTTTTTGGGTTTTGTATTGTTTGCCAATTCACTTTTTCAACAAATACCATGACTGTAAAATACTCAGGGAATACACAGTGCATGACCAATATTAAGGAATATAGACATTACTGGTTATATAATACCAACATGAACCAGTTAACTCCAATGGACCATACAATTTAAGCCAACTAGCAGTGAAAATAACTCCAAACCAATCAATTTATTAAACAGCAGTGCAGTTTACATTCCATTGACCATCAAAAGTAAATACATCAGAATTAATATGAGTTTTCAGGTGAAACCTAATTTTAATCCCCTGCAGATTCTACAGTCCACTGTGTTGACGTCTTAGCAGCTGCTACAATCACGCCAGACATTTCCCACACGCCCAGCTGTGTTATTCAATACCCTTCACTCTACGTGCCTGGTCTGTTATAGAGTTCGTTCACTTCACAGAGGAGTCCCTTCTTCAAACAACTCGTCAGCACTAACAATACGTTCTCCCAGGACGATGAAAGATCACGCCAAAAAGTATGACGGATTCTGTTTTAAAGACTGTGATGTATACATTAGATTATTCTGCAGCCATCTTTCCCTAGCGCTTTCACTGTTTAGACGGCAACACTGTTGTGGCAGTAGTTCGTGGTTTCCCAGCATTCAAATGTGTTGCTAGTCTTCTCAACGTGGAGTGTGCAGTCTTCTGGAACGGTGACTTTCTTCAATTTTCAAATATGAATACGTAGTTTCATCAAACCGTGACTATACCTCTATTCAACCGCCTTAGCAAATACTACACCAAATCGGTTCCTTCCCTGGAGTCTTCCTTTAACCAAAACACTGAGACAACGATTTGTAGAATACCTGTTAATTACTGTGTATGCACTCAGCTGTCTATATCGGACTTAGCTTTGGCTCTCCATCAGCATCAATGTATAAATCTACCTGTTTATTTCTCCAAAAAATCTCCCAAACCTGATCTTTCATAGGCAAGAGAAATGTCACATCTGAGGGATTTCGTCCCCAAATGCCAAGAAAGATTTCCAGATTTCTCCAGAAACACAAATTCCAACAATCACAATTCCCAAGATGTCTGAATCTTCATTAAATGCTCTTGTTTATAACTTTTCTTTGGCACACATTCCAAGGCACCAGCAATGTGGGATAAATGAAAGTTAGAATAAAATATTATTATCCCTTATGTCTCCCAAATGAAAGGGACACTTTTAATTTTCTTTTTTCTGACTATAGTCCCAGCATTAAATAATTCACTAAGTTAAATATTTACTTTTAATTTAGGAACTTTTAATAATTTAGCCAAATAAATCATTAACTCCATAAAATGGCAATCCAGTTGGAAATAAATGAATCCAAAGAAGTTGGCATAAGAAATGCATCAAAATTTCTACTGCCACTGCGCTTCTGGTGACTTACTATAAATAGTAAGTGTCTGGAAAAATCCATCAAATCACCTCTGATCGGCCCAAAACTGAAAACACCTAGGCCAGTTTCCTAAAATGTCCTGGTTAGCCCTCAGGACCATGGAAAAATGGGCTATCGACATAACGCCAGATAGCTGCTAAAAAGGGTACATAACAAAACCCCACCTATCATTGAACCAAAATACTATGCCATAGTGGTGACATAAACTTGAAGTTACAATCATAGTCACAACCACTGCATCCAAAACTTATATCTTGATGCAAAGTCATAGGGTCTTATTTGGTCAACTCAACAAGAATAAATAACATCCCTGAGGAATTGAATTACAAGGTTGGGGTCCCTTATTGTTGTAATAAACATACCTTTGATGCCCTAGAAGGCATTATTTACCCATGACACTCTATTATCACAACCCATTCATAAAGAATGTATTAGTAATTGTGTGTAGATGGTAATATTATAATAGAAAGTCTATTTCTCATACTATTTCATAGATTATTCAGTGAACAAGCATTTTAATCCAGAAAAAGTGTAATGTCCCCTTCTCCGCAGTGATTAGTTCAGTGGTCCATTGGCCTATTCCGGAGACCCATAGGCTATTTGGAAGAGAGAATTAGGGTTTCCAACCTTTGTGTAGTTCTACATGAGCTTTTTAGGGTTTGTCAAGAGGGAATTCTTCAGTTCTGCTTATTGTTTCCTTCTGGGTTTTCCATGAACTCCAGGGTGGCATAACATGCATTTGATTCTTTGGTGAAGTCAAAACTTACTATTTTTAGTAAGTTAGGGATTGGCTGTTTGGTTGATGCAGTTCTACTGAGCTTTCCAAGCTCTTTCTCTGCGTGTGAAGATTATGTTTTTCAGAGCAGTATTTCTTGACTTACTATTTTTAGTAAGTGGTTGTGTTGAGCATTTCTATTTTCAGCAGTCTCAGACAGGGTCTTGACTCAGCGCAGTTTAGTGGTCTTCATCGCACAGCTTCATCCTTGATTTTGGTATTAATCAGTATTGGAGTTATAAGTTATTTAATTAAATATTAATTCCTTATCCTAAGGTTTGATATTTAATTATTTTTATTATTGATTAATTGTGTTATGGGGCAACTTAGGAAAAATATCTATCTGCCAGCAATATTGTTATTTTCCTAAGTCAATGGCATTAAAAAAGGTGGCGTTGAGAAAGATGAAATATTTCATGTTTTTATTATTTTATATCGCAAAGTTGTCACCTAGGAAAAAAGTTTGAACTTTTCCTAGGGAATTTGGGAAAATTAACGCCATGTCTAGGGGAGGCTATGACATGAAATGAAATTGAATTTCAATGGTTTTGGGCTAAGTCACCAGGTTCGAATTCGAATTCGAAGTTCGACAACTTTGAAATTCGAATGAAGTTCGATGAGGGAAAAATTTGAAATGTATAAAATTCGAATTAAGTTCGCCATATGTATAAATATGCCAGATATATTGTATAAAACAACCAATCTTTCATATGGAAGATGGTTCCATATGAATTGCTAATAAGGTTTATTGTAAGTAACATCTTTATCTCATCTTATGAGAATAACAGAATCACCAAATACTGGAATACCTCACTAATTGGGTAATCAATTATCATCTTTAGCATTTTTTTTCTCATCCTAATTGAGGGTTCTAACAGATATAAATATCCTGAAGAAAGAACGGGTTGATGGGTTTTAATCAAAGAAAAGAAGATGTGTTTAAAAAATATTAACAGAAGAAGAAGGCCAAAAATTTATTAAAAAAAGAAAAGAATTTTTTTTTTTTTTTTTTGAAGTTAGGCGAATTTCAACGAATTTTTTTTTTTTTGAAGTTCGGCGAATTTCGAACTTCAAGGATGAAATTCGGCCGAACTTGGTGACTTAGGTTTTGGGCGCCATTTGCATTTGAATTTTAGAGGGAAAAATCTATAAATACAGGTGCTTGGCCTCTCATTTGGTATCAAATGAATTTGCATCTTTAAGCTGCCGAATTGACGATTGAAAATCTGAGCTTTGAAGTGTGGCTTCCTAGCTAAGTCTTAGTTTCGTACTTGCAAGATAGTACCTAGCCGTGTCCATGTATTCCCAGTGTTGTTGGTGAGTGAGTTGTAGATTGTGGAGTGTTTTGTTTGAGATTGGAGTGTATTTTGGTTGTTGGTCGCGGGACTGCCGAAAGTGTGTTTTGCTCATACCTCTTGGCCAAGCGATTCCATCATTTTGGGTACCGGCTCATCCATCCTTCCTACCATTGGCGATGCATCTTGTAAGTTTTTAGCATCTTATTTTGAGTGTGGATTTTAATATTGTAAATCGAACTTCCTAGGTTAGGCATTGGGTTTAGTGAATGCATTGGGAAGCGTGCAAAAATAAATATGGGGTTTCGATGGCTTTCTTGGGGTTTTTTTTCATTATAGCTGGTATAGCAATTGTTTAGAACAAATTTTGGGTGAATTGGGTGAGTAATGAGAGAATTATGAGCATTTTAGTGAATCCATAGGTTGTTGGTTTTGTAATTCCAGCTTGCAGATTTTGATGTTAGCAGAAATTTCATGTTTCTTATTTGGATTTTCAACATTACTCTCTTCTCACATTATCTTGATTATTGTAAGGTTAAGTAGTAGTACTACTAACCAATTTTGGCTTGTAACTCTCACCCCGCTGAAAAGTGGAAGAGGTTGGCTTGCCGCCTATTTTCAAGTAAACTGTAATTCAGTCCTCCACTGCATAAGCGGTCGAGTAATGTCTGATTGTAATGGTCCTCCTGCTGCATAAGCGGTTGACTTGAGATTGTTTTGTAATTTCAGTCCTCTCGCTGAAATATCGCGGTTGAGTGATTTGTGCCTTTGTATGTTTCTCTTGGCTGGTTCACCACCAAGTTTCTTGCATTCCCGCTGAATAAGCGGAAGGGGCTGGCTTGCCGCCCAGTATTGTAATCCACTTCATTTTTCAGCAGAATTGAGATCTAACGATCTCGTATTCTCCGTATGCTCTCACCTTCCCACATTGGGCACTTGGTGATCAGAAAGTGGAAGGGTTGCTTTTTCCAGCAAGTTTTCAGTTTATGCTTTCTAACCTTAACGGGTTATCTGTTTGTGGATGATTATTATTGGCTTAAAAACAAAAAGAAACAAACTGGGATATTACAAAAAGCAACAGCAAAACAGAACCATGAATCTAAATCACTCCTAAGAGTTAGAATATTATATTTCAACTATCATCGCACTTACTTCGACTAAGCTCAATGGCTTTACAATAATCATTACTTTTTGTAATGGGTATTTCTTTTACACCACACCACTAGGGGTCTCACAAGTAAGTGGCATTAGAAAAATTAATTAAATACAACAAACATAGGATGTTGAGGAACAACTTCTCGAGGACTAAACACATGGCATGTGTTACCTTTACTGGCATGTCATGCATTACAAGGAGAGACGTGACATTTTTCTTATAGGTGTAGTATGTTGTAAAATTGGTCTACAAATGGTTTATTGTTAGCATTATTAGGACTATAGTTCTAACATACCATCTTCACTAGATTGCACATTTGAATTAGGGTGAAAAATCTATTGTGATAGTTTAACTAGGCACATTGCCCTTTAGTAATGCTTATCAAGAAATGGATGGAAGGGTAATTTTTGAGAATAATTTTCCTTCATGGGATCCATTGATAGATGTAACATTGAAGCATGCATGTGTGGGAATAGAAAAGGCAAGGCCACGCTACGAATTCATAGTTAATAAGATACAATTTTTAATTAATCCTTGGGAGACTATGCAATTACATATAACCTGAGAATAATTAACAGATAAAAGCGACGACGCATAACAAAATGAGTTTTTTTCATGTTACAATGTTGGTCTGCTCAACAATCTATCCCAAACAATCAAAATAGTATATCCCACTACCTTTTTAGTTTTTCATTCTCAGTATATGGTATGGAGGTGGTTTACCCTATGCATATTTAATTATTATTTATTACATTTTCTACTAATAATTGAATCATAATGCCACATTTGCATCATTTTATAGACAAGCCTTGGCATTAAGGTTTAAACTCCATTTATTTCCTGCCATTTTAGAATCCCAAGCCATACATCTATTTATAGGCCATTACCAATTTAAATATAAGCTTTAGTAATACTAAACTATAGTAGAGTTAATATCATAGACATTATTGATGTACATTACCTGTCTTGCTCTAGTTCAAATGTTTCCAAGTAGACCAACTGGTGAAATCGGATCTACTTTCCTTAATGTATTATTGATGGATATCTATAACCTGTTCCATGCTCTTTTTTAGCACCTCACTTTTCTTCTTTCCTACTTCACATACTCTTCTAGAATCCCTCATCTCCTTACTGTTGGATCTATTGTTACATAGCTCCCACATTTTGGCATGGTCTTGGTTTCCTGCCAATCCTCTTGATGCATATAGGGATTAGGCTATCAAACATTGTGAAGTGTTGGCTCTTACACTTGCCAATTGTGCTCGCTTGGACATTTTAAAAGCCTTTTCAACGAACCCATTTATTTATATTCTGTAGTCTTTGCATTCCATGAGACCACATTTCTTTCAGACATTCTGTTAAACAGTTCATGTGCTTTGTCAATGCTTCCACATTCTGCGTACAGGTCTACCAGAATAGTTGCAACTACAATATTTGGTTAAATTCCTCTCTTCTTTATGCTTTTATTAATGTCCTTTGCCTGCTCTCAAGCTCTTATTATGGTACAGACATGGAGGATGCTAACAAAGGTTGACAAGCCTTTATTTTTTGTGTTGACTGCCCCCTGTTGAGCGTTTCTAACACCCTTTCATAATAATTATTTCGTCATAGGTCCCCACTCCTCTTAATCATGCCCTCATGTCCTAGCTCCTTCCCTTCACATTTCCCCTATATTCTTTACCTCACATGTTTCTACTACCCTCTCTCCTCATGATTTTTTTCTTCTGCTCTTTCTCTCATGCCATTCTCTACCTTTTCTTTGTGATCATTTAACTTCTGCTCCAGGATTACCTTCTCCTCGGGTTGCAGAAATTCCTCTCCCTTTTTTTCTCCCATGGGATTCTTCCTTCATGTTTTATGATATCCCATAACTTGTTTGAGAGCTCTTGTGATGTCCCCTTCTAGTTGACATCTGTCAGCTTGGTAGATTAGCCTATCACCGACCCTCGTAGGCTGAGGAGGTTGGTTAGAGGGTCTCTTGGAGACTGATTCTCCATCTTCAGAGTGTACATTATGAGCAGTGACAGAGTATTGTTTGGCAATCTCCAGTTCTGACGGCAGGCATTTCTGACGAGTACTTTGAGAGATATCAATATTTAATTACTTGAATTAAATATTATGTGGCAAACTTTAATGTTTTAATATTTTAAAGTCACTTTAAGTTATAACTTAAGTGAGGGTCTATTTCTCATCGGATGGGGGCCACTTTAATATTAAACTGGAAATGATTTATTTTTGAGGCTTCAATAGTAAAAAATAAATATTAAAAGTTAAAACATCATTTAAATGCCAAATCGTACTTTTCTTGGGAATTGCGCCAAACCCTAAAGGAGGAGATAAAAGAAGTTTTTAGGTCTTCTTTTCATTATGTGATGATTTGATATTGAGTTTGCTTTGAGGAGATTTTGGCTTGAGGGTTTCAGTAGGGGTTTCTTCCTGCGGATGATCTGAGAGTATCGGTACAGGAAAACGGTGGATTTCTGTGCATCCGCATTAGAGGCTGTGAAATATCAGTTGATTTTGCTTTTCAGTTGGTTTTATCCAGGAACCAAGATTGGGCAGATTAGACAAGGTTTTATTCATTTTATGCAAAGCATTGATTGCAGCCACAGAGTCAGAGCAGAGGCAGAAATAAGTGTGTTTACAGCTGGGGTTTTTATGCATGTACGGCCTGCATATCTGCCGTACCTTTCTTCCTTGAAAGGGTACGATTTTGTTGAAGGAGGAGTCCAAAAATTCTGAAGTAAATCCTAAAGGAGACGCCTAGTTGGGAGCTTCAGTTTGAGCTGCCAAACTCACCATTCCGGGTAGTTTGGACTGATAAATAATTTTGCTGTCATTATTTACTGCTGTACGGAAGCAAGGACAAATAAGGGGTTTCATAAATTTGAGGTATTTGACAATAAAACTTCATGGTCTTGTCTGATTTCTTGATTGAAGGTGTTTATGCAAATTGGATGTAATAAGGGTTTGATAATCCTATTTTCTGAAGTTCAATTAATTTCCAGCTCTTTCCAATATTGCTTTTTGCATGCTATTTGTTCAAAACTAGCCCTTGTTAGAAATTGCAAAGTACAAAACATAAAACGCAACAGGTTCAACTAAACCTCCGTTGTCTGAGTCGAGAGAACTTGGTAGGTTCCTACAGCTCTCCTTACACATTGATGGGTGTCCATAATCTACTAATCTATTTCATGTGTTTCTTTCCATCCCTTCTGTTTTAATAGATGCCTCTGATCTATCTACGAGCTCTCATTACTTGCCAATTGCATTAAGTTGAAAGTTCCTAATCCTTTAATGAATGATAGACGCCCATACCTTCACATGGTGTGATGAAGGGCAACTCCAACCAACACTCACACATAGTACAACAACAGATAATAACACAAATTGCAAGAAGAAAAATAACCCACTTTCCATTTCTTCGATAATATGGAATTACAGATTCAAGGATTACAATGCTACAACCACATGGGCTCAAATCATTACACAGAAAATCAACTCTTTAAGAAAACCCTACAATCTGGTGCCACAATTTGTACTGATGGAACTGTTATCTGTAACCTTTGTTCACCTCTTTCTTTAGCACCAAGAATTGCCTTAAAATCTTTTGGAAAGTGTAACTCCCCTTTTTTTTGTGACCGACCACTTTTCTCTCCTTTTTCCTTGCCTTGGATTATGCCAAAAATATGTCCAAAAATAGTCAAGGTGAAAGTAGCTCAACTTCTAGAGGCCATAACTTTTGATCTAGGAACTTGATTGAGCCCGGTGTCTTTTAAATTGAAGATCTTGGAGCGATCTACACCATTCTTTTCCTAGATCATCAATTTATCAGACATTCACCGAGGCCCCATTTGATCATTTAAAGGTTCAAAATTCAAGTTGTTTTTTATAGGATTTTTGAACCTCGAAACATTAATATCTCGCAAGCAATACAAGATATTGAGTTGATTTGTTCACCGATCATTATATTTTCCCTTTTGCTCCTTGGAGTCAGTTTTCATGTCCATACGTGCCCGTATAAGCTGACTTACTAAAAATGGAAGGCAACTATTTTTGGCCGTTTCAAACTTCTAACTTCCCTACACCATGGAAGTGTCATCATGGGGCTCCAAAACAACTAAAGAAAACTACTAAACAGAAGGAAATACAATATTTTGAGTGATGCAAGATTGCCCTTACACCACTGGATGCTTTTGCATTATGATGCCATGCCTTTTTTCATTAACAGTTTAACTCTATCTTTGTTCGCTCCTTTCTTCTCTGCCAACCATGTTGGTCCTTGTCACGCTGCATTAAATTAGAATGCCCTCTCTATTTATTGATTTCTTTGACCACACGATGGCCAACAGGAGGTGGTCTTCAGAAACAAACAACAATCCCAAATTTGTAATATTATGCCAACTGAATTACATAGCAAACAGTTTAATTGATTTTGCTTCAAGGACGTAAACAATACAAATATTTCCAAATCTCAACAATCTTATATGTGAGGAGGAATTATCCTCTGACAGGAATAACAAATCTGCACCTGGAAAATAGCAGAAGTCTGTAATACCTCTTACGCAGCTATACCAGACTGTATTGATGAGAGACGATGATAATGCCTGTGTTGGATAAGCACTAGGCATTATAGGGTTAAGATGAACATCAAACAGCTTCAGAACTGACAGTATTTACTTTATTGCCAACTGCAAAAAGACTCTACACTGAACAAAAGCTTAGCCAGTGTTTCTGTGTCACAACCAAGACAGACCACGGTTCAGGAAGAGGATTCCATGATTCAGGAACTTAGTCAAATAAAGATGGGACGCTCCAAGCCTAATAAGCTTCTCGTGCCAAACTATGACCCTGTGGCTGGAGGTAGTTGTACTCTCAGCATTGATCTGAGAACAGCCTCAAAATAGCCCTGCCTAGGTGGAATGGTTCTCTCACAGCAACCGCCTTCTTGAATCAAACTCCCTAAATTACCACTGCCTCTGTATTTGCGGCAATGGAGAATGAAGAGTCTCCGGAAAGAAGTCTCCATCCAACCTTCACACTTTAATTCTCACAGATTAAAATTTAAATCAATCTTCCATATAACATATCCGCTTCCAAGCAAATATTAACTGAAACTTTCCTCCAGGATTTACTGCCAGACATAACACTTCTCATAAATATTAAAATGAACCTTAGACTCCACTATTATAAAATGCCCAAAACCATATAAATAGTTTACCTCAATATATTATCGGGCTTGTGTGAGACTTTCCATTAAGTCTGCTCATTTTAACAATACGAGCAAATATTAATCAAGATACAATAATCGTCAATATAGAATAGCGGCAGCTTTGAACTCCGTTGCGAATCCATTCCCAGGAAGAGTCAAGTTTTCGTCCAAACTTTCTGTCAATTCCTGAAGGTTTTCATCTCCAGAAATCATAAATTGTATATCAAATCCATAAGCATACTCAATACATCACTAGGAACCCCCTTATAAATATCTCTAGGAAGCATCTAGAAGATGGGGTGACTTGACATAACTAGAAAAATATATTTAATAAGGTGACATTACAATACTTCATTATTTTATTATTATTTAATTAATATTAAGTTGTCATTTGATGTTTTTTTTTGACAACTTAATAAAAATCAATTTAATTAATTGTCACCTTAAAAATTGGGGACATTACTGTCACTTTATGAGTCATTGAACAAGAGATAATCTAATGCACAATTATGCAACTTACTGTCCTATCCATGAACAAATTAATATTATATATGATTTCTACTGTTTACATGATTGACTAAGCATAGTAGTAGACATAGATATGCCATCATTTATAAAAGATATTGATAATTTACTGCTTGTTTGCACAATGGATTTGTTGAAAGCTCTTTTTTGTAGCCGAGTTTGCCAACTTGGTTATTTCTAGTGATGTGAATGGATGTGTCTGTGGGGGTCTGCGTGACAACTTTGATGTTCTGGGGACTTGGAGGGGGTGCTCCCGCTTTCCAGGACTGGATAGCATGCTTCATTTGATGCATAAAAAATAAGAATGGTAACTTATAAGTTCAAAAAAAAAACTTAAAAACCTGAAGAAAAAGTGGGAGGAATATTGTTGTGAATGTAGCATATCGTATCTGGCAATTTGCCTTTTAAAATTTCAGCTTCCTATAATTTGTTGAAGTTATTTTAATAGTCACTCACCCATTGTAGTCAAATAATTTGGGAATTGTTTTCTGCCACACATCCCAGAATCCCACACTCTTGGAAAATTTGAGAATTGTTGGAACTTATTCCAAGGATGTCAGGGACAGGACTATGTGTGTAAAAATTGACCAACCAAACCATGCAATGGTACAATGATCACTTTAACAAATTAATTATCAGGGTGAGCAGGGGGGATTATAGCTATAGTTGGGAAGATATAGCTGGCTAATCCCCTATCGTCCTTGGAACTATTGCTTCCCGGGTTAGAGTCATTAACATAAATGAGATTTTTTAAGTTGAAGTTTACTGGGGAATGCTCTTTCATACTTTTAATGTGAAATGTAGATGCATCATCACTTCATTTGAAGAGGGTTTTTATTTTTTTGGTTTAGGCCCATGTTTCAGGGCAACAGGCTGTAAGATCAAGACATTGAGTCAATATTTCAAAATTATATGTTTCTCATGTAAAATGCAAGCATTTAATTATCAACATGTTAATTAGAAACATTTTCTATTGCACGAGAAACTTTTAATCATTTCAATAGATCTGTAATATCTTCACTCATTCAGATTTAGAACATATATTGTATTGGTGCATAGTGACTATTCTATGTTTTGTTGTGCTGATCTATGTCTTGTGGTTAATTAGGATACTAATTATAATTTCAAACCCATCTTAATTTCATCTCAATTTTGGCCCTCATTTAGTTTAAAATATAAGCTCATAAAATCATAACATGGCTAGATAAGATAAGTGTAAACCGTCTTTATTCTTATGTGGGAATTGGATCTTTAATATCTAATGCACTCTTCTGTGTATTTGGTAGGTTTGATGCTAAAATAGCTGCAGCTGTAGCTGAAGAAACTAAGTTGCCATTTGTCACAGCTGAGAACAAGTTTGAAGCTCTGGTAACTCATTAATTTGTTGAACTTTTTCATGTATATCCGGCAAAAGTGAGCATTTTGAAAAGAAAAGTTTAATTGAATTGGCTTAAAAGTTTTATTTGTTTTTGTCTTTTAGATTGTGTGTGCAACAAATAGTAGGTTTATTGGATATGAATTGTTGAAATAAATCTTAGGGTTTAGTTATTTGTTCTGTTTTAGAACAATGACAGAATGACGTGCAACCAATTTCACTTTTGAGGTTCATTGTATAGTATGGGTTTGTGTCTTGTGCTTTAATATAAATGTGAGTTTCACTTGTTACTTGTATCTGTGCAACTCAACTGAATATAAATTCGAATTTTACTTCTTATTCATCACTTTTGCTTTAATATAAATTGACTTATGATTAATATAAAAAGTTATTGTCCTGCTGGTAAAAGGAAATCCACATGTTCAGTTGGTGGTGCACTCCACATTTCAATTGGAAATATGCTGTTGTACATTTGTGGCTTGTGCCATGGGATGGATTAGACTTGTGATGAGGACATGCAATGCAGCTAAAAGGTCAACTTAAGTCTAGTTGACATGCAAGCGATTGATAAAAATAAATTAAGACAGCTGTGTTGAGATATAAAGTAGTTGACAGCTAAAACAGTAGTAAAGGTCAGAAATAAATGAAATCGTTGGTCGGTGGCCAGAACAGTTGTAAAAGGTAGATAACGATATATTAAAAAGTTGATGGACAACTCAAAGATCTGTTAAAGAGAGATAAATGCAAATAAAAATATTAACAAGGATGATGTATTTAAAACATCTAGGAGGATCTGGGAATTTAAAAATCTTGCAGTTACAACAGTACTGTAATTTAGTTGCCATCTTTACTGTAAGCTTTAGTACCATCCCAAGCATACATGGTAAAACGGTGATGTTCTAAATCAGCTTATCTGATATTGCACAACTCCGATAGTGTCAACCCCACCCCTACCATGGGCATATGAATTGGTGAAATGAAAGCAGTTCGATTTACTGTAAGTGCCAAAAGCCGTCTCATACTCTTGTCTTTTATATTGATTTTGTAACATACCTATTTTCAAGAGTTAGTCAATCCATTTGCTTTAGTTGATACATTGGATCTCTTGTATCATCCTCCAAAACTTGCATAATACAATCTAGTGTTACAGTTCTAGAATGGCATTCTATTGTTCTTTACTTTTTGGCTCTTTGATTGTAGCTATTATTGTGGTCTTTATTTCATAAATCATTTCTACATAAAACAGCTTAAATCTGTTTAGTTTGTTGTTCTTTAGGTCACCTTAGTTTTTAGATCATCTACTATTAGTTGACCTGGCCCAAGGTCGATTTGTTTTACAATGAACTTGACTAGGAACCAACTAGAATTTGTACCTACTATAGTGCTCTGAACTAGTACATGGCAGAAATTACTAAACTGCTAAGTATATGTCTCACTATACCTAAAGGATTGCTAAAGCATTAAAACAAACTAAAATATAATCCTTAGCTATGTGTAATTGAACCACGATCAAGCAATTCACCATTTACAAACAATTTGCTATCCAAGAAACAATCCAATTAATTGCAAAAAATAACAGGCCCAAAGAAAGCTTGTTATTTCAACTCTTCCCTGTCACTGGCTGCGAATAAGGTTGTCAGAATTGTCATATGCATAATGTTCAACAACTTAAGTGCTAAAACAGGCAACAATATGAACTAAAGCTTAGGTCTGCAGATAATTAATCAAGCTGCTTGAACATAATTTGCAATGATACGACCATATTACTTAATTTGTTACCCTATGCTTCTATCACATAAGAAACACCTGTATATATAGACAAAGGTCTTATGTGATGTTGTATACCTAGCTGTCTACCAACTTTTATTTATTTTCATCTACCCTTTACAGCTGTTCTACCTGTGCATCTATCCTTTACAACCATCCTTGTTGTTAATCTACTTTTTAGTTAATTTGTATCTATTCTTTAGATCTGTTACAACTGTCCACTACCATTTATTTATTTTATCCTTTCCAGCCGTTTCAACTGTCAACTACTAGGTATCTGGTTATCTGTACCATTGTCTTATATTATATTTTTATCAATCCACTTGCATGTGGACTGTAGTTAAATTTCTAATTACATGGTATGCACTTATTATTTCGTCTTAAGTAGAGGAGAACTGATTCGGATAACCATGTGGCCTCAGTTGGGAGAGATCCTTTCTGGCCAAAGGGACATGGTGGTTTTACTGATTGGCATCAGTCTGAACATCAAAAAAAGTATCTTTAACTCATGGCTGTTGAAAATTGGGAATGTTAGCCTTGAGATGAGTGATAGAATTCTTCTCTTACAAGTGAGGTGTCTCATACAACTTGAGCTTCCTCCCTTTGACAACATGATGGATGCCAAGCTGTTTCTACATGTCCCATCCGAAACTATTGTTTTATGCTTCCAAGTTCTTTTCTCATTTAATCTTTTCCTTCTTGTTGTATATATCTCTTCTTGAACCATACAACAAATGAAAGATTCACATTTGGGTTTACGCCATATAAGTGAACATGAGACATAGCATATTAGTGAACATGAAACCAAAAATATTGTAACAGCCACTGTGCATATATATGAATCAAAATCAGAAAGAAGAAATTAAGCTCTCTTTTGGAAAATTTTAAGAAATGAGATCTCTTTATAAAATTATAAGTGTCAGATGGTTGGCAAAAGTTTTCGATTCATAAAATAAGAAATACACTTTGTAGGTGATAGTGTAGAAAAATATAAAATCTACCACTACTACTGTATATTTTGGCAAGTCTAACATATATATGTACATTTTATTAATAACTTTAAAAGGGCCCCTTAAAAAATATTCTGCAAGCCTCTCTGCTAATCATACTTATTAAGGCAGTCCATTGTGATTTATAACTTCTTTCTATTCATTGAAGAATAATGCCGATGTTGGTAAATTGTGCAAATGCAATCCTAGAGGTAGTGTTGATTAATGTTTTGTGGTCTGTGGTACTCCAAAATACTCTTCCAAGGTTCGTGGTATCTCCAAGACTGTCAATCCATATTTTCCAGACACCACACTCCTTTCTAAAAATTCTAGACTGTGTTGATTTTAGGATCAGATTAGATAAGCAATAATTCAAACACAATAACACAAAATGTACCCTGGGAAAACCTTCCTCTTGAAGGTGAAAAACCCAGCAAAGAAAGATGTCTTTATTATCTTAATAGTCCCAATATATATTACAATGAATTTGCTTCACACTTGAAGCTAAGGGATGATACAAATTCACCCTTGATAGCAGCAAGAAATCCGAACTACTGTATATCAGACTGTGTAGATAAATTCCGCCTTCTATCTTAGATGATCTGCCTTGAGGATGAGAATACACAGCTGTAATGTGAGATCAATCTGCAGATGGAGATGAATACACAAGTCATAATCAATATGAAGTATGCGATCTGCCTCAGAACAACCTCGAACAGCAATGAAGAAGATACGATCTGCTTGCTGTAGATAGCACGAACTGCTGGAGATGATAATTGTGTTCATTCGATACATTATGGAGAAGACTAGATCGATCTTTATACCTATGTGAAGGTGTCACCAACCAACACGTCTCCTTCATCAAGTCGGTTTTGATATTGACCAACACAACTCTTCATTAGGAGCGACTTATATTCTAACCAACACGCTAGGGATTAGTTAAGTCATAATGAACACGTCTTGTTCAAGGTGGCGGGTTAGATAAATACACATAAGAAATCGATAATTATTAGAATCATACTTTGTAAATGTGTAAGGCCGATAGGCCATTCACACATTTACCAACTGCTATGTCGGCTGGAAGGTTTCGACCATAGCTACTGCATTAACAGACTGGATCTCAATGGTGCAAAACTGAAACAAATGTGGTTCAAGAAATCCCACAAGTTTGATATAATAAAAAATTAAAAATCTAAAAATGTTTTGAGGAGGAGCTAAACGAATGTCAGCATCTTATATGGTCTACCAAAATGTCAGCCATGAACTCTCTAAGCTTTCTCAGCCTAATATAATGAGGCATCTATATGACAATTGCAGCTTTCAAATGAAAAAGAAAGCAAACACACAACAAAGTTTGAAACAATGCATAACAAGCATGAACTGCAAAATCCATCATTCCTTATTCATTGTGTCAATTTTTTCTTGTTTCAATGCCAACTACATTTAACAGATACAGCAAGCTGTTTTTCGGATTGTGTGTGAGAATCGTATCTTGAAATATAGGATATACGTGTGAATGTTTGGTTTTGATCTAGCTTGGTCATGTTTGAGATTCATTTTCTTTGTTTATCTTCCTTTTCCATGAACCCAGAAATGGTCTTCTGAAATTATTTTGATTTAAAGTACAAACTAACAAGCACAAATATAATTTGTGGTGATTCAATGTGGGGAAATAATGGTTTATGTCTATTAGGCAGCACACGATGCTTTTGTTGAGACCAGTGGAGCCTTGAACACTGTTTCCGCTTCTCTAATGAAGATAGCAAACGATATCCGACTGCTAGGAAGGTATATTATGTCCTGTTCTATATCAATGGCATTATTACTTAAGATATTTATTGAATTATCCTGCTAATATGGATTTATTTTCAGTGGGCCTCGCTGTGGGCTAGGTGAATTGCTTCTACCTGAAAATGAACCGGGTAGTAGCATAATGCCTGTAAGTATTTTGCATACAAATCACAATATATAGTGGAAGGACGCCTTTTCTATTTTTCCCATTTGTAGATACATAAATTGTTTGTAAAACTGTGAAATGCTTTTCATCTGAGGATATTTGCTATTACTTCTGTGTTTAATTTTTTAATATTTCATGGTAATTTAATTCCTAGCTTGCCAAAAAATTGCAGGTTGTGCTTGTGGAGATTTGTTGCATTAGAGTTTCAATTTACTGATGTGCTTTGTTATTTGAAATTGGAGTTGCATCCTACTTGATAGTACTAATTGTATACTATATGCTCCAGGGAAAGGTGAATCCTACCCAGTGTGAAGCTTTGACAATGGTTTGTGCACAGGTAAACCTCCATTCTCTTTTGGTAACACTGCTTTAGTTCATAGATCATCCAAATGTTTGATAAGTGTGATAACCACCGTAGTTTTTTTTTATATTTTTGCCAAATTATGTAAGCTCAACATGCAAGATGACATTATACATCGCTGCTGTTATATAGATTGACAGACCAACATAAGCATGCCAACAATGTTATTCTCTCATATTAACTTCTGATACAATAGCAGATGCATATAACACTGATGAGATCACTTTCCCACAATGCCCAAATACACTAGGCCAATTTTCAATTGGAACAACGATTATATACCTTGAATGAAGAGGTGTGATAGACGGCAAAGGAGGTCTGATTGCACTTTAAGACTGCTGTTCAAGGACAGAACAGACTGGAAAGCTAATTGGATTTGCTCAGAAAACTTGGTATTTACAGCTCACTAACATTGATATGGCTTGGTGCCATCAACTACAAACACAAGGAACTGAATACACCTTCAATCATTAGGATATGTAATTACAAGTCTGGAAACCACATTAAAGCTGCTGTGTGAAATGTAAAAGGTCTGAAAACAACTGATTGAATGTTTGAAGGTCAAACAACAGTGTCAAATTTTTGAGAGCCCCTCCAATCCCACAAAAAATACCTCCAAAGGTTACTACATAGCCTCACACTCACCCAGCACTACCAATCAGCCTCAAAATGCAGGAGACAACAACTTACAGATTTAATATACATCACACAGATCACCATTCACTCTCAAATATCATACCAATGCAAGGAACCTTCCTCAAACTGAGATTTAGCATACAACACTCTAAAAAAGACTTCAAACCAACCTCAAAACCTTAGCCAGCAGATAACAAATCAGGTTGATTTAATTTTTAGAACTTATGGAACTGAAAACAGGGGATAACTTGTGAGAACAGCAACCAAGGAAAGGCAATAATCTTCATTGAAGTGCTTTCTTCATTCCAGCAAGGCATTTAACCTGCATTCCACTTATGGCAACTCCAAATAATGAAAATTAACACCCTAAACAGCAACAGTTCTATTAGAATAATTAATTGTTATTTTTTAGCTGTGTGTGTTTATTAATGGTCATTCAGTTATAGTTTTAGAGTTAGTTATATTTTTAGAGACTTCGTGATAGAACTGGGAGTTTCTATTTTTAGAGTCAATTTAACGGTTAGTCCCAATTTGGACAGCCGCCTTGTAATTTGCCTATAAAAGGCTTGTTATTCGTTCAATAATCATTCTAATCAATCTTATGCGATCAAGCTATCAACCACATTTCCATTTTTTGTTGAGCTCTTGTGCACACATAAAATCTGAGAGGGTAGGTAGAGTAGGAATTAAGAGATGAATGACATGTGTCATGGGTATAAAAGGCTAATGAATTAATTAAATAATTAAATATTGTTTTAATTAATAGAGGAAGTGGGATCAATTAAATAAATACCTTGTAATTTGCCTATAAAAGGCTTGTTATTCGTTCAATAAAGTACGCTGTTTTTTTTTCATGGTATCAGAGTGGGCGACGAGCCATTAAAAATTTCTTGTGCCCTAGCTACCTGCAATTTATTTCCAAATTTTTTTTTCTGATTTTTATGAAAAAATCTGGTGGAAAAGATTTCCAGTTCAACAGTTTTGTTTATTTTCGGATCATGAAGGGTACTGATGTGAGGGTTTTATTACCTCTGAAAATCACGTTTGTGGACAGCTCTACTCCTGACTCCCACGCGGTTTTTTTTTCTCATTTTCGTGGGTTTGGCGTCTGTAAAAATCACAGTTTTTTCGTGGTTTTTTTGCAGGTTGCATTTTTCTGTGGCCACTTTTTTTGTGTTTTATTCCTGCACGCTTCAGATCAGGATGTTCTTTTTTTGGCGTGGGTTTCTGTTCACGATTTTTTGCGACAAGTGCATGTATTTCGGACATGCAATTTTTTTGCTGGGTTGCGACTTGTTTGCTATTTGTTTGCACTTTGCGGGCCTATATTTTTGCACGACCTGCAGACTTTTCTGACGGACACAATTTTTGGGATTTTTTTTTGGGCATGCAATTTTTGATTTTTTTTTCATAGGCCGTTTTAGTTCCGTGACAAGGGTTTGTTGGACTTCTCTGGGTGTGCGACTTAGGGCATGCTTTTTTATTGCCTAAGGTTTTTGCCGGCAACGCCTAGGGTTTTTCTGACCAGCGCCTCGGGTTTCAGTTGCTCTAATTTTTTTTTGGGTTCCTTCAATATGACCTAGGTTTCCAATTTTTTTTTGTGTTTTCAAAAAAAGTTTTTGGGTTTTTAGAAACCCGCACATTGGATTTTGTGCTAGGGTTTTGTGCCTATTTTTCAGCATCTTAAGATTTGTGCTAGACTAGTTTTGACCTGATAATCAGATTTTTTGAAGTTTGCACCAGTTGTTGCTGAAGGTGTTTGCTTGGTTTTTGACAAAAAAACAGCCTCTTTTGAAGCTCGAGTTTGCCTTGTTTTTCGTGCATAAGAAAATGGGAGGGATGGCATAGTTGACCAACATCATGTTGGAAGGTAGTTAGCGCTTCAATGACAAGAATTGCAATACTTGGAAGCAGTGAATGCTTTCTACTTTTGAGTACTGGTGCCTTGACCACATTGTTCTGGGTAAAGAAACTCGTCCTGCAATGGTGGGCGATGACCAAACCAAGTTTGATGAGCATAATTGAGAAGCAGTTATGTTGCTGAAGTTATCAGTCACCAATGAGATGCTTCTAGAAGTGCCATTAGGCAAGAAAGCTAATGAGATTTGTGATCACTTGAAGAATCTTCATGAGACATCCCACAAGAGCTAAGCGTTCTTTCTGAAGAACACGCTCTCAATTATGATGGATGGGAAGATGTCACTATAGGAACATCTTGCGAAGATCAAGGATATTCGTGACCAATTGGAGGCTATTGGTCACAAGATGGAGGAAGGGGATACGGTGGTGATCACACTGAAGAGCCTGCCTAGATCCTACAAACACTTTATTGAGATGCTCAACATTATGTCCACAAATGTTGACTTGAAGTTTGATGCGTTGTGCAATAAGCCATTGTAGCAAGCCAAGTGGAGACAACAGTTTGATAGTAGCGTTGACATGGCCAGTGTGGAACAGGTGTTTATTGCCAAGGACAAAGGCAAAGGCGAGTCCACTCCGTAGAAAGGACAACGCAACCTTGAGGAGGGGTTCAAGAAGAAATCACTTGTCACTATTGTGGTGGACTTGGACATATTCGGAGGTTCTGCAAAAAGAGGTTGGCTGATCAGAAGTCCAACTAGAGAGGGTCTTAAGAGCAAGAGCAAAATCATGTCGCAGAGCATTCTGAAGAGGAGTCAACCTTCTATGCTTTTTGATAAGCAAATTTTGTCATCGGTTGGGTAGTTGATAGAATGACCTTTAAGGGAGGGTATTAGAATATTTAATTGTTATTTTTAGTTGTGTTTGTTTATTAATGGTCATTCAATTATATTTTTAGAGCTAGTTATATTTTAGAGACTTCGTGATAGAACTGGGAGTTTCTATTTTTAGAGTTAGTTTAATGGTTAGTCCTAGTTTGGGACAACCGCCTTGTAATTACCTCTAAAAGGCTTGTTATTCGTTCAATAAAGTACGTTGTTTTTTTATTTCAAGTTCAACCTCCAACTCCCACACGTAGCTGATATAAGGTATAACTTTAATCCCAAACTGTACAACTTGTCCAAAACTTACTCACAAGCTCCAAATTCCATAGCGAGACTAGGAAATGACTCCAATATGAGCGGCTAGGTTAGATTGAGCATCACTTACAAACTGTGAGCCCCAAAAGAACAAATTAGTGTACTACGTGCAAGTTACAGGTACAATTAGTAATGTTGAAACCCTTCAATCACCAATGCAATAAACTGCAAAAAAATTGGAAGCAATACCTTCACCAAACCTGACGAAATCTGAAACATCAAAATATTCATTCCAAACCTAAAAAATCCAGAAACTTTGTTGAAACATAGTGTGATTCCTGAATACAATCACTCCAACTAGTCAGGGATTATCTTTCAAATTCAAAACTAGGAATCCCGTGAGGGTTTTCATCCTTAAAGAACCATGGAAGAACACCCTGGTTCAATCCAATAACGCAACAACATAAGAAATCTTCAGCATATACACAATTGAGCCCCACACCTCCTTTTATAACTTTTTGGAGAAAATTTGCAGTTTAAAAATTATAATAATTCCCTTTTTCCTTGAAAAATGACCATTTTGAAATAATAATAACATTTCATTTTCTAAGGTACCCTCAACTAGGTATCCAACTTTTAAAACATTTTATTACCTTAGCAATGAGCTGTTACGCTAAGTTGTCCTTTTATTATTTCTGAACACTAGACAACATTAGTGAAATATGAATTAATTATTTTATAACTTTCCCAAGTTGCAGGAACTACTGAAATTGAATTGGAATCAAATTCTGATCACACTGGGATGATATTGAAGATGTAGGATGGTGATCGAAGCCAATTGGGTGACTTATAAAAAAATAGATGTGCTCTCTAAAAGGTTTGGAGAACACTCTAGGAGTCTCAAAGCACTTTTGAAAGCATCACAATGATCAATAATGCCAACTAAGGTTAATGCCACAAACAAAAGCCTAGAAATATTGAACTTGCATCCTTCAAGAAGTTTGGAGTTCTCCTTAGCACACTTAGAAGCTTATGGAAAAACTCAAAAAGTGGCCAAAAACTCACGAAACAATATTGAGTAAAATGGGGACACTAAAATAAGCTTTTAATCAGAAGTTGATAGCATTTAATTGATATGTTGTTTTTCTTATCATGAACATAATCTAGTGTTATGCAAACTATTAAAATGTGTCTAATATGTGATTGGTTGTACCTCTATGTTTTAGACAAACTACGTGAAGTATTGAAACTTAATATAAGTCAATACCATATGATATGCTAGCTTGTGGATTTCTTGCAATTCTACTAGCTAGTTAAAAATGTGTTCAGTTCTGTTGTCTCAATGGCTCTTAGAGAGAACTTCAAAATTTTCAGTTTTTCTTGACATGGGTCCTTTGAGATAGCTTGTTTGATCCAAGATAAGGGCAATAAACAACCATTACACTCTTGATAAATACAAGAAATTGAGAACCATCTGTAACTAAATAGAAAAGCAAAGGTGTTGATCTAACCTTCAAAAAGGACATTGAGCATTTGGTTTATCTCTTGCTTATTTGATCCTACAAATTGAAGTTGTAACGTAGGAGTGTTTTTGGGGTAAGGCCCTTTAATTTCTCATCTCACGTGAACTTATTGAATGATAAAGAAAGCTGTAGAATGTCAATGGACGAAAATATATTTGTATAGAATATAAGGAAATCAATATTCATAAGGGTACTAGATTAGATGCATAAGACTTTTTTGATCTATAAAGGCATTATTTGTATGAGATAATGCCAGAAAAATGATAACAATCATATATTGAAATGATATGTAGTCAATGGATTAGCATGTCAAACAATTAGCATTGAAGAGCTGTGAAGCACAGACTATGAAACTCCAGAATCAACGTACCAGGTAGATGACTTAACATGGTTTGTTGGTCTTTTGGCCATAAAAGCGTAAAAAGTAGACTCTTGCTTAGTGTGCTCTGCAACTCCAGAATCAACGTACCAGGTAGATGACTTAACATGGTCTGTTGGTCTTTTGGCCATTAAAGCGTAAAATGTAGACTCTTGCTTAGTGTGCTCTGCAACATGGGCCTTCGGTCGAGACCCTCCTTAGTTGGATTGCTCATTAGCTAACTGTTTTCTGCACTGCTTCTTCATGTGGCCAAGCTTACCACAATAGTGACATGTAATAACCTTCTTGGAGTTGTTCTTAGGTTTGCTCTGTCCTTTTGGCTGAAAGGACTTGCCTTTGCCTTTGTCCTTGCCTTTGGCAATGAAGGCTTGTTCTATAGTGGATGATTTGTTGCTGCTCCCAAAATGTTGTTTCCACCTTTCCTGTTGCAAAAGTTTTCCGCATAGTTCAGGAAACTTCAAGTCAAAATTCGTGGATGTAATGTTGAGTGTTTCTATAAATTGTTCATACGAGCGTGGTAAACTTTTGAGAGTGATCACCACCATGTCTTCTTCCTCCATCTTGTGACCAATAGCTTCCAGCTGATCGTGAATATCCTTGATCTTTGTAAGATGCTCCTGTAGAGACTTCTTATCATCCATCATGATGGAAAACAACATATTCTTTAGAAAGAATGTTCGGCTTTTGTTTGATGTCTCATGGAGATCCTTCAGATGTGTCCAAATCTCTAAAAATAACTTGTCAGATGGCACTTATGGAAGCATGTTTGATGAGCATAACTGCTTCTTGATTGCAGTCATTGTACTTGTCTTGGTCTTTTCATGCCACCATTGAACGAGGAGTCGTACCCAAAACAACTTGGTCTAGACAACGGTATTCAAATATTGTGAGCATTCGCTGTTTCCACGTGTTGTAGTTTTTGTCGATGAAGTGTTGATTATTTTCCAACATGATGTTGTTCAATGACACCATCCCTCCCGCTTTTCGATGCACAAAAAACGAGGTAAAACTGTAGCAACAAACTTTGATTTTTGAAAATTTGATTTTTTTGGTAATAAATCTGTCAAAACCGTTCAGTGAGCACAAATTCTGAGGCACTGTTTTGAAACCCTCACACACATGCAACAAAAACTATACGAGTTTTTTAAGGAAAAAATATCAAAAACAAAAACCCTAGCCGTGCTTATGATTTTTTTTCCCCAAACCCTAGCCGCAGCTATTGAAACCCAGAAAAAACCGTGAAAAGGCCCATGAGTTTGGAAAAATTGTGCAGAAACCCTAGGTCGAATCCACAATTTTTTGTAAAAACTTTTTCGTTGAAAATAATCCCACCCATTGCGCATAGAAAACTTGTCGTTAGGCTTACAAAACACACAAAGCCAATGCATGCAAAAGAAGTCGTCGTGGAAGGAAGAAAGAATCGTCGCGCAGGGATAAAAAACTAGAAAATTGTGTCGCAACAAAATAATATTGAGAAAACGTCACTGCCTCTAGACGTGTCACGATATGCAGAGGCGATGCGAAAAAACGGCCCAAAAAACCCTTGAACCTATGAGTTGCAAAGGAAAACACAGAGGAAAAAGTCTACCTACCCATGAAAAACGTTTTTGATTTCCAGCCCACGATTTCCTCTAAAATTCACAACAAATTTGTGAACTTTTTTTTGGTATTAAGTATCATAGAACAATTACAAACTTATTACAAATACCAGCTCCTTTTGAGCAAGCTTATTACAAATACAAGCTCCTTTCGAGCACCAAACTAGAAACAACAATTGGAAGACCAAGGGTCACAACTTAGAAATCCACTTTAAACAATGTGAATACAACCAATGGAAGACCAAGAGTCACAACTTAGAATTCCACAAAGATGTCCCTCTTGGGAGTTGAACTTGGGTCTCCACATTGAGAACTCAATGCTTTAACCAACTAAGCTCAACCCCCTAGACAAATTTGTGAACTTTTCAACGAACTAGATTGCTTTTGTCAGATTTGCGATTTCCAGGTGAAGAAAACCCTCGATTTTCCACTTTCAAACAAACCTGCGAAAAAACCTTAACACGACCCAGGGATTTTAATTAAAAAAAAAACTTCTGTTTTTCTTTTTAAAAAATCGATGAAAAAACGTCTGAAACAAGTTTAGGATCATCCACAAATTTTTGTTCTAAAAAATTTGCCAAATTTTTTCAAGTGGCTCTGATACCATGAAATGGTAATTGCATTATCGAATTAATGAAGATGAAAGGGTACATATAGGCAATTACAGAATGATGTTTCTAAATGAAACAATCGTGAACAAATGACTAAATTAGAAACAATCTAAAAGTAACTAAAGACTAACTAATGATCATTAATAATATAATAAATACTTTAATATCTTCTTCTATGTAAGCGATTTTTCGAAAGCTCGTATGCTCTGATACCAATTGTTAAAATAAGCAAGACAAACCAGAATAATACAGATCTGCAGAAAATTAAACAGATATGAAAAAACATCAAACGCACAGAGATACATAAATTTACGTGGGTAATCAATTTTGGCTACATCAACGGGAACAGTGGGTATTAATCTCTTATTAATCGCAGCAATTACATTAATATTCATCAATGACCAAAGCTTTCTTTCATAGTTTTTAATCAAACTCAACATTGAAAAATGTAGTCTCACAATATCATGGAATGTGAATAGTTGAAGTTGCCGAAAGGTTGTGTTGGTTGGACTTCACAATGGAATACACAATGTGTTTGGTAATTTTTTTTGCATTCACTTCAATGTGTATGATATAAATCTATTTAAATTTTGCGCTAAAAGTGAGTATGATGTTTTAATTCCATATTTAGAAAGCATAATGAATTTTCACTGTGCCACAACACAATCTTTGTAGTAGCATTAAATACTATCAGATAAACATCCTATTCATAATATATATTTCACTTTAAATCTTAATGAACTTTATCTTTGAGCATGGATCCACCGATTTCATAGTTCTTTGTCCTCTTTATTTTGTCTTGCCCTGTGTTTTTTCTTTACTGTATGGGACTTCCTTTGAACTTTTTCTTACTTGTGCAAGTTAGAGCTTCTCTTAGTAGGAATTTGCATTGTTATTCTTGCTTGCTGATGCACTCAAGTGCTGCTGGCCTGTTTTGGTCTTTTATGGACATTAGTATAATTTCAATTTTATGAAATACAAATCATTAGTTTTTATGTACTTACTTTTTTCTTTTCCAATGTAGCAAACAAAATCCTTCTTTTTTTTTTTTGGAAATTTAGCTAATCCACTAGAGGGCAATGTGGCTTGTAGGTTATGGGAAATCATGTCGCAATTACAGTGGGAGGATCAAATGGACACTTTGAGCTCAATGTGTACAAGCCATTGATTGCAAGTGCTTTACTTCGGGTATTGTTGTCCTGTATTTTACTGTTTTTGTTATTTTATATTTCTCTGTTTTTATTTTGTACTTCAATAATGGATTTAGCATCTTAGATCGATTCCAATAGTTTATTTAGTATGAATGATTTGCTTATAGAAACCTCAGTAAATGAAATGTATGGATAAACTGGTTCATGTCTAGTGTTGGTAAATTTCAAAGTCTACCAGGGGTAGATAGAGGGCTTGAAGTTTTTAATCTAGTGCTTTGTACAGTCTTTGAGATTGCTTGGAGATGCGGTGACTTCATTTGAAAAGAATTGTGTACGGGGAATTCAGGCCAATAATCAAAGAATAGCACAACTTGTGCGGGAGGTAAGCGCCATACTGTTCTCGATGTAGCTTTTAAATTGTATATTAGTTTAAGTCAACACACTTATTTAGCCATTTATATTGCAAGAAGTTGACTTGTGTCTGATTTTGTGCAGTCATTGATGCTTGTTACAGCTTTGAATCCCGTAAGTTTGTCTGTTTAATTAAGGCATTTCCCTGCCAATTTTGTTTTTGATGTAAACAACATCCTGATGCTTATGGTTGGTCAGGATTTTTGTGTTTCTAAGATTTCCACTTTGATGTTTTCTTTTTCCAGAAAATTGGTTATGATAAAGCAGCAGCGACTGCAAAGAAAGCCCATAAGGAGGGAACAACATTGAAGGTAAATGATAACTTTAGTATTTGTTTCTTTTCCAAATAACACCTTTTTTATCCCATAAGTTGTAACCTGCTTGTCCTTCCCTTGCTCATCCTAAGGTCCTAGTGGTTTCCATTACCATCTTCTTGATCCATATCAGTTTACTCTACATTGATTTGGATCAAATATTTTGGCCTTGCTTCTCGTGGGCCACCATCAATGCTATTTGTATCCCATGGGGTAGTTGTCCTCTTACAACTAACTTTGAGCCTATTGCTATCTTCTTCGTTATGGTTTGACAATCTTCGTCCATACTTATAATAGTTTGCACACCATAATATGGCCCTTGTCTAAGATCAAGTGGAATGGTCACACAAGAATTCATTTTTTTAGAAAATGAGATTGTAGAAAAGCATATCTATCCATCTATCCATTACACATTATCATCCATCATATATATGATAGACTAATCTTTCTTCAGGGTCATTCCCTAAAAGAACATGGCCAATCTATATCAGCAAACCTGATCATACTCATGATAGGCTCGGTGAAACTCAAGATATAGTCCACACAAGCCTACCAATCATCATCCATATCAATGACTTGACCTTTTGGTCCCTTTGAATTTGATTGCTTTTAAGTTCTCCATTGGTGGCTGATGACCATGGCACCCAATGCCTCTTGCACCATCACAAGTCATCTCAAAACGACTTGTATGATGCGAATTGAGTCTTGACAGCCTAAAGTTGTGTAAATAATAAGTTAACAACACATTAAAATGCAGGTAAATATGACACATTTAAATATAAGTAAATTAAATTTTCCTTCAATAACTCCAAATTTGAGAAATCCCTAAAGATGACTTGTGACATATGGTGGTTTGTCACAAACATTTGAATCTCCTCACTTTCAGTGTATATAGTTTTCACCCACTGTATTTAAGTGTCAATCGCTTGCATCACTAAGTTAAGAGAGTGTATGGTACATAATGTTCAAAAAATGTGGACGTATCTTATCTCAACCAAAAGAGCTAATGCCCTGCAAGTTTTTGCATTGTGTGTAATGATTTGGACAACGTTATCAGCACCCACAATCTCTATAGACTCAATGAGGATTTTGAAAATGAATTTCACATCCTTGACCTTCCCTCGTAATCAACTGCCTTAAAAAACATTGTCCCTTTGGTGGACATTGCAATTTTTTAGTTGTTTTTGGCTATCTTTCCATGAATTTCTAGTTGGTTTTAGTGATGTCTCTACCTTTTTTTTCTTCTGCCAATAAGGTGGTGCAAACCTTTTCATACCCAGGACTTATTTAGCTAGAGGGTGTATTATTAATTGCCACCACCATTTCTTGCCAATATGCTGATCTCACTAGAAAGGAAGACCATTGATGTAAATGCAATGTTCATTTTTTTCATCTGCAACTTCTTGCTTATTCTGAAATGCTTTAACCAATTTGGCCTCTTTTATAGAAAGGAGAGGGATCTTCATCTTGGATAGATGGTGTCCCCAAGAAAGGATGTTGGAAGGCTATTATTGAAGGAGAATCTATAGGTGGCTTCAGTGATGTTTTTTTGATAAAGGATGAGACTTTAATTTCCTTTCACTCACAACATTAGCTTCTTTTTGTTCTGTAATGGATGCCATAATTTGTTTTTTTGGCAACCCCTTCTTGTTTGGCCATTAACGTATTCTAATTAGTAATTACACACCCATTCAGCACATAAGTGAGCTTTCACTCGACTACATGAGCTCTTATATTGGATTTCACATTGATTACAATTCTAAATAAAAGCCCCACCTCTTGGAAGTTGTTAGAACATTGTAACATATTTTCATAGAGGAGATGGTTGATCATATATAAATTGTTTATTTACCACAAGACCCACTAAACTTAAACTAGTAGCCATTCTAAATAGATTATTGTTATAAGAAAATACAAAATTTTAAATCGAAAAAAATGCAACTCTACAATATGTATAGACTAATAAAAGTAATAAACTTTCAAATTCAAAACAAACATCAAAAAACATTTTGAAAAATTATGAAACTTGTTTTTTGTAAAAAAGAAAAAAAATCTTTAGAATTTAGAATTTTTTTAATTAAAAATCTGAAAGAATTTGTTAAACTACTCAACTTATATCAAGAGGCGTCCTTTGTGCAAGCTAGATTCTCCCCCCTAGCACTTTGCAATTGTTCTCCGTACAAAATACTAGCAATCTTTAAAATGCAAAAATGGCAAAATAAGAATGAGTATGTATGAAATAGGTTTGTTTTTGTCAAACATCTTATAATATGGGAGCATCTTTGGGTTTTAGGTACTTTTTTGTTATTTAAAAAAAATATTTTAATGTTAAAATTATTTGAAAAAGTTGTTTTGAACTTTTTGTTTTGGAAATATGTGACTATCAATGGTGAAACTGCTTGCGAGTGCCAAGGGGTGGCAGGGCCAGACCCTGACACTCTCATACCACTCTTGTTGCATGACCGGAACCTAGACCAGTTGAGTACAAGACTGATACCCTAGGGAGAAGTACTGTGTAACTTAGCCTTTCTCGGTTTGCTTGCTTAACTATTTTAACACAATGCACATTGAAACTCCATTAAGGTGGGTTGTTCTGTGGATCACTACTAAGTTCTAGGTCACAGGAATTGTAGTATTGTATTCATACACTAAAAAATAAATGTTAGATCTCCTTTTTATTTGATCTTTTGGACGGAGATCAAAGTACTATAGCTCAGACTTGTTATGCAAATCTCTTAGCTGTTGATGGTGATAGCTTTTGAATCTTTGATGATATGGATGGATTACATTGGAGTTCAATTGAGAGTTTATTTTTTGAAATTGTCTAGAACTACATGTAATTTATTTAAAATATGAATGAATATTTGGTCACATGTTGAAGTTGTGAACAATAATATATGGAAACACAAATTGGACAAACAACAGGTGACCTTTGTATGTGTATAATGCTTGGTCATGTGCATTGTCCTCTCTCTTGAAGTGTCATGCCCTCGCCATAAGACACTGCTCACCAAACAAGTCACAGCCCCAATCTATAATAATCCCAGGCGACAGCATAAATATCATTTAGAGGCCGACTCATAATTATTTTTCCTAGGCATGAATAATGTTTAGAGGCTGACTAGGATAAAATGGAGCTATTTACCAAAAGGGATGAGTCAGTGAAATGTTTTAAGGCAGTGATTGAATTGATGCACGCTTTGTTAAGGGTTGTGATGGTAATAAAGGTGGTGACTATTCATCCCACCGTTGAAAATGTTAAAGGGGGAGACCAATCCATTTGTGGGCATCAAATGATCAAGTTTGAATTGGATAAGAATTCAGAAATAAACCTGAGTTAGAAATTATTAACAATAGTCTATAATATTGAGGGAAATAATTGGTATGCAAGTATTATTGTATTTATTTATTTATTTCAACATAAATCTGATAGGAAGCTTTTAAGTCTTACTTATATGATTAAATTGCCAATCCATCAAGAAATATAGGATAAGTAATTATTTACCTAATTTCCATCAGCAACCATGTTTGGAATCAATGTGAAACATTTTATAGGAAGATGCAGCAATGCTGGTCTTCCCTCATCAAGTACGCCACCCCGAGATGGATGGATTGTAGGTTCTGCCATACTTGTGGGCCAAGGGGCCAAATGGATTGGAGGTTCATTCAGTTCCCTTGAGCTTGGTTGAGGAAGACAGTCTGCTGACGTCCTATCAAGCTTTTCCATCGGATTCCTGATATGGTTGACTATGGGAATAAGCTATGAAATAGATATGAATGATTTTAGGATACTTTCATTTTAATAAAGATTATTTGTATACGCTCATAGATTCATGATATTAATGCTTTGATGTTAATTAATATTGTTTCTAAGACCTAAATTAGGATTTTCTCTAAATTGGCTTTACAATTATGTAATTTTATTAGAAAATTCTATTTGTAAATAAATTGCATTTGTTGGAATTGTTATTTTTGGGCAAAAATCAGGTATATCCCAAAATGGGACATTACATGAAGTGAATTCCAACATGGAAAACTGTCTAGTTGAATTTATGAAGTCTAATCAATAGTAATCACAAAATGCATTAGTTCCAGAATATATCTGCATCTCTATCCGTCCTTGGGTATATTTAATTGAAGTGGAAAAATAAATAAGTTTAAACTTTACAGGAGAAACAGTGGCATTGAAGTTATAATCTCTCTCCTTATGCCTACATCTGTAATCCTTCTTGGGTAGATGTAATTGAATGTGGAAAAAGAAATAAGTTCAAACTTTAAGGGAGAAACAGTGGCATTGATGTCATAATCTTTCGATATTTTGCTCTCTATGTTATTTGAAAGTCCTGAATAACAATAAAACTGCACAATATATTTTGCAAGATGAAGTCTTCCATCAAAAAGATCTCCATAATATCTAAAAATTATATGGCTCTGAAACAAATCCAACTAAAGCTTACAGGTCAAAAGCCTAGTAAGAAAATCAGGCAAAATGGATTTTGTTCAGTGGGATGTAAAGAAACTAGCAGCAGCTCTTAGATATGTCACAGCAACTATTTTTATTGTGTAGCTTTTGGTTGTTTTTGATGGCATCCTGATGGTGAAAATTGCCCCAGACATCGATTGCTGAACTATCATTTGACAAGTACCGATGTCCCCATATCAGTCATTTAATATTTTGGCATTTTGCACAATAGTTACAACAGAACAGACATCCTTTTGTGACGTAGAAATGTATAGGAAAATATCTCTACATATGAAGTATCAGACTGAAAATGTGTGGCATTGTAGATGAACACATACAGGTACTGGAATCTTACAAAAAAACTAATCACTCCAGAATGGCAAGCTGACTTGAGACTAAGTCACCGCACTAGAGTTGTGATGGCTGCTATTGCAAATGGCAATAAACAACTCATCAAATTTCAAATTGTATCCTACTGTTCATTTGTGCATAAATATGCCTAACAGGCAATAAGAGGATAAATAATTCTGAACATAGATGGTAGTTTGATTTTGCAGGTATAAGTTCTTAATTATCCGGGATAATTTATTTGAGATTATTCTTTTACTATGTGAGTTTGTAATGAACTTGTACGAATAAAGACCACTTATGTTAATATTTTGTTACAATGACCAGGAAGCTGCCTTGCAACTTGGAGTACTTACATCTGAGGAGTTTGATGAATTGGTTGTACCAGAGAAGATGCTTGGGCCATCAGAGTAATGCTTCTATTAGCGCAATTGTTTTGGCAGGTTTCTTATAAATTTTGATAATAAATTATATTGTAATAAGATAAATAATAAATAACAATTACAGGTCAGTTGAGATATTTGTTTCAATCTTTGAAATTTTTTTCTCCAATTTATTGTGGAGAACTGAGATCAGCCTGATGCCTACAATTATTTTTGTAGCTTTCATTCAACTCAATAAAATTGACCTTTTATTTGTTTAACGCACTTGATTTACTGGATTGTGGAGTACTCCTTTCCAAGTAGTTCGTATCTGTAGATTTTTAGCACAGGTTGTTATTTATATTTGTGTACCAATTACGGTTGATTGTCCCTGTTTCAATTTTCTTTCGAGGTTTAAAATTCGAAGGAATTTTGGTCTTTCAGGCCTCAATCAGGGTGTGGCCAACCTATAAATTGGATTGCTTAATAGTGAACATGACCAGGCTGAAACCTGGTGATCAGGCTCCCATGTTGTGATCCTCAAAGGTTATGGGAGCTGGCAAATTATAATAAGCATGAACCTATCCAATTTGAGTTTTATCAAATGTACAGAAATAGGCAGATCAAATGTCACTTGGTGATTGGGTAGAGTGGTTCCACCGGATAGTCTATGCCTTCTTCTTCAACCCATTACTGAGAATGAAATGCAATAGACAAATTATTGCTGATTTTCATGTCCGTGTAAGGTCTGCTTTGAAGGTCAATAGAGGTATAGATTATGAGTGAGCGATCTGTACAGAGGATCAAACAAGGAACAACGAAAGGATTTTCCAAACCTTTGAGAATTTTGAGATCGTTAAGGCATTCAAATTCAACAATAGCAAACACCATCAGGTGATATGTTACGTGCAACTGATTACTTTTCTTAAAACTTCAAAAAACTGTTTAGAGTGAAGATTTATCATTTGGATGTCCTTGATTATCTGAATAAGGAGCCCTGATTAATCCCAGAAATTTTGAAGGAATGAGTATCTTTTAACAAGTATAAAATATGTGGTGAATCTATTAAAATAATATTGTAATATTTAGCTTATAATGGTCAATTAAGTCGTTTAGCTAGTTTTTAGTAACTTTCTATTCTGTTAGTCAGTATTTAGAATCTTTTTATTGTGTCTTTAGTTTTCAATCGGTCTGTAATTGCTCATATAAGAAGTATTCCTCTCATTTGTTAATAACAATCAATAATTATTTTAGAATCTTCCCATTTCAAAATAAGAAATATATGTTTACATGTTAATATTTTATAGATAACATAGGATCTATCTCTAATATTTTAGAACTATGCCAATTGGCATATCTGATTTCTTTAAAGTTGAAACAAAAACTATCTAGATGTCAGAAGGAGGCCAATAACTTCTTGGTTGTGTCTTTTACGCATGATTATAGGTTACGCTTATGTCTAAAACAAAAGTCATGGAGCAACAGAGTTCTTGCTTTGCATGTGAAGTTTTGCAGTTGTTTTGGTATTGAATAAAATGGTAAAATATTTATGTTACCTAGCGACGCGTATCTGGCGAAAATGGGGCCATCTCTGGTCGGAAATGTCCTGGGGATGTGGGGACTGGTCAAAAATGTCCCACGCTGACCCCAAAAATCGATTTTTATTGAAAACTTCCCTGGGATGTTTTGAAATTTGCCAGAAATGGCAGAGTCCCAGTGACGGTGAGGGAACACCTAGACATCCCCTTACTGTCCCGGGGACAGTTACAACCCAGCCAACAAAAAGGTAAATTATATGAAATAAAAAACACACCAAAAAAAAGAAAGAAAAGAAAGGTCTTATAATGGCTCTATTGTTTTCATTTACATTATCAGTTGAACTCCAAAATTTCCTGATTTTCCTTTTCCAAAATTTCACCGATAGCAAATTAACTTTTTAAAGTCTTTCTAATTACTCAAATTTTCCTTAGAAAGCTCCAAAACTAGTCAACCTCCACCAAAAGTTTCGCTTTGGTATTGCCTTGCTGCAAGGGAAATATTAATATTGGTTTTTAGGTTGAATAAACTTCCTTTCATGCGGAGTCTAGGAGTGAGGTAGTTTTTGAGGACAGCTTCCTACAACTTTCGAGGAATTTCCATTTAGACATGGGAAACTGAAGGCTTTCAAACATGACTTACATTTTGAGGAGATCTTTTTTATGTGGAGGGATTTGCCTCGTATTTCTACTCTTCAACTTACGAATACATTCTGAATTTTCTTAATGAAATATAGGCCTATGATACATTTTCTGCAAACTACAGAAAATCAATATCCTCTCTAGCTTTTCTGAGCTGTTTTCTTTACTAAATAAAAACTCTTCATTGAAAAACCAATTTTCTACTGATAATGGAAATAAAACCATTAGCTTGTATTAAATCAATTATCATAAAATCTCAGCTGAATTTTAATATTATGTGTTAAGGTTCTATGATAATTATCTTATCAATGCTATCATATGAATGTTTGACGTTTTCTATATTTGTAAATTTTCCCTTTTTTTAATAACCGTCCCCTTGTGGCCCCTAAAAAATGGCTTCCTCCCATCCCTGTCCCCAAAATACGCCCCCTGCCCGTTGTCATCCCCCTACAGAAACTTGGAGTAACATAGTAAAATATTGAACGTATTTGTTATACATTAGTCGGTGCAGGTTTATCTCTTATTATACTATTTACACACTATTAGTTATACATTTGAGGTATGTATGTTGCATGTTATAACATTGAAAATTATATCTCCCACCCATGATAAGTCTTATAAAAGAGATTTGAAATCAGATTAATGATTAGAAATTTGATTGGTTTTCACATGTTCGAAGGGCAGGGCTGTTGGACCAAGTTGCAGCCTCGGAAAGTCATTTTGTCAAATTATCCTTGATTAATGTGAAGGCTGTGATAAGATCTCAAAGTCTCAGCCAATGATCATGGAAATAAACTGTTAAAAAATGCACAGAAATTAGCCTGCTTCTTGATCTTGGTAAATACTATACCAGACAACAGAAAGAAAAATACATTACTTTAATTGGTTTGAAGTGCGCTGATTATTCACGAGTTAAATCTATAGGGTTGCTATACTTGCAAGCAAGAACTAACAACTCCCCACACATTTGAATAAAGTGTGTTCTATTATTGACAGGTACAACTAAATGAAACATTTTTGTGAGATGTAATACATCTATTATTCAAAATTACAACTCAATGAATTACTCTACTAAGATAGGATAATCCATCTATTACTCAAAACTACAATGGGGCGAAAGAGATGTGATATTCCATTGCTGAAAGAGGAAAACTTGTTTATTATTAAAAAAATATAAATAAATGAAAGATTGTCATGAGAAGATTTAGTGGGAAGAGAGTGAAAGGGTTTTTTTTAAACTATTTTTTATATTATATTTGTAAATTTTGTAGGGTTTGGCTCATGTTCTTTATTTGTTTCGTGCATTTTACTCTCTTGCCTTTTAAGTAAATGAAAGTTGATTATAGTGATTTGCAAACCTTAAAAAATAATGATAATTAGTACCTTTGTGCTTTGTAAATGATACTTGTTTTTGACACAACTTTTGGTGTCATGTATTTCCACATGAGACTATGCATTACTTCTTGTGTGTTTCCATGCATGACTATGCATAGTTTGATGACTTAAATAAATATATACATGACAACTTTGGCTATGTAATGGAATGCCAGTGTTGACTAATTTGAGTCTTCTCGGGTTCAATTAGTTATAAAGGGTCTTTAGGTATGTTTAAGGGGGTCATCCATTAATCCTTCCAAGCATTATTCATGTGATAAGTCTTTTAGGGATCTTTCTATTTGGTCAAGGAATCCTTTGAAGACCAAAGGTTGTCATAAACATTAATATTTCCACATATACATCTTTTTAGAGGGTGTCTTATTTTGAAAAGGAGTCTAAGTTGTTGAAGTCCCATATAGGTTTTTGTTTTTGTTCGAGTCGAGGTGAATTGTCAAGCTTTCATAACTTGTTAGGTGTCCCAACTTATGAATGAAGCATACCAAGTGTATGTGCCTTGGAAGCCATGAGGATGTCGTCAAGAGGATTCATAAAAAATGGTTTGATTAAAGTATATGAAATCAACTCTTATAATTCTTGTAGGTTGTTTATCCCTCCATTCAATATCATGTATTTGAGGTAATGCCTCATAACTTGGAGATCTTAATGATTTATTTCAGTTAAGCTTTTCATGAAAATGGTAAGTTGTTGAACACGTTACAATTTGTAGTTTGAGTTTAAGGTTTGTATGACTATGTAAAAGTGTCTCAAACATTACAAGGTGTAGGAGATATGTTCATTTTCTCCTACAATGACCTTTTCCATATTTGCATCATCATTTTAGGTTTATTGAATTGTTGAATACCCCTTATGCCACGAAAAGAATAATATGACACAAGGGTTAGATTTGCACAAGAGCTTCTATATGAGTAAGATCAAATAGAAGGGGATAGTCATAACCAAACTCATTGTAAGACAACATAAAATGCGAATGGTGTGTAGTCATTATGAAGCCTGGTGAAATGTGTGCCTTGTGGAGGTATGTCAAGGTATTAGGGGGTTTTTAAGGATGCAATCAAGAGGTATACCCTACAATTTTTGTTAGAAGTTTGTAACAAGGAAATAAACCTTTGTGAAAACCTTATGAATCTGATAATCCCTTATATGACCTTGTACACACCCTAAATCTGTCCAAACAATGAATAATACTATCATAAGAGTTGTTAGTCAGAGCAAGGGTTTATGTTCATAAACAATTAAAGGACCAAAGGCCTTGTAAAAACCCTAATGCTTATCAAAACCCTAGTGAAGAAGCTGGTGAAGGCAGTGTAGAGTTTAGTGTCAGTTTTTGATGAGTTTGAATGTTGTATGGAGTTTATAAAGGTAAACCCTATTCAAGTATTGCAATGGTGTTGTATTTAGTTTGGAAACATGATAGTATGAGATATTTTGTGAGTGGTGTGTAGATCTGTGATAGTATTGTCAAATGCTAAAACCTTGTGATAGGTATATAGAGATTTATGGGAGAAAGAGATCATGCTTAGCTCCTGATGTCATAACAGTTATAGTCTCCAATGCAAGTGCATAGTTGTTGAAGGTGTTGCCAAACACCATCGATCTATGATGAATAGGTAAGCGATGGTGGCTGCTATGAATATCAAAGAGGGGTAAAAAATGCTTGCATGAAAGACAAGGGTGGTGAAAATGATGATAGAGTATGCAATACAAACCTATAGAAGACCTTTTCATATCTGGCAAGAGTAGTGACCTTTGTGACAACATGGAGATTTGAGAATCATGAGACAAAGAGGATGCATAAGATGCAATCCTCAAAATGATTATATTGGGATAGTCAACTCATAAAAAAACACAAAAAACACAAAAAACACCCTATATAGAGATCTTATGGATCCTTTGATGTGTTTAAAATGAGATCCTAGGTCTATGATGCAAAATAAGAGCTCAAATGTTGATGACATATAATTGGAACATGAATAGGTTTAGCTACAACCCTCATAGGAGAGTTGAACACTTTATGTTCCTTTGTTGCAATGGAATTGAGGTTGTGAAGTGTGTGTTTCGGATCTAAGGTTAATAATAGAAAAATGATTCTTTTCAGCAATAAAAATGTACTATAGAATAGAAAGCAAACACAATAAGCTACATTTGGAAAGAAGATATAGACAAGAACTTGGATTTGAAAACTAGAGCTATATGTGTCAGACACGTGTCCTAGGTACCCTAGTTTGAAGGTGGCTATGGTTGATAGAGAGGGGCATGAATGCAACGAGGTCTGTCTCCAAAAAACCCAACCAAAACTAGTTGGACATAGGTGTTGGGCATCCTAGCCTAGGTGTTTTCATTCGTTGAAAAGTCCTCACAACCTGTAATAGTCTACTTTGCATTCTTGTACCACTATCGTAGTCAGATTTCAATCCACACACCAAGAACAAGGAAAAATAGTAGTGTTGTATAAGGGCTTGCCTATGTCAAACCCTGTGTTGGTGTTCCCATCCCCACAATAGCTAATGATGATGGAAAAGAGTGTTTGTCCTAGGGAGAATAGAGGCCTAAATATTAATGGAAATGCTAAAATGACAAATTTTATCTAAAGTATGAAACCCTTAGCATGAAGCCTCACATAAGGCTTGATGTAGCTAGAACATGTTAGTGCATGCTTTCATCATGGAGACACAATGAAGTTGACCATGATTGTTGTAACAAAGTTGTATGCTTGAATGCTTTGGTCCTTGGATGTAGATTTGTAATTGAATTGCTTGATTGAATATGCTTGTGAATGCATTAATAAGGCTTAAGAGTTTGAAATGAGAGAGGGAGTTTTATTTTTATGCAGTTTACACCTTTTTGAATTTAGTTTTCAAGGAAAGTTGACATCGAATGGCAAATTATCGCTATTTGCAAAGTTGACATTCATCTTTACAATTTTTGATCCAATTTGCATGGACAAGGGTGTGCAACATCATTGTCCTAGCAAATTAAGCCATGAAAAAGGTTGTGAATAGGAGAGTACACCAAGCTTATGAAAACAACCCCAAACTGAGCATAATCAGGCATTGTGTGTGTAAAATAGTGTCAATTAAAAAACAACACATAGATGAAACAATATGAATAATAGGAAGCAAATGAAACTAAATAAATGCAAACTCTTAGCCTCCTTTGAAATGTTCCATCCTCCTCTAATCTCAAGGACCTTGAAGGTGTGTAAGTGTGGTTCTCAGCATCAAGCAATGACCATCAAGATGACAACTCAAGATATGAGTAGCTACATGCTTCTAAGATGATTCAAGATCATGATGAAATGATCTCAAATTAAGCTATGTTAATTATGCTAAATGCTCAAAGTAAGCTAGATTGTCATGATTATGATACTCAAACTATGCTAAAAATGCTAAAATGCTTTAATTACTAAACATGCTAAATGCTCAAGAGATGCAAATTCACTATAGTAACAATGCAATTAAGCTAGAATGCAAGGGGTATTGATTGATGAAAATGAGGGGTATTTATAGGATTTTCAAGGGCAAGGCTGAGGTGGTAGGAATCGACGGTCAGAATCTGATCTGAAGATATCAAGGGCTTAGGATGAGGAAGTTGGAGAAGAGGTTGGAATGGAGGACACATGTCATCTTTGTGGTGACAAGTGGCAAGGGTCTTCAACAAATTGCTCAAGAGAGGGCAAGTGTCAAATGGGAGAAGACATGTGGCCAAAGTGCCATGTGTCTTCAAAGGGTTGTGTACACTCCAAATGGGTTAGAAAGTGGTTAGAATGTGCAAATTGAATGGGTTAGGTTAGGGGGTGGTTAAAGATAGGAGCCATGTGCTCATTTGAATTTAGAAATTCAAATAATTAGGAAATGGATAATTAAATGCAACAAGTGATTAATTTGTTTTATTTAATTATAGGATTAGAAGAATTCAATTTGATGGGGGAAATTAATTAATTTAGATTAATTAATAAAGGGGGATAATTGAATGAACTATATAAATAAATCCTTAGATTTATTTATAATTAGAGGACTAAAAAGGGGTAATTAATTAAATCATAGTGTATTTAATCAATTAGGAAGGTTTATTAATTGAATAACGACGTATTCAATTAATTATCTCCAGATCATTTTTGAGTGTACATTATGCCCCTCTTTAAAGCAATGTGTGACGATGCATTGAATCAAAGAAAATTTTGATTTGATGCCGATGATATGATTCTATTTGATGTCGATATGATGCCCCAGACGTTGATTGAAAATTGATGATTTTTTTATTGGATTTTTGCGAAATTGATTTCTCGATAAAATTATTTGATTTCTGCAACTTTGGTTGATGAAAGTGTCAGTTCTCTTATTGCTTTGATGTTTTGCTTGATTTGATGATTGATAGAGTTTGATCGACCTCATGATTGATGAGGGTCAATGATATAAACTTGAAGTTTTGATGGTCTGATAGGTTGAGTTTGATTGACTTCATGATTGATGAGTGTCAATGATGTAAACTCAAGATTGGATAGACTAGACACATGACCTCACGATGAATGAGTGTCACTGATGGGTGCTCCAAGAGATTGATGGAAATCTCAAGTGAGCAGATAGGGTAGTTGATTAATTGATCAAAGCGATTGATTGGATAAAGAACTTGACATTTTGTTGATATCGTGTTGTAGGAGGATTTAGAAGTATCGATTCATTCAGGAGGTAGCAGGAGGGTTAGTGAGGCCTACAACTCTGGGGATAGCGCCGCATAGATTCATAGGATTTGATTTTGTTGATGTACACATGCACGTAATTTCTTAATAAGATAGATAACACCATTTTGAAGTCTTCAACCTTGGAAAAGATTGAATGTCTAGCATGCCTATGCAAAATGCAAAATGAAATACAATCTACTCTACATATGCAAATGCTAATTAAATGCAATGCTGCAATCGGATCGGTCATTAGATCATGTTTTTTATCATCACTGAGCCTTTAAAATGTGGCAAGCGAGTGCAAACATCGATGGTATTATTGAACCACGATGATATGAGTACCACTTCATTGGGTTTTGATATTACAAGTTAGCACAAGCATTAAGGTATAATTGAACCATGATGACCTAAGTGTTGCTTGCGTAAAACAAACATAATATAATCATTTCTATGTGCAAATCCGAAATGTCCTTGATGATGCCTTGCAGATCATGTCTTGAGACAAACTTACACATATTAATAATTAATTTAAAACAACATACAATAAAATATCACGTTCCGTCCTCGTTCCTCTAGTCAAGACATCCTTGAGTCACTCAGGAAACATGATAACGAAAATCAAGAATATTGCAGTTGAACAATTCAAGCTAAAGCATTTAAAACATTATTCAGAAGATATCATCCATTGATATTTGTTTTGTAATGTTTGATGTTTCACAGTTGATGTGTTGTAAGTTTTTGAGCTTGTGTTCAACGTTGTATGTCTCAGTTTTCGTGTAGTAAGTGTTGTCTAACTGTTTTGATTGTATGTTTTGTTTAAGCTCAAATGTGTATTTTGCCCCTAGGTAGGTGTAGGATTTCACCCCCAGTCTAAAACCAAATTTATTATGGATGTACACGATGATCCAAGCCATGGCGGGATGCTGGTGCCTGATTATGTACAAAGGCCTTTATGATGGATATCTACAAATGCGATGGAAGGATGCAGAAAGAAAGCGCGAACTCCTAGATGGAAGAGCCAACTAACAAACAACACTTGTTGCCAGGTTTTCACCATCTGTTTTTATTTCACTTTTTCCATATTTGACTTTTTTTTGGGGTTTTCTTTGATTTTTAGACATAAAACTTCTTCAGATGCATAGTGTTTATATAGGTTCACCAAACTAGTCACCTTCTGGTGTTGACAATCTATAGGCTCCAGATCCACATGCAACTACCACGACAAAAGGACCTAACCAGTTTGGTTCAAATTTTCCCTTTTTCTCTCGATCTTGTTGGTTGCGTGGATTTTGCCTCAAGACTAGATCTCCCAGTTGTTACACTCTAGGCTTGACCTTGTGATTGTAGCTCCTCGCCATCCTTTTCTGATATGCCTTCTGGCGATGCTCTTGTAGCAACTCTAGTTCTTGCAATCTAGATACTCGTTGTTCTTCATCTGGAATGAATCCTTTCAGTGACACTCGTAGAAAAGGTATCTCTACTTCAATAGGTAAGATTGCCTCTGATTTGTGCACAAGACAATATGGTGTTGCCCTAGTGGGTGTATAGATACTAGTATGGTAAGCCCATAAAGAAGGATTCAGCTGAACATGCCAGTCCCTACCAACTTCATTAACTGTCTTCTTCAGGATTTTCAAGATAGTTTTGTTTGATGCTTCAACTTGACCATTTCCCTGAGGATAATATAGCGTGGAGAATCTATGTTGGATGTGGAACTTCTCACAAAGCTCTGGGATATCTTGATTCTTAAATTGTCTTCCATTATAAGTGATGATGTTGATGAGAATACCATAGCGACATATAATGTAGTTTAAAATTAAGGAGGAAATATGTTTCCCTGTGACCGTTGTTAGAGGCACTGCCACAATCCATTTGGTAAAATATTATGTTGCTACCAAGATGAACTTGTATCCGTTAGAAGAAGAAGGATGAATTTTACCCACCAGGTCTAGAACCCATTGAGAAAAAGGCCACAGACTTGCCAGAGGATGGAGTTCTTGTGCTGGTACATGTATGAGAATGCCGTGAATCTGACATTGCTTACATTTCTTGGCATATATGAATGAATCATTTTCCATAGTAGGCCAATAATAACCCAATCGTAAGAGTTTCTTATCTAGCGTGAGACCACTTGAATGAGTGCCAACAATACCTTCATGGACTTCGTTTAAGGCCTTCTCAGATTCGTCACGTTCGAGGCACTTGAGGAGAGTACCATCTAGACCTCATCTATAAAGGGTATTAGCGACTATAGTATAATGAGTAGATTGACAGATACAATTATTCGTTTGGTTTCTTGAGAGGTCAGGGGGAAGGATATGATCTTTTAGGTACATATAAGTTTGGGGATAGCGGGAGGAATCGATCTGGATATTTGACAAATCAGTTGGGTATCAAGGGAGTCATGAGCTGGGTAAAACAATTCTTCCACTGAAAATTTTTAATGCTCTTTTTTTCTTGATTTTGTAAAAGAGAAGCAATGGTAGCCATGACATCTGTTGCTCTGTTTTTATTCCTTGGGATTTTTGTTAGAGTGATCTGAAAAAAGTACTTTTTGATGTCATCAGTCAATTTTTTATAAGGCATGAATTTATTATCCTTGGTTTGATATTCATCATTAATCTGATTGATCACTAATTGAGAATCTCCATAGATCTGCAACTCTTTGATGTTCCGTTCAATAGCCATTTTGATTCCAATGACTAATGCTTCATGCTCAATCTGTATGATTTTGGGATTGTATGCCCTTGAGGCGTTATGAAAAGTATGCTAGTGCTTGATCCATGTTGTGTGTAGGAACCATCAAAATACAGTTCCTAGGTTTTCTTGTTGACCGTGAGAACATTTGCATCAGGAAATTCAATCTGCAATAGGGTATCGTCATTCAGAGGTGCTTCTGCTAACTGATCAACGATCACTTGCCCTTTTATAGCCTTTCTATCAACATACTCGATATCAAACTCACTTAGGATCATGTCCCATTTTGCTAGTCTGCTTGTCAATGTTGCCTTGCCGAGGAGATACTTTAGAGGATCTATTTTTGCTATCAACTTGATTGAATGAGTAAGCATATAGTGTCGCAAATTTTGGGATGCAAACACTATTGCTAAACATGTTTTCTCCACTGATGTGTAGTTAACCTCGTAGCCAGCCAGAGTTCTGCTGATGTAATAGATGGCTCGTTCTTTTCCTTCTTGATCTTGTTGTGCAAGGAGATCTCCCAATGATACCTCCGTGACAGAAATGTAAGAGCAACAAAGCTTTGCCTTTGATTGGAGATGCTAAGATAGGTGGAGTTACCAGATACTCTTTTATTTTATCAAAAGCTTGTTCACATTTATCATCCCATTGAAATGGAACATTCTTGTGTAATAGGTGAGTGAATGGATGACACCTATTAACCACTTGAGCAATGAATCTTCTCATAGACTATATCCTTCCTTGGAGAGAACGTAGCTGACTGATGTTCTTATGTGATTCCATTTCCATTATAGCCTTCACCTTAGCTGGATCCACTTCTATACCTCGAGTTGAAATAATATATCCCAGAAGCTTACCTGATGTGACCCCAAAAGCACACTTTTTTGGATTTAGTCTCAACTTGTATTGTTCCAGCCTTTGAAATATCTTATCCAGTATTTCCAGATGTTCTTCTCATATGTGCAATTTTGCTAGTATGTCATCTACATAATCCTCCATGTATGTATGCATTATATCATAGAAAATAGTTGTCATAGCTCTTTGACACACAACACCTGCATTCTTGAGGCCAAATGGCATGACGTGCCAACATAAAGTACCCCAGGGGCATGTGAAAGTTGTTTTCTCTTGATCTTCAAGTGCTATTTTGATTCAATTATATGCCCTAAGAAGTCGTCCATTAGAGAAAACATTTCATGTTTGGCTGTGAGGTCTACGATAATATCTATGTTTGGAAAATGAAAGTCATCATCTGGACATGCTTTATTCAGGTCTTTGAAGTTTGTGCACAATCTGATACTTTTGTCTGGTTTGGAAACAGGTACAATATTGGACACCCAGTCTGGATATGCAACGGGTCTTATGAATCCTACATCCAACAACTTCTTCAGTTCTGCTTTGATGAGAAGAGCTACGTGAGGATGCATCTTTCTTAGTTTTTGTTTTATGGGTTTAGCTCCAAGAGCGACGTTTAGATGATGCATTATGAGTTTGAGATCTAACCCTAGTATGTCTGCATATGACCAGACGAAGTTGATTTGTCTCCTCTTGAAGAACTCATTGTAGTCCTATCTCTCTTGCTCTAACAATGATGCTGCTGGATGTAAGATCTTAGGCTTCTCTGAGGTGCCAATATTAATTGCTCCTGTTGGCTCAATTAATATGACTGATCTCTCTTGAAAATGTTTAGGTAGAGTGTCAAATCTCCCATCTTCTGGTGCCTCGAGGAGGTTTTCACCATCAGATACGTCCTTTCTTTCTACTTTTGATTGATCTAATGCTGCCATCAAATGGTTTTCAACATTAGATCTATTTTTTGGTTCATTTATTTCGGTTTTGCGACTGAAAGATTTGACACCCCTTGACTAGAAGATGCGTTATCAAATTCACTGGTGGAAGACGTGTTTGGGGTTTTAGGTTCTATAACATTGAGATACAAAGCAATGGCATGATCATTCGGGAAGGTCTCTATCTCAATGAGTCCAATGGTTTCCCAGTGAATAAGTTCTGGGTGTATTAAGGGTAAAAGATCGTCTGGTTGGTTAGTTTCAAAGACCTCAATGGTCATAACAAAGGTGTCAAGGTTTTTAGTTATTTTTGTCGAGTTAAGGATGTCACTCTCCTCAAAATAAACTCTCCTGTTTACTATCTGATTGTGCTCAGTGAAGTTAGAATTGATAAATTGTGATTCCAATTCAAGTGTTTTGTAAGCTGACGTTTGTCCCACTCATGAGAGTCAGTTTCACTAGAAGCTTGCAAGCTGAAGATTTTCTCATAAAGGTTATCAGGAGCTTCTATCTTTTTAGCAAGTTCTTCTTGTTAGGGTTTAGGCAGTTCCAAAGCAAATACAAATTAACAATTATATGCAGATACAAACACAAAAAGATGAAGAAAAATGCATAACACAGATAACACAAAGATTTAACACGGTTCACCCAAGATGGGCTACATCCACATAACTCAGTCATCCAATCTTTTCTTATTATCCAGTAAATCAGGACACCACCATTACAATGCCTTTTTTACATTCTAGCCGCTTATAACAAGTAATTTTTAGGGCAACACTGAAAGTCGGTTATTTTTTTCAACAAAAATAACAATTTTTTTCCCCTTGTGGCTGCGCCCCAAACCCCCACTTTCTCGGGGGTTGCCCCCCCAAACCCCCACTTGGGGCCTAGCCCGACCCGGAACCCTGGCAAGGATACATAACGAGTGTACAATACTTGCATGATCAGTTGCCACATATCAACACTTCTTGTTGTTGTTTGTGAGCTGCTTCTTGTTGTTGCTTGCGAACGGTTTCTTCTTTCCTCCTAATAGCAAGCACTTTCTGTCTTCTCTCATATTCTTTCTCTTCTGGACTGGATGTTACTTTTTCTTGTCTTGCCACCAGGTCTTTGGCCTTCTATCAGATTCTTGTCCTTGCTGATTGGAAGTCGCTTTTTCTATTCTTGTTGTATATTGACCAAAACCTAATCCTAACTTGCCCTTTACATTTTGAGATTTAGGTTGTATGGGCTCTACAATGCCTTCTTTCCTTTTACCCATGAGACCTCTGCCATAATATCCCATTCTTTGTAGGCTATTGAATCCTTTTCCATACTTATCTGTGGGTATGTTGACATTGTTGATTTTTTGGTGAGCTTCATCATCCTTATAGAGCCATTGTAAAATAATTTTGTCCTCATTTAACAAATGCTCCATCAAACATATTGAGAGGTTTTTTCGTAGGTTGTTATTGTGAAATTGATGGTTTACCATAAGATCGAGGAGAGAGTGATAAATATTGTAGAGAATATTCTTTCATTCCATTGGCATTCAGTTGTATCTTTTTCCCAAAACTTGCCAAAGTTGCTATGAACGAGTTCTCCTTAAGTGATAGTGTAGGAGACAACAACTCTGTTATGGGGAGCTGTCACATCCCGGGCTGGTCTTAGATTACCGCAATGTTGAAAGGAATTTGAATTTGTTGAAATATTGATCTCTTGTCCATCATAGGGGAACTTTACACACTAGTGATATGTTGAAGGAACTGCTTGCATATCATGGATCCAAGGTCTGCCTAGGAGTATGTTGTAGGATAAATTCAAGTCTAACACTTGACAAACTGCGTCTCTCTATATTGGTCCTATTCTAAGAGGCAATATCACCATTCCTTTAGAAGAGTGCTCCTCTTCGTCCTATGCTTTTATGGTGATTTTTTTCCTGGGATCCATAGCCTCTTCAGAAAATCCTAAGGCATGAACTAGAATTAATGCACAAATATTCTAGCCGGCTCCCCCATCTACGAGCACATGTTTGACACATGTTTTGTGGACAAGCACTTCAATATGTAACAGAGCATTATGAGGATGTTGCAAGGACATGTCGTCATTTTCTGTAAAGGATAAGCAATGAGGCGCTGTTAGATGTCCTACCATGACCTGGAATTGGTCAACATCCAAATCTTTAGAGATGGTGGTCTCTACTAAATATTTTTCCAAAATCTTTTTGTGTGTCGGTGAAAGTTTTAACGACTCTAGTATTGATATTAGCACAGGGGTTTTCTGCAATTGATCTACTAGGCTATATTGTCTAGAAGTGGATGTTGTGTTGGTTATTGAACTCGAGAATGTCTCTTCATCTTTGCTTCAAGTGAAAGCATGTGCTTTTTCTTTAACGATGATAACATTAGCCACATTTTCATATGCGTGAGCGTAGTTAACCTTTTCTTTCCCTTTTCCATCACATGTGTTTGATGGTTCACCCTTCTCATAGTTTGGTTGTGGAGTTTTGAATGTCATGTGCAATTCATTTGTCTTATGTCCATCCACTATTATGACCTCATTATCAATTAGGTCTTGAATGACATGTTTGAGTCTTTGACAATGATTTGTTTGATGTCCTTTATTTCGATTATAATCACAAAAATGGTTGTCATTCCAACACGATGGTTTTACTTTAGGTTTGAAGTCTCTTGTTTTTGGCAGTGCAATCAGTTTGTTTGCGATAAGTGTCTTTAATGCTGATTGTAATGGTTTACCAATGTTGCTAAATTTTGTACGAAAGTTAGTAAAAGGGGTATGTGCAGGATCATGAGGGGCCAAAAAGTGGCAATGGGAAAAAAAACGCATTTTAAACTTTGCCAAACACACCAAAATCCAATTTGACTCTTTGTATGGGTCGGCCAAAATTTAAATTTGGTTTGGTAATACCAAATCGAAATGGATATCCATTAATAATGGATATTTGATATTAAGGAATATCCGTTTTATGACATCATTATTGTGATGTCATATTTTTCCAAATCAGATATATGTTTTTCTCAACATAAAAAACACATTTTAGTAAAATGGGCATAACTTTTGCGTTTCTTATCAAATTTTTGATCTTTTACAGGCGTTGGAAAGATAATTCAGAGTCCTATCCAAGGGATAAGGTAATTTTATTATATTGTAGATCAAAAATCAATTATAATCATATGAAGTGAATCCTTTATTTTTAAAACTTTAAATACTCACAAATTTTGGATACAAAGTCTTTTTTTTTCCTACCACCTTCTCTATCTATCACTTGTCTATCTATACTTCTACAGATATATTTTATCCATCTCTTCCTTATCTACTTATCTCACTCCTTTTCTCATCCCATCTAGATATTTCCCAAGTTACATCTATCTCTACATCTATCTCCCTCTTTCTATTCCCATCTCTCCCTTTGCCACTTTATCCTAGTCACTCCTTATTTATATATCTCTCTAATAATCTCTCCTCTCTATTTATCTCCCCCCTCTATCTTATCCTACTTATACCTATTTATTACTTGTATCTATCACCTCCTTTCCCTTCCCATCTTGTCCCCTCTATCTCTATATCCCTATAGATCTATCTTCATATATATTTATATCTCATTATCTCTAAATCTCACTTATTCACTCGATCTCTCCCTCCATTTGTCTTACTCTCTATCACTTTCTATCCATATCTATCTCTACCTCCATCTTCACATCTATATCTCTTTCCCTATCGATATCTCTTTCTATATGTCCCTCCATCTTTATATATCTTCCTCTATACATGATTAATCTACCTCTCCCTCTCTTCCTCTATCACCCTCTCTATGTATCTCTCGCTTTCTCTACCTTTATCTCTTTATTTACTCCCTCTCTATATATCTTTGACTCTCTCCCTCCATCCTTCTCTATAACCCCTATATATATATCCTTCTGTCTCTCTGTCTCTCTCTATCTATCCCTATCTATAATCTCTATTTCTCTCTTTATCACTCTCTTGCACTATCTACATTTCTCTATCTATCGATATTCCTCTCCCTTTATATCTCTCCATCTCTTCCTTTTTGTATCTCACTCCCTTTAATCTTCTCTATACATTTTTCTCTATCTCTTATATCTTTGCCTCTCTCTTTCTCTATATCTATTCATCTCCATCTCCCTTTATCTTCATTTTTATCTCTATCTTCCTCTCTCCTTTTCAATCTCTAGACATGTCTCCCTTTTTCTATCCATCCTTGTCCTTTAGTGTTTCTCCCTCTCTCTTCATAGTCCTTAATATCTATATCTCTATTTATGTCTCTTATCTCTTTTCTTGGTATGTCTATCTCTCTCTATTTCTCCTTGTATCTCTCCCTCTATTTAGCTCTTCATCTCTCTTCACCCTTATATTTCTCCTTATTTGTATCTTTATCTTTATACATCTCTATGTCTCCCTCTAATCTCTTCTACCTCTCTTTATTACTCTCCTCTCTCTTTATTTGTAGCTCCCTCTCCCTCTCTATTTTCATCTATGTATAGATCTCTCTCTCTATTGATAATAGATCTTGATTATCTTTCTAATTTCTATTTTCTTTTGTTAGCTATATTTGGATCGTAGTTTTTGATGTGGTGTGTGGAGTGTCTTTCCCCAATGAATTTTATTGCTAAGAAGGCAGGGGCAGAGGGGGGAGAGATGTGGGAGAGAGCGATAGAGACTACAAGAGGGAGAGATGGGGAGAGACAACGAGAGAGAGTAGGTAGGGGGAAGAGGGAAGTATCAACAAAATGAGAGGAAAATAGAGATTAGAGAGAGAGAGAGAGAGAGAGAGAGAGAGAGAGAGAGAGAGAGAGAGAGAGAGAGAGAGAGAGAGAGAGAGATGGGGATAATTAGGGGGTTGGAGGAGAGGGGAGAGGGGCAAGTATACTTCCCTTTTCCCCTCCTTGTCCACCTCCCCCTCCCCCCCCCTAATTATTATCTCTATGTTGGTCTCTTCACCTCTCTCCACATTTCTGCCTCTCTCCTTTTGTTGATACTTACCCAACTCTCTCATTATGTGTCCTAAGGATGTTGGAAACAATGCAAAAAATTGATTGGGGGGGGGGGTGGTGAATCAATTTGCACAAAAACTTACTGCAACTTAAACCACAAATCAGATCTGATAATTAACAGTTAAAACATGTAACAAATTCAAATCAATAACACACATAACACTAAGAATTTTGATGTGGAAAACCCAGTTAAGGGAAAAACCATGGTGGGAACCTACCCACAATGAGATAATACCTTATTAGGAGTAAATGAAATATTACAATGGGGAATGCACATGCATTCAGACACATTGCCTAGAGCTCACTGCTCAAATAAGAAATCCGGAAATGCTACAACCTTAAGGGAAGGCTCACTACCTTATAGGAAGTCTCACTAAATTACAAAAGCATTCAGACAACAATCCGGATTATATGAACTATGGAAATAATATCTCCATATGCCTGAGTACAGTTCTAGTTAAGCACACAGTTTGCTCTACAACACTTCTCTTCTCCTTGACACTTTCGAAAGATAAAATCACTTGTTCGCACATCCAACTTGATCATACACACTCTCAAAGATCGTAGACACTTGCAGACATACTTCTTACATGATTATTACATTTATTTATACAAACCCTCAACCTATATTTCAAGGTCGGCTAAACCCTCAATACAAATAACTAAATTATAACCTCACATGATACAACAATACATGCGGACCAAAATGATGTCGGCTAAGACATAGTCTGGACCCAAATCAATACCACAAATACGGAACACTTCCAACAATTACGCCTTAGTCATCCACAACACACAACCACCAAGAATTTTGCATAACACGAAGAACGTCACCGCACAAAGAAAATCTTCAATAACGCGCACAATAATCAATGCAGACCACCAATACACATAGAACACAATCTAGAGACATTCACAAGAAATGTGAATTGCACCACAACAACCACAACAACTTGGATTACCAAAATCATCATCATCTCTCTACCGGAGCTCAAGAACACTACCATAACTGACTGTCAACCTGAAATATTTTCTTGTGGATTTCCAAATCATGAACCAATCGAACTGATGACACATATCAACGTCAAGAGCACATCCCACACATTTGCAACTAAAGATATAGAAATTCCAAAACAATACAATGCATAAGCTAGAATACTGAATAACACAAACAATTGAATAACATCCTCTATACTGGATGTCATAACTTGATCAAAACATCATGCAAACCTCTGCAAATGGGATCAAACCATCTACAAACAACATATAAAAAACCCTTTAAAGCACATGAGCTCATTTGCAACACACAGGATAAACCAACTCATCCAACCAAATTGTAACATTGGAATACACAAGAATATGTTGACATCAATGACAACACACCAACCAATATCCAACAAAGGAGTCATATGGTATTCTAACACATGCATGTGCCCTTAAGACCCCATATGACCCCTAACGATACCATATGACCCCTTAGGACATCATATGGCCCTTCAAGACACCGTGTGATCCCTTTTAACATCCCAGTACACGACATGAGCCCTTATGACAACATATGAACCCTTAGGACAATATGGTGTCCTAAGGGGTCATATGGTGTTCTAACATGTGTGGGCCCTTAGGACTCCATATGACCCCTAACGACACCATATGACCCCTTAGGACACCGTATAGCCCCTCAGGACACCATATGACCCCTTAGGACCATATAATGTCCATATGGTATCCTAAGGGGTCATATGGTGTTCCAACACATGCGTGGGCCCTTAGGACCCCATATGACCCCTAACGACACCATGTGACCCCTCAAGACACCATATGACATCGTAGTACATGAAATGACCCCTTTTAACATCCTAGTACCCGAAATGACTCCTTATGACACCATATGACCCCTTATGACAATACGATGTCCTAATGCATCGTATGGTGTCCTAAGGGGTCGTATGGTATTCTAACACATGTGTGGGCCCTTAGGACCACATATGACCCCTAACAACCCCATATGGCCCCTTAGGACACCATATGGCCCCTCAGGACACCATGTGACCCCTTTTAATATCCTAGTACACGACTTGACCCCTTATGACACCATATGACCCCTTAGGACAATATGGTGTCCTAAAGGGTCATATGATGTCCTAAGGGTTCATATGGTGTTCTAACACATGTGTGGGCCCTTAAAACACCATATGATCCTAACGACACCATATGACCCCTTTGGACAACATATGGCCTCTTAAGACACCATATGACTCCTTAGGATCCTATGATGTCCTAAGGGGTCATATGGTGTTCTAACACATGCGTGGGCCCTTATGACCCCATATGATCCCTAACGACACCATTTGAACCCTCAAGACACTATATGACCCCTTATGACACCATATGACCCCTTAGGACAATATGGTGTCCTAATGGGCCACATGGTGTCCTAAGGGGTCATATGGCATTCTAACACATGCATGGGCCCTTAGGATCCCATATAACCCCTAACGACACCATATGACCCCTTAGAACATAATGTGACCCCTTTAACATCTTAGTACATGGAATGACCCCTTATGACACCATATGACCCCTTAGGACAATATGATGTCCTAATGGGTCATATGGTCTCCTAGGGGGTTGTATGGTGTTCTAAAACATGTGTGGGTCTTTAGGACCCCATATGACCCCTTAGGACACCATATGGCCCCTTGGGACACCATATGACCCCTTTTAACATCGTAGTACACGACATGACCCCTTATGACACCATATAACGCCTTAAGACAATATGGTTTCCTAAGGGGTCATATGGTGTCCTAAGGGGTCATATGGTGTTCGAAGACATGTGTGTGCCCTTAGGACCCCATATGAACTCTAACGACACCATATGATCCCTTAGGACACCATATGGGCCCTCAAGACACCATATGACCTCTTAGGAGCATATGATGTCCATATGGTGTCTCAAGGCATCATATTGTGTTCTAATACATGTGTGGGCCCTTAGGAACCCATATGACCCCTAACAACACCATATGACCCCATAGGACACCATATGACCCTTAAGGACACAATATAACACATTTTAACATCCTAGTACACGACATGACCCCTTATGACACCATATGATCCCTTAGGACAATATGATGTCCCAATGGGTCATATGGTGTTCTAAGGGGTCATATGGTATTCTAATGGGTCATATGGTGTTCTAACACATGCATGGGCCCTTAGCACCCCATATGACCCCTTAGGACTGTTGTCACTCAAATTGTACCCGTAATGCACAAGCTGAAAGCTCAAGAAACTTGGTAACACATGGGATAATTCACAGGCATGTGGGTTGCCTATAATGAGAACTAACCTCCAGATGAAGGGCTGGTTCCCTGTGAATAACTCTAAATTCTTTACTGAGAAAAGGGAAAGGGAAAATAAGAATGAAAATAGAATGAATTGCAAATTCTAAACGAAGGTGAAGCATCAATAAGATATCTCAAAATGACAGAGATACAATCCTAAAAACACCAATCTGCACAAATAGACTTCTGGTTCATAACACATAAATATTTCATGCAAAGGATTTAAACTTCAAGAAATTAAAAGGAAAGAAAACCTTCACAATCAACCAAATGAGCCAATTTATCACAATGCACAACCTGTGACTTACAAATGAGACATAAAATTTAAAGGTTATCTAGACAATAACACAATAAACTAACTCTCAATCAAAAATAAGAAAATAAACTATAAAGACATAAGGCATAAACTGGTAATTTTTATTCAGAACTCTGTCATAAAATTGCATATGAGCTACAAGAATGTATTCTCTGCTAAAACCAACCAGAGAATCATCAAGAACTAGTGAAGAAAGATAATTTTTTTTCACTTTATACAAAAACCTTCCAAAAGGTAGAGGAAAGATAACTCCAGAATGACTGAAGATGAACTCCCACTGAAAATATCTCCTCTAAAAATTGATCCTCTCGTAGAAATAAAAAGCCACCAAAAAAGGCTTCAAAACATGCAAAAAGAACTCATGCAATTCAATTCAAACTCTTAGTCAACTAAAAGTTGACCATATGGCATTCAAAATCAATCCTTATTACTTCAAGATCATGAGAAAGACTGATGCAAACTTTCTCTGAGCTTAATAATCGCCTGCATTAACCGGATGACTTCTTATTTTGCATGGATCGCAAAATAGCTTACCTGCAACCACTTTCAACGTTTGACTGTAACTAGCATTGCTTTCTTCATCGGGTTAGCACTGAAACAATTATTCTGATGGCCGATGGTGCGCTCCCAACTAAATGTTGTTCTATCAGATTATCGGGCGACACCCAAATATGTTATACCGATAGACGATGATAGTTCCATCCTCAGTCGCTGGGTCACGATGGAAATCCTAGCAAGCAATTTCCCATCGCGACTTGGTGACTACCATCGGATCTTCTCTGATTGCCATCGATAACTGTGATTTTCTCTGCCTTTAACTCGCCTTAGCCTCTCTCCCTTTCTATCGGGCCTTCCACGTGTCACTTCCTGGTTGATTCTGGGGTTCCTGCCCTGCCATCTTAGCACGGCCTAGACTCACTGTCGGAATGAATCTCTTCCGTCCGATCAACCTTAATCTGCGTTCTTTATTTTTTCCTCCAAATTTATTCCTTAGCGGGCCCCACTAATTGATTGCATCTAAACCATCACGTCATTAGTCTCCAAGTCGTGATGAGTAATTGGTGATCATCTTTTCATTGTGACATAGCGACGACCATCAGATCCTTCTTGATCAATGTTGATCTTTTTGACTTGCTCGACCTTTAACTCGCCTTCCTGCCAGCCGGTCACAAAATTAAGATGCCTTGAGATGCGTGCACATGCGGGGTCCACTGGGCGACGAGACACTTCTTGTCAAAAGACCGTAAGCTTTGACACTATAGTTATATGTGACTTTAGTTTTAAAATACAGAAATGCTCCTCCCTGCGACCAATGTGGGATAAATGTTCTTCCTGCCTGGTGACTGAAAACACTTGGAAGTTCTCTAACCTTTTAAAACCCTCTTTGGCGACCAAGTAAAAACTTTACACAAGTCGATTGGATTTGCTCTAAGTTTCTTTTGGCCTTACATCAACCATGCAGGGGATTTGGTGATAAACTGTCCAAATGAATTTGTCTGAAGGTTTTAATAGCCATGCCATTTCATTTGCAATGGAGCATAATATCTCTATGAGCTACAACATGCTAAGATCAACCCTCATGGGAGACACATTTTAACCCACATGCTGTCTTACTTTCCTGTATCTGCACATGAAGCAAACAAGTTAGACAAAAACAATACATTTCTTCCTGGTTCATGATTCGATCTTTTCAAAATGAATGAATGCAAGGCTTTATTAGGGAACTAAATTTGGCATGTACAAAACTTGGTAACATTTTTGGTGACTTCTGTAGAATGTTTGCCTACTAAACACTATAGACCAGTCATGGCTTATCCATTGGGATTATGGAGTCATTTCAACCCTCCTTCCAAACGAAACTTCTTGAAATTCAACTTCTCCGCAACATGACAACAAAACAAAACAGGTAAACTTGGAAAAAACAAGTGGTGCTTCCTAAAACAGGAACCACAAAACTGTGCATAAGCACTTATTGAAAAACATAAAAGCAAAAACAGAAAAAACAAATGTTCATCGACACTTATTAGCTTAAATGAAATCTCAAAGGCAAGCTTTGAGATGAGTCCCATTAACTGGGATTGGAAGGGTCTCACCATTCAACTTTGAAAGCTGAAAAGCATTATGTTGCTTTTTTTTCAATAATGATGTATGGGCCATCCCATATGACATCAAATTTAGTATGCTTTCGAGGCTTACTCTTTAATTCATCCCACTTCAAAACCAAATATCCCTCATTGAAAATTCTCAGAGCTGCCTTTCTGTTGAAAGTCCTCTTCATCTGAGCTTGATGATTTTCAATAGTCAACAATGCTTGCTTTCTTACCTCCTCCAACTCTATTAGTTGTGCCAACCTAACCTGCATGGGTTATTCTTGCAAGATTTCTAGCTCTCTAATCAGAGTTAGTGTTGGCATTTCAACTAAAATTGGGAGTCTTGCCTCTTTACCATAAACAAGGACATAGGGAGATATACATGTAGCTCTCTTAGGGGTGATTCTATTAGCCCACAATGCATGTTTCAACTGAGTGTGCCAAGTTCTCTGATTATCTTCTATTGTCCTCTTGATTATCCTAATCAAGTTCTTATTAGTAGACTCAACTTGTCCATTACCCTGAGGGTAATAATTGGATGAAGTACTGAAAAATATGTTGTTCTGGAAAACCCAATCAGTAATCTTAAATCCTACAAAAGCTAATGCATTGTCTGAAATAATAGAATCGGAGATACCAAACCTTGCTAATAAGTCCTGATAAAAGTTTAGGACTGCACTTTCATTTGCCTCTTTTAAGGATACAACTTCAGTCCACTTGGTAAAGTAATCAGTGGCTGTCAAGATCCATTTATGCCCAGAGCTTGAAGGTGGATTGATGACTCCGATAAAATCAAGACCCCACATCATGAATGGTTGTTCAACTTGAACAGGTTGCAGGGGTAAAGCCGCCATTTTCTATTTGCCTGCAAATACCACACAATTCTTACATTTCCTTACCCAAGCATATGCATCTTTATGCAAATCAGGCCAAAAATATCCCGCCCTCATGATCTTTAATGTCATAGTCTATGGTGCAAAGTGACCACCAGTTGGTCCATTATGGAATTCCTCTAATATTCTCTCAGTTTAATCTGAATCTATGCATCTTAAGAATACACCATTAAAATCTTTTCTAAACAAAATTCCATCCAAAATGATATAAGGGATAGCTTGAAGTCTATGGTATCTTCGTTTAGCATTGTTCAGGCCTTTAGGACACTCACCAGATTGAAGAAAATGCATCATTTCATGCACCCAACTTGTAGGAGGTGTTGCTACAACAATTGGTTCATTATCTTCATGAACTAGGACAACTTCTTCGCTCTCTTGTTCGGTGTTTTCATTGTGACCAGAAAGTTGTTCACATAGTCCCTTACCTCTAATCAAATTCGTTACCTTTATATTGACATCATACTCCATCACTTTCGTGATCCAACCAACTCTTTTGTCATTAAGATCTCTATTCAACAATTTTTTTTTATACTAGGATGAGCAACCTTTAGGTGAATTTTGTTATTTGAAAGCATGTGTCTAAATTTCTTTAGACTTCTAATGACTGCTAATGCATGTTTCTCAACAAAAGAATAATTTTGTTCATACCCTTCTAGGCCTTGGCTGAAGAATGCTATCGGCTGCTCCAATCCCTCATCATTCTGTTGAATCAACATAGCTGAAATAGTATCAAAAGTACCAAAAGCATATAATATAAAATCCTTTGCAAAGTCTGGATTAGTTAAAGTAGGTGTTGATGCTATGGCAGTTTTAATTTCTTCAAAATTATTCTTAGCCTCTTTGGACCAGCTGAAAGTAACATTTTTCTTAAGCATGCTAGTCAATGGCTTCAAAAGAAATGCTATATTAGGGATGAATCTCCTTACACAATTGATTCTGCCTATAAAGCTTTGAAGGCATTTCTTATGTGCAGGTAAAGGCAAAGCTAAAATAGCACTTACCCTGTTCGGATCTATGGTTATTCCATGTTTGGAGACAATATAGCCCAACAACTTACCCTCGTGTACGACAAAAATGCAATTTTTGGGATTTAAAGATACTCCATATTCTCTACACCTTTCAAAAATCTGCCTTAAGTGAGAAAAGTGCTCTTCCACATGCTTTGAAAAAATGGTTACGTCATAAAGATAAACCAAAATAAATTTATTTATAAGACCTTGGAAGGCCATATCCATTGCCCTCTGAAAGGTTGCTCCTGCATTAGACAAACCAAAAGGCATTTTCCTATATGCCATTGTTCCCCATTTTTTAGTAGAGGCAGTTTTAAATTGGCCATCCTCTTTTACCAGAATCTGATTATAACCAGAATAACCATCTAGTAGTGAAAATCTATCTGAACCTGAAAGTACTTGTAAGATCTACTCCATTGAGGGCAACGGGTAATGATCTTTTAGAGAAGCTCTGTTAAGATCTCTAAACTCTACACAAAGTCTAAGCTCACCATTCTTCTTTCTTACGAGAACCAAATTTGAAACCCAAGATGTATGCTTTATAGGAAAGATGATATTACCTTGGATCAACTTGTTTAGTTCTGTCTTCATGAGATGCTTGAGTTTTGGATTAAGGGGCCTTTTCTTTGTCTCACAGGCTTGGCATCAACTTCCAACTCTATGGTGTGTTGGGATAATGCGGGTTTAAATCCCTTCAAATCTTCATACTGCCATGCAAATACATCATTGAACTCTTAACAAAGCAAAACAAATGCTTGTTTCTCATCAGTTGTACATACCTTTCCAAGCTTTAATAACTTATCTCTGAAGATCTCAATAGGTTCGTAGTGCTCCTCTTTAACTAGCATGCTACCCTTTTTGTTTCTAACCTGATCATTAGTGTTAAAGATTGACTCAAGGGTTACCAATCCCTTTGGCAACTTATTAGTTTTCAATTGAAGAATCTGATTTTCATATTGCTTCACAAACTTATGCTGATTACCAGCTGCAAATTCAACCTCTTCAATAAGAAAATTAATAATTTGTTCATCCGAATCAAAGACTTGCCAATTGACACTGTTATCTAGAATTGAAGGCCTGATAACCACTTTGACATATTGTTGTCTTTCAATATTGCTTACCTCATCTGGTATGTCAAACTGAGCACCGGAGGCAACCAACTTATCTGCTTCCTTATTCTTATTTCTAGGCACTGAGAACAGATTGAAAGAATCAAATTATTTAATTAAGTCCCATATCCTATGCTTATACATTTTAAGGACATCATTTTTAGTCACATCGACACCTCTTACTTGATTTACCACTAGCTCACTGTCCCCAAATACTTGCAAACACTTTACATTTCTTTTTCTAGCTCATTCCAATCCATGTGCAAGTGACTCATATTCAGCTGTATTATTAGTACAACTAAAAGAAAATCTAAACGCTGGAAAATATTTCTTACCTTCAGGAGAGATTAACATAACACCACCTTCGAAACCAACCTTGCTCCTCGAGCCATCAAAATAGAGTTGCCACAATTCATTGTTCTATTTTTCACCCTGCTGATTGGACAATTGATTGTCATTCTTTTCAAGATTAGGGAAAACAACACCTTCTTCATGGATCATGCAGACACCTAGCTCTAATTCTTCCATATGATTGAATGGATCTTCGTCATCATTCTCTACTACCCATTCATCTAATACTACATCACGTATCCCTTCTATTGGAGTGTTTGGATCTAGGATATCAGGTTGTTCATTAGATTCTTATATAGACAAATTTGCATTAACAACACTTCGAATGTATGGTTCTATATGATCATTAGTTAACAATTCTGATTTTATGGTCACTTTGGTACCATATCTTGTTATGAAAAACACGTGTGACCAATCAGAAGACAAATACCCACCCAACTTGGCTGTGAAATCTCTGGACAAACATAAAGCAAAGTAAGGTGGAAGATCTATGTTGTAGACATCTTGTGGGATTGAGAAGTTTGGGCATGCATGCAATATGAGATCCAAATTTTTAATCACACCTACTGTGTTTACTTTTGTCCCATCTAACTGGACTACCCCTTTTGAAAGAGGCTCATATGTCAAAGCCAACTTATCAACTATATTCTTTGGCATGACAAAACTACTTGCGCCTAAATCAATCATACAATTATGTACTAGGTGCTGACCTATGATTAATGTTAGATAAAAAGGAGGGGGTTTAACCTTTTGAGTTTTCTATTCACCCTTCTTTTCTTGAGGGGCATTGGATAAGACTACTTTGGGTTGCTCATTAGGAAGCTCGCATTGGATAAGACTACTTTGGGTTGCTCATTAGGAAGCTCTTGTGACAAAGAGATGTTAGACAAGGCATTGTTAAGCAAATCTTTTTGCCCTGGAAGAGCTAAGGAATCCCACATTAAGACACTGACATGCGTCTTTTTCAATTGATCCAAAATATTAAATGAGCTTGTACTAACCTTCTGCTGCCCTCTTTTAACAACGACATCCTCTTGAACTAGTGCTATTGGTAATTGACCTTTTGGCTGATCCTTGTTGACCATTGGTTGCCCTTTTGGTAGGATTTGTATATTTGGAGTGGGTTGAGCTCCAGGTGGTGCTTGTTGGCTTGTAGAAGCCTGATTGATGCCTTTATCAGCTTGTTGTCCTATATCAATGGCTCTCTTTTTGGACCGTGTATTGGCTGCAATAGAAGTGTAGGATTGATTCTAATCTTGTGGCTGATTTACTCCACAAAATTATTCACCTTGCCAATTGACCAAGGTAACATCCGGTCCTTGTTCAGAATGAGAAACTTGTTGATCATGAGTTCCATGAGTACTATCTTCTAAGACAACAACATTATTTTGAACCATGAGTGCTTGATGTAGCATACCATTCGAACAAGTGGTCTGGTTATGAGGTTGGTTGCAAGGATAACACCAATCATAATCCAATGCCATGTTGTTTTGAGCTGGGACGATATCTCTGGATGTGTTGGTAGTGTTGGGATTGTAAGGTATATTGGATCTTTGGTTATAATTTATCCTTTGACCCTGAGGGTCAACTTGATAAGGAGGCCTGTTCTACTGGTTATTCTGATAAGGGGCTTGACAAGGCTTGGTGTTCTGGTAAACTTGCTTCTCAATATTGGTCATTTTGTTACCAAAGCCTTGGAACATGGTTTTCATTTCATTTTAAAACTCCTGAAACTCTTTATTTGGGAGTGTGATAGTATTTGCTTGGGCTGCAACTTGATAATTCAGTGCTGGTAAAGGTGGGACAACGACTAGAGGAGGCTCTAAAAGAGGTACAATAGGTTGTATTTCTAGAAATATGGGCATTGGGGGCCTATGGGCTATTTTACCAGCCTGAATTAGACAATGTTCTGCCCTAATAGCAACATCAAATGCATTTGGTAGAGTATTTGCACCCATAGACTGAATCATGTTGAAATGTCACTATTAAGGGCTCTAAGATAAGATAGAAATGCATGAGCAGAAGTAGGCCTTACTGTGACAGGGATTCTGCTCCAAGTCTTCTGGAAATGAAAATTGAAGTCGGTCATTTGCTCTTGAGGGGATCTCTTTATGGTACTCAACTGTTCTAATAGTTACAAATGGTTAGATTTGTCCTCAAAACGTGAATTTAATCTATCTTCCAGCTAATCCCAGGTATCAATTGATTTTACAGGTAGTCCTCTGAACCACTGAAGCGCTTTCCCTTTAGATGAGGCAACCAAGAGTCTGATTGCAACATTCTCTTGTGTGATATGATGTGCACCACACAATGAAGCTACATCCCTTATATGTTCAATTGGAGTGGTATGATCTTCTCCTGTGAAAAAAGTTAGGTTTTTCAGTGCTGCTATAAGAATATCATCATAATGAGTAAGATTCAAAGGGCTCCCTTGATTGAAAGGTACAAAAGGTTGAGCTCTTGGCAGAGCCATTAGGATAACAAGTGGATTTACTTGTGGATTCTGGGTAATAGGTGGTTGAATTGGAGTAGTTGCAAAAAGAGAATTTATGCAGGTGGCAAAATTAGGCTGAGAATTAAGTAGAGGAGAATAATTAGATAGGAGATAAGAATCTGGAGTTTCCTAAAAAACTTCAATTGAAGAACTTTCTGGAAACTCAACTGCTGAATTTGTTGCTTTCTCTGTCTTTTTCGTTGTCCTTGACCTTATCTGTGATGGTGGTAGCTCAATATGCTCAACCGGATCCTCGCTCTGTCTGGTTTGATACTTTCTCATATGCTACAAAATGTCACTGAATCTGCATAGAAACCAAGAAAATGAGTCGCTAGGTATGAAAATTGTTGCCTCTGAAGGCTGGAATTGCTGCTCCTCACACCAAAAGCAGCAAGAGTGAATATTTGTTGAACTGAGATAGCTCAAACGGGTCCCACTGGGTGTGCCAAAAATTGTTGTCACTCAAATTGCACCCGTAATGCACAAGCTGAAAGCTCAAGCAACTTGGTAACACATGGGATAATTCTCAGGCCTGTGGGTTGCCTATAATGAGAATTAACCTCCAGATGAAGGGTTGGTTCCCTGTGAATAACTCTAAATTCTTTATTGAGAAAAGGGATAGGGAAACTAAGAATAAAAATAGAATGACTTGCAAATGCTAAACGAAGGTGAAACATCAATAAGATATCTCAAAATGACAGAGATACAATCCTAAAAACACCAATTTGCACAAATAGACTTCTGGTTCGTAACACATAAATATTTCATGCAAATGATTTAAACTTCAAGAAATTGAAAGGAAAGAAAACTTTCACAATCAACCAAATGAGCCAATTTATCTCAATGCACAACCTGCGACTTATAAATGAGATAGAAAATTTAAAGGTTATCTAGACAATAACACAATAAACTAACTCTCAATCAAGAATAAGAAAATAAACTATAAAGACATAAGGCATAAGCTGGTAATTTTTATTCAGAATTCTGTCAAAAAACTGCATATGAGCTACAAGAATGTATTCTCTGCTAAAACCAACCAGAGAATCATCAAGAACTAGTGAAGAAAGATAAAACTTTTTCACTTTATACAAAAACCTTCCAAAAGGTAGAGGAAAGATAACTCCAGAATGACTGAAGATGAACTCCCACTGAAAATATCTCCTCTGAAAACTGATCCTCTCGTAGAAATAAAAAGCCACCAAAAAAGGCTTCAAAACATGCAAAAAAACTCATGCAATTCAGTTCAAACTCTTAGTCAACTAAAAGCTGACCATATGGCGCTCAAAATCAATCCTTATTACTTCAAGATCACGAGAAAGACTCATGTAAACTTTCTCTGAGCTTAATAATCGCCTGCATTAACCGGATGACTTCTTCTTATTTTGCATGGATCGCAAACTACCTTACCTGCAACCACTTTCGATGTCTGACTGTAACTAACATTGCTTTCTTCATCGGGTCATCGAGTTAGCACTAAAACATATTCCAATGGCTGATGGTGCGCTCCCAACTGAATGTTGTTCTATCAAATTATCGGGCAACAACCAAATATGTTATACCGATAGCCAATGATATTTCCATCCTTAGTTGTTGGGTCGCGATGGAAATCCTAGTGAGCAATTTCCTACCGCGACTTGGCGACTACCATTGGATCTTCTCTGATTGCCATCGATCAACTGTGATCTGCTCTGCCTTTAACTTGCCTTATCCGCTCTCCCTTTCTATTGGGCTCGCCATGTGTCACTTCCTGGTTGATTCCGAGGTTCCTGCCCTGCCATCTTAGCACGACCTGGACTCACCGCTGGAATGAATCTCTTCCATCCGATCAACCTTAATCTGCGATCTTTATTTCTTCCTCCAAATTGCTTCCTTAGTGGGCCCCACTACTTGAATCCATCTAAACCATCACATCATTAGTCGCCAAGTCACGATGAGTAATCAGGGATCATCTTTTCATTGTGACATAGCGACGACCATCAGATCCTTCTTGATCAACGTTGATCTTTTTGACTTGCTCGACCTTTAACTCGCCTTCTTGCCAGCCGGTCACAAAATTAAGATGCCTTGAGATGCGTGCACATGCGGGGTCCACTGGGCGATGAGACACTTCTTGTCAAAAGACCATAAGCTTTGACACTATAGTTATATGTGACTTTAGTTTTAAAATACATAAATGCTACTCCCCGCAACCAATGTGGGATAAATGTTCTTCCTGCCTGGCGACTGAAAATGCTTGGAAGTTCTCTAGCCTTTTAAAACCCTCTTTGGTGACCAAGTAAAAACTTTAGGCAGGCCGATTGGATTTTATCTGAGTTTCTTTTGGCCTTACATCATCCACACAGGGGATTTGGTGATAAACTTGCCAAATGAATTTGTCTGAAGGTTTTAACAACCACACCATTTCATCTGCAATGGAGCATAATATCTCTGTGATCTACAACATGCTAAGCTCAACCCTCGTGGGAGCCACATTTTAACCCTCATGCTGTCTTACTTTCCTGTATCTGCACATGAAGCAAACAAGTTAGACAAAAACAATGCATTTCTTCCTGGTTCATGATTTGATCTTTTCAAAATGAATGAATGCAAGGCTTCATTAGGGAACTAAATTTGGCATGTGCAAAATTTGGTAACAAGGACACCATATGACCCCTCAGGACAACATGTGACCCCTTTTAACATCCTAGTACACGACATAACCCCTTCTAACACCATATGGTCCTAAGGGGTTATATGTTGTTTTAAGGGGTCATATGGTGCTCTAGCACATGTGTGGGCCCTTATGACCCCATATGACCTCTAACGACACCATATGGCCCCTTATAACACCATATGGCCCCTTAGGACAACATATGACCCCTTAGGATCATATGATGTCCATATGGTGTCCTATGGGGTCATATGGTTTTCTAACACATGTGTGGGCCCTTAGGACCCCATATGACCCCGAATGACACCATGTGAATCCTTAGGACACCATATGACCCCTTATCACACCATATGACCCCTCAGGACAATATGATGTCATAATGGGTCATATGGCATCCTAAGGGGTTATATGGCATTCTAACAGATGTGTGGGCCCTTAGGACCCCATATGACCTCTAACAACACCATATGACCCCTTAGGACACCATGTGGCCCCTTAGGACATCATGTGATGCCTTTTAACATCCTAGTACATGACATGACCCCTTATGATACCATATGACCCCTTAGGACAATATGGGGTCATAACGAGTCAGATGATGTCCTAAGGGGTCATATGGTGTTCTAACACATGTGTGGGCCCTTAGGACCCCATATGACCCCTTTAACATCCTAGTAAATGACATGACCCCTTATGAAACTGTATTACCCCTTAGGGCAATATGATGTCCTAATGGGTCATATGGTGTCCTAAGGGGTCTTATGGTGTCCTAAGGGGTAATATGGTGTTATAACACATGTGTGGGCCCTAAGGACTCCATATGACCCCTTAGGAGACATTATGGCCCCTCAGGACACCATGTGACCCTTTTTAACATTTTAGTACATGACATGACTCCTTATGACACCATATGACCCCCTAGGACAATATGGTGTCCTAATGGATCATATGGTGTTCTAACACGTGTGGGCCCTTAGGACCCCATATGACCCCTAACAACACCATATGATCCCTTAGGACACCATATGACCCATTAGGACCATATGATGTCCATATGGTGTCCTAAGGGGTCATATGGTGTTATAACACATGCGTGGGCCCTTATAACTCCATATGACCCGTAACGACACCATATGACCTCTTAGGACACCATATGACCCCTTTTAACATCCTAGTACACGACCTGGCCCCTTATGACACCATATGACCCCTTAGGACAATATGATGTCCTAATGGGTAATATGGTGTCCTAAGGGGTCATATGGTTTCCTTAGGGGTCATATGATCTTCTAACACATGTGTGGTCTGTTAGGATCCCATATGACCCCTAACGACATCATATGACCCCTTAGGACACCATATGACCGCTCACAACACCATATGACACCTTAGGACCCCATGATGTCCATATGGTGTCCTACAGGGTCATATGGTGTTCTAACACATGCGTGACCCTTTGAGACCCCATATGACCCCTAATGATACCATATGACCCCTTAGGACACCATATGAACCCTCAAGGCAATATGATGTTGTAACGTCCTAAAATTTCACCCCTTGCAATTTTTGACTGCATTTGGGTCTTCGCCTTAGTGTTTGCTCCCCTCGACTTGATCAAAGACCTAATTATGCTCATACATGTCAAAAACCTCATTCAGCTCAGTAATGTACCCTGCCTTCACCTTGATCCTGCCCCAATATTAGGGACCTATCTTGGACCCCCTTAATGGGGACCTATCTTGGACCCCTCCCCCTAACCTATCTCAAATTTGAAGCAGGAAAATCCCCTCCATGTTAGCTCAAGTCAGAAAATTAATTAGTTAATCCTACGGGCAAGTATATAAGAGGGATTTTCCCTCTCATTTGATAGAGGATAAGATATAGGAAATTCAATCAAGCATTTGAGCATTCAAGAGATCAAGCATTCAAGCATTCAAGAGCAATTGATCATTTTTAGTCTTTCTTCGAGCTTTGGAGTAGCAATAGAGTCAAGATTTCAAGCATTAAAGAGGAGATCATAAGTGTACTTCATGAAATCATAATTCCATGTGGAGGCAAGAAAAACTTCACAGGGAGGTATAAGCATTTCATTTTCAATAAATTCTACATCCTCTAAAAGAGGAGGATTTATACTTTTAGTCATTTCAATTACATTATTTCAACCACTTTCTTAAATCCAAAACCGGGGTTTGACCTAAAGGCAAGCTCCTATTCCCAATACATTTCCCTATCCTTTTGTGTTTAGAAAGAAGGTGCGCAACTGTACTTTTAGAAATCAAGCTTTATTTGTAGAGACGAAAAAACTCTTTTTGACGCGTGGAAAGTTCAGAGGACTGATAGGAGGGTGACTTGGTTTGGACACACGGTCCCTGCAACTTTTGGTAGATTTCACAGAGTAGCTCTGAATCATCTCAGGCTTCTCAGATCTAGGTGCATGATTGAATCCCAAATTTGTAGCTCATTATTTTCTAATACTTGTATTGATTTCCAACACTTAGTCTTGATTCAACTAGTCAACTTACAAAAGAAGGTCAATTACATTCCAAATACAATCAATCATCTTAGTATTCAGTCCTGTATCATTTAGGATTAGATCTAGTAGATTCATCCCCCTCTTTTGAATGTAAAGTCCCCCCAAGTGAAAATTGAGTTTAGTGAATTCTCCTTTCCCTATGGTGAATTTGCTAAGTCCCAATTTTCCACTTTACAGATGTCCTAATGGGTCATATGGTGTCCTAAGGGGTCATATGGTGTTATAACACATGTGTGGCCCCTTCCATATGACCCCTTAGGACACCATATGATCTCTCAGGACACCATGATCTTGTAACACATGGGTGGCCCCTTAGGACCCCATATGACCCCTAATGAAACCATATGACCCCTTAGGACACCATATGACTGCTCACAAAAACATATGACCCCTTAGGACCATATGATGTCCATATGGTGTCTTGAGGGGTCATATGGTGTTCTAACACATGTGTGGCCCCTTACAACCAGATATGACCCCTAGTGACACTATATGACACCTTAGGACACCATATGACCCCTTAGGACACTATATGACCCCTTAGGACAATATGATGTCCTACTAGGTCATATGGTGTCCTAAGGGCTCATATGGTGTTCTAACACATGTGTGGTCCCTTAGGACCCCATATGACCACTAACAACACCATATGACGCCTTAAGACACCATATGACCCCTCAGGACACCATATCATCCCTTTTAACATCCTAGTACACAACATGACCCCTTATGATACCATATGACCCCTTAGGACAATATGATGTCCTTAGGGGTCATATAGTGTCCTAAGGGGTCATATGGTCTTCTAACACATGTGTGGCCCTTTAGGACACCATATGACCCCTAACAACACCATATGACCCCTTAGAACACAATATGACCCCTCATGACACTATATGACCCCTTCGGACCATATGATGTCCATATGGTGTCCTAAGGGGTCATATGGTGTTATAACACATGTGTGGCCCCTTACGACCTAATATGACCCCTTAGGACACCGTATGACCCCTTAGGGCACCATATGACCCCTTAGGACAATATGATGTCCTAATGAATCATATGGTGTCCTAAGGGGTCGTATGGTGTTCTAAGACATGTGTGGCCCCTTAGGACCCCATATGACCATAAATGACACCATATGACCCATCAGGACACCATATGACCCCATTTAACATCCTAGTACATGACATGACCCCTTATGATACCATATAACCCCTTAGGATAGTATGATGTCCTAATGGGTCATATGGTGTCCTTAGGGGTCATATGGTGTCCTAAGGGCTCATATGGTCTTCTAACACATGTGTGGCCCCTTAGGACCCCATATGACCCCTTAGAACACCATATGACCCCTCACGACAATATATGACCCCTTAGGACCATATGATGTGCATATGGTGTCATAAGGGGTCATATGGTGTTCTAACACATGTGAGGCCCCTTAGGAGCCATATGACCCCTAACAACATTATATGACCCCTTAGGACACCATATGACCCCTTAGGATACCATATGACCACTTAGGACAATATGATGTCCTAATGGGTCATATGGTGTTCTAACACATGTGTGTCTCCTTAGGACCCCATATGGCCCTAATGATACCATATGGTCCCTTAAGACACCATATGACCCCTTAGGACACCATATGACCCCTTCTAACATCTTAGTACACGATATGACACCATATGACCCGTCAGGACAATATGATGTCCTAATAGGTCATATGGTGTCCAAAGGGGTCATATGGTGTTTTAACACATGTGTGGCCCCTTAGGATCCCATATGACCCCTAACAAGGCCATATGATCGTTTAGGACACCATATGACCTCTCATGACACCATACGACCTCTTAGGACCATATGATGTCCATATGGTGTGCTAAGGGGTATGGTGTTCTAACACTTGTGTGGCCCCTTAGGACCCCATATGACCCCTAACGACAGGACACTATATGACCCCTTAGCACAATATGATGTCCTAATGGGTTATATGGTGTCTAAAGGGGTCATATGGTGTTCAAACACATGTGTGGCCCTTAGAGAGAGAGAGAGAGAGAGAGAGAGAGAGAGAGAGAGAGAGAGAGAGAGAGAGAGAGAGAGAGAGAGAGAGAGAGAGAGAGAGAGAGAGAGAGTTGGGGATAATTAGGGGGTAGGAGGAGAGGGGAGCAGGGAAAGTATCAACAAAGGGAGAGAAGGAGAGGTGGGGAAAGATGTCAAGAGAGACAAAGAGTAATTAGGGGGAGGGGAGAGGGGAAAGAGGTGTAAGAGAGAGAGGGTAATTAGGGGGAAAGAGAACAAGATAGTAATTAGGGGGAGTGGTAGAGAGGGGCGAGGAAAGTATCAATAAAGGGAGAGAGGGGTGAGGAAAGTATCAATAAAGGGAGAGAGGGAGAGATGTTAAAGAGAGAAAAGGTAATTGGGGGGAGGAGAGAATGATATAGTGAGCTAGGGAAATAAGGGGGTAGGAGGAGAGGGGGAGGGGGGCAAGTATTAACAGAGGAAGAGAAGGAGAGACAAGGATATAAGTGAAAAGAGAGATAAAGAGAGGGTAATTATGGGGAGGGGGAGAGGGGGGAGAGGGAAGGATCAAGAGAGAGAGAGATGTGGAGGTAATTAATGGGTAGGGGGAGAGGGAAGTGTCAACAAAGGGCTCATGGGGGAGAGAGTTGTGAGAGAGAGGGTAATTGGGGGGAAGTGAGAATGAGAGAGAGTTGAGGTAAAGTTAGATGGGGAGATAGGTGAGAGAGAGAGATGCTAATTGGGGAAGAGAGAATTACAGAGTGAGTTGGGGGTAATTAGGGGGTAGGAGAGGGGGGGATGGGAAAGTATCAACAAAGGAAGAGAGGGAGAGATGGGGAGAGAGGTTAAAAGAGAGAGGTCCGGAGAGAAGGTAATTTGGGGGAGGGGAGAGGGGGGAGAGGGAAGTATCAACAAAGGGGGAGAGAGAGAGCAGGGAAGCATCAACAAAGGAAGAGGGGGAGAGATGGGGAGAGAGCCCCCTAATTACCCTTTCTCTCTATCTCTTTGCTAGTACTTTCCTCTCCCCCCTCGCCCTCCCCCTAATTATCCTCTCTCTATTGCTCTCTTCACCTCTCTCCACATCTCTCCCTCTCTCTTTTTGTTGATACTTACCCCTCTCCCTCTCTTCTTATCCACTAATTACACCCAACTCTCTCTCTCTCTCTCATTATTTCTTCCCCTCAATTACCCTCTCTTTGTCTCACCTCTCTCCTTCTATGCCTTTATATATACTTCCCCCTCCCCCTCTCCCCACCCCCTAATTACTCTCTCTATCTCTCTCTTCACCTCTCTCCCCATTTATCTTCTCTCTTTGTTGATACTTTCTCCTCTCCCCATCTCCCCCTACCCCCTAATAATCCAAAACTCTCCCTCTCATTATCTCTTCACCCCAATCACCTTCCCTCTCTCTCACACTCTCTCTTCCCCCCAATTTCCCTATCCTTCTCACCTCTCCACCCCTCTCTTTTTGCTGATACTTCCCTCTACACCTATCCTTGTCCCCTCTGAATTTTGTTGCTAGAGATGGGAAGGAAATGTAGAGAGAGTGAGATAGATGAGGAAGTGATGAAGATGTAGAAATAGAAGTGTAGAGCTTGAGAGAAGGAATGAGAGATTCAGTGAGAGTTAGAGAGATAGGTCTAGAGAGATGTATAAATATGGACAAAAGTGGGAGGAAGAAACAAACAGGTGGAGTGATAGGTTTACATATTAGGAGAGAGAGGTAGAGAAAGAAACAAAGAGAGATAACATGGTATATCAAAATTTATTAAACTCAATAAAATTCCTCATTTTTTTAATTATTAATTACTTATTTAGTGTTTCAAGTATTTTGAGATGATTGTTACAAAAAAATCATGAAAGAGGGAATTCATGTGAAAAAGTCGCGAGCTTTTGATGTTTTAAAAATGAAGGGTTAATTTAAATTAATAATAGTTATTTTTTTTAAAAAAAATATAGAAACACTATGTATTCCATATCGTAGAGCTCTGAATCACGTTTCCAACGCCTATACAAAATCAAAATTTTGATATGAAATACAAAAGTTATGCCCAATTTACTAAAATATATTTTTAAATTTTTTTCATAACGGATATCTGATTTAAAAAAATAATTTTTCCCTCCATTTTTCATTCGGGATTGCTTTGGGATTTGGCTAGGACATACCAAGCTTGGAAAGTCAACACAAAAAACATGTTTTTGAGTTTTCCATGTTTTTCTAGACTTCGCTCTGGTGGCTGATGACTTTTTTTTAGCCGAAATTGATAAAACGAAAAAGGGTATTTAAGGGCATTCTCAGCTTTCCAACAATATAAATTTTTCCTTATTTTGACTTTAATAAATAATTATTATTCATTTTTTAGTTGAATTCTAACTAAAGTCCCGATTAATAGGCTGATTGAAAAACATCTATAACTTTCAAACGGTATCATATTTTTTGAATCTGAAAGATGTGTGTCATTCTATGCTTTACATACTATAGGATTAAAAAAAATTGAATTTCATAAAGTTTTGACCAAGTTAAGGTGGTCAGACACATCAGTATTTTTTATTTTCGGAAAGTCGTAATACAAAATTCATAATTAATTATTTACTTAAAAAATATACAAAAAAATATGTGTCACATCCGGACATGAGTCTACTACTTATATTGAAAATATTATTAAAAAATATTATGATTTGATTGTGGTTAGGGTGGTCAGACATACACCTACTTCTTATCTTTTTCCTGAAATTTTAGCGCTACTGCATTGAAATTTCAAATTTTCATCAAATAGATTTTTTTTTTCTTTTTTCAGAAAAGAACTAGTAGCTTAGAAACTACATTCAATTTTCTACAAATTTTGTTCTTACATATTTTTCAAATAATGTTCATAAGATATTCAAATTTTCACGTCAAGTTGCATAACTTTGTTTTTTTTGAAATTTCATTGCCACTTAAGGGCCAGTTTTGGCCCACCATGATCTTGCACATACCCAAAGACAGTTTTGGTTTGTTGTTATCTTGGTTAACCAGTAGTGTGCAACTTGATAGATTAAAAATGGGTTGCTTTGGTTGCGAGTGGTTAGCATCTACCACTCCATCATTGACAATGTTTCTATTTCTGGTCCAAAATTTAGGTTTATCATTGTTACGATTGCTATTGTTGTTGTTATTGTTGAAGAATTATATCCTTCTTTGTCAAGTTTTAATTCTCCCTTTTTAACGATAGCCTCTTCTATCTTGATTCCATTTTCAACCATTTTATTTAAATTGGGAGGACTTTGTAATTTTAACCTATAGCTCATTTCACTTGTGAGATTGTAAATGAAGATATCCATTTTTTCGTTATCTGGCACATGTCTAGAATATCTGGAAAACAAACGTATCCATCTTTGTAAGAAAATCATAAAATTTTCTCCATTTTTTTGTTTCATGTTGCATATGAGTATTGTGATATGAATTTATCCACAAGTTCTTCAAATGATCTAATTCCTAGTGGTAGTTTTGAGAACCACTCCATAGATTGTCCACTTAGACTTCTCGGGAATAAACGCATGAGATATGTTTCATTGTGTGCAAAATCCATGATCATGGTGCAAAATTATCTGATATGATCTTGAGGATCCATTTTTCCATCATATTTATCATATTTTGGTATCTCAGAAATGTGGGGAAAAGACACCATGTTTAAACTCCTATCAAAAGGGTATGGACAAATGTCCTCCAATGAATACCTTTTTGCATATCTTGTATTTGTTGTTAGAGTGTTTGCATTTATTGCGTAAGTGCCAAAAGAGGATTGCCAACATTATTTATTATTTCATGTTGGTTTCTTGTCGTATCGTTAGTTTCATTACGAGTGCGATTTAGTGTATCCTCAGGTTGGTCATTAGTATGTTTGCTATGCCAAAGTTTTGAGGTAGTTTAGCACTTGAATTAGCTAGCATCAAGAAATATTTTCCCTTTTCGATTTCTAACATCTTTTCCATAAATTTCCCCAATTTGGGATCTTGTTGTATTTCTCTAAGTATTTCATTACTCATTTCCTGTTCCTCTTCTTCATGTCCAAATCTATGAAAGAAAGGATTCTCCTATGTCATTGTAGGTCACAAGGGCTTCATTTAGCGAATATGAGTTATATCATGTGCGTTCATGGCATACTAAAGAATCCCCCTATTTTCAAAAAATATTGCCCTAGAATCCTTTTTTCCACCCTCTCCCAATACACAATCTGAATTAAAATCCCCCTATTTTTTCCAAATATTGTATTTTTGGAGGAAAAACGGTGAGGCACTCTGCCTATGCGAATTATGTTCTTCTCTGCCTATGCGAATTAGGTTTCTGCATCTGCAAATTAAATAAAAAAAAAGAGTTGGATTGGAACTATGGCTCTCATCCCAGAGTGCGAATACTGAGGCTGTTGCGTTCGTAGTTATCCTCCCGATGAACGTCCTGACTACTAGAATATCTCTTTTCAGCAACATTAACATTTCCAGCACTCTGTAGTAATGATTTGGTAGGGTGAAAAATGCGATTGGTGTGAGGTCTGCTGAAAGTGGATTGCCAAATCTAGATTGAGGCGCGTGATCACTCGATGGTTTTGTAGGAGGACTCCCTCCTCCACGTGGTTTGCAAACAATTCTCCCTTATGCTCTTCATTTAATGGTCTTCTTTACTCTGCATCCTCTATTTTAATTGCTTCTTCTACGTGCAGATTTTTGTCTGCCCTTATGGAGGTGGAAACGGATGGAGACCCTCAGTCTCATCATTCGCCTACCTCCTCCCAATCCCATCTACAACCAAAGAAAAAAACCTTCAGTGAAGCCGTAGGTAGGGTTTCGTCGTCAATTGACCAGGATGCCAGATTTGTTGCCGTCGGTGGCGATGGTGGAGCGAGTCCAGATGGTATGGACCTTGGCCTCGACTCCAACACTGTCTCCATTTCGCCTAATGATTCTATGGCCAATGAAATTTCTATTGAAAAAAACAAGTTGAAAGACTGCAATTTTTTTTTGCTTGTGTGGATGTTGATAAATGCCCTCCTCGAAAATGTATGGATGATTGGTTTCATAACTATTGGAATTTAAAATTAGGGTTTTGAATATCCTTCTGTAGGCAAATTCAGAAAGGATTGTTCATTATTTTTTAATACGCATGAAAATACAGTTAGAGGTTCTTAAGAAATTATATTGGAATGTTGTTAAAACCTCATTTCGTGCCCTAGGTTTGTCTCCTGAGGTGTATTTTGAAGAAATCTTGGCTTTGTCGTGCCCTAGGTGGGTAATTATCAAGAACATTCCTCCATTTTTGTGGAAATTTATCCCTCAAATTGTGGAACCCATCGGTAAATTCATCCGTATGGCTGACTCTCCACGGCTCATGCCCCATCTTGATGCCAGAGTGCTCATTTCCATTAAACCTGGGATTGATCTTCCTAATATTCTCAATCTCAATATCGAGGGAGATATTTTCTCCTGCCCTCTAGAAATTTTAGGGGGGTTAAACGCGTATTTCCTTTGTAAAAAAGATGGCCATGTCCGTAAAATGTAGCACCCCTGCAACTACTCCTGACTTACCCATATCAGATATGTGCCCTAAAAACTCTCAAACCAATACGGCTCCCCCCTGCTCCCCTAGTGCAAATAACATAGAACAGTCAGGTGTGGAACAACAAGATAGTTTTCAAATGACTACAAACAAGTCTAAGAAGTGCAGAAGGAAGAATGCGCAACAATTAGCCATTGAAAAGATTAGGTTTGATAATGTCGGTGTTAACCCTGCTCAGATTAATGTCAATCTCACCCCACCCGCAGTTGATGCTAATTTTTCAAAAGTTAAGAGTATCATTAATAATTTTGAAACCCTCGGTAGGTGCACTAGTGATTTCCATATGGGTGATGGCTTTGTGACTTCCCCAAGGGCTAATCGCATCTCTGATAACCTCGGCTTCGTCGATCCCACCCCCTATATTAGTATCACTAGTGAATCTAGTGTGAGTTTGCCTCTGAAAGTCTTCATAGAACTTGATGTTGATGACGTGATTCAGGTCATCACTGCTGATACTAGGGCTGATAGAAATTCTATCTTTTTTCCCTCTAACCTATCCTGCACACAAATGCCTTGGATGGTAGTGAATGATACCCTGGTCCAGCCTACTACCCACGCAAAACCTCCTTCTGAAAATGTCTCTCAAGGAGATTATGATTCTTGTGAAGACCATGATGATCAAATTGAGGGTTGTTCCAAACCCAATAGTAGAGGACGCCCCATGGGCTCAAAGAACAAGGCCCCCTTTGACAAGAATAAGAAGGGCAAGGGTCTCCCTGCATGTGATAGCCCCCCCCCCCCGCCCCCCCCCCCTCCTCATTTACCATGAAATGTTAGAGGGCTGGAAGCCCCAGACAGAAAGCAGATTGTTAAATGTTTCTTGGACTCTCAAAAAGACTTGGACTTTCTGATGCTTCAAGAGCTTAAAACTATTAATTTTACCTTGGATATTAACCTTAAATTCATTTGGAAAGACTCCATGAAAATTTTCTCCAATCACCTCAGGGGTAAAGGTGGTGTTGGACTACTCATTAATCCCAGATGGTCAAACCATATTACTGACAAGGGTTGCTCCCCCTATAATAAGGCTGTTTGGGCCTCTATCAATGTTGACAACACCCTCATTGGGGTGTGCTCTACCTATGCATCCAATGACTATAAGGAAAGAAGTGCCCTTTGGGATTGGATTGCATCCTTACTTGATATTCCCTGGATCCTTGGAGGAGACTTTAATATGATTGAGAATTGTGATGATAAAATGGTGGGTAATGCTTTTGAATGGAAAGGCTCTGAAAAAACCCATTGAGATAATCAAAACCTGTTTGATCCTCTTCTTGGTAATAAGGCTGATACAAGGGGTCTCTAGAACACTTGGTGCAATTTCCAAAAAGGTTGTAATAGAATTTATTGCAGACTTGACCGTTTTTATGCCAATAAAGATATTTTTTCATTTATCCCTAGTAACCATGACAATTCTGTTGTTGTCTGGCCTTTTACTCTCTCGGATCACCACCCTAATACTGCTCACATCAAACTTGCTAACTCCTTACCTGCTAATGTGGTGGGGCCTAAGAAGTTCATTCTTAACACTAATTTACTGAAAGATCTTGATGTTCTTGCTGCCATTAACCTCATCAGACTCCTAAATTAGGATAATAAGAACTTAGCTTTGCATATTGATAGGTGGAATTATAATGTTGTTTCCTGGCAAAAACTCTTGCAAACTATTGGTCAAAAAAGGGCCAAAGACTCCATATTTGTGGAAAAGACTCTTAATCTTAATCTGCTCCACCTTGAAAATGAAATTTAGTTGACTCCTTCCTGCCCTGACCTTACCAACCAAGTGGCAAAAAATAGGGATGCCCTTAGATTACATCAACAAGTTAAGATCAAGGGGGCCATGATTAGAGCACATAGCCATTGGATCCAATTTGGCGATAAAGGGTCCAAGTTTTTCTTTAATCTGCTTAAACATAAGAAAATCCAGGAAAAGATTGATACTTATTGTTGATAATCAAGAAATTGTTGATTTTGACAACATTAAAGAAGCCATTGTCCTCTTCTACCAAAATATTTTCACCTCTGAAGACTCTGAGGCTGCCAAGGTCCTTAGACTTAAATGCAAATCCATCATTCCCTATAGGATCTTTGAGAGGTAATCTTGCCTCCTTAAACAAAATTTCACAATTCATGAGATTCAGAAAGCCATCAACTCCCTCCACAATGACAAAGCTCCGAGGCCTGGTGGGCTCCCAGTTGAGTTCTACAAAGCCAACCTTAACTAGATTTGCTCTGATCTTCTTGATATATACAATGAGGCTTTGAGTAAGGGTTCCCTTGGCAATGTTATCAATAAGGGTATTATTAAACTCATACCCAAGGATGGTGACAAGGCCCTTGTTAAGAACTGGAGACCCATTACCCTTCTCAATGTGTCCTATAAGATCCTAGCTAAAATGTTGGCCGTCCGATTGGAAAAAATCCTGCCCAAGTTCATCTGCCCTACCCAAACTAGCTTCATTAAAGGTAGGTATATTCTAGAAAATCTCATCACAAGTTGGGAAGCCATGGAATGGTCTAAAGTTTCTAGTCAAGACACCGCTATGTTTCTCCTTGACTTTGAGAAAGCCTATGATAGGGTGGAATGGGACTTTATTATTACGATGCTTGAAGCCTTTGGCTTTCCTAGTGAATTTTGTACTTATTTCAAGGTCCTCCTTCAAGATACCTTTGCTTTGATTGATGTTAATGGCTCCCTCTCCTCTTCCATTATGCTCTCTCGGTCCATTAAACAGGGCTTCCCCTTGGCTCCTTCTCTCTTAGTTATTGCCTTTGACGCTTTTTTCTACCTCCTTAGGGATAACTCCCTCTCCCCAAAGGTTAATGGGATTAGGCTCCTTGATGATAATGAATTGATGAATATTTAGTTTTGCGATGACACGACTCTTTTTCTTGAGCTCACCAAGCAAAACATGGATAACCTTAGCCTTAAAATCCAATGCTTTGGGTTAATTTTTGGAGCTCGGATCTCCCAGACCAAGTCTACCTTCCTTTGCTAGATGGATCGCCCCCTTGACTGGTTTGGACACCTTGGCTACCAATGGGGTGGTCCTAAAAAAGTCATTAGATACCTTGGAGTTCCCTTCTCGGTGTCCCCTTCCCTCAAAGATATGTGGCTCTGGGTTAAGGAGAAAATCATTAAGAAACTTAGTAAATGGAACAATAGATTCCTCTCCCTGGCTGGCAGGGTTCAAGTGTGCCAAAAAATCCTCTCCTCCTATAATATCTACCACTCCTCTGCTTGGATGTTTAGCAACTATCAGATCCTTGAAATTCAAAAGGTTGTTAGATGGTTCCTTTAGGTTGATGGCAAAGGTAATAATAAATTACATGCTGTTAACTGGAAGTGGTGCCATATTGAGAAATCTCTTGGTGGCCTTGGATTAAAAGATCTTAGGATCCAAGGTATTACCCTTGCGGCTAAATGGATCTTCCATTCTCTCGAAGGTCAGGAACCTTGGAAGGTTTTAATCAGACATGATATTGAGAGGGCTGTCCCTAAGAATGCTAAGTCTTGGAAGGGTTTACTCTCACCGACCTTGTGGCCGGTGGTTTTCCTGTTTTTATCCAGGGTACTTGTGTGTTCAAGTCTATTTGGAAAGCCTGGGAACATGTTAGGGGGTTTTCGGTCAACACTAGTGTCAACAATGGTGACCTGATTCATGGCGAAAGATCCTTATGGTGGAATCTCTTCCACACTGGCAAACCCTTGGCCCTTACTCAGGGATGCTCAGCTAGAGCTTGGGCTAGTAAAGGGATCAAATATCTTATTGACGTTTTGGAACATGGTACTCTTATTACGTGGGAAGATCTCAGCTCAAAATTTAACCTCCCCCTCGCTCAAAAAAGAACCTACAACATGATTAAGCAGGCTTGTATTGATTTCAGTCTTCCTAAAGACTGTGATGCCGATTCTCATAGATTTTTGTCTTTTAAATGGGCTGATGGTACTCTTTTGGTTAAAATCAAGGCTCGTAATATTTACTCTGTCTTAACTTATGAGGCTTCCATCATTAATCATGTTAACATTTTATGGTATTTTGATCTACCTGTTATGCAGTGGCAAAAGACCTTCAGCATGCTATGGAAAAGTCCGATCGAGCCAAAAATCAAGTGCTTTAAATGGCTTCTAATGCTTAATAGACTTCCTCTCTGGAGGAATTATGATAATAATGATTTATGCTCTATTTGTAAACTTCCTGAGACTGGCAGGCATATTTTCTTTGATTGCTCCATTGCTAAGGAAATCTGGTTAATGTTTGGCTTTTCTATCCTTGGTCTTGTGAATATTATGGAAGTTATTGTTGGACACATTAAAGGATTGAAAAAGGATGCTAATATTTTTTGGTTTACTTTATCTGCCAATATTCTTTGGTATATTTGGAAAATTAGGAATGCTGATAGGTTTGAAGGCCAAGCCAGGGCCCTTACTAAGTCCTTTCGAAGACTCACATTCTTCAAAATTGCCGTGTAGGTTGCCTCTACTATGAACATTGAGAGGCACAAGCTCCTGAGGTTCCTCAAGGATGGTCATGTCACCATGTTCATCAATAAGATGACAGATGGTTATGAGTGGAGACGCAACAAGGACAACCTATCCTCCTTTGAGGAGGCTCTCAAGAAGCTGAACAACGAAATTAAAGATAACAGGGAGCCCTCCTATGCCCAAGTTGAGATGCTGGCACAAATTCAGAGCTAGAAGACCATTGTTTGGATGGAAGGACCTCAGGGATGGGCGGCATGGGTTGAACCCCATGACGACATCCTCTCTTGATGCTTTTGTTGACTTCTCATGATGCAGTTAGTTTGTTAGTACTCTTTTGTATGGATTACGCACCTGTTAATTACTTGGGTTTTTGTTGTCCTGTGGCGGTGACAACTATGTTTTGCTGAGGCCTGGCCTCCTTGTTCTGGATTCTCTCAATTTTTAATATAAAAAAAAATTTATATTTTTCATAGCTTGAATTAAAAACCCCCCTATTTTCACTGATAGACAATATATTGTACCCTCATTTTTGGGATATTAAACCCCCCAATATGAATGCACGTGATATGATATTACCCAGCTAGTGCCGCCGCCGTGTTGTAGGTGTTTTTCCTTCCTTTCTTTTGACTTTTTGTTTCTGGGCCTTGGCTAATATAGGCATACAAATGATCTAAATATTTTGAAAGGTTTTATTTTTTGAAACTGTGACTCAATAGGTGATTAGTTGCTGAGGTAAATGCGACAAGTTGATTCAACCACTTCTATTGAGATATTGAGATAGTCCTGATCTTTTTTCCAAGGCACGCATTCTCAGAGGTTCATTGTCAAATGCATTTCTACTACCGCATAGATAATCACGTTAGCAGTGTAGGAATGTGCGATGTTTCAATAAGAGTGCAGTTTATGTAAAGAAATTTTCTCATTTTCAGGATTGCTTTCTGACTAAGCTTCCTCTTTTTCAAACGACGAGAAATGATCATTTATGTATTTGAGAATTTGCAAGTTTTTGTGATCCTTGTTTGGAGTGCAAAATTTCGCTATGATTTGACCAAGTCTAATAGGAAAGATATATCCTATTAAGAGAACTAGGTTAAATTTGATCTAGCGTTGTAGTTTTGTGATGAAGGATGATAAATCCTACTGAGAAACTATGTTTGAGAGATCAGTTATCAAAGATATTTGATTGTGCACTTTGAAATTTTTGGATTCTAAACTTGTTTGAGATGAATACTTGTAAAACCTAGTTTCGAATTTATCTTGACAGAGATAAACTGAGAAATGTTCCAGAAAGATGATCCAGAAACTATGTTTAATTGCTTGAAAAAGGGTTGTTTTTGTTCTTTGTTTTTGATGTAGTTTACTAGGAACGCTGAAATAATGACTGAAAGTGCTGATTCTAAGACTAGGAATGTTGTTTTTAAGACCGAGAACTTTACTCTGTTGACTGAAAGCGCTAAATTTTATACAGAGAAAGATGATACTAAGATTGAGAACACTAAGCTTAGTACCAGGAATGTTGTTTTTAAGCCCGAGAACTCAAAACTTAGGACCAGGAACGTTGTTTGTAAGACCTAGAACTTTGCAATTTATACTTAGAACACTGATGTTTAGACCTAGAGTGATAAAGTTGGGACTGAAAGAGCTAATGTTTAGATCTATAGAGCTAATCTACTGCGAAATTTGTAAATCCAACAGTTTAAAGTTTGAGTTTGAAATTTTTGTTGAGATTCAATGGATGATATTATGATTTGATTTAAAAACATAGAATCCAGATTTTGAACAAACAACTTGTCTTTGTTTCAAAGGACAACATAAAGTGTATGTTCGAGGCATTAAAGAAAGCCCAAGTTTTCATGGGTATATAACATGAAAGACACACCAACCAATTCTATCCTAAGGAATTTGGCTTCATTATTATTTCTCAGCCCACATTGTTGTACCCTGTCAGCTCACACAACCTTGTCACCCCCTAAAAGGTGCCTGTATTTTTTCCTTTGTGAGAGCTAGTGGAGTCCTGTTATGAGCTTGGCAATAAGAAATCAAAAGGGGAGTTCACACATATGCTCAAGAGGGAAACACGACGAGTGTCTTCGGGAGAGATTCTTACCCCTCCCTGCAGTAAGATAATAATAATGTTTGGAGGCGAACTGAGTAGCTTCTAGTTATAAAACTGGTAGTAGTAAGGGTACTGTTCGAGTGGTCATAATCAACAACATTTTCCACTTCGCTAAAGGAGGCTTCCTAGCATGTAGAGGTTACACTCTACAGGTTTTCACGCACCATATAGCTACTAAGGGAAACATGATGCTATTATGACAACATGTAACACTTGTCATTTGCAACTTTCATCACAAACACATTTATTTATAGTGGCTCAGATTGCTTGGCTTTAGTCATTGCCACTTGGGTTGTTCCCTCTCACCCAACCTTATAGGATACTCGAGAGGTAGGCCTACCAAAGATATGAACTAATGAAATGAAAGGCGATGAGTCTAGCTTTCTGATCACCTAATAAAGGTGAGAGCATACTCGCTTATCATCAAAGACACATACGACATGTTTGTTCTTTGCATTTTGATTAGTCTACGTGCCTACTTAACAAGAATAAATACAAAATTCCAGAACTGCAAAAACAATGTTAGTAGTTTAGCATTTAGTCTTCAGTGGTGAAAGGGTTTATAACTCCGGTCTTTGACAATGAATAAGGTACCTGCAAATCAAAAAAATGCAAATTAGATTATGGAAAATGACAGCTTATAAGTAGAACTGAAAAATATAGAACAAATCATGAAAGTAAATCAATTACTCAGAACATTGTATAAACTACTCAAAACGTTGTTTTGTCGACCCAGAATGCTATTCTATTTACCATAACCATTGTTCTGTTGACCAGAAATGTTGTTCTCTTGACCAGAAACATTGTTCTATTTATGAGAAATGCTATTTTTGGACACCTAGAATGTTGTTTTATCAACCTAAAATGCTTAAACAGATACTTAAAACGCTATAACAGAGACCAAAATCGCCAAAACAGAGAAAATACATAATTAAGGGACAAATCCTCTATGTTGCACAACTGAAGATCATGAGAACGCTATTTCAGGTGATGAGAACGCTAGAGAGATGACCAAGAGAACGAAACTACATTCTGATAGAGCTTATTTGTGTTTCCTGAATGCTACTCTATGGATTTGTGAGAACTTGTCAAGAAAATTTTCCACAAGCAAACTTTGTTAGAAATCAATGGGGTCGAGCACCACGGTAGGCACCAATTAATGTGTGTGTAAAATAGTGTCAATTAATAAAAAACACATAGATGAAACAACATGAATAATAGGAAGCAAATGAAAACTAAACAAATGCAAAGTCTTAGCCTCCTTTGAAATGTTCCATCCTCCTCTAATCTCAAGGACCTTGAAGGTGTGTAGGTGTCTCTCTCAACAACAAGCAAAGACTATCAAGATGACAACTCAAGATAAGAGTAGCTAGATGCTTCTAAGATGATGCAAGATCATGATGAAATGATCTCAAATTAAGCTATGCTAATTATGCTAAATGCCCAAAGTAAGCTAGATTATCATGATTATGATACTCAAACTATGCTAAAGATGCTAAAATGCTTTAATTACTAAACATTCTAAATGGTCAAGAGATACAAATTAACTATAGTAACAATGTAGTTAAGCTATAATGCAAGGGGTATTGATTGATGAAAATGAGGGGTATTTATAGGATTTTCAAGGCCAAGGCTGAGGTGGCATGAATTGACGGTCAGGATTTGATGTGGAGATATCAAGGGCTAAGGATGAGGAAGTTGAAGAAGAGATTGGAATGAACGACACATGTCATATCTGTGGTGACAACTGGCAAGGGTCTTCAAAAAATTGCTCAAGAGAGGGAAAGTGTCAAATGAGAGAACACATTTGGCCAAAGTGCCATGTGTCTTCAAAGGGGTGTGTACACTCCAAATGGGTTAGAAAGTGGTTAAAACGTGCAAGTTAGGAAGGATAAGGTTTGTTAGATTTAGGGTCAAATTGAATGGGTTAGGTTAGGGGTGGTTAAAGATAGGAGCCATGTGCTCATTTAAATTTATAAATTCAAATAATTAGGAAATGGATAATTAAATGCAACAAATGATTAATTTGTTTTATTTAATTATAGGATTAGAAGAATTGAAATTGAGGGGGGAAATTAATTAATTTAGATTAATTAATCAAGGGGGATAATTGAATGATCTATATAAATAAATCCTTAGATTTATTTATAAGTAAATGAATAAAAGAGGGGTAATTAATTAAATCACTGTGTATTTAATCAATTAGGGAGGTTTATTAATTAAATAACCGCGTATTCAATTAATTATCTCCAGACCATTTTTGAGTGTATACAGGCATAAGTTAGACACAACTACCAAAGTGGGTCCAAACATAGTGTGAAACTATAAAGGGATACAATTTACGACACTACATTGACTCGACTTTAGTGTGAGTATAAAATTACGCTCATACTCTCGATAAGTATGAAAAAGCCAAAGAATATTTCATCAAAACATTGAATAGACAAGACACTCCAAGCTTTACGAGGCGATAGCACCAAGACTTAGGATCTTATCAATCTACAATATCAAGATAAAAGGGGAAGCACAAAGTGAACAATATGATAAACATTGGTGACAACATGGAGCATGCACAACACAAAATATGACATCTCAGATTAGTAAGATCCACATATTCTCACTAGGAGCCATGTCAAAAGGACAAGGCATGACATCTAGAACTAGTAAGATCCTTAGATACTTATTAGGAGTCTTGTTACAAACACACAAAGCATGATCTCTAAGACTTGTAAGATCCTTAGATACTTACTAGGAGCCATGTTCATGAGGAGTCATAAGGCTAGCACATTGTGTTATGTTAGGTTACTCATAACATGAGAAGGTCTCACAAGGGCTAGCAAGTTGTGTTATGATAGGTGAGCTTCATATTAGTTGAGATTACAAGCCCAAGTGAAACTCTCTATTTGTTGTGTAATCTTGGTAAAATGCTACAAAAAGGGTGTTGTGATAGCACTAATAAGTTCATGGTGTTTGATCATAGTGTATTTTATTTTGATTCCTTTCCTATCTAACTTAAATTACTCTTCATACTCCTTTAATTTATGCATCCATGCTATATTTTCTTTTTCTTTTTTCATCAGGGCTATTTGTTAGGTCCCAAAGACAACTAAGAGGGGAGGGGGGGTGAATCAGTTGTCTAACAAATTCAAACCAAAAACAACTTTACCAACTTTAATGATTAATAACGGTAAACCAGTCTTTTATGCCGGTAGACAGTTTTATCAGTTAATTGTAATACCGGTAAAGATTAATGCATGAAACAAAAAGACAAAGTCATCCACAACACATAACACCAATATTTGTACGTGGAAACCCTGTAAGGGGAAAAACAACGGTGGGAAACCTTACCCACATTCAGATGATACTACTGCAGATAATATATGTATACAAATGGGGTCTGCACATGCAGAAAGGCCAAGCGCCTAGACCTCACTGCTCAAACACAAATAGGAGTCACACTGACTACAATTGGATGGTTAAATCCAATAAGGATGTACTGATCAAATTTGCATCTTTCTATGCTGGATTCAGTACCGGTGTAGTTCTAATTGTTTTCACAAAAAACCCTCCTTCAACCTTCAAATGATGTCTGCATGTATAGCTCTGCTTATTCTCGCATATACCTTCACACAATACTTTTTCGTATTCCACACATGATCTTACAAGTAAGATCTTACATTTATATCGTAACCTAAGACCAATTTTAGTAGGTCAGCTCTAAAGGATATCACAATAAAATCAATTTACAAACAAAACAATGTCCGCTGCAATAACCAATTCAACATGTCGGCTTGATGCATTTACAACAATAAAGAGACATCTCCATAGTGTGCCGTGCTGATCTAGAAAAGATAAACCTGCCAGTGTATATCCTGGACCTATTTGCTGGTAACATCAAATATGCAAATACGAATATGACAATGAACAAAACTCCAAGACAAAGTGTCCAAATGATGTCTTCGACATAACCAGGTGTTTTCCATGCTATTCCAAGTGCCGGTGAACATTATATCCTACTGGTGTACTAGATACCAGTGACTATGCATAAGTCACTTGCTTGCCGGTGAATGTTGTTGATTCTCTAAAGTGCCGGAGTTGATAAGGTTTAGTAGGTGTTGACATCAATGACAAAATCATACCAAAATACCAACATTATTGACCATTTTGATCTTCCTTGTGAGGTATTTCTCATTCATTTGTCTTCCCAAAATTTCTTCTTGTTTTTCCAACAAGTCATTATTTTCTAGTACATTATTCATATTATGATTTGGGTGCCAAATTTTCTATAAATATTGATTTGTATGTCCTAATATCTCATTTTTGAATAGGGGCTAAGGTCCAATAAAATTAGTTGTGTTCTTAGTCTTTCTTCTGTTTCTCCTACTCTATCATAGACTTGTTCACAATCATAATGTGATATTATTAGAGTTGTTAAGGATTTATAAGTTGTTACGTTTGATTTTTTTAGTATTACACCACCATACAACACTTCATTCTAGTGTATCATCCCAGGATTTTATTCTAAAATCTTTTTTTTTTCATATTTTTTTCATGGCTTGGAGGTAATTTAATAAATCTTCCACTCCTAAGTAGTGTTTCCTCTTTGTATGTGGTATGACATCTTGATCTATCATGTCTTTTGTGTCAATTGAGGAGTCTTCTACTTCTATAAATATTTTTCCTTATAAATTATATTCTCCATGAAATTATTTTATAGGTGTTGTCTCAATCATATATAATGTCTTATTTATTTCATCATTCTTCTATGCTAAATATTTCCTCTATATATACCCCTTTAATACCTTCATTGAAAGGCATATGTAATTATTTTGTAGTTTCTTTCAAGATGAATATTTCTTCTACATCAAATATTTCATTAGTCTACAAACTATTATATATATATAATATGATATTAAATGTATCTTTAGTCCCTTGATGTAAGTATATGACCTCAAAATATACTATTATTTTTATTCTCATAAAATCCACTCGCACATCTCTTCATTTTCCTATAGGGCATTCATAACTTCTATTAGCTAAAGACAAGTTATAGGGCGTTTCATGTAATTCTAGATCAATGAATGCATCCCATACTTCCTTCAACATAATGTTTCTGTTAGGAAATTCTAGTCAATATTTCTTTAATAATCTTTTATTTACATCTAACTAGATTGATTTTTTCTTCCATTTCTTTCATATGTTTGCAAGAATCCTAATTTAGGATATTCTGGTTTTTTATAAAATCTATTTATCCAGTGTTTTAATAATATTTGATTTTTTCTAATATTTTTTCTTCTTTTATTAGATTAGTCAACTCTTTTAAGTTTTGTACCTCCTTTTAGAAATGTCCTTTCATACTTTCTTAATCTTCCTCTTTATTAATGAGAGTTCCCCTAATTTGTATGCATTTCCTATATTTATTTTTTACATCATCTAATGCATTTTCCCTCATCTTTAAGTATTCCTATTTATACTTTGTCACCATGTGATACATATAAACTTGATAGTTCATCACTATTTATTCTAGGCGTTAGTCAATTTCTATAGAATTGTACAACTTTAGGATAACTGAAATTATTATGTGAGTTATCACTTCAAAATCACAAACTAATTTTTCTTTTTATTTGTTTCTACACTCATTAGTATTGTTGACATTTTGGCACTAAGTTGTCATTGATGTCAACCGACATGATGGATATTCACATGAGTGTGAGCATAAAGAATGAATGCCTACCAGTAAGGCACATACCGGTCTGAAGGTTGGTTGCTTGTTTATGATAAAGAGGTAGAATATCAAAGTTGTCACAAACCATTGAGGTGAAGATGTGCTACCGGTATAGTGTGCTCTACCGATTAACAAAAGAAGAAAGTCCTACCAACAAAGGGATGTACCGATATGTGTTTGTTGGACCAACTGTGTGTTGGTGGGCCATGTCTTGATCATTGTGATGCCATGTGGAGAAGAGGTGGCAAGCATGTTGTGGTCAGGGAAGCCCCATCGATAGGGTCATTGAAATAGATAATCGCCATTAATGAAACAACCACAAATCACGGGATTGTAACTGATCGTTGCGGCTCGAGGAAGAAAGAATGACATAGGAAGATCGGGGAGCAGTTGACACCTTGATCAATGCAAAGGAAATACGGTCTAGGAAAGACGTCAAAAAGGAAACTACTAAAGCATTTTATGTGTCGACAGATTTCAAGGCATAAGATCTTATTTGAGATTGCCATTTCTAGAAAATGTGCATTGGATAATGGAAACTGTGTACAGGTGCATCCTTGAAGGACAGGTGATCGATCCAAGACAGGTTGGATTGGATCTCATGAAGATTGTGTTGGAAAGAGGAAACCATTACCGCTTCGAAGTTTGAATTGCATTCTGGTGGGAAATCATAGGATAAGAGATGAGAGCTCAAGATAGAACATGTTGATGCTGCGAAGAAGAAGAAGACAAGAAAGAGTGAGTAAGGAGAATAATTGCTAAGCGTTAGAAAGATCTCCAAGAAAGTTGCAGTGTGCATGAGAAAGCATACCGGTGAGAGGATTCTACCAGCATAACTATAGTCTTGCAGTTGAGCCTAACCGACAAGGTGTAGCAGAGCAGATAGCATCCAAGTGTGACACAATGTGTTGAGAGACAGTGTGAAAGAGGGAGAGAAAGATAATAGAGGTCGAGAATCAGAGACAGTAATCTCACAACCGATAGTGTGAGATTCAGTGGAGGAGAAAAGACTGTCAACCGACAGTGAGTTATTTGATCAAAGAGTTGCAGAATTCATTTGCAACAAGAAGCCTTAATTGTGTTCTAATAGTATTTCAATATACATTGCCAAGTTGAAGCTTGGTGCAGGGGTTGGTTCTCCTTGGGTTGGTGCCCTAAATCTTTGTAAGTCAGCATTTTACTTGTGAGGCTGGATTGGAGCAGTAGACTCCAACAACTTTTCTCACCGAGGTTTTTCCAATATTGGGTTTTCCTTGTATATCTAGTGTTGTGAGTTACATTACTGTGAATGATATTTTTGGCTTTCTTTTTGTTCTACATGTATGACTATTTAGTGGTTAAGTGAATAACTAATTTTCAGAAGAGAGTTTAGAAATAGAAAAATCTTAGAAACCACTGATTCACCCCCCTCTCAGTGGTATTATGTGTTGAACAATATAGTCTCTATTTACCACAATAATAGAATGTTGTTCTTTGGCCTCTTCCTTTTCCACAACCACCTCTATTATTGTAACCATAGCTTACTCTACTACCTTCTTGGGGATAGTAATTACTATAACTTGTGTAAGGGTATGCATCTTGGATTTTTGGTATCTTGTAGTTTATATTATTAAAACTTATCATTGATTTATTCTTTATTATGGTTCTTGGTAGCTATGTGCTGGGCATCCATTTAGGCTCCTATAGATAATCCTTATGTGTTGGACATCCATTTAATGCTCCTATAGATAATCCTATAGATAATCTTCATCAAGTAATATAGTTTATTTAGCTATCTTATGGTTATTTGATTGTTTGCATATTCTATAGTATTCACTTATTATACTTCTAGGGACTTGATCAAGTTCAATCCTTGTTGCATTACGCCTTCTAATGTTTTTTACCATTAAACACTCTTTTCTTATGTTTCCCTCTCTACTATATATGTACTCCAAATATTTGTCCTTGCCAAAGAAGTTTCACTCTCCTTTAATTTTAGAAAAAATTCCTTCTCATAGCATTGTTGCCATTTTTAGGCTTTGTTATATGTTTGATAGGGTTATTTGTTTTCCCTAAAAAAAATCCCAAGTCTTTCAGGCTTTGGTCACTTTATCTTCTGTTTTGTAGCTGACTTGTTATTGCTTGTTATTAGTCATCTTAATTATAACACACATCTTTTATTCTCGTTATGTGAAACACCTTGTTGTCCTATGGCTTTTTTGTCTTCATCACCTCAATTTTATATTAATCAATCTTAAAGTAATATTGTAATATTTAGTTATAATGGTCATTTAAGTCATTTAGTTAGTTTTTAGTAACTTTCTATTCTATAAGTAAGTCAAATAATATTTATAATCTTTCTATTATGTCTTTAGCTCTTGATCATTTTCGCTATGAAAAGATCTTCTATGGTTGCTTATATAAAGAGTATTTCTCTCCTTGGTTAATAGAACAATCAGTTATCATTTCATGGTATAGGAGTGTAGGTTCTTTATTTGTCAAAGATTTTAATAAAAAAATTCATGGTCCATTTACCTATAAATTTCGAGGAAATTTTTATAAGTTTTTTGATCTGTTTAAAAAAAATGAAAATTGTGGGGTTTTTTGGGTAGATTTTTTACAGAATAAAACTCATGGTTTTTTCTGTTGGAGATTAAGGGCTTTTAGCAACAAAGTTTTTGAATAATTTTTTGATAAAAATTGTGGGTTTTTGACCTAATTCTGATAGTGGCATTTATTTTATCAGTTTTTGCATGGTTTTTATTAAAAATTGTGGTTGTTTTATTTTATGTTTTTCTTAGTGAAGGGTTTTTTGCAAGCTGTGTGAAGGTTTTTTTTTCAAACCTTCTTTAGATCGTACGAGGGGTTTCCTGTTCATCTAGGGCGCTTAACTTATTTTTTCTGTGTATTTTCTTTGTTGGAATCAAGAACACTGAGAGGGGGGGGGGTGAATCAGTGTTCCACCGATAAATAAATTTTCAAACTTATTCTCAGACCACCAAAAGAAAATGCAAGAAAGTAAAATGTATAAACACAAGATAATCAACTACAAGATCATAACACCAAGATTTTTACGTGGAAACCTGTAAAGGGAAAAACCACGGTGGGATTGGAACTCACAATATTCATATATTGTGATCAAGAGTACATAAGGGGAATGCACATGCATTCAGGCACACTGCCTAGTGTGTGTGTGAAAAGTGGATTTGTATCTGTATCTGTATCTGAATACACAACACTTCAATTAAGTCATTAGATGCATGGTTAGTAAATCAATAATGAATAATGAATAATAAAACCATTACAAAGTGACCTATTTACTTCTAGTAGATGTGAGTTTAGTTTTTCTCTTAGAATTCTATATGCAACACCAGTGACTAGACGACACCTAAATGAAGGATTTAATCTATATGAGTATGAAATTGAGCTAAATGGATGTAAGGTATGCTAGATATGCATGATTAAGCTACGATGATTTAAGTAATATGAATGAACATTAAATATGCAATAACTAATATGTAATATTCTCAATGCACAAATCTCAATAAGCCTAGAGAAAAAACAACATAATAACAATAATCTCCAGGTTCCCTTTTTTATGAGAGATGAGGGCCTGAATTTATAGAAAATCCAGAGAGAGACCAATGGTCAAGATCGATCAACGATGAGCGACAAATACTTTCCAAGAGGAAGCACAATCCAAGAGAATTGATGAGACTGGCTGCTTTTCTCAGCTTTAAAGGAAATTGAACTAATTTCAAGATAAAATCAGAAAAACTGATTTAATTCATATTTTTATATTTTTGATATTCAATTTATTTAATTGATTTAATTGCTTTTCTGAGATTTTTCAGTTTAATTCCATTTTGATTTCTTTTCTCAATTTTAATTCTTTTTCAAATTAATTCTTTTTTTTAATGTTTTAATGACAAATTGATTTATTAATTAAATATGCTAGGATATTAATTAAATAAATAGGATAATTGATTAAAATAATTTATTTGGAATGATTAATTAATTAAATGATTATTTAATTAATATCGAATGATTTATTTGCCATGTGACATTGATGATTGAGAATTAATTAATTAGGTGCTCAAGATTAATTTAATTTGCCTTTGGTTAGGACCTTGGTGATGTAGTCGAGATTAGGGGCCCATGGTTTAGATGACCATTTTTAGGGTATTAAACCTAAAACCAAAGGTTCAATTACAATATGGAAGTCTCACTAACTTACAGATCATTTACAATGATAACTACAATGATTACACTCCAAAATAGCATCAAAAAATGCTTGGATGAGTTCTAGTTAAATGCAAAAAGTCTGACTGTAACATCTCTGCAACTCTGCCCTGTTCTTCTTCTTAGTCAGCTACTGGATCAAGAATGTACACGTGAAACTATGCCAAATAAGTTTCTCGATCACCATTCGCTCATATCATACCCCAAAAATATCTCCTACATCAGTCATATATATCCGCAATCACAAAATGAAACATTCATCAAGTCGACCAACCATAATATGCAATGTAATGTGTAACCAGGTGTTGGCTTAGACCAGATCTCTAAAACATATGTGGACCAATCAAATGATGTCTAAATGATTTCTACATGTCCGCCCTATCATCCCATGCATGAATCTAACCACCCAAATCACCACAAAGATTCGAGACCAAAAGTGCTTTGCTTATCCTGAAATACTGGTAACAGATTACCAGACCACTTCTCTACCGGTTACCAAAATCCATAACTACCAGATAGAATTTTCATGAAGAGTTTCCATCAATGAAAACCCTAATCCATTATCCATGCACTAGAATCCACCGGATGAGTGTCAATTTCTAACAATCTCCCCCTTTGGCATTGATGGCAACACTTGTGAAAAATGACTAAGTGTTGAGTTAACATGTATACCGGATCAAAATTTCTAAGGCTCCCCCTTAGATCAAAAACTCAAAAACTTGTATCAACCAAAAACTTGTATCATTATCTGTACATTTTTCACTATACTCTCCCCCTTTGACAACAATGCCAAAGTTGGGGTGCTGCACAAAAACTTATATACATGGGTATATACCGGATATTCTATACATACTTGAAGATATCTGCAAAAACGGTCTTAAAAAATACTAAGTGGGTATCCCACCCATTCTTCAAGTTGTCCAAAACTATGATGAAAGCATTGAAAACATAAGCATATATCTTCACATCTTTGAATTTTGTCGGAATTGGTTGTGCCATTGTCTTCATGCAATCAACTTTGTTGCTCAGCATGGTGTCCATCCAGGGATAGATAAGGTTCTAGAGCTCACCAACCTGCCTCAATATCTTGTTCTTTTCTGAGTTTAGGCTCAAGATTTTATCAATTAGAGCCATCACTTGACCTTCTATGCTACTGGCAAGGGCTACATTGGAATCAATCGACTGAGGTATACCATCAAGCTTGCCCTGACAAACACTGATTTGCTTGTCTATATCTGATGTGAATTTGGGTAGTATAAGGCATGACTTGTATATCTTTCCTCCTTCACTCAATGCCTCAGAGATAGTCTGCAGTCCTTTGTTCAATATGACCTTGTCATCTTCAATCATCTTCTAAAATGTCCGCATATGTACCTCCTTGAATCTGTCCATTACTTTCTTGGTGGTTACCTTTTCCAATGACTCAAAATTGGTACTGATATTGTTGATTAACTGTAAGAGCTTGCCGGAGGGGTTAGAATTTGGATCTAATTGCAGTTCCAGTACCACCTTTTGTAAAACACTTACAAACATCTCAATCAACCTTTTGTCCCCAGTCTCTGATTTAACAAAGTCCTGACTAGCTTGAGCCTGGTCTGTTGCAACAAGCATCAACCTTTCAGCTGGAGACATATGTCCACTGTCAAGAGGTCTATCAAAATTGATGGAAATTTGTGGAAAGATCCTTTTCCCTTTGTCCTTCAGTGTGTCAATTGCCATGATTATTGGGACATCATCAATTTTCTTCTTTCCCTTATTGACCTCTTTTCCCTTATCCCGTACCTTTTCCTTATCTAATTCCTCTTTACCTGCATCCCTTTCCAGTTCTTGCTTAGTATGAACTTCTTCTTTATCCTTTTCTTTTTCTTCAACCTATGCTTCGATGTCACCGCTTGGTGTAGTACCATCTTTTGGTGTCTCCTTGGCCTCTTCAACTTTCCCTTCCACCATCTCCAGGTGGTCAACCAAAGGATTTTGACTGTTCTCTGCATCAAGGGTTGTATGGGCATGGTCTTCTAGATGAGAAGTGTCTTCCTTTTGAGATTCATCATCATACTTAGGGTTGATTGGCAACCAATTGTTCTTTAGAAATTTTTTCCATATCTCTTCAGTTTCTTTCTAACTTTCTCAACCCTGCCAACCATAAGCCTGTTTACTCTATTTTTGCTTCAAAATTCTTTCTTGTTGGCTAGCTCCATGAGTCTATCACCTTCTTCTTAAGAATTACAAGAATTGATATTGATCAATTCACGTTCTTTCATTTCCTTATCTAATCGACTTGCAGTTAGCCTTGTAGCATCAAGAATGTTATATAAATATTTTGGAATGCTACGTTCTAACTCAATTAGTGATTTGCTGAAGTTATGCAAATGCAATACAACAACTTCCTCAATTTCTCTCTAATCATTCTCATCAATATTTTCATAGTATGCATTAATATTCTTGAGATTACCATCATTAACTATTTCATCAGTCAATTCTTTTGCAGTCAATGGGGGAATGATGGTGTATTTACCTCCCACCTTCCTGGATTCAAGATCTTCATCAAGCTTTGTCCTTAGCTTCCTTCTTCTTTTTGGTCTACCAGTTAGAGAGGGTTTTGATTTTGTATTTTTGCTTGGAAAAGCACCACCAGACTATGGTTTCCTAATTACTCTGACAAATTCTCCTTTCTTCTTTTCTTTCTTTGCTTCCTCACCTGACTCTATCTTAGATGCAATAGGAGATATAATGACATAATTTCTTTATGGTTTCTTCTTCTGCTTCAACACTCCTTTTCTGGATGAGATTTGAGTTGTTGATGACTTCACCGGAGTGGGAGAAGACTTAGTCTCCTTAGGCTTTGATTGGGAGGGAACTGATTCAGTCATAGGCTTCTTTGATTCCATCTTTGCTTCCATCTTAGCCTTCTTCTCCTTATATTTCTTGATAGCTTCTCTGATAAAGCCCATATGTTGTGCCACTGCCTAGTCCATTTTTGTTACTTTTCTTTTCCTTTCAGGCTGAGTGAACTATTTATGCAATTCCATATCTTTTTCTTTGAATATGCCAAATTTTGGTTCTTCATGAGGGTCAACTGGTTTGCTCAAAACTGTTGGGAATTAGTGTTCACATAGGTGTTAGGAATATTGCATTATTATGTTTTTAGGTTTGTTGATTGAAATAGTTTAATGATAAAATAAAAGCGAGGTATAAAACAAACCTCACGTGACTATTCTAGGTTTGAAAGTAATTAGCTGGGATTTTATTATGAGTTATTTCAAGTTGTTAAAAAACAACTCATAAAATTAGATATTTGTTTCCTACAAAATAGGATATGGCAAGCCTATAAATATGTATTGTTTTGAATGAGAAGGAGAACGCATTATTTGTGTTGATTCATTTGCAGCTTCATTTGTCTCTGCCCATATTTCTATTATGGTATCAGAGTGGGATGCCTAGCTCTTTTTTCTGTAAAACGTTTTCACCGAACTTTTTGATCTGAAGGTGGCTTCATTTATTGGATCCCTAGTTTATATTTTGTATCGGTATTTGTAATGGCGGCTTCATTGAGATCTGTTTTTATTTGTCACCTTGGCTTTATTCTATTTTTGTGTGTAAGGCGACGAGTGCATCTCTGTGGATTGGTGAAACATTTGTCTATGATCCGAGTGAACGATTTTCCTTTGAAAAGTCTGCATTTATTTTTGGGCGCTTGAAGCACCACTTGCGTTTGACACTTCCTCATCATCATTTGGCTTGATTTTTGACCACCATGGCATTACCATCCATGCTTGGCTCGTATCAAACCATATTGGAGCGTGGAGAAGGTGTGTTGGATGAAATAAGGCTTGAGAAAATGATTGCATATATGAGTTACCCATAGACAGGAGGGTTGTGTAATGAAGGTGAAACAACAACTTTTGGGCACATGGATGTGAGGCAGATGTAGATGTTAGCGTGGAAGAATTCGAGGACGCCAAGCTTCTAAACTTGGGTTTCAAAGTTATCATATTTATTGCTATATCCAAATACAAGTCGATTGGGTTCTTTCAACAGTTGTCAAGGGTCGATCTGTGGGTTGATTTGCACGAACCTCGATTTTGTATGGGATCTCTAAGTGCAAGTTGACATGCATCCAAGATAAAGAATATCCCTTCATTTGGAAGGTCCTTAATAAATATAGATGTAAAGAGGCTTACAAGAGAGGTATGCAAGCATCACACCAATTCAAAAAGTAGCCAATATAGAATGGCATAATTTTAGATATAGAATAGTGCCTTATTCTGTGGGAAGTTGATGGCAGATTTTGATCTTCTTAGTGTCTATTAATATATTTTAGATTGAAGTTAAGTTAGTGATCTTTTTATTATTTAGTTTAAGATTTCAATTTTGCAAGATGCTTTATTAGTGTTTATAGAGATATTGTGTATCAAGTTGTGTCATTTTAGAATAGGCCCATTTTCAAAAGTCATTAATTTTCATGACATTAAAAGTGTCAAAAACAAAAAAGAAAAAAATTTGAAAAATTGTAATTGGATGCACTATCGCTTGTACGCAAAGTCCATCTTATGGGGGAATTGTAACTTTAAGCCTATGAGCCAAATTCGTTAATTTAGTAGCAAATTTGTTGGAGGTTGGAGGCACATGAGGCTAGAGGAAATTTAGCGACCTCTAGTCAGTCACTAGCAATGGGGTCGTGAAACTGCATTAGTGACAAAACAACTTGTGCCAAAATGACTAAAGCCAAGATCTATTTCTAGGTGGTAGCAACAATCGTCTTATATCATTTGTGATTAGAGTGGCAATGATCTCAAATGATGGTTGCATACACGACAACAAAGCCTTGGTTCTCAAGCTTTGTAAGTTGTGGATGGAAGTGTTTGTCCCCATTCACAAGATAGAGTAAGTGGTTGGATTTGTTTGTCCCCAATCACTATTGTTGGTTGTTTGTGAATGGATGTGTTTGTCCCCATTCACGAGATGACTAGATGCGTTTTTCCTCAGTCACAAGAGTTGGTGATTATGATTGGATGTGTTTTTCCCCAATCATAATTTTTGTGAGTAGAAGTGTATGTCCCTATTCATGGCCTTGTTTTGGGTAGATGTGTTTGTCCCTATCCAAAATTGATGTAAGACCTTGGATAGATGTGTTAGTCCCTATCCTTGGATCCATGGGTAGATGTGTTTGTCCCTATCCTTGGATGAAAGTACTAAGCATAGTGAGGCTAGTTCCACTATTGCTTCTAATGAGTAGATGTGTATGTCCCGACTCTTATCTTATTGTGTTTGGTGAGCTACTGTGTGTGGTCGTCAAGTATTGTGAACTACTTTCACCCCATGTTCACACTAAGGGGGGGTGTTGGAAATTAGTGTTCACATAGGTGTTAGGAATATTGCATGATTATGTTTTTAGATTTGTTGATTGGAATAATTTAATGATAAAATAAAAGTGAGGTATAAAACAAACCTCACATGGCTATTCTAGGTTTGAAAGTAATTAGTTGGGATTTTATTATGAGTTGTTTTAAGTTGTTAAAAACAACTCATAAAATTAGATATTTGTTTCCTACAAAATAGGATATGGCAAGCCTATAAATATGTATTTTTTTGAAAGAGAAGGAGCATGCATTATTTGTGTTGAATCATTTGCAGGTTCGTTTGTCTTTGCTCATATTTATATTAAAAAGATGTTGAGCATAACTTTCAAAAGTTTGAGGATCAACCTCATAACCCATTGGCATTATCCATATTGTTCTTGGCTCTACTGCCTCCATGTGAAACTGGTCCTTGTCGACCATGAAATAGATAGTATCTGCATATTTGTCCACCACTTCCTTAGGAATCCTTTTCCTATTCTTCATTCTGCCTTGAAAGGTTTTGAAGAAATTCCACGGGGCAGCTGTCTAATTCTCTTTATTTCCCAATCTTTACAAACCTTGTTTGATCTGAGTAGCTATCGTTAAGTCATATGCCCATTGGACCCTGCCTGCCCCGAGTATTTCATTCATGAAGTATAGTGCTAGACAGACAATCAATGAACTAAATTTGAAAACATTCTTCTTGTCTGTTTTGATTTTATTCAAATTACTTAGGAGCTCCTCAAGAAGCACTGTGCACAAGTCATACTACACATCCTCTTTCACCATCTGATAAGCTACATATATTGTAGTATCAGAGACTGAATTCAATCTTCTAGACTAATAAAATTTGTACCCAATAATCATTGATGCAAATTTAACATCATGCTCTAAGATATCATCAATCAACATTGATCTGCTATCAAATTGAGCACCGATTAGTTTTGTGACTTTTGGGTTTGTTACCTTCCTCAAATTAGGTTCTCCATCGATTTGGTGCAGACATGTGACTGCATGAATGACCCACTTGGTTATCTTGTAGGGTATATCCAACCATATGAATTCATCGTGGATACGACTCAAAACATACCTTACCCATTCATCTTCATCAAATGCTGGAAAATGAACAAACTGCGTGAAACCCTTCTTTTCTAAATGTGTATATTCTGGTTTGGGGTTTCCAACTTCATCCATTATGTGCTCAATATACAAGGTTAAGATATCCTTATTTCTAGTTTCCTCAATTGTGCAGTGAATGTATGCCCTAACATCATCAACGAGCAAAACTCCGTATGACACAAACAAAAAAGAACCATTGGGGTTGTCCTCAATAGACTTAAATGAATGCCTGTTGAATTGTGGCCTTTCTCTTTCATAAATTTCTATTACTACAGGTGTATTAATAGAAGAAGATGCCATTTCAAGGAATTTTAGGGTTCAAAGGATGAACACACTTCAGTAAATACCTTTTTCTTCTATCGAATGCACAAGAACTTCTTGTCTGGTCACCTCAAGCCTTTTGATCTCCTTGAAATTTGATTTGCATTGCTCTGCACAGCTTCAACTCTTCGCTCACAATGTGAGAAATGATTCACATTTTGCCCTTTTTAACTTTGCAAACCCTAATTTTAAGTTGAAATAAATGCAATTGTAAAGTTCATCTGGATGCCATGTTCAACATAATCCATTCCACCAGATTCCAAGATTGGTATGATGAATTTTAGATAATCATCTCCAAGCATCTACAATCAACCTTGATTGATCACAAATCTCTTTAGGGGGTTCTGCAAGATTTTGCATGAAGATGCCACCCCCTAAGACCAAATGCCTTAGTTACTGGATGAAGATCCTACACCAGATTCAAGTGCAAATCCATTGGCTACCTTGGATTCATCTTTTCTAATCCACATCTTCTCATGTTTTTTCCTGTCGCTTCTACCTTTGCCTTGCCTTTTTCGTGAGCTTTGTTCTTGTCTATTGGAGCATTCTTGTTTATATTCTTGCTTTTGCAATACTTTGCAACGTGACATGTTTTGTTGCATGCATGGAAAACAACATTGCTCTTTTGAATGGCTCTATTATTTCGTTGATTTCCTCTAGATCTGCATTGATTAGCCATATGTCCAAATATACTACAAGCATGGTATATGACATTATTGAGACTTATACATTCAAATGTCTTATGACCATACTTATTGCAATTGTAACACTGATCGGTGAATGATGTGTTATTCTGATTGATTCTATTTCTACATTGACTTGCTACATGACCAAATTTATTGCAATCAAAACATTTACCATTGAACTTGTGAGAATTAGGTTGTCTTACAAGAGGCTTCTTGCTCTTCTTATGATTAGGCTTTGCATTTTTTTGTCCAGATCTGGAGGATTCTCCTTTCTCAAATCTGAGTCTTCACATGTCTTTTCCATGTCTCTGACTTTTCAGCATCTCATCAAGCCTTACTGAGCTAGCATTGAATTTGTCTTTGTATTCATTTGCAGTAGCATGTTTATCTCTTAGGGAAACAATCTATCTTTGAAGTTCTTTTCCATCATCCCTTGATTGTGTAAACTCAAGCTTCAATTGATCATTCTCACAGGTGAGTCTGAAGAATTCATTTGATCTGTCTTTCAATGATTGAGTCAAACTTTCTTCATTCTTCTTCCGGTCTTCAATCTCCTTATCTTCATCACAATGTATTGCATCTCATTCTTCAATACAACATTCTCTCTAGCAAGCTTATCACATTCATCAACTTTGTCTTGATTTTCCATACTTTGTTCTTCTTTCTCCTTCAACTTGTCCATCAACTCTTTCCTCTTGTCTCTTGAAGTGTTGATTTGATCTTTCAAATCATTAATGAAGTCTTCAGCCACATTCAAGTTTCCCTTTAAGCAACTTATTTCATTTCTTGTTGCATCAAGATCCTCAAGTGCCACACAAAGTTGTCTCTGCAAACTGAAATCCATTGATTCAATCTCCCAAACCTTCCTCAAGTGATTAGACTTCCTTAGAGGAACTAGGCTCTGATACCAATTGTTGGAATCAAGGAACACTGAGAGGGGGGAGGGGCGAATCAATGTTCCACCGATAAATAAATTTTCAAACTTATTCTTAGACCATTGGAAGCAAATGCAAGAAAGTAAAATGCAGAAATAAAAGATAATCAACCACAAGATCATAACACTAGGATTTTATGTGGAAACTTGGAAAGGGAAAAACCATGATGGGATTGGAACCCACAATATTCATATACCGTGATCAGGAGTGCATAAATATTACATAAGGAGAATGCACATGCATTCAAACACACTACCTAGAACCAAAGGTTCAATTATAATATTGAAGTCTCACTGACTTTGATGCAGTCAAGGTAGGGAGGTCCAATGAAGGGCAACCCCACCTTAAAGCCTAATTAAAACATAAACCCCATGAAAGATAGAGGAACTGGTTGACACAACACAAGATATAATTGGGGAAAACAGGAAAAGGAGCAATCTTTAAGATAATTAATGAATTACATATTACCTCAGCCCTTACAAATGCTAGGCTACAACCCAAGATAATAAAATGATTCAAACAACTTAAATTACTGATCCGATAGATCATTTGCGTTCAAATTTGTCTTCTACTCTGTCTACTGATCCAGATCAGTCTGTCAGACCAAAACACCTTAGCACCTCTGAAATCTACATCTTTTCTAAATCTTATCTTTCACGGATCTCCTCCTCAAATGAACCTCCTTACTTCCCTTTTATACCATCCTCAAGCCTCAACAACATAATCAAGTCAGCTGGTTTATGATGAAACATGTAAACACAAACACGTCAGCCAAATCACCAAGAACACATCCAAAAATGCTTAGAACTTCATGCGGACCTCCACGAACATCGACCAGGTCCAAAAAAACACTCCCATATGATCTGCAAGTCACGGAAACCATTCGCAACCCAATTCTTCTTCGCCGCACACTCTCTGAGAACAACCGGTAAGAACACACCAACACCGGGCCAATACTGGAATCAATATCTCACCGGAATCAAATCCAAATTCCATGAATCTCGAATATGTTTAAATCAAGGGTTTCTAGATGCTAAATCTAGATCCACAACTCTAAATTCACAAATATGAAGAAACACAACAATCTCCAAGGTCACCTCCTCGGTAATCAACAACTCCACGGGCAACTGCTCCAATCGAAAGAATTTCTCGGATGCCCCTGCATCAAAATCTCGAGGTTATTTGAAAAGTGAGTCCTATCACTTTGATCTGCAACATGCCACAATCAATGCTATCTCTAGAATTCGATTCGGCAATCTGTTCACAGGTACTTGCAACTGCCTCAACTTCGGTGGTCTGACTACAAGTTCCAACTGCCTCTCCTCAGCGATCTATTGGACACCCTTGCAACCTACCTCAATCGGCTATCTGTTCAAGACAACTTGCCAACTGCCTCAAATTCTTGCTTCTAGGTTTGACGATCTACTTGCAAGACTTGTACTGCCTCAATATTCGATAATCTGAACAAGTCTTCAAGTTGCCTCAAGTTCTCTCCTTCCAACCGGTTCACAACCAACTCTGAGCTCTGTAACCAGTTGATGCAGTCAAGGTAGGGAGGTCCAATGAAGGGCAGCCCCACCTTGCAGCCTAAAACATAAACCCCATGAAAGATAGAGGAACTGGTTGACACAACACAAGATATAACTGGGGAAAATAGGAAAAAGAGTAATCTTTAAGATAATTAATGAATTACTTATTCGCTGAGGCTTTATAGATGATAGGCTACAACCCAAGATAAAAAAATAATTCAAACAACTTAATTTATGATCCAGTAGATCATCTGCCTTCAACTCTGTCTTCTACTCTATCTGCTGATCCGAATCTCAGTCTGCCAGACCAAAACACCTTAGCACCTCTGGAATATACATCTTTTCTAAATATTATCTTTCATGGATCTCCTTCTCAAATGAATCTCCTTACTTCTCTTTTATACCATCCGCAAGCCTCAACAATATAATCAAGTCATCTGGTTTACGATGAAACATGTAAACACAAACACATCGGCCAAATCACCAAAAACACATCAAAAATTGCTTAAAAATTCACACAGACCTCCATGAACATCGGTCAGGTCCAAAACAATACTCCCATATGATCCAAAAGTCATGGAAACCATCCACAACCTAATAATTATTCGCCCCACACTTTGTGAGAACAAATGGTAAGAACACACCAATACCGAAATCAATATTTCACCGGAATCAAATCCAAATGCCATGAATATCAAATATGTTTAAGTCAAGGGTCTCTAGGTGCTAAATATAGATATGTAGCTCTAAATTCACAAATATGAAGAAACACAACAATCTCCAAGGTCACCTCCTCGATAATCAACAACTCAATGGTCAACTGCTCCAACCAGAAGAATTTCCTGGATGCCCCTACATTAGACTCTCAGGGTTATTTGGAAAGTGAGTCCCATCACTTTGATCTACAACATGCCACAATCAATGCTATCTCTAGAATTTGATTCGACGATCTGTTCACAGGTACTTGCAACCGCCTCAGCTTCGACAGTCTGACTACAAGTTCCAATCGCCTCTCCTCGGCGATCTATTGGACACCCTTACAGCTTGCCTCAATTGGCGATCTGTTCAAGACAACCTGCCAATTGCCCCAAGTTCTTGCTTCTAGGTTCAATGGTATGCTTGCAAGCCTTGTACTACCTCAATGTTCGGCGATCTGAACAAGTCTTCAAGCTGCCTCAAGTTCTCCCCTTCCAAACAGTTCACAACCCTCTATGAGTTCTGATACCAACTGATGCAGTCAAGGTAGGGAGGTCCAATCAAGGGAAGCCCCACCTTGCAACCTAAAACATAAACCCCATGAAAGATAGAGGAACCGGTTGACACAACACAAGATATAACCGAGGAAAACAGGAAAAGGAGAAATCTTTACTAAGATAATTAATGAATTGCATATTCCCTCAAGCTTTATAGATGCTAGGACATAGCCCATGATAACAAAATGATTCAAACAATTTAATTTCATGATTCGATAGATCATCTGACTTCAACTCTGTCTTCTGCTCTGTCTGTTGATCCGGATCTCAGTCCACCAGACCAAAACACTTCAACACCTCCAGAATCTATATCTTTTCTAAATCTTATCTTTCATGGATCTCCTCCTCAAATGAATCTCCTTACTTCCCTTTTATACTATCCACAAGCCTCAACAACATAATCAAGTTGACCGGTGTATGATGAAATATGTAAACACAAACACGTCAACCAAATCACCAAGAACACATCCAAAAATTCTTAGAACTTCGCGTGGACCTCCACGAACATCGGCCAGGTCCAAAACAACACTCCCATATGATTCGCAAGTCATGGAAACCATCCAAAACCCAGTTCTTCTTCACCCCACAATGTGAGAACAACCAGTAAGAACACGCCAACACTAGACCACTACTGGAATCGATATCTCATCGAAATCAAATCCAAATGCCATGAATCTTGAATATGTTTAAGTCAAGGGTCTCTAGATGCTAAATCTAGATCTGCAATTCTAAGTTCACAAATATGAAGAAACACAACAATCTCCAAGCTCACCTCCTCGGTAATCAGTAACTCCACGATCAACTACTCCAACCAGAAGAATTTCCTAAATGCCCCTGCATCAGACTTACAGATCATTTACAATTATAACTACAATAATTGAACTCCAAAATAACATCAAACAATGTCTGGATGAGTTCCTGTTAAATACAAAAAGTTTGACTGTAACACCTCTGCAACTCTGCCCTATTCTGCTTCTTAGTCAGCCACCGGATCAAGAATGCACACGTGAAACTATGCCAAATAGGTTTATTGATCACCACTCACTCATATTATACCCAAAAAAGATCTCCTACATCGGTCATATATATATCCATAATCACAAAATGAAACATTCATCAAGTCGGCCAACCATAATATGTAATGTAACGTGTAACCGGGTGTCGGCTTAGCCCGAATCTCTAAAACATATGCCGATCAATCAAATGATGTCTAAATGATTTCTACATGTCAACCCTATCATCCCATGCACGAATCTAACCACCGAAATCACCGCAAAGATTTCAGACCAAAAGTTCTCTGCTTATCCTGAAATACCGGTGACAGATTACTAGACCACTTCCTCTACCGGTTACCAAAATCCATAACTAGCGGATAGAATTTTCATGAAGAGTTGCCATCAATGACAACCCTAATCCATTATCTATGCACTAGAATCCACCGGATGAGTGTCAATTGCCAACATTCTTCACCTATAGTTTGACGACTTTTTCACAAAATAGTGGTGTTGTTTTGTAACAACTTTTTGACAATTTTTGGAGTCTTTTGGTCTTAGAGAAAAAATTGATGATTTTTTTATAAAATTGTGGCTTCTTATTGTTCGTTTTTGCAATTTTTTTAGTTTTTAAATTAGACTTGGGTTTGCTTCAGCAAGTGTTTTTTGCACAATTTTTTCATCGAAATTATTTGTATCAGTTTTTTGTACTCTTTTGAGGTTGAGCTTAGGATGACATTTCAACAAAAGTACTGAGTTTTTGCACATTTTTTTGACAAAATCATGGGTGCTTCTATTTTTCTCTAAAGTAGTGGAGGGTTTTTGACTTAATTTTTTTTACAATTTTTCACAAAATCATGTATTTTCAAAGCTGTGAAGGTTTAGTGTGATTTTCTAGAAAATCGTGGGTATATAAGGTTTTTCCATTATTATTTTTTAAACAAATTGTGGTTTTTAGTTTTTTTTTTCTTTTTTTATAAATTTTATCAACAAAAATCGAAGGTATTTTAGAAGTTATTTTTTTTATCTCATTTTCTATGTCTGGATAGCGGGAAGGTGTCACTATTGTGGTAAACTTGGTCATATGAAGAAGTTATGTAGAAATCGGTTGGTTGATTAAAAATCCAAGTAGGGAGGGTCTCAACAACAGGGTCATGTTGTAGAGAATTTAGAGGAGAACAGGTTAGCCATTTATGCATTCATGACCAAAAGACCAACAATTTGTCACAAGTCTTCTGCATGATAGTTAGTAGAATGACCATTAAGGAAGGGCATTAAAGTAATACTGCAATATTTAGCTATAATGGTTATTTAAGTCATTTAGTTAGTTTTTAGTAACTCTCTATTCTATAAGTCAGTCAATATTTATAATCTTTCTATTTTTTCTTTAGTTCTCGATCGTTTCTATTATGAAGAGATCATTTGTAATTGCTTATAGGAGTATTCCTCTCCTTTGTTAATAGAACAATCAATTATTATTTCATTTATGTCAAGACTTGTGTTACAAACACACTGTGTTGTTTGAGCTATCTATTGCAACACACTCTATAAGCTTATCATAGGCTTCATAAGCTTGGCCCATCGTCAAGTTGCAATGATGCACTTTGTTGATGTGCATTTATCTATCATTTAGGCTCATATTTTTTAGTAGAGTTCCTCAAGAATATTCTTTCCAGTTCAGCTCCATGAGTTTTCAAGTGGTCATCCTTGATTAGTTTTGCAGGGGCACAAAAGTACAAATGATTGAACCCTATGAGGACCATGATGGTGCAAAATCTTGACACATCCTAGGATTGTCATTATACCAAGAAAAGGTTTTAGTTAGTGTACTCCACATGGTGGACTATCATGCACCCAATTATTATTTTAGAGGACATGAAGAGGGACCCAACATAAACTATGATGGACCTATATGGTAGCATGTGTCCTCCCTTGTTAGCAACGACTTCCTGATATGTGGGCTTGTGATTTGACTTGTATAGTGAATTGTTATGTGGTGACTTTTGATTGGCTAAAATTTTCCAATACATTGCATAAGATTTTTCAAATTTGGTCAAGCTCTGCAATCATGGTCGATCTTGCTCATACCTTTTTGAATCAATGGTCGACATTCAAACTTGACAACAGTCAATTGTAGATGCTTTGTTCACTTGAATGAGCAATAATGGGAAACTTGACTACTACCAATCCAACTGTCTCATGAATTTTGTTAATCAATAGTGCAACATCATCACCATAATGTCTAATTTACATTGAGAAATAATTTGGGGTGGATTTCAAGCTATCTAGCATGTTTTTGAAGGAAAATAGAGTTCACAAATATAAAATAAGTAAGTGCACATTCCTAACTTTGGTTGTCAATTTCTGTTCTAATTTCTACTTCCTTGCTTCTCGAGGGTTGTTATAATCATAATTGTATATAAGAAAAATGTGTTATAAGGCTTAGTTTTTTAAACTCTTAAGCATATGTGGAAACTAAATGAATCTAACAAGGCTTATTCGAGGAGTCAAAAGTAAGGAATGATTAGGTTTTATGACTTGACTGCCACAAACAAGGAATTATTAGATCATATCTACACTATTCCACAATTCTATAGGGTGGGTTGTAGCCCACAAAGATCTTTGATACAAACGGTTTCATCAATCAAATTTAATTGAGCTCCAAAAGGTCTTTGAAGAAGATGTTATTGAAAATTTCATAACATCTAAGGAGGTGGAAAATAAAAGGGCTAAATGGGTCAACATAATAAGGGGAGAAGATAAAAGAAGAAAGGCACATGCCAATTACCCTAGAGCCTTTGTAGAGATTAAGGATCCAATCATCAAAATGCATAAAATGTTAGATGATGTGGATTAATTGGTAGGGAAGCCTCCATTAATAGAAGAAAGGTTTGCATATCAACCAAACAAGAATCTACCACTTGTTCCATTACATACTTATATTTTAAGAGGAAAAGAACCCATGATTTTGTAGCCTATTCAACTAGAGCAATCACAAGTAGTTGTTTCTCCTCAGTAGCAACCTCAAAAGAAAACAAAAATTGAGTAATCATTCTTGGTTGTATATTCAATTGATGTTGAGGAAGTAGTTGATATAGAGAATGTAGAGATAATATAATTGGGGAAGATCATGAAGTTAATCAACGTATGCCCTCACCTCCAAGACTAATGATTGTTGGCATGCCTAGGAGTAGAATGGAAATAAATCTCATGTGCAATTATTGATGATACCAATGATATTAGAGCTTTGGCTTGTTTATAACTCATGTTAAATGATGACTCTGATAAAAATTCAAGAATTTAGAGTTTTTCTTTCTCGAGAATCAAGAAAGATAAATTCTAAGAAAGATTGAATAAGACCAAAATAAAATCAATCCCTTCACAACATGAAGAAATTACTCGAAGGGTGTTGTATTTAGGCGGGTATGTATAGAATCATGAGGGGCCAAAAAGTGGCGATATGAAAAAAATGCCTTTTCCATTTTCCCAAAAATGCAAAAAAATTGTGTTGAATTTTTGGTTGGCTTAGATGTCAATACATGTAGTCATGGAATAAGCCAAAGCATAACGGAAATCAACAAATATCGGATATCTAATAGTATTAGATATCCAATATTATTAATCATATATTATATAATATTCGATCATATTGGATATTGGATATCCGATAATATCCAATATATTTTCATTAGGGCGCCAACAATTTCATTGACACCCTTCCTTAGAGGTATTAGATATCGGATAATATTTGATATCCGATACCTCTTTTAGGAGAGAGAGTGATCTTGATCTTGATGAAGGCAATACCGAAAAAATGGTTTTATTGTATGAAATTTGATTACATCCAACTGGTAACAACCGGGTTACAACATATCGACACACAGGCTTGGTAGAATAGGTCACAATCGGGACCTTGAATCGAAATATCTATCTTCTAGGCATAGTCTATCTATATGATACTTTGATTGATTCTAATTGATCCATTCTAAAGCATGATTACAAATATATATATATATATATATATATATATATATATATCAATGCAAAAGATCCAGTCAACCTAAAAGGGATCAAAACCCAAAGAACAAGACCTAACATGCAAAATGAACAGGGTCTGCCTCCGCCAAGAGATTCCTCCGGAAAATCCAAAGGATGAAATGTAGAAGGTAGGCCACACACCACAAAACATCGAGATCAATGCTCAAGGCTCTGCAAGCTTCAGAATGGGTTCCGACAGATCACCAGGATAGGTCTCAGGCAATTGGTAACAAATAAACAATTGGTAACAAGAAATTGTCATGGAAACTGGTAGCGATATCTTGCCGGAAAGTGATCCAAATGAGATGCGGTTTGAAAGCAAGAAAGATGATCAAGTCTTCAAGTAGAATCCAACTCCATAGGATCCGGCGAGCCAAAACCAAGACACACAGAAAGGAAAATTGAAACTGCAAACAAAAAACAAAACAAAAAGGAAAATGTTTTTGGCTGATGCAAGATTGCTGTGAACCAGGGATGCTCCTGCATCAGATCTAGAGAGAGACAAAGAAAGAGAGAGGTAATTAGGGAGAGGGGGAGAGGGGAGAGATGGAAGTATCAATAAAGGGAGAGATGGTGGGCAAGGGAGATGGGGGAGAGAGTGAGAGAAGGGGAAAGGGAGAGGGGGTTGGCAAATGATAGGGGAAGAGGGATAGGTAGGTAGAGAAGGGGAAATAGAGAGGGAGAGATAGGGAGAGAAGGGGAAATGGATCTAGGGAGAGAGAGTAATTAGAATGAGGAGGAGAGGGGAGAGATGGAAGTATCAAAAAAGGGAGAGGGAGAGAAGGGAAAAGGGAGAGGTGTGGGAAAGGGAGAGGGGGGAGAAGAGAGAGAGAGAGAGAGAGAGAGAGAGAGAGAGAGAGAGAGAGAGAGAGAGAGAGGAGGGAAGAATTGGGTACAAATAAGTGTACAAGGTGTTAGGGATAACAAGAGAGATAGACCTATATCTACAAGGAAAGAGTGTCCAAATGGGAGATTATATGAGGGATCCAGGGAAACATAATTTATTAAATATATATATTAATATCATTAACTATATTATATTATATGTATTAGTAAAATATATAAATATTTATATGTTAAATAAAATATATAAATTAATATTTTAAATATTATACATAATACTAACATAATATATTTTATATTATACATAATTGTATAAGAGTTTATAATATATAATATATAATATATTATATTTATAAAAATAAACTAACAAAAATCGAATATCCGATAATATCAGATATCCATTACTTGTAGATATATCCAATATCCGTTACCTCTAAAAAAAAACTGAAGCCTTGGGATTTTCCTTGAGATTGCTTTGGGATTTGGCTAAGACATGCCAAACCTAGAAAGTCAACACAAAAAACATGTTTAGGAGTTTTGCTTGCTTTTCCAAACTTTGCCCATGTGGCTAATGACTTTTTTTTACCTGAAATTGATGAAACAAAAAGGGTTCTTTAAGGAGATTCTCATCTTTCCACCAATCTAAATGCCTTATTTTTAATTTAATAAATAATTATTATTCATTTTCTATTTGAATTACAACTAAAGTCCTGATTGATAGGTCGATTGGAAAACATGTATAACTTTCAAACAATATCACATTTTTTTACTATGAAACATGTATCACATTCCATGCTTCACATACTATAGGATTAAAACAAATGAATTTCATAAAGTTTTGACCAAGTTATGGTGGTCAAACATATAAGTTTTTTATATTTTAAAAGTTGTACTAAAAATTCATAATTAATTATTTACTTCGAAAAAAATTATAAAAAAATATGCATCACATCCAGACATGAGTCTTCAACTTATATTTAAAATCTTATAAAAAATATTATGATTTGATTGTGGTTAGGGTGGTCAGACAGACACCTATCTCTTATCTTTTTCCTAAAATTTTAGTACTACTGCATTGAAATTTCAAATGTTCGCGAAATAGATTATTTATTTTAGAAAACTACTAGTAGCTTAGAAACAACATTCAATTTGCTACTCTTGCTCACTGCGTTTTAACCGTTGCAGACTCCTCCTTCCCTACAACTGCACCTGCGCTTGGCTTCGTGATTGTTTTGCATTATGGGAGCGATGCGCCTGCTGTGGGTTGGGCGGCTGCTACTGCTCCCCATATTGTGGACAAATCCCCCTCCTTCATTGAAACCCTTATGGTAGGAGCTGTAACTACTTATGCTCCTCATACTACGAATCATGTTGGTAATATTGATGGTTCGGGGAGTTGTCCTTCTATTGCTGTTATTGGCGAAGCTTCTTTCTCTGTTGCTGTTGTGGGTGTTGAGGTCGGGGTTGGTGTTGTTGGTGCCAAGATCCCTGTTGTTGTTTCTCTTGGGTGTAGCTTTTCCCATGTGGACACATTTGGTGACCATCTCACAAGGGTATTTGTCCTCTTCCTTGTGCCAAGACTTCCCCTGTTGTGGTCTATGGCTTGGAGGTTGTGGAAAATGTTGAGTTTTACCAAGGTCGTGCTTTGGTTTATAAATTTACTGGGTTCTGGCCTTCTCTTCCGAACCTTCATCGCTAGGTGAGTGATTCCTGAAAACTTTTAGTTTCTCATGGAATTGAGCTTTTTCCTTGTGCTAAAGTTTTTTCAATGCTTTTTTTACTTCCACTCTTGATCGTGATTTGGTTTTGGGTAAGTTGTGGGCTTGGGGAGATCACTATCTCTCTATTAAGCCTTAGAAAACTTTCTTCAACCCCCTTATTGAACCTCTTATTGTTTGTTTGGTCTAGTTCCGCCTTCCTAATCTTCCCCTCCATTTCTGGGAGACTTCTTGCTTCGAGACCATCGGTAACTGCACTGGCAACTTCTTGAAGGTTGATGATGCAATAAATTCTATGGGTCATTCAACCTTTGCTAATCTATATATTAACTGATATTGACATATCTTTGCCCCTCCCTAGGGATGTGGTTCTGATTGTTGGGGATAGGCCATTGAATGAATCGTTGGATTATGAGGGCCTCCCCTTTTGTTGTTGAAGATGCTTCTCAATGGGTCACTTAGCTTCGAATTGTTCTCTCTCCCATCGTAGAGGTGCTACTACTTGGTGGAAGGATGCTACTGAAGATCACTTGACGATTAATGCTTATGAGCCTACTTCTGTCAACTCCTCTTTGGAGGATGATGTCTCTTCCTGAGATGAGGCCCCCCTTACTGCTGATGAAGCCTTTGCTGATGTTACTGTTGTCATGGACTATTCCACCCCTTTGGCTCCCACATCTGTTTCTCCTGCTCCATAGCTTCACTCTTCTCTTGGTGATTATGCGCTTGTTGTTGTTGTTGTATAGAAACAATTTGCTATTGTTCTTCAACAACAGTCTGGCAATAACTCTGCGGGGTCCTCCTCGCCTGATTTTTCTTTGAATGTTCCTAATGACAGTGTTGCCTAGATGGTTGTTTGTCGCAGGTGGAAGGAAAAATCTGCCCGCCTTTCCCAACCCCCCTTCGTCAAGTTTTGTGTGTTTCTCCCCACTCTTGAGATGGGTTGGGTTGTTGCAAGTTTGATAGGTTTGTTTGACTTGTCTAACTTTGTTTGTTTGGGGTTTGTCCCTTGCTTGGTCTGTTTTCTGCCTTTGGGTTATTGTTTAATTTTTGATAGCCTTTTGGCTATGTAAAGGGTTAGCACCCTAGTTAACACTTTTTTTTTTAATAAAAAACATTCAAATTGCTATAGATTCTATTCTTACATATTTTTAAAATAATGTTGATAACTTATTCAAATTTTTATGTCAAGTTGCCTAACTTTGTTTTTCCGAATTTTCATTACCACTTAAGGGCCTAGTTTGGCCCACTATGATCTGACACATACCCAGGTAGGTTTTGATATTATTAAAATTACTACTAAGGAACAGAGAAAGTTGGTACAAAATGGTGGATTGTAGCTACTACCATATTGGGATATTTCTTTAGATACAATAAACAAAATAGGATCAGGAGGTCTTTGCTACAAAAGAATGGGCTCAACAAACTTTCTTTAGGTTAGACTCTAGTATAAATTGTGAAGCTTTAGCAATTTGGGCAACGACTCCAAGTACTAGTAAGCCTAAGGTAGTTGATAATCTTCAAGACTTGATAGGAAATATTATTGTCAAGATATTATCATACACCACTGCCACCCAAATTGTATCCCTTGTAACTAACACAACATTATGCAATGAGGTAGCTAAAAAAAAACTTCTAGGTAGATTATGATATAAACTGTAGGATCAATATATGAAGAAGGTTGTTGAACTCAATTAGGTGAAATCAATTTTTCCATCACCTTCAAGTGCCACAATACCAATTGCTTCAACTCCTATCTCAACAAATCCATTATAACAAGATACAGAAGGCTTGTCTACAAGAATTAAGGAGATGGGGGAACAAGTACAAGAGGCCAAGGAAAAGAGGATGAAAAGAGTCAACAACATAGTCAATGTACCTTAAAGATTACATATTGTCCAAAATCATGGGTAAACTTGAAGACACATGGAGAACTTTTTTCTATTTAAGGGCACCCTATGTAAAATATATGCAAGATAGGGGAAGTTTAAAGTGGATAACTAATAAGTGGACTCCCAAGATTGTAATAATGAAGTAGATCTATAAATGTGTAAAATTTGATCCACATAGCCCTAATGACCTTGCTATAACAAATGATATGTTGATTACATTAGGGGAGATCATTGCATACATGTTGAAGCTAGATAAGTAGACTATTATGCTTGACATCCTAGATAGTGATGGGATAACTAAATGACTAGGTCAATGGAGAGGAGAATTTAGTATAGTGGTACCCATTCTATCTTCATTCATATGTGTTAATGACGATCTTGATACAAATCTACTAAATAATGCATTAGATGAACTATTTCCCCCAAAAGTAAGTCTTGACAATTTTATCAAAGAAACAAGGGCAATTTTGGATGCATAATTCAATATGCATAATGATAGAGTAGCTAGGTTCCTTGATTTCTAGTGGCCTTCACAAAAAATGTATGCAAGATGGATAGAAGGTATAATGAATAATATATGTTTGCAGTTCAATCAGTCATCAAGTTTTGACATCAAGCATCCTATCTTTCGTAGTACTCCAATGGCATAGCAATTTATGTCTAGTTTTTGGCTTATGTGGCATAGTCAACATATTTTTCAACCCACTCCACTAATTTCAAAGGCATATTCATGCCAATTGCAATTGCTTCAATAGATTTGTTTTGAAAAAAAGGAATCACATCTTATAATGAGCTCAATCCCACTTGGTTTTATAATGGAATATTGTAATTGATATCAAAGAACAATTAGTAGAAGCATAAATTTAAGAGCATTAAAGAACATATATAAATAAATAGGAGAGAAAAAAAAATTAATGCAACATTAGATCAAAAACATCGATCTTATTTATTTGACTTTGACTTTCAGACTTAAAAAGTATTAAATACAGTCACAAGCATTGACGAGCCATTGGAAACGATGGCTCGAAGGACGCATACACCGTAGCCCGAAAGCCAAAAGTACCGCTTCACTGCCATCACATGGGAAAATAATAATAGGGACACCAATAACATCCACAAAATCCCCCATGAAGGACAATAAACAAAGAAGGGCTAGGAGACTGAAATGACAAAAAATCCAGATTGAGGAAATTGAATCCCACTCAGTTACCATCAAGAATGCCATTCACTGCTTCCTCGATTATTTGAGCCAAACCATTCCACACCCATGTCCATATCCACCTCAACACCACTGTTGGCAAGCAGATCTGCTGCTGAATGGGCTTCTCTATAGATGTGATTGATTGAGAGGTCCATCTTACTTCAGCAGTCCCAAGCAATTTTAACAAGCTTGTTCAATTTTCATTTGGACAGACTCTTGCTTTTGATCGCATTGATGCATATCATGGAATCGCCTTCGATATCAACTTATTTCTAACTACGATTTGAACAGTCCACGAGACCTGAAACTAATGTAGTAATCTCCATGACACTATTTGTCTCAATCCCTAAATGCCCTGAGTGAGCCCACACAAGACCATCAAATTTGTCATGCAGAATGCACCCAAATCCCGATTGCCCCGAGTTCCCCTTAGAGGCGTTGTAGAAGTTAAGCTTCTATTGGTGGGAGGAATTATCCTAGAGGTTTAGCCTGCCGGAATCCTGAGCCTAGGCCAAGCTTCAAACACATCCTAATCTCTTTAGGTGAAGACCACACTAACGCTTTCAAAGATTGGTTTATCACGCTTTCAAAGATTGGTTTATCGAGTACTTCCACAACATTTTTGTCAATTCTTCTAATATCCATTTCAACATTGCTCTCCACATCATTGAAAATACTTATGTTCCTCTCCTTCCATATGTTCCACAGCATTAACGATATCTTATATTACTATTTCTTATCATATCTTATATTTTTCATCATATGTATTGGATAATATTTGTATTCAAACAAAATACCTAGTTTCTTGGTTATTTAAAAGTTATTACAAAGGTTTAGTGTGCTCTATCTAGATATTAGAGTTATCAATTCCTCAAACCCATCATTAATTATGATCCTATGTTAATTATGATCCTATGTTGGAACTAATTAGATTATTATTTGGCAAATTTCCCTTGGCTTCTCCCTCATATAAGTTGAGCACCACATCCTCTAAACCTCTCAATTCCCAATACATGTGTGATTTCTTTCATCCAAAGTTGTAAGCCATTTATACTTGTTGATGCTTTATCTTCTTTTACTTGTATCATTATTTCAAGCAATTTTTCTTTTGTAATTCTAATCTTGGTTGTGTACCATTATGTTTCTTCAATGTTAGTGAGTGACATGTCTATTGAACATCATCCTTCCTCTATTCTAGAGGCTTCTTTAGCTGCAACCCTCCTGGTGTATTTTTCATTTACATCTTGCATCTTTTCTACCCTTTTCTAGTATATTTCTTCTCTTTAATAGGTTTATAATTCCCTTCTTTCTTCTTCTTCATTGTTCTTAGTTAGGACCATATTTTGGTTTTCTTCCAATTCTATCTTGATTTTAGTAGCGATTCTCACTTCCTTGTCTATCTTCCTTTTGCATGTAATTTTTTTTAATAAATGTTTATCCATCCTTAATCTCTCTTTATCCATGCCAAGAATCAAACTATAATTATCTCAATAATCACATCTTTTGGATGTCCCCTCTTTCTATTGTCACCCAATAGGTGTCTAACCCCTCACCAAGGGTTAGCAACTAATGCGTGCTACTGTACATCTCAATTACCACCATAACTACCATTAATTCTCTTTTGCCTCTTAACTTATTATTTAACCCAAACTTCTTTACTTATTTTAATAGTCTCCCATACACCAACAAACTTGGGTCCCAAAAATGGAACCAAATATTTTGGCAATAAAATACAAGATCAGTCTAGATAAATTATTGTAGAAAGTTAACCCTAAGGTGATGCAATAAGAAGGAAATGAGAATAATTGTCACAAATAAACATATAAACAAATAAAAAAGATACACATTTATATACATAACAAGGTTACTCCAATATTTCCGTACCATATATTTGTTATATAATATACATTTCATATCATTTTTTATACTCTTATGCACCAACAAACCTGGATCCCAAGAATGGAACCAAATATTTTGGTGGTAAAATACAAGCTCAATGTTTAGATAATTTATTGTAGAAAGTTAAACCTAAGGCGTTGCAATAAGAAGGAAATGAGAACATTTGTCACAAATAAACATATCAAAAATAAAAAGATACACATTTATACACATAACAAGGTTACTCCATCAATATTTTCATACCATATATTTCTTATATAATATAAATTTCATATCAAAAGAATAAATATATGCATTGCATATGCTTGGATATTACACCTATCTAAATTACATCCAATGGTATATATTGTATTATTTTCTCTTATTCTACTCTCTAGCTTGTGGTAACATGCATTGTCAAATGTTGCCACAATGTTGTTGGAGTGAAATTAGCTTATTATGTTTTGCTTCTAGTTCCTTATCTACCAATAGTGCACCTCATTAATAAACCTTGAATCATGAGTGAACTCGATACACTTGCCTAAATTGTTGTAAGTGGTTTGAGAAATTAATAGAAGATTAGTTGATAATAAGGGGACACAAAGAACATTTTAAAATGTTATATCACTTGTATCAATATAACCTCTTCCACACACATCAACAAGAGTGTCATCACCCATCAAAATATTAAATGTAGTACAAGGTTCAAAAGATGTGAAGTCGCCCTAAGATGAAGAAATGTGGTGTGAAGCAATCAAATTAAGTAGGTAAGTGGATGTTAGAGATGTAATTGCTACAAGTTCATTGTGATGTAATTGGCACAAGTTCATTTCCCTTTCCTTTCCCCTTTTTGTTATCCTTTGCCTTAGAAAGCCCTCATGAATAATCATATTTGATTGACTTGGGAACACTAAGATTATTCTTTTTTAGAATGTAAATTGATCAATTTATTTATTTAAACACTTAGGGGAAGCATACCAGTAGTGGATATAGCTAACTTTGCGCACCTAGAACTCCTAAATGATACATCAAATTTTGACAATTTTTTTGTTGTTGTCTCCGTATGCAACTTAATTGCTTATAACTAAGGTTTTGGCTTTTGGGTAGTAACAATGCACACTGTGGAATTCTTTATGCATGAAAGGGTGAAAAAGTGGTCATTTCAAAGTGTTGCCTAATACATAATGATCTTTGTGCCAATAGTGGTTTGGGAGACCACCAATATAAGTTTTTAAAATATCCAATTACAAATTTAAATAACATCTAATTAAAAATTAAATAACACCTAATTGTAAGTGTTTATCTGTATGGGTCTACTCACATTTTTCACTTTAATGTTGAGTATGTGACCATTTAATTGCGGGCACACAATTTTATGTCCACCCTTGGCCACATACATAGCTTGGCTGGCACACACCTCAAATATTAACTGAGCCCTAAAAAACATCCTAATTTGGCAAATTTGGGGATTAACTACCCCGCTATTTTCCTCCCACCATGAGCCCTGCGACGAACAAAGCTTCCTCATTGCCTTTCGTCAAAAACTTCACTGCATCCACCCAAGTAATGCCCGTGCATCCTTACTCCTCACAATTTTCATGTTCAATGATGGATTTACACTCCTTCATACCTACATTTTTCTTTATTTTTTCATCATTTTTGTCAATGGCGTTGAGGGTTTCATTTCAATGATCTCTCTCACTTTATAGTGCAAAAATCATTACACAATGCAAAAAAAGATAGATTATTGTTTTCTTTTATTCGAAATCCCCGATTTTAATCATGAAATTGAATACGAATACTATTATGGCATTGAGGGTTTCATTTTAATGATATATCTCACTTTATAATTCAAAAATTATTACACTAAATGCGAAAAAGATAGATTATTGTCTTCTTTTATCCGAAATCCCTTATTTTTAATAATGAAATTTAATGGGAATATTGTTATGGCATTGAGGGTTTCATTTCAATGATCTCTCTCATTTTATAATTCGAAAATCATTACATAAAATGTAAAAAAGATATATTATTGCCTTCTTTTATTCAAAACCCCTGATTTTTAAACTTGAAATTTAATGGGTATATTGTTATTGTCATCATTTCTGACTTAGCATGTAGACCTATTATTGTCTCCATTTATAATGTGATATTAAACACCAATTTCATCAAATTCACATCAATGATATTGTTTCATGTAGGGTTTAAATATACAAAGTTACTATCACAATATTTTGACCGATTTTTTCATCATTTCTATCTATGGCATCGAGGGTTTCATTTCGATGATCTCTCTCACATTATAATGTGAAAATCATTATATAGAGAATGCAAAAAATATTGATTATTGTCTACTTTTATTCAAAACCCCATATTATTAATCATGAAATTTAATGGGTATATTGTTATTCTCCATGCCTGACTTAGCATGTACACCTATTATAGTCTCCATTTATAAAGTGAAATTCATTACAACTATTTTGTCAAATTCACATCAATGATATGATTTTGTCTAGGGTTACAAGTATGTGTGTGTGTGTGTGTGTGTGTGTGTGTGTGTGTGTGTGTGTGTGTGTGTGTGCGTGTGTGTGTGTGTGTGTGTGTGTGTGTGCATATGTATACATGTATATACATATGTATACATATATGTGCATATATGTTTCAGTCATGTATGTTTATTGTTTTCTCAGTTTATTGTCTATGTTTTAGACTAAGGAATTTTGCATTTTAATCGATGTTGCACAATATTCTTGGCATATGTTGTGCAAAGAAGATCAAATATTGTTGATTCATACATGTTGATTTTGTGCAATCTATTGATGTAGATAGAGTTAGGATATAACTCTGATATGATTAAAAAATGTCATAGTGTCGATGTTGTAATATTTTAGACCTCACATTTGTAACGTCAAATGTTGATTTTGTACTGTCCATCGTGATTATAAAATGTCATGATGTTATTGTTGTTATATATTGAACTTGATTCGTCTATGTTTTAGTCATATATATTATTGTCTATGTTACAGTCATATATGTTTATTGTTTTCTTAGTTTATTGTCTATGTTGCAGTCATATATGTTTATTGTTTTCTCAATGTATTGTCTATGTTGCAGTCATATATGTTTATTGTTTTGTCAGTTTATTGTGTACATTTCAATAATATATGTTTATTGTTTTCTTAGTTTATTGTCTATGTTTCAGTCATATATGTTTATTGTTTTTTCAATTTATTGTCTATGTTTCACTCATATATGTGTGTGTACATATGCACACATTTATACGTGTGAGTAAAGAAGAGAGAAAGCATATATACATTTCAATAAACAAGAGAACAAACATACATATGAATGCATATGTCTACATATGTATGCATATGTCTACATATGTATGCATATGTATATGCATATGTATATGCATACATTTATACATATAATTAAAGAAGAGAACAAACATATTCCCCAAATTTGCCAAAAATAAATGTTTTTTAGGGCTTAGTTAATATTCAAAATGTGTACCAACCAAGCTATGTACATGGCTGATGGTGGTCGTAAAAGGGTGGTCATATAACTAAATGGCCACACACTCCTAACATTAAAGTGAAAAATGTGAGCGGGTCCATATGGATAAACACCTAGAATTAGGTGTTATTTAATTTTGTAGTTTGATATTTTAATTTTTGTTGTTGTCGTATACATACATACATACATACATACACACATACATACATATACCTATTGTAATGATACTGAAATGGAAAAACTTATCTATAAACCCGCAATCCAACAATATCATAGAAATAAAGTATACATTCTCAAATGCAAACATAAAATCAAATACCAAGTAAAAACACTTGCAATCAAGAACTTTTGACTCTATTGCCCTCCTATCAACCAAGATTCTTGCATTCAATATTTTTCTCTTAGATTTAGAAGCACAAATACACAAGAAAGCTATGGTGAATGGAGAAAATCAATCAATGCAAAAATAGTCTCATAAAGAGACAATCAAAATGACCATCATCAAGATGTGGGTTAGATCAATGTAAGAGGGGAGAATGAATTTTATAGGTGTCTTCATGGGGAAAAAAGTTGTAGGGAGAATGTGGGATAAAGGAGGTATTTAGAGAGATAAGTTATTTATCCCACATTGGTTGGGTGGATGAGATTGATGGGTGTAGAAGGAGATAAATAAGATGGATTTATGAAATGGATTTTAATGAATTGAGAAATGAAAGGATTTAATGAATCAAATGGAATAAAATATTAATGAATATATAATGATATCCATTTAATCACTAGAAAAAATTATGATTAATCATGAGGACATTTTGATGAAATTTTTTATGTGTCTACATTTTGCCCCTCTTTGAGACAGTGTAGCTTGTTGTGTTGTTTCAAAGAAAAATTGATTAACTAGTATATGCCTGAGGGATATGGTAAGGATGATGATTGATATGATATGATATGCCTCCTCAAGAGATTGATCAAATAGATTATGATAAGATTTATCCCTCGATAGATCACGAGAAAACGATATTTGATGATTGATATTGCGCGCAAGTGATTAAGTGATTGATATTTGGGTGTTACACTAACTTTGTAACACCCCACTAGATTGCTTCAAACTTCAAATAAATATGTTATGTCTAGGTAAATTATAACTTTGGAAACCAATATTACCCCAAATTATGACCTTCAATGAATGCATAGGGAAACCTTTCAAATAAAAAACCATTCATAGCTAATCTACCCATTCATGATCCTAATTTATTTACAAATGTTGTCCCATCCATAAAATCAGTATCCTTTGATTCATCTATCAAAATATCCCTCCATTATCATAAATGGTATTCCATTAAACCATCCATATAAACCTATAATCCATCATCCATTAATTCCATAATCAATCCATAAAGATCTGGAACCATTAAATCCTTCATCAAACCCTAGAGATCTACATCCATTAAACCATTTATCAATCCCTTAAAAACCTAAAATATCAAGTCATTCATCCATCCATAATAATCCTAATTCATCAATCTATTTAGGTACTAACCCATCAACCAATGGAGCTCTTGGTCAAAATGGCACATTTGTTAACCCTTGCCAAAAAGAAACTGTGCTAGCATAAGAGGGTCCTATTGTGACCAATCTCAACAAATTCCTAAAGTTTTAAAAAATTATAACCTGGAACTTCATTTTTTAAAATAAGCATTTTTTGACAATGTTGGGGTGTTTTGTCCCAAGTATTTATACTTCATTATTAAAATGATATATTTTGCTATAAAGGTATTTTTTAATGAAGTTATTAAAGTTTTATGAGCTAAAGTACAAATTACTTTGAATTTGTAGGAACTCTTCACTCAATAAGTACAAAAAACCTTGAAAATTCAGACCCTCCTTTACCTTGTAAATTACAAATTTCTCTCATTCTCCAAACTCCGAAGGTGGTTTATTACAAACCACCCAAAAATCTCCAAATTCAATTGGTGTATCATTAAGGGAATGCACGCAAGAGGGTATAAAATTATAAAAAGATCCAAATTATATATAATTTCATTTTCATCATGCAATTCTTGGCACTCCAACTTCCTACATTCGTCTAGTGCTTTAGATTCTATAAATTTCAAGCTATTTAAGGCAATTTGAGCCTGATTTCAAGTTTTCTTCCCACTCACCTTTTGTTTTGTATAAACCAAGGTCTCATTTCCAGCCTTTGACATTGATTTTCCATTATAAGTTTTACGCTTTTATTTGCCTAAGTTTATCTTATATTCTTTGTTGTTTCTATACTTGGTTTTTACAATAATACAGATTTGAGAAAAAATATTATTTGCCTAAGTTTATCTTATATTCTTTGTTGTTTCTATACTTGGTTTTTACAATAATATAGATTTGAGAAAAAATATTATTTGCCTAAGTTTATCTTATATTCTTTGTTGTTTATATTTGCTCTAAGGGTCGAGTGTGCCACTTGTAAACATTTTTGTTAGGCACACTCGACCCTTGGTTTTGCCAAACTATGTGCCCCAATTTTAGGGTGTTTTTCTATATTAATGTTCAAAACCATGTCTATTCATCCTCGAAAATCTCCACACCCTAACAAAAACCTTATCTTTTAAAAATAGGAAAAAAAATGTTTCAACTCATTCGAAAAAATGATTTCATTTTTTCTACTTTGAAAATGCTTTAATTTGCAATTAAGGTTCTAACTCTAATTGAAACCCATGTTCACTTTGTAACTACACTCTAAACTTTAATTACAATTTGAAAGCCCAAAATAATTTTTCTTTTATAATTCACTACAAATTCACAATTGAACTCTAAAGTTTGGAGGGGTAACTGTGTTTCTCTAGTAGCAAATTTCTATTAAGTATGTGTTATGTGGGGTGTTGTACACCTTGCATAATGTTATAATGTTTAATTATTAATTTTTTTGGTGCACCTAGGGTACCTAGGATATGTCATCACATGGAGTTAACATTCTTTGGACACTTTATGTGTTGTATTAAAATTGGTAAATATTTAATGTGAGGCTTCGTGTGGGAAAAGTGTTTAATTTAATATAGGAGAAATATATTTAATAAAGTGAAAACACACTACCCAATATTAAATAAGCGATTAAATTTAGTTTTGTAATCATCGCATGGTTTTATGTAATACCACTTGATGGTTTTTGTGTGATCTTGATTCTATAAAAGCAAGAACATGGGTAGTTGTCTAAGGTTGGCTAGTTGACCATTTTGGCTAAGGGATTGAGAGCATCTCTTGTTGCATTTGTTAGGGTTTGAAGTATGGCATGGCATGTGTGGTAACTTGCTTGTTTGCATGGAGTTCTTGTAGAGAGGTTTTGTTTCAGAAGTTTTCATGGATGACTCAAAAGATGTATTGTAATGATTTTTGTAGACACCTAAAATTGTCATGTCTAATTAAATAAATATTTTATTTATTTAATTATCTAAGCCTAATTCTTCTATTAATTAAATAAATCCTTATTTATTTAATTAATTCATTTATCCTCTTCTAGCCTTATTTCTTATTTAAATAAATACATTTATTTATTTAAATTATCATTTTACTAAATTAAATAAATATTCTTATTTATTTAATTATCCCACTTCTTCTATTAATTAAATAAATCTTTATTTATTTAATTAATTCATTAGCCTTTTCTACCCATGACACATGTCATTCATCTCTTAATTCATACACTACCTACCCCTCTCATTATTTTATTATTTCTTTTACCTACCCTCTAATCATAGCCGACCTCCTTTTACACCTCTCAATCTTATCCCTCCATTTCATATAGTGTCTTCTATATAAGGAGATGCTTCCTTCATTATCAAATCCTAATCACCCTAATGATGCATCCTAAGGAGCTAACTACTTGATCAATTGACTACACTACGATCCTACTTGCAACCACATTTTGTTCTTTATTGAGCTCTTGTGCACATAAAATCTGAGAGCAAATATATCAAGCAAGATCAATGGAGATAGGAAGAATGGAGATTCAAACCCTATTGGACATGTGATGGTATAATCTTTGTGATTTCATGTGATTTGCATTGTCTTAGGTAATCTTCATATGTTATGGTGGATCTTTGTTGATTGTTAGGCTAGGGTTTTGTGGTTGGATTCATTTAGCCTTTCAATATTGTTATTATTGTTATCCATTTTCACCATATACATTTTGGCACGCCCGGTGGGACTCTTGTCCCTTTTGCATTTAACCTTTTGTTGTAGATTTTGTGTTTGAAGTTGCAGATCTGGCATTTCCGACAACATTTTCAACATTTTCGCGTCTGCATACTTTCGGATCGCATTTTTGATTTTCGGGCGCGTCTGAGACATCTTGAATCGCGTCATTATTTTCAAATTTTTTTTATTTTGCAGGTTTCCGAAAGGCGCATCTGTGTTACAGAAACGTGTCTGCATCATCTTAATCCGCGTCTGAGTCTGGGAAGCGCGTCTGTGATTTTTATCAGCATCTGTGATTCACAGAACCACGTCTGTGTCATAGAGGCGCGTCTGTGCAGAGGGTAACCACGTCCGTGTTCACCAGTTTTGAAATTTTGCATTTTTCATTGATTCAGTTTTCGGATTTTGCATTTAGGGTTTCAGATCTGGTTTATTTTTGGACTAACATTTTTAGATCTAGCTAACAAAATTGGTGCAGCTTGTCTTGGAAGCAAAATCATTTGGTTGAAGGCCCCTATTTTCACAAAGTCTTTTGGGTTTTAAAATTTACCTAACTTGTGTGCATGCAGGAAGGGGTGATTATTTCAAACAAATCCAAACTACTAACAACTCTTTGTTGCAGATCCTTGGCGAGGGTTTTGGATTTTTATTGTGTGCCTTGTTTTCATAGACTAGCAAACACTTCCATTGGCGCACTAAAATTGAATCATTGTCTTTTGTGTCTTGAGCAATAGGCTCTTTTTGTTTAATCTTTAGAGGGCCTGTCTTCTCGTGTGGTCATTAGGACTACTAGTGAGAAGAGAACGACCCAAGTGGTAGTGAGGAAAACCCACCTCATTCGAACCACTATAATCAAATGTATTCATGGTGAAAACTATGAATAACGTGTGCTGATTAGTTCATACTGACACTATGTCTCCCCATAAACCCATTTGATCAAATTTATTTGATCATTTGTAGGGCGTAACCCCTACCGGCTGGGAGCCTTCTGTATTTACAAAGCTGAAAGTGCCGCATGTATGGCCACATGAGCGGATGCCCTTACTAGCACCTTTTTGTTTTAGAAGCCCAAATCCTTCTAGTTGTTGGGGCAGGAGGTCGGACCTCTGGTAGCGGCCCACACACATACGGTTCTTAGTAGAGATACAAAGTTCTCCATGGGGAGTTTTCATGGGGACTGATGCTTGGCTGACCCGAGAAGTGAGTGTCGAGGGTGGAGCCAGTGAGGTCAAGCATCTAAGTATCCACTCTGAATAGCGTAGCCTCGGGGGTAGAACCCCATGTGGGATCAACAACTATTGTCTTGTCCAGCCATAAGAATTGTGCTTGACTTATTTTAAACATTCAAAACATTCAAGACCAAACAGCAAAACATTGTGTCTTTTGTGTCTTCAAGTGTATGCAAAACATTTTTTACATCAAACAACACACTTTCTTGGAGTCATTTTGGAGTCTAGACACTTGCAAACATTGAGTCCTCATCAACACTGTGTTCTCTTGTCACGAAAAACAGTCAAACAGTCAGATTTGGTCACAACAAAACAACTTCACAGATAGGAAAAATTGCACAAGATTTGCAGAAACGCGTCTGTGTCGGGCATAATAACGTCTGTGTTGTCTAGCCGCATCTGTGCAAGATAGAATCACGTCTGTGCTCCAATAGCAAACATTACATTTGACAGAAAATCGTAGAGGCACGTCTGTGTTAAACAGAGTAGCGTCTATGTCGGGAAGCAGCGTCTGTGAAGTATACAGGCGCGTCTGTGTCCAGAATTGAAAAACTGTTACAGTCCAGCAAGCAAACACAGTCAGTTTCAGAATTCTTGAGCTTCCTAGGTCATCTCTCTAGGGTTTCATTTAGCATTCAACCTGTCCTTGGGTCTCACAAAGTCCATCATTGCTTTACATCTCACATTACATTCACAATTGTCTAAACTTGAGTCAAAAGGTCACTTGCTTGTCCTCATCATACTTTGTCAACACACTACATACAACAACACTTTGCTAAGTGGTCCCTCATCAAGGTTTCTTACCTTTGGGTCTCATTTGGTCTTACTTAGAGTCAAGGTCAACTTACCTCATCAAGAGAAACTATCCTCTCTTTGGAAGTCACACCTACTCTACTACATACATACTTGGTCTTACACTTGGGACATTGCAAGTACACTTCAAACTCATTTACATTCCATTCAACTCTTGGTCTTCCATACTCTTTCCATTTTTCATCCAGTCTCTCACATCTTGGTCAATACCTAGTTCATGGTTGAAACCCGTCTTCAAAAATCTAGGAGAGAAACTAAAGAGGCTCAAGAGTCTGCAAACATGAGTTCTTATGAGTATGACAATGATATCTTTTTCAATTCTGATCATACTACATTACCTGACATGGATGTCTATAGAAACATTCCAAATGTTGAGAACATGGACACTATAAACAACAATGCTACACAAAATGACAATGTGGACAACTTTTCAATACATTCAGCAGATGTGGAAGAATCCATTATGAATCCCCATTTCAATCGATTGGTTGAGGAAATAATGAGGAGGGATAGACAATACTTCTTACAAATGATGGCACAAAGTGGAGCCAAGATACCTCATGATTTTGACATGTCTCAAATAATGGAAGATAGACCTTTGCAACAACCTCACTCCAATATGGATCAAAGGAGACCTAATAGTGGAGAAAATAGAGGACCACACATGGTACCTGAATCACCATCAGCTTTGCTTCAAAAACCAGAGGTCCCACATACATATGGTCAAACATATGATACTCACTTTCGTAGACCATTATGGAAGTCTTATGCAGACAAATATGCTCAATCACATACTAATGCTAAGGATCAACCACCAAAACAATTGGATGTTCAAAGGCATGCTCAAAATTTGGACACAAGGAAACCTCATGTCAAATTTGGGGGCAACACAATGGAACATGACATGCCTGTAGAATATGGTATACATGCACAAAATAGATATGGTGTTCCTCAACATGAATCTATACCAAGTGGTTCTTATACGCAACATCATTATAGACCTCCTCCATATGAACATGTGTATGACCAATATCATCCATATATGCAACATGCTCCTCCTCCAATTGGTGCCTCAAGCATGGGGTATGGTCCAAGAAGTCGATCTCCACCTAAGAGCAATTTGGAGAAACAAATTAGGGACTTACAAAAGAAAATGGAGGACATAAATACACCAAAGCCAACATACACAATGAGAGACATATGTCCTTATCCATTTGACAAGAGCATTCCAATGCCTCCTTTTCCTACACACTTTGTGACGCCTAAATTTGATAAGTATAGAGGCAAAGGAGATCCTAAGGCACACATAAGACAATTTTTCATAGCCTGCATTGAGGTAGCAGCAGAGGAGACATATTTGATGAGATTATTCCCACAAAGCCTAGGTGATCAAGCTATGGAATGGTTCTCCCAACTCCCACCTAGTATTAAGTCATGGGGTGACTTAGCAGAGGCATTTATCCAACATTTCTCCTACAACATAGAGACAGACATATCAGTCACTACTTTGTGCAACACCAAGCAAAAAGAGGGAGAATCTTTTGCATCATTTTTACAAAGATGGAGAAATCTAGCTAGCAGATGCTCTTGTGAAATTCCAAAAAAACAAATGGTAGAGATGTTCACACAAAATGTTAACAAAGACATTGGCTATGATCTAAGGAAAGCTTGTTTGTCCACCTTCAAGGATGTCATTGAAAAAGGCTTAGCGACAGAAAAGGTCCTAATTGAACAAGGAGTCATTAAAATATTCAAGGAAAACAAAGATGACTTTAAAGGAAAAGACAAGCCAAGACTTTGGAATAAAAACAAGAACACAGTCAATGATGGTGTTGTTGATGCCAACACAGTGCGACCCAAATTCATTTTTTCTGGATCAAGTTCTACAAACAATCAAGTGAATACTCAAACAACTTCCAGATCACGAAGGAAGTATACCCCGTTGGGAGAACCACTTGAGTCAGTTTTCAAGAAGTTAGTGGCAAACAAGGTGATCACAATTCCAGACTTCCCTCCATATGAACCAAAGGTCAAACCAAATTGGTGGAATGATGATGAGTATTGTGAATTTCATAAGAGCAAGGGTCATAAGACAGGAAATTGTCATCGACTAAAGAACATCATACAAGATCTCATTGATAGAGGTGACATTGAGATTGAGGGACACTCATCCAATCAAGAATATGAGATGTTTAAGGAACCATTCCCAAAGCATGACAAGGGAAAAGCCAAAGCCACAGATGATCAAACCAACTATACCAGAGCATCCTACAACTATGATTCAACTATCAATCACATCTCGATGGACAATTACGTCTCTACTATTATCATCAAGGACAAAGCGTCCGAGAATTCTACTCAGAGACCCAAGATTGTCCTAAAAGGTGTTGGATCTTCTTCCGAACCTACCTCTGAATGTCATATTACAACCCGTCGAGGTAAAATCACTTTGCAAGGTGCTCCAACTAAAAACACCGCTTCTTCATCAACTAAGCCTGAGTATGACCTTGTAGAACAATTAGGGAAGACACCCGCGCTCATTTCAATCCTTGAACTATTACGCATATCTCCCGCACATAAATCCATTCTTGATAAAATCTTGAGAGATACTGTTGTTCCTACTGATCTAAACGTGGACCATTTTCAAGCCATGGTGGGATACCTTTCCATTCCACACTCCCTTACTTTCACAGAAGCCGATGACGCCTCCATAAGTCAGCCACATAATGCTCCATTACACATTGAAGCCTTCATACACAAACATAGAATCAAACGAGTCCTGATAGATGGAGGAGCAGGTCTAAACATTTGCACATTAAGCACTATCACACAATTGGGATATTCTGATAAAGCTGTAAATTCTACAAACAAGATCACCATTAAAGCATATGATGATGAAGAGCGTTCATCCAAGGGTACAGTCACTTCCCTCTCAGAGTTGGGCCAGTTACAAAGGATGTGGTCTGTCAAGTCCTGGATTTAAATCTCACTTATAACATATTGTTAGGACGTCCTTGGATCCATGAAATGAGGGCAGTCCCATCCACATATCACCAATGCATTAAGTTTCCTCATAATGGAGTGGAAGTAACAGTTAACGACGATCCTAATCCATTCATATATTGCAATAACCTGAAATCAAAGACTGAGACCATCATTCCTAGTAATCGGGAAGCTGTTCCTTTGTCGGCATACATTGATCCTGAGTCATTAAAACCTTCGACATCCAAACAAGGTGAGCTTAAAGGCAAGTTTCAGGACAAAGGCATGGGGGAATATACTTTCAATCAGACCATGTACTTAAGACAAGTCATGAGTTCCCCAAAAGAATATGGAATACCACATCCTAACAAGCAAATCTCCATCATGAAGCTCAAATGGGATCCCACTACCTTTCAAAGATGGGGTGAACTAGAAGAGGAAGATTTATACCAAATGCTTTTCAGGGACAATGAAGAGGAAACACAAGATCACATCAATCTTCCATGTGAGAAATATGGCAAAGGCTTCAAAATTCTACAAAAATTCGGGTATGATGGAAAAAGCCCTCTGGGGTTACGAAAGGAAGGCATCATTGAACCTTTACAACCTGAATTGACTTTCAAGAAGGAACGCTCAAAAGGACTTGGTTTCTTAACTTCCAAGGTCCACACCCAAAGGACAGAAGAAGCCTTATAAATCAAAGCTACCAAAATGCAACAAGAGAATCACTATTCTACAGATTCCAACGAATAGGAATGGGGTTCCGACAAGTCTTCCAGTGACAACAAACTCACCGAGACATTCAGAGAGCCAGGTGAACCCACAGAAGAGGAGGAGTTTTATAACAAATTTAGAGTTGGTCAAGAAACAACCTATGAGGAGTCTACACAGTCCTTGTCTCAAGGTTCTAGGTTGAAATCACATAGGATGAGAACACCTGTTCCGGAACGCGCTACTAGTGACGATAATTTGGATTCGCTCGTGATCGAGACTGATGAGGAGAGTGCCATCGATGACCTCAATAATTACCTTGACATACCCGAATATAACCACATCTTCACTCTTAGCCCCACTAACTTCGAGGGCATTAACGGCCTTCCCCTTGTTCACCATCAACTCATTGACTGGGATCATGAAGGACCTGCACAGTTGGATACATTCCAGAACGATGAAGCTTTTATTGACTATCTAGGCATACGAGATGATCTTCCCCTTGGAGACCATAAAGCAGGATACACCATAGAAATCAATAGCGTGGCATATTTTGGTGAGGGTGTCGGACCTTCCAGTTGCAAAAATGTGAAAATAAGAACAAATCAAGGGTCTTATGGTGAAAACCACATTGTGGCGCTATCTGACTCCAAAAAAGTAAAAAGAAAGGACGTATCTGAGGGTGAAAACCTCTCTAAGGCGCCCGAAGATGGAAGGCTCGACATTCTCCCAGCATCATATGAAGAAAAGTCATCCATGTTGGTAGAAGAGACTATCAAAACAAACATCGGTACAGAAGAGGTTCCACACAACATATTCCTAGCTCAATCACTGACAGAGTCCGAAACGTCAAAATTCATAAGTTTCTTCAAAGAACGACAAATCAACTTCGCGTGGTCATACGCTGATATGCCTGGATTGGATCCAGATTTGGTAATGCATCATCTGACAGTCAAACCGAGGGCAAAACCAGTGAAACAGAAATTAAGAAAAATGCATCCACAAGTGGCATTACTAGTCAAAGTAGAACTTGAGAAATTACTCGATGTTGGATTCATACGCCCAATTGATTACCCTAAATGGATCTCCAACTTGGTACCTGTCAGTAAACAGATCGCAGCATCAAAATATGTACAGATTTCAGAGACATCAACAAAGCTTGTCCAAAGGATGACTTCCCATTACCAAATATCGACTTGATTGTTGATCTCACAGCAGGTCATGAAATGCTATCATTAATGGATGGATTCTCTGGTTATAATCAGATAAGGATCGCACCCAAGGATCAACACAAAACATCATTTACTTGTCCATGGGGAACTTTCTGCTGGAATGTCATGCCTTTCGGGCTAAAGAATGCAGGTGCTACATATCAAAGAGCCATGACTACTATCTTTCATGATCTCATGCATGTAACAGTGGAAGATTATGTTGACGACCTCTTGGTCAAATCAATAGACAGAAACACACATTTGGACATACTTTCAGTTGCCTTTGATCGGTTGGAAAAATACAAAGTAAGATTAAACCCTAAGAAATGTGTCTTTGGAGTAACCTCTGGGAAGCTCCTAGGATTCATTGTATCCAAAAGAGGAATTGAAGTGGATCCAGCAAAAGTCAAGGCTATTTTGGAAATGCAACCACCAAGAAATATCAGTCAACTTCGATCCTTACAAGGCAGACTCCAGTCCATTCGAAGATTCATAGCACAACTGGCAGATAAGTGTAATCCTTTTCAACACCTGCTACATAAAAACATCAAATTTAAATGGGATGACAACTGTCAATAGGCTTTCCAGACGCTCAAAGATTATCTTCTAAATCTGCCAGTTCTGATGCCACCAGTTCCAGATCAACCACTGTTATTATACATTTCAGCTACTCCAACAGCATTGGGGGCACTCTTAGCGCAACAAATTGCTGAAGGCAAGGAAAAAGCAGTATATTATATCAGTCGCACATTGGTGGGATATGAGCTAAACTACAGACCAATTGAGCGTGCATGCCTCGCTGTGGTCTTTGCTTCACAGAAATTACGACATTACATGCTTACTCATAAGACAAAGTTAGTTGCAAGGATAGACCCATTGAAATACCTTCTCAATAAGGCAACACTTACTAGGCGACTGGCCAAATGGGTAATGATACTAAGTGAATTCGACATCAAGTATGTGGATAGAAAAGCAATAAAAGGACAAGCCATCGTAGATCAATTAGCAGATGCTCCCATGATAGATGATGTTCCTCTGAGTTCAGAATTTCCAGATGAATCCATTTTGACAATGTCACATGCAAAGCCATGGCAACTATACTTTGACGGCTCATATACACAGCATGGGGTAGGAGCTGGCATCCTCTTTATAACTCCTCAAGCAGATTCTATACCAAAATCATACCGCTTATCATTTCCTTGCACTAACAATATAGCGGAATATGAGGCATTAACAACAGGATTACGAATTGCAGTTCAATGGAAGATCCAGGAACTTCGTGTTTTTGGGGACTCCCAACTGGTTATCCGTCAAGCAACTGATGATTACCAAACAAAAGATGAGAAGCTAGTGCCCTATAAACAAATGGTGGATGGTTTGAAACAAAATTTCACAAAGATAGACTTTGAGCAGATACCAAGAGAGCAGAATCGCGCCGCAGATGCCATGGCTAGAATTGCTTCACTGATCGATCTACCTCCAAACGAGACTCGCTATGAGTTCTTGGTGGATAACCTTTTGGTCCCTTCATATGAGATCATGCCTACTGAGACGTTATGCGTTGTCGGTCCTGAATCCCAGTTATATGGTTCCATTTTCACATACCTACGTGACAATACTTTACCTCCTGATCTATCAAATAACCAACGTCGCACTTTCATTCGCCAACCCTCTCGATATGTCATTTTAGCTGATATCCTATACCGACGAGGTCTAGATGGCACTCTTCTTAGATGTCTAGAAAGCGACGAAGCTCAGATTGCGTTACGGGAAGTGCATGAAGGGATATGTGGTCCACATGCTAGTGGTCCTACCTTGGCCAAGAAACTCATCAGGACTGGATATTACTGGCCTAATATGGAGAAAGACTCATATCAGTTTGTCAAGAAATGTAAGTAGTGTCAAATTCATGGAGATCTCATACATGCGCCAACACAAGAACTTCAACCGCTTGCATCTCCTTGGCCCTTTTGTCAATGGGGACTCGATCTCATAGGCAAGATTCACACTCCTTCTTCCAATGGTCATAAATTCATTATCACTGCCACAAAATATTTTACAAAATGGATTGAATCCGTGCCTCTCACACAAGTTACTGGAAAATAGATTGCTACATTCATCCTCAACTATATCATTTGCCGATACGGTATTCCTGTTTCCATTATCACTGATAGTGGGCATCCCTTCAAAAATCAGGATGTTCGTGAACTCTGTGACCACTTCCATATCGCCCACCGTTTCTCCACACCATACTACCCCCAAGGTAATGGCCAAGCAGAGGCGTCTAACAAAACAATCCTTAAAATCCTAAAGAAGACAGTCGACGATGCTGGTCGTAATTGGCATATTCAACTTAATCCTGCACTTTGGGCCTACCGCACAAGTGTCCGTACACCCACAGGAGCTACACCCTATTCACTAGTCTATGGTTCTGAAGCCATCTTGCCTATTGAGGTCGAGCTACCCTCTTTACGGGTCTCTTTGCAAAACATCATCAGTGATGAAGACTACAGGGTCTCTCGCTTACAAGAGCTGGAACTACTGGATGAACGAAGACAAATTGCTTTTAGTCATCTCAAAGCTTACCAACAACGAATGAGTCACAGCTACAATCACAAGGTCAAGCCTCGCACATTTGAGGTGGGTGATTTAGTTCTCAGGGAAAATCCTAAAAATCAACAAGACAGAGAGAAGAAGGGCAAGTTCGAACCAAACTGGCTTGGTCCTTACATTATTACAACAGCATATGGATCTGGTGCATATCAGCTCTCAACTACAGAGGGTGAACCTTTGGAGGATCCTATCAACAACATGCACCTTCGCAAGTTCTACACATAAGCTCTTCGGAATATCCAAAATTCAAAAATACAAAAAAATCAAAATATTTCAAAAATACAAAAAATAAATTATAAAACAAAAAAATCGTTACTTGGTGAAAACCTGGCAAACAGGCGCCTTGTGACACAAAAAACATTGAAAATTTGAAAAAAGTAAAGAGAAATAATTTCGTTCAATGGTGAAAACCACTTCAGTGGTGCCCTGGGCAAGTACCGTGGTGAAAACTGGGTCACCAGCGCCATGCGTAGAGACATCGCTCCTCCCTCCTTCAGGATTCACTTTCATCCTTTCACTTTGCACACACTCACAACCAATTCATCCATAATAAACTTACCCATTCCCATCATGGCTTGTTATTGATCTACCCAAGATTGGTTAGCCATTCATAATAAATCTCCCTTTTCACCTCCCGTTCCATCCATAATAAATCAGATCCTATCTGTGGCTAAGGCAAAATCCTACGTCTAGTGATGGGTGTGGAACTGAGAACATCACATGTTTCGAGGAGTACAGTTTCTTCCAGCTTCCTTCAGTCTATCCGCGCACAATCCGCAATAAAGCAGCATTTGCATCATAGATCCGCAATAAAGTTTCATCTTCTCCACAATAAAGTATTAGTTTCATGGATTCAGTCAGTTTCATATGAGACACAGTAGCAACAATGGGCTTCAACAAATCAAATCTTTCAACAGACTCAGACAACATATGGTTCAGTGCTATCTATCCATTTTGTGAAAGTAAACATTGTGACCACAATCAAATAAGACTTATACAAGTGACAAGAGACACAAACTTGAGGACTACAGTGGATGTTGGTGTCGAGTCTTGGTTTTCTTTTGATTTCATCTTTTTTTTGGTGACATGTCTTTTAGCTTTTCCGGGATGTCTTTGACTAGAGATTCTATCTCCAGGATGTCTTTGACTAGAAAGGCGAGGATGGGGTATCGTCACCTATTTGTATTTGTTGTCTGTGGATTGTCTCTTAGTAATGCTATGACTTGTCCAAGGATATGAGGACACTGTGAGTCTAGTGTGAACTGGGGCATTCCTTGTTTGTGACTGTCTTATCTCCATGCAAACAGGTACAATGACTTTCTGGGTCGAACATATGCCTCGATTGTCATAACCTATCTTGCCATAATAAAGCTCAATGATGATAACGCACAAGAAGCTCTTTCACTTTCATATCTTCTGTCTTCCATCCCCCTTTCTTGATTGACTTCCATCGTCCTTCTCGAGTCCGCGTAGCCTGCTATCACATGACTGAGTATAATGACACACCAAAAAAACATTTGCATTTCATATAGTTGCACCTGCATTACCACATATAAGCATTTCATACATACATATAGATATCACAACTGCATCACATCCCGCACACAACACCCATTAGCACAATTTACATCTGCATTATCATATTCATTTGCATTTCATACATTCACATTTGCATTGGCATAACATATAAAACATAAAAGAACAAAATTATTGCATTACATACATATTTGCATCCATAGCATAAAACATACATCATAGAAACATACATCACATAGGTACACATGCATATAGCTGCCGTAAAGATGAATCATCTCATATATATAATCAAAAGTGTCATGATACAATGATGTCAAAATCATATGGCTACAAAAGCACCCGCAGGTGTCTACAATACAAAAATGGTACAAAATTGATACAAAGGGAGCCCTCTAAGGCTATGATGAACTCCCTCCCTCGGAGCTGCTGGCCTCGGTGGAATCTGAGCCCTTGAAGGACCCGCCCCAGGATCATCCTGCCTGTCTCCTCTATCTGGTGGTGGTGGAGGACCTATGACCCCACCACTCGATGCCTGTCTCCTCCGGCTCCCCCCCATAGCTGTTGCTGTACACGACGGTCTATGGAAGCTCCTCGCCCGCTAATCTGCTGGCACTGCACCATAGTAGAGGTCCCTCCAGTAGGCTATCTCCTCTCCTGCCCGCAGGACATAAGCATATCCGGCCCCTGTGTCCTCTGCTGCCTGCCTCCCAGCCCTCAATGCCGTCTTAGCCTCTGTGTAGCGCTGGATAGTCTGATCCCGCTCTCGCTCAGTATCCCTGAGCCTGGTCCTGAGTCGATCCCTCTCCCTCTCCAGATCCTGAATCTCATCTGCCTGGCCCTGGCAGATCTCCCTCAGATTCAGTAGCTCAACCTCCACTGGGTCAACCCCCTCTGCCTCTGCCCCTGCCTGTGGCTCCTCCTCTGCGGGTGCCTGCTCCTGTGCCTGCCCCTGTGCCTGTACTGGTACCTGTCTCTGTCCCTGTCCCTGTATCTGCACCTGCCTGGGACCCTGTGCTGCTGGCACCTGTAAAGGCAATCCACCGCGACCCCTCACCACTCGAGCCTGCCTCTCCTCTCCACCCTCCCTCTGAGGTGCAACTCGCCTCTCTCCAACTACTCCTCTCCTCCTCCGTCGGCCTCTGCCCCCCTCGCCTCCACCATCATCCTCATCACCACCACCATCTCCCTCCAGTGCCTCTCCTGGATCTGTCAATCAGGGGAATGGATGCTCTGCCCAATATGCTGTATACTCAGCATCCATCCCGACATCCTCGATCTCAGGCCACATGTCCCAAGGAAGAGGTATCATCTCCACCAGCTGAGTCACTGCTTGATCATACGACAGTAGCGACCCAAACTGTGCCTGATCTCTGACTGTGCGGGCATACATGCCTGATCCCCGGGGCATCCTCTGAATCCGGCCAAACTGTCGGCCAATCCTGTCTACCAGCTGCCTCTCTAGCACATAGGGCGTCCGCCCAATCAGATACCTGCTCCGGAAGGTGTACGGTAGCTCGACTGCGTCATCCTCCCACTGCTCGCAACCCAGATATGGTCGCCATATGACCTCATCAATGTCATCAATCACTCGCCACCAGTACTCTAGCCTGCCAATCTGTGGCTGCGAGGTGATCATATCATATAAATGCACAAAGCTGCGTCCATGTCCCCTGCCTCTGAAGTGTATCGGCCTCATCACTGGCAGATGCTCGTAGGCCCATACCTGCAGTAGTGTCACTCCATAGCCCAATCCCACTGATCCAAGATAAACAAACTGATGCAGCTCGTAATACAAGTGTGCCAACACACACGGTCCCCAGGCATATCTGGTATGCTGTGTCATCAGCGTCTCCAGTGCTCCCCCCAGCCCACAGCCAATCCCTGTGTCGCCCTATCCGGACATAGGAACCCACTGATAGCTCCTCCAATCACTGTCGGCAATGCTAACCCTGTGGCTGTCATGGTGTCCCATGCCACGTGTCCTGCCCTCATCTCCAATCCAGGGTCCTGGAATACTTGTCTCAGGGCCTCTCTGTTGCCATCTCGATCGTATGGGATCAGCTCCCCATCGATCAGCACCCGCAGAATCCTGTATACATCCTCCAGGGTGACTGTCATCTCACCCATCGGCAAATGAAACGTGCACGTCTCAGAGTGCCATCTCTCCGCCAGCGCAGTCAACAGTCCCATGTTCGCCCGAAACTCAGGCACATACAACACATGTCTCAAACCCATCTCCTCGATGGCAGCTTTGTCCTCGAGCGACAACTCAGGTCGCAACCTCTGTGTCGACGGGAATCTCTCCCGTGACTCCAGCATCGGCAAATACACCTGCAGTCAAGCAAATCACTCAAGTCAGTCATAGTGGCATTCACTGTTCATCACAAAATGCTACCTTTTATCCAATGCACATTGCTATCTATCCTAGTGACACTCACTGTTCATCACAAAGTGTTGCTTTTATCCTAGTGGTACTCACTGTTCATCACAAAGTACTACGTGTGTGACACTCCCTGTTCATCACAAAGTGTTACTCACATTTGCACTCCCTGTTCATCACAAAGTGCTACTCATATTTCAGTACTCCCTGTTCATCACAAAGTACTTTATCTTGGTACTCACTATTCATCACAAAGTGCCTCGATCTATCCTAGTCTTCCTAGAGGACCTGCTTGAGTGTATCCTCTAAGTAGCTTATCCAATTGACAGCGTATGTTCATCACAGAACTGCTGATTTGACCTAGAAGATGCAAAATCATACTTTTCAAATACAAACGTGCTTACATGACACAAACGCTCTTAGAGACTGCACAGACGCGTCTGCCTGACACAGATGCGCCTTCCTGACACAGACGTGCCTATGCTCTTCATAGACGCGCTTCTTTGACACAGACGTGCCTTCTTGGCACAAACGCGCCTGAACAGCACAGACGCGGCCGCATTTGACATAGACGCGGGTCCAGACATAGACGCGCCTGGCGCAAACACAGACGCGCCTAGCAGACACAGACGCGCCTGGCACCAACGCAGACGCGCCTAAACGTTTTTTGACACTTTTTGGACCCTAGTCTAAGCGCATTTATTACCCTATTCGACATGCATTAATGACAAAATTAAATGCGTCAAAGTACGAGGAGGTTTGGTGGTACTTACCGGCTCTCCTGCCTCTGTTGGCCTCTGGAATCGACGAACGCGATCGAATCTGTGAGTGAAAGCCATCGCTGCTGACTGCTCCTGCTAAATTTTCGCTCTGCAATATGCTCTGGTGGATGTGTAGATGACAATGAGGATGTATTTTCCCCCGTGGTCTATCTTATAGACTACCCCTAGCCCTCGCATTCATTTCTCGAGTCAGTCTTCGTTATCCTGTGACTCTATCACTTTATCCGGTCAGTCCATTCTTGCCTCTCTTGCTTATCGAGAGATTGTCTGCAATCTTTTCAGACATTTTCATCCAATCTCTCGAGGGGGCATATCATTCCCATTCTGGGGCAACTCTGTATCAGTTCATCTTATCTTCTTTGAAACAACGCGACAAGCCGCATTGTCTCAAAGAGGGGCAAAATGTAGACACCTAAAATTGTCATGTCTAATTAAATAAATATTTTATTTATTTAATTATCTAAGCCTAATTCTTCTATTAATTAAATAAATCCTTATTTATTTAATTAATTCATTTATCCTCTTCTAGCCTTATTTCTCATTTAAATAAATACATTTATTTATTTAAATTATCATTTTCCTAAATTAAATAAATATTCTTATTTATTTAATTATCCTACTTCTTCTATTAATTAAATAAATCTTTATTTATTTAATTAATTCATTAGCCTTTTCTACCCATGACACATGTCATTCATCTCTTAATTCATACACTACCTACCCCTCTCATTATTTTATTATTTCTTTTACCTACCCTCTAATCATAGCCGACCTCCTTTTACACCTCTCAATCTTATCCCTCCATTTCATATAGTGTCTTCTATATAAGGAGATGCTTCCTTCATTATCAAATCCTAATCACCCTAATGATGCATCCTAAGGAGCTAACTACTTGATCAATTGACTACACTACGATCCTACTTGCAACCACATTTCGTTCTTTATTGAGCTCTTGTGCACATAAAATCTGAGAGCAAATATATCAAGCAAGATCAATGGAGATAGGAAGAATGGAGATTCAAACCCTATTGGACATGTGATGGTATAATCTTTGTGATTTCATGTGATTTGCATTGTCTTAGGTAATCTTCATATGTTATGGTGGATCTTTGTTGATTGTTAGGCTAGGGTTTTGTGGTTGGATTCATTTAGCCTTTCAATATTGTTATTATTGTTATCCATTTTCACCATATACAATTTTATTGCTAAAAATACATGAGCTTTCCCTCTTGATGGTTGTCTTAGGTTAACTGCATTAAATGTGAACAAGATATCATCCATATCCATATCCATTAAAATATGTATCATTTACTTTCATGTTAATTTCTTGTTTACTTTGATATGCATTTTTGTATTATGTCATTTTTTAAGTTCCTCGCCATTCCCCCCTCTAAAAGAAATTCCCAATCCTTCTTTGTCATGTTCATCAAAGACATAATTATAAGATCCTATTATGTAAAATTAAGTGTATATATGTAAAATTAAGTGTTGACTTAAATTAAATGTTTCTAGATATTATCTATCAAGTATGTGTTAGGATATGGGGTGTTGTAGACCTTGCATAATGTTATAATGTTTAATTTATTATTATTTGTGGTGCACTTAGGGTACCTAGGGATACATGCATCACATGGGGTTAACATTCTTTGAGACACTTTTTATGTTGTAGTAAAATTGGTAAATACTTAATGTGGGGCTTCAGATGGGAAAAGCATTTAATTTATTATTGGAGAAATATATAAAATAAAGTGAAAAAACAATACTCAATATTAGATAAGGGGTTACATTTGGTTTTGTAATCTCATCATATTGGTCACATAGTTTTATGTAACAACACTTGGTGGTTTTGTGTAAGCTTGCTTCTATAAAAGCAAGAATATGGGTAGTTGTCTAAGTTGGGCTAGTTGACCATCTTGGCTAAGGGGTTGAGAGCATCTCTTGTTGCATTTGTTAGGGTTTGAAGCATGGCATGGCATGTGTGGTAACATGCTTGTTCACATGGGGTGCTTGTAGAGAGGTTATGTTTCAAAAGTGTTCATGGATGACTCAAAGGATGTATTGTAATGATTTTATTGTTAAATAATGCATAAGTGGTGGATGCTTTTGGAGGTTGTATTTTTTCCTTTGATGGTTTTTTTTTAACACAATTAGATGTTGAGAGGGGGGGTGAATCAACATAAATCAAATTTTAACCATTTATTAACTTTAGAACTTCTAATTTAGATATGTAGAAGTAAAGAATGAAACACAACATCCATAACACAAGAACACCAAGATATTTAAATGCAAAACCCAAGGAGGTAAAAACTATGGTGAGGATTAACTCACAATATATGTAACAAGTTTTTACAAAACTTGTTTTAGGCTCACTTGCAAGGAAGCTCACTACCCCGTGAGAGGACTTGTAGGATAAGACACACTAACCTCTAGGAAAAAGATACAATACTTACAATCTAAAGATCACATCTCCAAAGCAAGGTACAATGAAATTACAACAATATACATATAGTGAACTACTGAAAAAAAACATCTAACAAATGTTAGTAGTACAGTCCTCTTTTGAGCCCAAAATATTATGTCATATAGATACACACTTCATAATAATTTGAAATATCATTAATATATTTTGCACATCAAAATCCTTGACATCAACTCTTCTCTCCACAAATAATTTTTTCTTCCTTATATATCCTTTGTCATCAAGAACATCACTTAGGTCGACTCAATTAGGACCTATCAAATGAAATGTGTGACCCATAATAAGTTAGATTCAAACATATACATCACTCAAAAAATTAGGCTATGGATCATCCTAGCACATAACTGAACCTTAATCACATCATAACACATCCTATGACACCAATGAAATAGGTTTGGATCAATTGCAATTGAAGGAACCTACCATGTCGACTAAATGCCATTACCACCATTAAGACTGGGCATTGAGGATAGTCTACAACCGTCCTACAAAATCTCCTAAAGAGATTGAAAGGAAATACAAGAGCAAGGAAAGAAAAATAAAATCCAAGTAAGTTTATTGATGAAGTAAATGTTACCAAGAGAAATGCAGAAATCTTGGAGCAATCACCTAAATGTGAAGGAGGCACAAGAAATTTTGAAAGGGGAAAAACAAAGAAAAACCCCTTGTGATATTATGAATGAGGCAATGCCTAAAATGAATGAGAGAGAGAGAGAGAGAGAGAGAGAGAGAGAGAGAGAGAGAGAGAGAGAGAGAGCGCAAGAAGCTCTTTACAATAATTTCATTAAGAAGAAATGAGAGAGGAGACATCTCTTAAATAGAGATGAGGAGAGGAGTTACAAAGTAACTCCCAAATCTATGAATGCCACCATTCATAAAATGTATGTGCCATGTGTCCACATCCTCTTATGGAGGAAATCTAATATTCCTTTATAAAGGAAAATAAAAGAAATGACTTGTCCTCACACATGTACTAGAGGACAAATTACATGTAGGGATTCCAAAGGAATATCCTAAACTAAATACAAATAAACCTAAGCCAAGTAAAGATTAAATATTCTAACACCCCCCTTAAGCTTTACTTGGGGAGTTTACATCAAACCCTTCAATGGGTTGCAAGCCAAGATTTTTACAATGAAATTAGAACTTTTCTTTACAAAGTGGCTTGGTCAAAATATCTGCAACTTGGTCTTCCCCCTTGCAATAGAGGAGTGAAACTTGCTTGTCTTCAATTTGTTCTCTAATAAAGTGGTGTTGGAGAGCAATGTGTTTTGTCCTTGCATGGAAAACTAGATTTTTAGCCAAGGCAATGGCACTTTGGTTGTCACAATACAATTGAGTTGGTTCGTGTTGAGGTAGACCCAAATCTTCAAGTAGTCTTCTAAGCCACAAGACTTCTTTGGAAATATTAGTGCATCCTTTGTACTCAGCTTCAGTGGATCCAAGAGAGGTAGATTGTTGCTTTTTACTATTCCAAGAAATTGCTCCTGAACCAACAAAAAAACAATAACCACAAGTAGATTTCCCATCATTGGGATCTCCACCTAGATCGGAATCAATAAAACCTTTTAAAGTAAAATCAGAATTTGCATCATAAAACAAACCTACATTAATAGTTCCTTTAATATATCTTAAAATTCTTTTAGCAACTTTAAAGTGTGTTTGTTGAGGTTTAGACATGAATCTTGAAACCAAACCAACACTATAAGCAATATCTAGCCTAGTAAGAGTTAAATAATTCAAACTTCCAACTAATTGTCTATACAAAGTAGGATCAACAAGAGGAGTTTGCATATCAAGCATTAACTTAGTGCCTAATACAACAGGGATTGAAACATGGTGAGCATCATTCATGTTAAACTTATCTATGAGATCTTGAGCTTATTTACTTTGAGATAAGAAAATTCCTTTAGAGGTTTGCCAAATTTGCATTCCTAAGAAATAATGTAAAAGACCTAAATCAGTCATTTAAAATTTTTGATTAAGTTGAAACTTAATATCAGAAATCAAAGTATTGGAACTTGAAGTAAGAATCAAATCATCTACATATAAGATAATAATGATAATATCGTCTTCACTATGTTTAATATACAAGTTAGGATCATTTTTACTTCTAATAAATCCTTGAGAAAGAAAGAATGCATTAATATTTGAATACCACTCCCTAGGAGATTGCTTTAATCCATAAATTGATTTCTTTAATTTACAAACTAAGTGTGCATTACCTTCTATAATAAAACCAGGAGGTTGAGACATATAAATTTCTTCATGTAAATCACCATTAAGAAAAACACTTTTAACATCCATTTGGTGAATAGGCCAATTCATTCTAGAAGCTAAAGCAAGCACAAGTTTAATTGTAGGCATTTTAGCAATAGGAGCAAAAGTTTCAGTATAATCTAATCCTTCAATTTGAGAAAAACCTCTAGCAACTAATCTAGCTTTAAATTTACTAACTTGATTATTAGCATTCAATTTGGTTTTATAAAGCCACTTGCAAGAAACAAGATTTTTACCATGAGGCAAGGGAACTAAATCCCAAGTTTGGTTAGAAATTAAAGTATCATATTCTTCCTTCATTTCTTTTTGCCAATGTGGTTGATTTTTAGCTTGATCAAATGTTTTAGGATCATTAGAATTTATAATAGTAGTCATTAAAGCATAATTACAATAATTAACTCTTCTAGCTTGAAGTCTATCAATTCTAGCTAAGTATTCATCACTATCTTGAATTAAAGATTTGAACCATTTAGGTCTTTTTTTAGAAGTAATGGATTCATCATTAGAAGAAGAGTCATGAGGAGTAGAGTTATTATTATCATCATCACTATCACTAAAAGGAATAGAAAGAGATTAAGAGAAGGAGGTTGGTCCTCCACAAGCACAACTTTGCTTTGAGTAAGTTCATCATCCTCCACTTTAGAACAATCATGAATGCTTTTTTTTGCAATACAAACATCTCTTGCAACTTTTACCTTGTTAGTAATAGGATTGTAAACTCTATAACCTTTAGTATTTTCATCATAACCAACCAAAATAAAAGGAGAAGATTTAGCATCTAATTTTTTTCTTTTCTTCTTAGGTTTGTGAACATAAGCTATGGAACCAAAAATTCTTAAATTCTCCAAATTGGGCTTTCTACCAGACCAAGCTTCTTCAGGAGTTTTATCCTTTAAGGCTTTGGTAGGTGTTCTATTAATTAAATAAGTTGCACAAGCCATAGCTTCAGCCCAAAACTTGTAATCCATATTTTTAGTATGCAATAAACATCTTGCCATTTCAACAATTGTCCTATGCTTCCGTTCCGCCATACCATTTTGTTGTGGTGTATAAGGAATGGTAAGCTCATGTTTAATTCCAAAAGATTTCAAATAAGCATTAAATACATTATTGACATATTCTCTTCCATTGTCAGTATGAAGAATCTTAATTTTAGAACCAGATTGTCTTTCTACAAACATATGAAATTCAGTAAACACATCAAGCACTTGATCCTTACTATGAAGGAAATATATCCATGTTCTCCTTGAAAAATCATCAACAAAGGTAAGAGCATACCTTGAACCTTGGATGGAGGGATTCTCCATGGGACCCAAGAGATCACTATGAACTAGATGCAATTTAGTATATGCCCTCCAAGATTGACCATGAGGAAAGGGTTCCCTATGCATCTTACCACTCATGCAACCATTGCAAACAATTTGAGAAGGAACAATACTAGGCAATCCATCAACCATATTTGCTTTTTGCATCAATGAAATATAATCAGAATTGAGATGGCCAAGTCTTTCATGTAGAAAAATCAACAGTAGTAAGCAAGGAATACTTTGTAGGAGCGAATTCATAGAACTTGAATAAGTTATCACTATCCATTTTAGCAGTAGCAATAACATGATTAGTGTTTGGATCAATGATATAACATATGCCCCTATAAAAGTTAATCTTATAATCTTGACAAAGTTTAGGAACTGAAATCAAATTTGATTTTAATTCAGGAACATAAAGAACATCATGTAATTTCCCATTAGGAACATTCACATCACCAATAGCTTCAACTTTGCAACTATGATTATTAGCTAATTGAATAGGAATATTAGAAGTATCGGGATGGAAAGATTCAAAACATTCTTTATGAGAGGTAACATGTTGAGATGCAGAATCAATAATCCACTCAAGTGGTTGAGAAACATTATAAGTACATGTAAATGCATGACGAGATGAATTACCATTATTATTACCTTTCTTATAATGAGGTTTATGTTGTTGATTATTTTGATTATTTTGGTTCATGGGCTTTTTACCATTTTGCTTCTTAAAACAATTATTAGTAATATGTCCATCTTTCCCACAATATGTGCAATGGGGTCTTGTTTAAGAATTATTCCTTTGATTATTGTATGTATTATTATGATTATTATTATGAGAATTGTTATGATAGGATTTAGAATGAGATTGATAATTAGAAGATTTGTGATTATTATTATGATTATGATTATGATTATGATTATGATTATTATAATTGGATCTAAAATTATTATTATGATTTTGATTTTTAGACATAAAAGCATGTTCACTACTTTTAAGAGTACCAAATTGAATTAATTTAGCTTCCTCTTGACGTAATAGATTACGAAAAATATCACAAGTTAATTGAGTAGCTAAGCTAGGAATAGCAAGTTGAGCATGAATATTTGTAATAAATTGCTGAAATTGACGAGGAAGACATTTTTTAAGAATAAGATGAATTAAACGTAAATCAGCTAGTGTAACTCCTAAACCAGTTAATTGACTATTAACAGAATCAAACTTTAATAAGAATTCATCCATAGTTTTAAAATCTGTATACCTGAGATCTTCAAGTTGATCTTGAAGCTGAATTTTTCAGGATTCATTTGAGCTATCATAAGTTGTTCTTAAAATTTCCCAAGCTTCATATGCTTTTGTACAATTTCCAATTAAAACATACAAATCAGGAACCATTGAAATACCAATTAAACCAAGTGCTTCCTCATTTTGAGCCTTCCATCTATCTTGGTCGGCTTGAGGAGAAGTTGTAGCAGGCTCAAAGGTTTTATCAGTTGCAACATCCAAAAGATGCTTGAAACGAAAAATAAAAGAAATATGCGTTTTCCATGAATGATAATTACTACTATTTAACTTAATTTCAGGAATTAAAGTAGACATGATAACAAAATAACCGTGAATAAATAATGGTTAGTAAAAAAAATATCCCCTTTGATTAAAAAGAAAAATTAACCTCCTTTAAATAAAATTGAATCAATGATAATAATTTATTTACAAAAATATTTATTAAAAAATGTTATTTTAAAAATAACAAAATTAAATTTAAAAAACTCAAATTTTAATTAATCAATTTTGTTTTTATAAAAAAACAACTTTAAATCTTTTATTAATAAAAAATAATTATATTAAAACTTTATATAAAAAAATCATAAACTTTTTTTTAAAACTTTTAAAAATTTTGAACTTTTTATATGTGAGAAAATTTTATAAACTTTTTAAATGTTTTAATATAAAAAAATTTAAACTTTAAAACTTTATAAACTTTTAAATATTTTAATATGAACTTTTTTTTAAAAAACTTTTATAAAGCAAAGTATTTATGACCTTTTAAACTAAGGAAACGAGAGAAATTTAAAAATTACTTTTAACTAATATGAAACGTAAGAAAAGGAATACAGGTGTAGTCAACCAGCATATGCGTGGTTGCAGAACAATAAGAATATCCTGCAACAATAAAACTTGAGAGGCATAAAGAATTGTAAGCAAAGGCATTACTTGCTGATACAAGTAGAAATGACAGGAGGCGTCACTTTGCTGTAGGAAGGATCAGGTAAGGAGCAAAGATTAAAATAAGATTTTTTAAAGTTAAATTTCTTAATCTTTCAAATTTAGCTGGGAAGCTCAATGCTGTCCAACGTGCCTCCCCTAATATCTACAACACAACAAATTGAAAATGAAAGGAAGAAATAATTGAACAAAGGCGTAGCAAGAGAACGACACAGGAGGAGATTAGGATAACAAGGCTACGCCAATGTGAGGATAACAAAGATAAGATGGGCAGTGAAGAATATTGATTCAACAATCCGCACAAAACCAATAACTACAGGAAATATAAACACAGAGATTTATACCTTTTACAGGGTAGACCTACAGAAAATGTTAGACTCTGATATTTTGTTTTTTGAAAATACACATTGATTCAATGAAGAAACAATATGAAATTTATTTTTATCAAAAATATTTGCAAGTAAAGGAAATAATAGAACCTGCAAACAAATAGAGAATGCAATGTAATAATAAATCAGATTTGGCGGCAAGCCGACCAAACAGATTAAGGAGGCTGAGTTTGACGGTAAACCTTCCAAACTATTCACAATAAAAAAAACCAGAAACTTTGGCGGCAAGCCTTCCAAAGCCACAACTTTAAACCAGAAAGAAAAAACTTTGGCGGCAAGCCTTCCAAAGTTTTTTTTTTTTTTTTTTAAATAAAAAAGCTAGAATAGAAGATTAAACTTGCAAGCAAACTTGTTAACAAGTTTGAAATTTTTTTTTAAAAATCTGAAACCAAAACCTGCACAATAGAAAATATTAGAAAAAGAACTTCTTCTCCTCTCAAGAATGCCTCCAACAAGGTGAACTCCACAGAATAACAACCATCATCAATGTCAACTTAAAACAAGGATTAGAAACCTGTTCTGATACCATGAAAGGAAATACAAGAGCAAGGAAAGAAAAATAAAATCCAAGTAAGTTTATTGATGAAGTAAATGTTACCAAGAGAAATGCAGAAACCTCAAAGCAATCACCCAAATGTGAAGGAGGCACAAAAACTTTTGAAAGGGGAAAAACAAAGAAAAACCCCTTGTGATATTATGAATGAGGCAATGCCTAGAGAGAGAGAGAGAGAGAGAGAGAGAGAGAGAGAGACTCTTTACAATAATTTCATTAAGAAGAAATGAGAGAGGAGACATCTCTTAAATAGAGATGAGAAGAGGAGTTACAAAGTAACTCTCAAATCTATGAATGCCACCATTCATAAAATGTGTGTGCCATGTGTCCACATCCTCTTATGGAGGAAATCTAATATTCCTTTATAAAGGAAAATAAAAGAAATGACTTGTCCTCACACATGTACTAGAGGACAAATTACATGTAGGAATTCCAAAGGAATATCCTAAACTAAATACAAATAAACCTAAGCCAAGTAAAGATTAAATATTCTAGCAGAGATCAATCATTAAGTGTTACAACAGAGGAACATTATTGCTGAACTAGTAAACACTATGTAGATCGAATCAATTGCATGAAGTCATCATGGAGAATATTATGCACCGAAGCACCAACAACTTGAAACTCTTATATCTGATCCAATACATTGTCTTCAACCTCTTACCAAAACTACAATGTCATACCAATCATCATAGTAGAATTCAAAGCAATCTAGTGACCAAACTAAAACACCTTACATAGACAAATTGTGAACCAAAGATCCAACGCTTATAACTTTCTCTATATAGATAGTTACAATCTAGAAATTGGTAGAAAGATACTTGACATACTGCATATCTTGATTCTAGAACTACACACCCAACACATTTAAGGTAGAAGAGCGTGGAGCAAAATACCATCACCCAGACATAGGAAAACATACTATTCTATACTTAGATAAATTTCCTTAGACAACCAAACATAATACTAAACTTAAACACCATAGTGTTGATTCCCAGAACATGTATAGACTTCAATTAAGATAACTACAACATATAATCAAATCAGAAATTGAGTAAACCAATACATACCATCTTCTTTGGACTAGTATGAATTCATCCGATGATTCTCTTGTTTGTTTTCTACATCTCTAATCATTGGCACAAACTGCTCTCAAATATCTTCAACACATACACACACTATCATATACATCAATGACCTCCACACACACTCCAATTATCTCCTTAGTGACAATGTACATATTGTCAAACATCAAATTGACATCAATGACAACACATGTTGCTAATAGGTTTTCCAAGTACATTGCATTAAATGTGATTATGATATCATCCATATCTATATCTTTTAAAATATGTGTCATTTACTTTCATATTGATTGCTTGTTTACTTTGATATGCATGATTTTTTGTATTAAGTCATTTTTTTAATTCCTAGCCATTCCTCCCTCTAAAAGAAATTTCCCAATCTTTCTTGATCATCAAAGACATAATTTTTAGCTCCTATTAATGTCTTCACAAAGCTAACAATGAGCAACTTTAAATGCATCAATTGAGATGAAGACCAAAGCTTGGGTGAGAGAAAAGATACAAATTGTCAAAGGCATGGAAAGATGGATGCCTCAATGTGTTCAAGCACACAAATATAGTGTCCAATAAAAAGTGAAGTCAAAAAATGGTCATCCAAACCCCTGGAGTGCTCCAAAACAAATGATGTCTCATACTAGTGAATAAGAAGTCAAAGTTGGACACCTAGTACGTTGGTGCATGCCTATACAAGGCATTCTTAAAGTTTGAAATTTTAAATGCCTATCAAGAGATTTTTCACACACCCTTTTGAAGACGAGTCAAATTTCTTCAAAATGTTTAAAACTAGTAAACCTTAATTCTCAAAATTTTCAAGACAAACCACTTAATAGATCTCAATGTACATCATCAAATATGGATGACATGAAAATTTTAAGTTGAAAAATGATCACATATACCATTACCGTGCACCTTCATTGCATTATTAAAAAAATTTAAACATTTTAAAATGAACACATAAGAGCCTAATGTGCACATGTGAAGGATGGACAAGATACTCTGTAAAATTTTGAAAGTTGACACGATAGAAAACCACACATTAAAGACCCAAGGAGCATTGCTTTTTAAATTTGTGAAGGGTTGCAAATATATAATTTACATAGTTTATGATATTACTATGCATTGCTTTTTAATTTAACTATGCGAATTTTTTTTTAACATTTCAAATCAAACTCCATGATCCATCATCAAAAACTAGAAAAAAAGATATGAAATATATATATATAGTATATTTTTTAAGGGTTGTCAAGTTTTACTTGGACACAAATCATTGAATCATAAGAAGTGCATACCCATGCAATATTCAATCACATTTTCGAGGGAGCAACATATAGTTGAGTGAGGATTCAAAATAACATAAACTACATTCAAATTCTCATTTGCAAATATGAGGGTGATTTGTAGTAGTGGTGATTAAGAGGAGTTTCAAGGGTTATGATAAAGGTTTTCTTCATCTCCAAAAGGGTGGTTTTAGATTTTTGAATGTTTGCAACGACTTACCTATGTTTTCTAAGGATTTTCAACAATTCTCTATTAAGTTTTCAACCATTCAAAATTCATAAGCAATATTGCCTTCAAGTGATATCAATAGTTATGAGTAGATTTTTATCACTCTCTGTTCATAGTAGCTTGCAATGAGACGCAATCAACATAAAAGAATAATATAAGATAAAACATTGATAGTGTAGACACCTAAAAATGGTCAACGCTTGCGAGGTCATACTTTAACATTTGCGCATTGCCTCATTTTAGGTTTTTGCGTCGCATTAACATTTCTCCTATGTCACGCACTTGGTTTTTATCATTTGCGAACATCGAGTCATTCTTCTACATTCTTCAATTATCTCGTTCTCAAATTTGGTCTTGTCAACAACACTATCCAGTCATGATTTTAATCGATCTTATCCTATTGCATCAATGTGCGTGCTTATTTGTCATCATTTTGGACATCGTCAATCCTAATTAGGGTTTTGTCCTCTTTTCAATCCTGTCAATCTTGCGATCAATTTGTCATCGATCGTTGTCCTCTTATCAATCTTGTCGATTTATCATCAATCCTTCAATCTTGTCATTTTAACGATCGATTTGTCATCGATCGTTGTCATGTTCGATCTTGTCATTTGGCGATCGATTTGTCATCGATCGTGGTCATTTTCAATCTTGTCGTCTTGCAATCTATTTTGTTATCGATCCTCGTCCTTTTGTCAATTTTGTCATTTTGCGATCATTTCGCTATCGATCGTTGTCTGTCTCAATTATGTCAATTTGGATCAATTTGTCATTGTTCCTCGTCAATTGGCGCATTTTCTCAATCAAATCACATTGGTCATTTATCAATTCAAAATCATGATCGAATCGATATCAATTATCTTCAATCAAGACCTAATTGTCATCCTTACACTTCTAATTCGTCTTCTAGGGTTTTATGATTTATTCATGTAACCTAATTTGTCATTTCTTCCTCTAGGATTACTAAATTATTTATTAATCCTAGGTCTTCTCATTACAATTAAATCTTTATTTAATTGGCTAATTATTCTTCCTCTTGTAAATTAATTAATAAATGACAAATTATTAATTAATTTACCTAATTTCTTCTAGTTCCTATTTTCCTATTTTTCCATCAATTTCTAATTCTTAATTGTCATCAATTTCAATTTTCTAATTTTCTTAATTTCTAATTTCTTTTCCCTCCTATTTCATCTCCTAATTCCATGGGAATGACATTTCAATTTGTCATAAATTGTCATAATTGATAATCAATCAATTTTGACATAGAATGTGTCATAATTTGTCATCAATTATCAATCAATCAAATTGTGCATGGAAAGTGCATAATTTGTCATATTTGTCATATTGATTTGCAATTTCCATTTGAATTGCATCATGCTAATCTTGTCATCTATCCAATTCTTCTATAAATTGGATGATTTTCAATCAAAGCTAATCCCGAATCCCTAATTATGCTATTGAATTTATGCTTCTAGTACTCTTGATCAATCATCAATATCCATCTTGCTTTCAATTGTGTGTGTGCACTTGTAGGTGAGATCCACAATCCAACCATTTGAAGAGGAAAGAAGAACAATGGAGCCGCATGAAGGAGTGTTCAAGTCATGTCTATGGTTTGCATAATCTTTCGTTTTTTGAATGCTTTTTATCTCATGTCTCTATTGAATGTGTCTTAGGATAGATTCATTGCAATGAATGCATTTGTGATTGAGCTAATAATGATTAATGTTTTCACTTGTTTGTGATGATTCCTATTTCCGATGCTACAGATAGATTTATCATTTCCTTTACTCTTCATTCAAAGCGTCTCAAGATCCATAGTCTATTTTTTGAACTAACATCACATAGGTTTATCAAGCACCCTCTCACACCAGATTCCTTCACACGTCACAAGATCATATTGGTGCAAAATAAAAATAAAAATAAAAATAAACTTTTTATTAATTGGTTCATCCATTGCTGATGAACAGTACATATTTATAGTGTGCAAAATAATTGGAAAAACAGTTACTTGTTACCAACCGAATGCCAACACAACTGCATAACATAACGATTATGTAATAGAGAATGTAATAGCAATGTTATGCCAACATCTCTCCTTTAGGAAGCACCAACTTCCAAATCAGAATTAGGTTACACCTTGAAGGTTACTTCTTCAAAAGAAGATGGATAGTTACAAACTTCTTAATATATGTCCTCTTCAATGGATGACAAACTCCTCCTGTACCTTCATAAAATATTCTCATTATTCACTCCATAATTACATTATTCACAAATCTGAATATAATCTCTTTAAATCTGCATTAATTCTCTGCTCAAATCTACTCTTATCTTTCACATGAGCCTGCTCCAACATGTATCAACAAATCTACTCAAGATCTTGCCTTATGAGTGTTACAAAGTCTGCTCCAATAATGTGCTTCGACGCTACTTCAAAACTACTGTTTGTCTGCTCCAAATCGGGTGTAATGATTGCTTCAAATTTGTAACAAGTTCTCCTTCAAAGATGGCAGAGAAGCCTTTCCAAACTGCCCCACGTCAGCATATAGATCTGCAATTATATTTTTTAGAATCTGCTTATAAACTTCAGTATTTTCTGCTCATGGGTCTGCAATAGTTTGTCACTAGTATATAATTGCTAATCGCTGCCTTCACTAACTTAAAGTGCTGCTTTATTATTTATATAATTGCGGCCTTAGGAACTTGTGAACTGCTCACATCTCGTCTTTGGAAAAATTCCTGCTCTATGAATCCATTAATTGCTGCCTTGTTCACAATCATCAACCTCTAACTCTGCCTTTTATCATGAAACAAATTTCTCATCTTATCTCCTAAAAATTCTCCTCTTGCTCGAATTGATTAGCATTGTATTGCCTCTTTTAAAACCTCCAAAAAGATATTGCATTTATATGCACTCATGCCAACTCTCAAAAACAGGTCGGCCGCATATTAAAAACATTATAATTTTATTTTGATTTTCTTTATGATTTTATCTCAAGTTAGGCTACCAGTGTAAAATTCAAAGGTGCCCAAAATAATATTAAAATGAAATAAGTCCGGCACTGCCATATTAAGCATGAAGGCAGCCATCCTTGGTAGAAGAATAATTGTTGCCTTTTTAATCACTGTTCTTTATGAACTTGATATGAAAAGGAAGTCGCCAAATCATTTTATATTTAGATTTTTGTCTTCACATATTGGCACCAAACGATGAATCGTTCCAATTAAATATTTAAGTTTAAATCTTTAATTTAAACTACAAATATGATCCCTGCTCAAAAACATCTTATAAATATGCTTCAAATGGTCTTATAAAACTAATCCAAGTTACCTGAAATATGTCACTCCATATGCTGAAATGAATCGCTCCAATAAGATGATATGACATGACAACAATTAATCTTGCTTATACATTTTCGACTTCAATCATAATCTTGTCCAATATACTTTTGACATTAATGACAACGTTGTCTTCTTACCTCTAATATCAATGACAACTATAATATTTCCAATACATTAAGGTTTCAATATCTTCCAAAAATGGAAGCCCTTAGAGCATTGCTTTGCTTCGCTGACTCTGGTTGGTGCTCTTCGACGAGATTGGATTTCTTCTCCCTCCTTTTCTGATTTTGTGTGTTTTGCTCGTCTTTTTGGTTAGATTCATCTTGTTGGGGTTTTGGTTGATGCACTTTGTGCAAGGCGTGCTTCTTTTGAATTTCAAATTGTTTTTACTGCCCTTGTGTGTTTATGACCCACCCTACCCCTAGCACGGAGTCCAGTTAGCATTTATTGCACTCGGGAAAGGTTTCTTCTCCGGAGCTATTTAGCTCATGGGAGAATTAAATGAAAAACATGGTGAAGGTATTGTATCGGGGGAACCACAACTCGACCATATTAATATAAATATTTCTCAAAAGGAGAAACCAGAACCACATAAAAACTCTTACAAGCAAGCCCTTGTAGCAGACACTGGAGATTTTTAGAGCCCTCCCTCTACAGCCTTTGACGGAGGAGTTAGATTGGCCACCGATTGCCTAGTGGGAGTCGAAGGCTTTGAGGGGGACAAGCCAAACAAAGATAGGGCCCCATTGAAGGAAGTGATAGCCTCGTAGGAAACCAGGGTAAGGGGTCTTCCTCTAGCTTGAAAGTACTTTCCATTTACCCTAATGATGATAGGCTATTAGAAATGAACAAACAAGACTGAGAAATGTTATAGTATTATTTGTTTGTTTGGATTCAAATTTGCTTCCTTCTCGAAGATATTTTAATGACTGGATAAATATTGTTTAGGGCAAAAAACTCAGTATTCGGGTTAACTTATGCAGAATGATGCAAAAGGGTTTATTTGTTGTGGTCTTCAAAACCCATATTATGTAAGAGAGGGTTCTTAAGAAGGGTTTTTGGAATGTGGGACAATCCCTATTTAGGGCTTTCTCATAGTCTTCTAAGGGGAACCTTGAAGTTGTTGCTAAGTTTGCTCCTAACTGGATTGAAATTAGGAATGTTCCAATAAAATACTAGAAATTTCTACCACGGATATTAAAACCTCTAGGTACTGTTATGCAAATAGAAGAATGCAGGGTTACCCTCTCCACCTTAATGCTAGGGTGTTAATTAACCTAGATCTTGAGGTTATTATCCCTGAGAAGATTACTCTAACAGTTGAGCAAGAAAACCTAGTTTAGGACATGGAACTCCTTGGTAATTTAAATGCATGTTTCTTTTGTAAGAAAATTGGGCATCTCAAGAAGGTTTGCCCAAATTTGAAACCAAAACCTACTAGGGAGTTTAAATCCAACAATGATAAAAATGATAGCAATGATGATCAAAGTAATTCAGAGACCACTGACAAAGAGGAACCTGTTGTCATTTTATGACACCCTTGGTCCATCAGTGAGAACTAATCAGATATATGTTCTATGGACCAGCGTTGCCTCAGTTGATCAAAGCGAAAACAATGGAATCATGAAGTGTGAAGTGTTGTCTTGCTAGAACTCCGGAACCCCCAAGTTCCCAAGTCTTCAACCCCGGAACTCCAGAAACCCCAGGTTCCCAAGTTCCTAAGTCCTTGACCCCGGAACTCCGAAACCCCCAGGTTCCCAAGTTCGTAAGTCTTCAACCCCGGAACTCCAAAACTCCCAGGTTCCCAAGTTCCTAAATCTTCAACCTCAGAACTCTGGAACCCCCAGGTTCCCAAGTTCCTAAATCCTTGACCCCAGAACTTCGGAACCCCCTGGTTTCCAAATTCGTAAGTCTTCAACCCCAGAACTTCGAAATCCCTAGGTTTCCAAGTTCTTAAGTCCTTGACCCCGGAACTCCGAAACCCCCAAGTTCCCAAGTTCCTAAGTCTTCAACCCCAGAACTCCGGAACTCCGAAGTTCCCAGATTCCCAAGTCTTCCCAACTACGGTGACCCAGGTCTCTGAAGTTTTTCCAACTTCCCCCAACTACGGTAACCTAGGTCTCTGAAGTTTCCCCAACTTCTTTTCGGCTAACAACACTTCCAGATGGCATGATCGACACTCAAAACTTTAAATGCTCCGACGACTTTTGTGATTTGTGCACCTTCTTTTGTAGAGCCACAAGGGTACATTTAATGTTTTTGGCAGGATTTTCATCAAGGGAGGTACGAGGCCATGCTTGTTGTGGTGACTTATGTCATGTCTGCATACTCTGACTTTGGAAGGTCAACCAATCCACCCTTCTCAGAATTGTCTTTTGTAGGTATGGCTAGGTTGCTTGCATGTACAAGTCAAGTGCATGCACTTTCCTACACTCCCAAACTGACATACAGGGGTCATGATCACTCTTGTAACCATTTTTCTACATAAAAGTTGTTAAGCCTCATTGTAAAAGGTTCTCTCCTTGTTGCCTTGAGCTTGCCTATGCTCTTTCTCTTTTCTTCAAGACTTGTAATTATTTTTGCATTTCTGCAACTGTAAGTTTGGCCTTTGGCCTTTAGAATGACTTGAAATTACATTCTTGCCTTCCTTCAACATATGCATGTTGTGTATGTTTCTTTACCTTCATCATGGGTGTATGTTTTGTGGCTTTTCTCTCCATATATGTTGTGTTAACTTGTTTTCTGAGTGTGACTTGTGGGAATCCTTCTCCCCTCTTGACACTTAGCAAGTTCTAACCTTCATACATGTGTTTGGGTCACTCATGCAACTGAAGTTTGTGCATCTCTTGGGTATTTCAGTTGATTCCTTGTGCCATTTCGGGTGGGGAGAGGAACAATCTCTTATCTTGGTGCATCACCTCCTTTCATTTTAAGCATTTCTCTCGTCCATTTTCCTCTGTAAGCTGTTAGGGTAGCCTAGGAGTTAGTTTTCAAGTGTTGAGTTGGTTCAACACCTGCACCTAGATTGAGAAGGAAGTCAGCCTTCTCCAGAGATTCAACCCCCTTGCGCGAGGTCTCACACTTCGGGGTTGTTTCCATGTTTCACAAGGTTGCTGAGTTGATAGCTCAGTAAGGGTGGAAGCTTTTGTGATAACAGAACCTAAGAATAATGATTTGGTCATTGATGAACACTCTCATTTGTTGAAGAGATCGAATCATATTGAGATGACAAAAGTCATAGAGCATCTAATGGAAGGTAATAATGGAAAGGATGTTTATAATAATAATAATATAAAGATGTATCTTTTAAATTCGCTCTTTGAAGAAGAATTTGAGGTGATGCTAGCTTATAATTCAATTGCTCCTAATGCCCTCCCCTACCAACAATCAGGACAACACTTTAAACTCAAACAACCTAAAATGAATGCTCAACAACTAGCCCTTGACCCAATTCAAACTAAAGCTAACAAAATTGGACAAGCTAGGTCCTCCTTTCCATAGAGGAATTTGGATGATCCATAGTGCATGGATTCCACCCTCAATCTTGTTGATGAGGCCCTTGGTAAGGAAATTGTTGTTGTCAACCCAAAATTTGCTATTGTTGAATCTAATTTGCAGACCCAAACTCAATACCTCCACAAGAGGTTAAGAAAAAAAAAAAAAGCAAACTCGAAGATAGGCACTCTATCTTTGAGTATGGCTCAAACAATAAAGATAGTAAGAAAGGCAAAGATATTCCAAATGTTTTTAGAGATTGTATAAAATCTGAGAACCCCACCCCCTTCGAATCTTGAATGAACTTTGACATCTATAGTTGGAATGTGAGGGGGTTGGAGACTGGTGATAGAAAGTATCTGATGAGATCATTTTGTAGATCCAGACCTCATTTGGACTTTTTATGTTTACATGAAATTAAGATTACTAGTTTCCAAGCTCAAAATGTTTTGAACTTCATATGGAACAAGGCTAAAGTCATTATCTCTAATCATGACAGGGGGAGAGGTGGGACTGCCATCCTCATCCACCCTAAATGGGTTTATTCAATTGTTCAATCTGGTTCTTCCCTTGTAATAGGGCTGTGTGGGTTAAACTAAAAAATGATGATAACTAATTTGGCATTTGTTCTCTATACGCACTTAATGATTATAGGGAGAGATCAGCCCTTTTGAATTGGTTGGCATCTAATCTCCCAAAGGTCCCATGGATCTGTATTGTGGATTTTAACATGGTGAAGTTTAAGGAAGATAAAAAAGGTGGTAAAGGAGTCCTTTGGAAAGGTGATGGATTGCCTTCCTAGTCTAAATTCAAGAGGTCCTTAAATCTTGTTGATCCCCTTGCCAAGCAGAAAGTGTCCTCTGTTTGGTTCACCTAGTGTAATAATCAATCCCTTCATCATAGAATCTACTGCAAATTGGATAGGGTCTATGCTAACAATTTTGTTTTCTCCTTCAAACCCCCATCTGATGGAAATGTTGTTAATGTTAAATTCCATCCTCTATGTCTGAGGTCCACTCTCCTATTACAATGAATGTGTCCTTTGATGCCTCCTCCCCTAAGTTGCCTCTCAAGTCCGGTCTTTTAAAGCTAAATTTTCACTGCTTTAGGATGAGGATTGTTTAGATACCATTCATAATGCCACAATTTTCTCCAAGAACATGAATAAGCATTTATCCCCCATCCTCCAATGGGACTCCTTGGTGGTACTATGAAGATGTTTTAGTTTGTGGGGAAAAAGAAAGGTATGGACAAGAATAGAATTGAAATAGTGCTTCACCAAAAACTCATTCTATTAAAAGGTTAAATTCAAAGTTGTGGGCCTGACACTGAAGAGAAGAATAAAATTGCTTTAATAGCTTGGGACAAAGTCATCAAGCCCGGATCAATGGGTGGCTTAGGCATCAAGGACCTTAAATTGCAAAATATAGCCCTAGGGGCTAAATTAGTTTGGAAGTTCATAAAAAACCCCAACGCAAAATGGGTTAGAATGCTAGCAACAAAGTATCTTCCAGACCAGAACCATCTCAACATCTTCAAATCAAGCAATTTTCCCAAGGGGTCCAGAACTTGGAACTTTATCATCTCCTGTAGAAATCTGGTTTCAAATTCGATTTCTTGGGATATTCATGACGTCTCATCTAGTCTATTCTGGGAGGACTCTTGGGGTGGCTATCCACCTTTGGCAAATTTAATCCACGTCCCTGTTGCAGAACACTGGCTCAAACAGCATTGGGGTTCCCGAGTTAGAGACTATTTGGAAATGGTCGACTTGTCGAACCCACAATGCTGGAGATGGAAAACAATGGAGGGCCTGCCAATTCCAAGGGAAGGCCTAGATCAACTCCTAGGACTTCTAGAAGCAAGAAACATCAGTTCCAGAAGAGGCGAAGACTCTCTTATCTGGGCGCCATCCAAAACAGGGCAGTATAATTCAAAAGATGGATATAGAATTCTAGTTAGCCTTGCAGATTAGTGCAACCAAGATATCCCTTTGAAGTTGTTTTGGAGCTCCAAAGTCATTCCAAAAGCGGGCTTCTTTGCATGGCTGGCCTTTCAAAAGAAGATTCTAACTGCAGAGAAGTTTACAAGAATGGGCTATGAAGGACCATCAAGATGCATTTTGTGTAAAGCCCAATTAGAGACAGTGGACCACCTTCTCTTGAATTGTCCCTTTGCTTCCAAATGCTGGAGATGGCTTTGTGCCAAGTTGGGTCTGATTATAGCCCTGCCAAGTGACATCAAATCCTTATTCCAAAGTTGGCCCCTTCCTATTAAGGAGAGCTCTCTAAGTCAAATTCTGGGAGTGTCCCCATCATGCTTAACCTGGGAAATATTGAAAGAAAGGAACCGTAGGTTATTTGAAGGCAAAGCTAGGAGACAGGATTCAATTTTGAACTCAATTGAATCAGCAATAGTGGACTTAGTCAATTGCAAAATAGCATTTTCTTTGGATCAGCCCAAAGTCTTTCTTCATGGGACGAAAATATCAAGCTAAAGTGGCAAGGAATTAAAATCCCTTTTTCCTCTAGTCAAAAAATCAATGCTAGAAAAGATGCAACTTGGTCCCCCCCAAAGCCGGATTGGGTGAAATTAAACTTTGATGGGGCCTCTAGAGGCAATCCTGGCCCTTCTGGAATTGGCTATGTTATCAGAGATCAATCAGGAGCAGTTATTGGGAAAATAGCAAAGCCAATTCCCCTAGACACCAATAATATAGTAGAATTCACTGCCCTGCTTCTTGGCTTGAAGGATTGCATTGACCATGGTCTAAGAAATGTCTCAGTGGAAGGAAACTCGGAGATAGCAATAAATGCAATAAGGAAGAAAAAAACCCCAAACTGGAGACTTCAAGCAATATTAGAAAAAATCTTAGAAAATTTGAACAGACTTGAGCAATTTGAGGCCAAACATATCTACAAGGAAGCGAATGCAGTGGCAAATGCCTTATAAAAACTAGCAGCTCAAGGCTCTTTCATTCATTGGTGGTCTCAGAGTTTTCAGGTTAGTGGTAATGCAGATTAGGTCACCTAGCAAGTTTCTTCTTTCTGGAGTTTTGGGGTCGCTCTCTGTCAACCTAATTGAGGAATGCAGATTTCAAATTTGAATGTTTCTTACCCGCTCTCCTTTGGCGGTTTTCGCTAACGGCTAATTCATTTATTTGAATTCATGCGTCCACTTAAACCTGGGGCTTATGGTGGGTCCGGTTTAGCTTTACTAGCGGTCCGTTAAACCTAACCACGTCTTCATCTATCTATTCTTTTCGAAGCTCCAGCTGGCTCTCGTCGTCATTCTGTACCTTTTGTATGAGTTGTCTGCGGGTTGCTCTTTTCATCTACGCTTGGGAAGATTTGGTTTGATTAGGATATATATCCTCCGCCACCTTCGTGGGAGCCTTTAATGCTCATCTGCTCCTCATTATTAGGTGTTGAGATGTGCGCCCGCTTTTCCTGTAGGAGTGTTTTCTACACGCAGCCTTCATTTCTTCCTGCATAATCTGCATTTTTCTCTCTGGTTTCCTTTCCTGCTTGTCTTCTCTTCTTTGATCATAATGTCTTCTGAACCACCATTCGGATTCATCATGAGCATCTACCCAAGGCCCTCCTCATGCTTTGGTGCAGACACTCTTATTTCCCTCAACGCCTCCACTCGTCAGGTTTCTTTTAGAAGGATCACAAATTTGAGACTGAAGCATCTCCTCATCCATGCGGATCCTCCAGTTTTGCTTGCAATCAAAATGATCCTGGGCAGTGCTCATTTGAGCAGGGAAGAGTACCCGTGAGACGATACCAGCATCTCCTCTAGGTTCGTGGCTTCTCTGTTGGACCAGAAGCTACCCAAGCAAGTTGTTTGGAGCCTTACCAAGGAGCTTTTTCCTGAGGAAATTCTTCAGGAATTCCAAGAAATCTCGAACACGCCCTCCACGATTCTGGGGCACCTCGACCAAGCGACCAGATCCTTTTCAATGCTCATGGAGAGCTCATCAAATACTACCCTTTCCTACTTGATCTGAAAGGAAAAGATTTGGATAGGCACAGAGTCTTTGTTGGAGTTGGCTTGAGCTATCTTAAATGGAGGTTTTTGGGAGATGATCCAGAGGTCGCAGGGAAAGAGGAGGACCTCTTCTAGTTTGCAAAGTTGAATGGAATCCTGCCCATGAAAGCTGCAGAGGCAGACCCACAAGCTGGTCAGAGTCGCAGAGGCGGTTCGAGCAGAGGTCGTAGGGGTTCGGGTCGGGGTCGAGATCGTCCAGCAAGCAGAAGCCGAGGAAGAGCAAGAATTGAGTTGCACCAACCCAATCCTCCCACTGCAAGTGAGGCTCTCTTTTGTTGTTGTGTCAATTTCCCTTATCGATGCTTAACATATAATTGTATAAAGTTTGTTTTGGTTTCTTTTAATTATGCTTAAACACTCTGGTTCTGGGTAGTTGGGAATCTGCCATAATCGTTTTTAGCCCATTTTCTTCAGACTGCTAAATTTTGATGGCTCTGTTAAAATGGTTAAACCATAAGTTTAATGGTTTCTTGCCCGTTGAGGAAATCATGTTTTGCTGGGCTTACCGAGAATAGGTTTTTTAATGGTTTTATTCTCAGATAAGAAATTTATGTATTTAATCTAAATCAATATAAATCTTGGCTCTGCCTTTACTGATAAAAAAAAATTAAAAAATCCTTGGAAGCTAAATTGATGAGGACCAAATCTCTCCTAAGGAAGGTGTAGAACTATAAAATTCAAGGTCAAAAGATTAGAGCCAAGATTAGAGCCAAGATATTTTTTATTAACTTAATCAAGTTCAAACAAGAAAAAGAATTCATTGATCTCGTCTCCCATAATGGTCAATCCTCTAATGACCAAAGCTACTTTTCATGAATTTTTCCAGAATTTGTTCACTTCAAAGCATGGGCCTAAAAATCAGGAAGCTATGGAATCTTGCTTAAGTTGATCCCAAAAAAAATTCAAAGGAAGATGCTTTGATTATGGACAAAGATTTCACTATTCAGAAATTGATAGTACTATTTTGTTTATGGCTAATGGTAAATCGCTAGAATTGGATGAACTCCCTGTAGAATTCTATAAACATAACATAGAATGGATCAATCTAGAACTCCTTAACCTATATATTGCTTCTTTTGAGAACGACTCTTTGGGAGAAAATATCAACAAGGGCATTATCAAACTCATCCCCAAAGATGGGGATAAATCTTAGATCAAGAATTAGAGGCTTATAAACTTACTAAATCTTATAAAATTTTGGCCAAGACCTTGGCCAAAATACTTATTGATATTCTTGGTAAGATCATTTTAGTCACTCAAACTAGATTGATCAAGGGTAGATTCATTCTTGAAAACTTGATTACAAGTTGGGAAGCTATGCATTGGGCTAAGCAAGATGGTCAAAATGTTGTTATGATTCTTCTTGACTCTGAGAAGGTATATGATAGAATAGAATGGCCTTTTATAATGGGTATGTTGAAGGCTTTTGAATTTCCTCCAAAATTATGCAAATGGATTAATATCTTGTTCGAAGAATCCTCTATTGTCAATGATGTTAATGGAGAATTAATGAACCCTATTATTCTTCAAATATCTATAAGGCAAGGGTACCCTATTGCCCCTGCCCTATTTGTGATTGTTGTGGATGCTCTTTACTACATCCTCAGGATTGAAACTATCTCTTCACCATTAAAGGGTTTTAGCCTTCCTAACAAGGATACTCTCCTTAATGCCCAATTTGTTGATGATACAACATTGTTTATTAAAATTTCTAAAAAAAACTTTGATAATGTAATGGATAGACTTCAATACTTTTGCAGTGTTTCAGGTTCTAAGGTATTCCCACATAAATCTACTATCATTGGATGGTTTGACCACCCCCCTAGCTAGTTCTCTACTAAAGGATGGGGTTGGTTTGATCCTTGCAAGATAGTTAGGTACCTTGGAATACCATTCTTTGTCCCCCCTACCTTGAAAGATATGTGGGAGTGGTTGTTCAGGAAAATTGAAAAAAAAACATGAAAAATGGCAAACACGTCTTCTCTCCTTGGTTGGTTTGGGTTTGAAAGATCTTAAATTGCAAGGTGTGGCTTTGGCCTCTAAATGGATTTTGAAGGCTTCCCAAGGTAATGAGCCTTGCAAGGTCTCGATCATAATTAACTTGGTTTTGTCAAAACCTAAAAAGGGGAAAATGTGATCTCAACTCTGTTGTCGGGTAATTAAGCAATAAGACATTTAATGTAATTAGAGTTAATGATGGCAGTTAACCCGTCGGTTGTCGACAGTTGACATCGGGTAACTGACCGGTCACCTTTATATATTAGCGAGTCCTTGGTCATGGAGACAGGGTTAGTATGGTCATTGTCATTGTACTGACATTATTATGAATCAATGAAGATCTGAGTTTCTTTATATTCTATCATGTTGTATTCTGTCATGTCTATTATTTCTGCAATGCATTGAATAACACTTTATTGGCAAAACATTTGGCGTTGTTGCCTAGACAGACTCAAGAAAAGGAGTGGATGGCGTACGGACACGATGGGCCTACCCGTGAGCGAGATTAACCCTGAGGTGGACGACGCACGAACAGAGCTCTACGACGGAGAAGATACTACAACGAGGGAATTTTCAATCCTGCTTCAGGTGGCCATCGAAACCTACGTCCGAAGAGAGGCCACAGAGGCGGAAGTTCCAACAAGTGTCATGTGGACCACACTGGAAGTTAGCCCTGCGGTGAATCAGTTGATGAACCACCTCCCCCGATTGCTCGCACAGCAGGCTGGCCTGGAGGAAATTGCTTGCGAAGAACGACGCCAACAGATCCTCCTACAGTATGAAGAAAACAACCATCGTTGGGAAGCGCAACAGGATGGCATGGGACGGGACACTTGAACCTTGAGTCGTACGGGGCGGAATAAAGAACACTCATTGTAATAATTATGTCATATTGTTGACATAGACTTGTATCCCACAGGATGAATGAATAAAAGTGTTCTACTTTTTATATGTCGTTGTTATATATAAAGTCGTATGGGAATTAATGCCCAATACATTGAATAAAGACAAAAATAAGCAAGAGTATATAGATGAACGTGCAGTAGCCCGACATGCCTTGATCCTTGAACAGCAAGCGGAAAGGCGACAGAGGTATAAGCGAAGGGAGGAGGAACGCTCCGAAGGGGATGGTGAGGCCGATGGCCACCCACGGAGTCGGGAGGAGTTACTTGCGGAAACCCGCCGCAGGATAGAGTGTACTAAAACTCAGTTGAGGGACTTGTCACGCACACTAGAGGCTAGGGAAACTCCACGGAGTGGGGAGGAGGCAAGGGAGGGAGAAGACACCGAGGCTGCCAGGAGTGTCGGAGGGACACCGGGGCACAACGGTCAAGCACCTCTTACAGGATCTAACCCATCCGAAGTAGGACAACAGCCACCAATAGTAAAAAGACAAGGCATGGCGCAAAAACAAAAACTTCCAAAGTTCCATGGGGACGGGAAAGAAGACCCTGTCCGCCACTGTCGCACTTGTGAAACAATTTGGGGAGCAAATGGTGTTACCGATCAGGACGAGTGGGTAACACAGTTTCCTGCAACCCTAAGGGGCGTGGCCATCGACTGGTTCTCCGATACGGAGAAGGCTAAAATTAGCACATGGCTTGACTTGAAGAAGGAATTTCAAGCGGAGTTTTGTCTCCTAAGAGACGATAATGAGATTGTAGCCGAAATTTACGGCACGGAACAGAGGAAGAACGAGACGGTTCGAACCTACAGCCGGCAGCTCAAAGAGCTGCTAGGAAAAATGGAGAACCAGCCCGCAGACGAACTGAAAAAACGGTGGTTAATTCGTGGAAGGTCTGAAGACGTCTCTTAGATGGAAAATGAAGATCGTACCTCCCTCTTCATATATCGACGCCTATAATAGGGCAATGGATTTAGAAAGAGAGCAGAAGATGTCCAAGAAAAAGAAAAAGAAATCCTCGTCAAACAATGATTCCTCTTCTGACAAAAGTAGTAGTAGTGATGACGAGTCTAATTGGAAGGTACGAGCTCTCCAGAAAGATATGGAGCGAATGATGAGAGAGATGAAGGCGACCAAAGGAAGCACAAGCAAAGCCGATGAAGGGGATTTATGGTGCACGGACTGCCGCAGTGACGGACACACCAAGGGGTCTTGTCCGAAGAAAGCATTTTGTGATATTTGTCAAATTGCCGGACACCTTACCAAGGAGTGTTCGTACAATATGAGGACCCGTAACCAACAGGTTCTCTTTACGGAACCGTCTACGCCAGCCGGCACATCCCAGCTTGCGATCAACAATGCATCGTCTGGCGGCTATCGGAACAACAGGCGAGGAGGAAGAGGCACTAATAATAATACTAATAATAGAAGCCGAATCCAATACAATGCTAAAGGGCAGCCGATGATACAATGTCAGGCTTGCAACCAATGGAGGCATTTTGCCAGGGACTATACGGTAGAGGAAGTGCCACAAAAACTTTGCAAGTGGTGCGGCCCGGGGAACCATGACGATGGCAACTGTCTGAAATCTGGAGTGAATTTGTTGAATGTAGAAACAGAGGATGTGCTCGCCATAACAAGATCCAAGACGAAAGCAACCACTTGCCCAGATCCTCGTACAGAAAAACGAAAGGCACTGGAGGCACGACCGGAACTGGAGAAGGAGATGTCGACGAACAAGGACGCACATGGGCTTGCAGGTACTTCTCGCTCTGAAGCAGAAACAAATATTATAAACCAACTGCTATAGGTCGAGATACCCGTCAAAATGAAGGATCTCCTGGAAAGTATGCCACACTTGCGGACGACACTTCTGCAATTCGTACTGATAACCCCAGTCGACCGACCAACACATGGAAGGGACAACCTTGGCGAGACAGCGGCAAACCCATTAGCCCTGACGATCAACAATGGTAGACACCCAGCAGTGGTGGAAATGGGTATACTGGGCACCATCTTGACCGACACCATTGTCGACGGCGGGTCGGGAGTAAATGTCTTGCTAGAGGAAACATGGAAAAAATTGGGCAAACCTACTCTCTGGCCGTCCACCTTTAATTTATTGGGAGCAGACCAACACGGCATCAAGCCGCTTGGCACACTCATGGCGCAGCCAGTGACGATCGGAACACAGTCGTTCGTCTTGAACTTTGTGGTCATCCCATTGAAGAAGGGATATGATGCAATCCTTGGCAGAGGCTGGCTGGTGGCGGCAAAAGCAAACCACAATTGGAAAAAGAACACCTTGTCCATGGAAAAGGCCGGCAGAAGATATATCATTGACCTCAAAACCCAACTGGTCAGTGAAGAGTTGGCATCAGAGTCAGAGTCCGACGGGGACAACGGTATGGACGAAGGGAAGGATGGCAGGGAACCAGATGACGAAGGCATCTTAGGAATTCAAGCCTGTTATGAGGACGAGATGAATTCTTTGAGAGGGCTCTTCCATTGGAAAATGGAAGACTATGAATTATTGTATAGGTCCAATGTGTTGGAGATCGAAGAAGAACCTGACGAGAACGAGTTCCCGCCAGACTACGGACAATACAAGGAAGGGGATGCCCCTGTGGATGACACACCAGCGCACCAGTTCGACAAGAGTAAGCCCATAAGGTACGAGGAATCCACACTTAAAATTACAAACCTTGGAGAAACTACAGAACAGAAAAATATTCTGGTCAGCGACGACTGGAATCCTGTCTTGAAGACGGCGGCGTTCAAAATTTTCACAGAGTACAAGGATGTGTTCGCCTAGACGTATAAAGACCTCAAAGGGGTACCACAAGAACTTTGTGTACACCGGATCCCTCTAGTTCCCGGAGCCGTGCCTGTATGGAAGTGGCCATACAGGATGAACAAAAATTATGCTGCTAGGGTAAATGACAAAATTGACCGCATGCTCGAAGCAAGAATCATCTTCAAGGTCCAGACCAGCGAATGGGTATCACCCATTGTGATATCCTTGAAAAAGGAGGCCGATCAGATAAGAATCTGTGTAGACTTCAAGTGTTTGAATGCTGTCACAATTAAAGATCCATTTCCCATACCATTCATAGACACCATCCTCGAGGAAGTAGCGGGCCATGAAATTTTTTCATTTATGGATGGATTCTCCGGATATAATCAAATTTCCATTGCAGAGGAGGACAAATTGAAGACCACCTTTGTTGTAGAAGATGGCGTCTATGCATACAAACAGATGCCATTCGGGTTGTGCAACGCGCCAGCTACCTTCCAACAGATAGTCCTCCATATTTTCGACAAAATATCCGTAGGAAACTTCAAAGCATTCTTGGACGACTGGTCCATTTACAGCACGAAAGAGGCACATCTCGCCACACTTGGCGAATGCATGGAAAGATGTCGACGAGCCCGCCTCGACCTAAATCCCAAGAAATGCAGATTTATGGTGCCTCAAGGCAAGTTACTAGGGCACATCGTCTGCAAGGCCAGACTGAAGACTAACCCTGACAAGGTACAGGTCATTATGGAGATGGAGGCACCTGACGATGTCACTGGCGTCAAGTCATTTCTTGGACACATTGGGTATTATAGGCAGTTTATTAAGAACTTTGCCCAAGTATCATACCCACTTGATATGCTGACACGAAGGGGGGAGCCGTACATCTGGGGGATGACCCAAGAAGAGGCTTTCCAGGAGTTAAAGTCACGGTTGGTAGGTGCGCCAATCCTGACATATCCAGACTGGGACAAAGAGTTCCATGTACATGTCAACGCATCCAACTTTGCCATAGGGGCCACACTGGCGCAGGTTGGCAGCCATGGGCTGGACCACCCAGTGTATTTTGCAAGCCGACTCTTGTCAAAAGCAGAGAAGAATTACAGCACGATGGAGAGAGAAGCCCTCAGGATGGTATACTCCATCCAGAAATTCTGACATTACCTATTGGCGACACCATTCACATTTTATGTGGATCACCAGGCGTTGATGTACCTGGTGAACAAGCCAATCATCCAGGGGCGGATTAGCTGATGGTTGTTGCTGTTACAAGAATTTACATTCAACATCATTGTCAGACCTGGCAAGAGCCATGTCATCGCCGACCAGCTATCACGGATCAAGTCTGGAGAGCCGGCCGAAGGTGTTAACGAGGATTTTTTGGATGCCCATCTCTTCCACATTGTCGTCCTTCCTGCCTGGTACACGAGTGTGGGTGAATACCTGTCAACTTCAAAATTTCCTAAGGAAATGTCATCAAGCGAAAGATGAAAACTTGTACTAAGAAGCAGAACGTTCCAACTTATAAATGGCCTTCTCTACAAGATGGGACCTGACCAAATCCTACAACAATGCATCTTGGAGGAGGAAATCCCAGGAGTCCTGAAAGAAGCACATGAAGGAGTCGCAGGAGGACACATGGGACCGGACACGACGGCAAGGAAAGTCTTACTAGCATGCTTATGGTGGCCGACAGTGCATAATGATGCCAAAGAATGGGTGACAAGTTGTGATACATGTCAATGCGCTGGACGATCGTTAAAGAGGGATTTTATGCCACTCAACCCATCGAATGCTCAAGAGTTGTTCGAAAGATGGGGGTTAGACTTCATTGGTCCGTTGAAACCAAGCCGGGCCCGATGATGTAGATACATTGTCGTGGCGACCGAATACTTGACCAAATGGGTCGAAGCGAGGGCCTTGGCAGACAACTCCGCCGTTAGTACGATGAGATTCATTTATGAACAGATTATCACCCGGTACGGAATACCTATACAGTTGACAAGTGATAGAGGAGGGCACTTCGTAAACCACATTATTCAACTGTTGACAACCGAATTCAAAATTTTCCATTCTATATCAAGTTCATACTATCCTCGGGCAAACGGCCAGGCTGAGGCAACCAACAAAATCATGGTGTTAGTAATTTATAAGTCTTGCGGGGTTGAGAAGGAAGACTGGGAGGAGCGTCTACCGTCGGTACTTTGGGCGTACTGAACAACTTACAAGGTAACCACTGGGTAGACACCATTCCAATTAATGTATGGCCAGGAGGCTGTGGTGCCAGTGGAATTCATGGTGCCAAGTCTCAGAATTGCCATTGACAACAAGTTAGGCGACATGGAAAGCCTCCGGGAGAGGCTATACACCCTGAATAAGTTGGATGAAAGACGGACGATGACACAGTGGGCGACAGAGACAGCTCAGCAACGACGGAAATCTTGGCATGACAAACATTTAAGAAGGATGCAGTTCACCCCAGGGCAATTGGTATTGAAGTTTAATGGTCGAAATGAAATTAAGCCAGGCAAGTTCAGGGTAAAATGGCTAGGTCCCTTTAAGATTCGCGAAGTTGGCGCGAACGGAGCCATCAAGCTGTGGACGATGGACGGGATGGAGGTGCCTGATGCTATAAATGGCTCCAAGTTGAAAATCTATCACCAACAGAGGCAAGAGACGAGGTCCGCCCAGATGGACAGGTAAGTGCGGTCGTATGGAAATGACCGTGTCATAGGAAAAAAAAAACGGAAAATTAAAAAATTAAAAAATATAAAAATGCTTTCGTACGGAAATAACAGTACAACGAGTTCGTACGGTCGTACGATACGGAATTAAAAAATTTTAAAATATGTACGGTCGTACGGAAAAGGTCGTACAGACGTACAGAATTGAGTAAAAAGAAAAAGAAAAAAGGGACGTACAGAAAAAAGTTAAAGTTATTTTTTTGTCATTAAGTGTTTTATATGGCATGAATACTCAGGAAATTGCCAAGTTAGAAAATTGTTAGGTTATAAAGACGTTCATACGGACAAATCAGCTACTTGCCAGTTAGAAAATTGTCGAGTGATAGCTGTACAATCAAATCAGTTGTACCACATTAGCAAGGCAAATCCGTACAAAATGAAAGACAGTTAAGGCTCGATACAGTTACAAATCGAACCCCAGACAAGGAATTTTTATTTTATTTTGATTAATGGCGACTGAACCTAGGGGATTGAAAAAGCTAGACTAGAGGAAGAAATTGCAAGAAAGAGAAGAGCAAACCAAGAAGGAAGCCAGAAAGAAACCTGTTGTAGCAATGGGCGACCAAGACAAGGGCAAAGCAATTGCACAGGATGCAAGAAAGGGAAGAGTTATGCAGGTCACCGCAGATACAATTCTATTCGAGGGTTTGGCTGGAACGGTGTGCAGGCAATGGTGGGAAAATGCCATGAGCCCGTCAGATATTGAGGTAAAAATTGAATTAGCAAAAGCTAGGGTCCATGATGCTATTCAGATGCCCATTTTTAATATTAAGGAATTCGAACTCTGCCTACGACAAATGATTAAAACATATGATCCTGAACTTCACACATCGTCATTCAATTTCCAGCACACTGACATCATTGTTTCATTTAACTTTGATGATTTTGAGAGAGTATTTGGCATTCCTGACAAGGGTAAAAAGATTGACAAAAAGGTAACAAAGTTGTCCGAGGAAAGAAGAACCCAGCTATTAAAAGAAATGTGTAGGGACAACTTGACTACAAAAGAATGGAGTCGCATCCTGGATCCGAAGGGAAGAGGTCTGAAGAAGACATTTTTAAAATCTGGCATCTGGCAATGTTTACTTAACGTAGTACAGAGCAGGCTGACTGGCGCCAGCAGAGCATCAGACGCGACAATACCTATGATCGCATTGATGGCAGGACTCAGAAAGGGCACGGTGTATGATTGGGCCAGTCTACTGTCAGACAGAGTCCACGACTGTATGATGCTGAAACATAAAGTATTTTGTATGTCACATCACGCTATCGAATTATTTTTAGATTTCGTGCGGGTACAGGTGCCACCACACCGTCGAGGATGGCAGCCGCGGGATAGCATCAACTCCCTTAAGCCAGCTATATTTTATTGGTCAGAGCTGGATATTTTGACTACCGCCAAGGGACAGACTAGCAGGAAGAGGAGGAGACAGGTCCACGTAGTGGTGTCGGCCAGTGACATGGATTCAGGACAACATGGCACTAGTGAGGAGGAAAGTGAGGGGTCGGATGATTTAGAGGAAAATAGCACCTTCAGGTTTTCACAGACCGAGCAGCCAATACCGCCACAGGAGACCCCCACCACTCAGACAGTATCGTTGGCAAATGTACCGAGGGGGCATCGTGGAATGCCTGGAGGGGGAGCTGGCAGGACCGGCCAAGTGGTATTTACTCCAGCATTCCTGACCGTCGGAGGAGAGGGAGGACCATTGGCATCATCTGGAGTCACAGTGGGTACCATCCCCATACCTGGGTTTGGTCAGATGCATCCTCGACCTCCACTAGTCCAGCCATCGCCAGTCATAGCCAAGATGACGACACCAGCGAGTGCACCAGTACGCATGCCCGTCATCCTAACGGAACCTAGGACAGAAGAGGCCCAGAGGACGGTTGAGGAGAGGTCGGCGGGGGACGATGTCGATTCATGGCTAGACAGATATGCGGCTCTACCTTCATCCCCATGCAGTCAGGCACTACCCACACCTTCCTACCCTTGCATTCCTTCACCTCCAGGGGTTATCGACTTGGACAGTGGCACTAGAAAGCAGGGCGATAGAAAGACACCGCTGGTGGAGGAGGGGGCAATGTCACCGCAGCAGTAGCATCAGGTTGGATAGATTGGAGAGGGGAGACCTACTGCCATGGTGCAGTTCTTAGCCAAGATGGAGGAGGAGGTTCAGTTACTGGTTGCCTCGATAGTAGAGGAGTCTGTCGGACAACTCACTTTGCGGAGACTCCTTGCATTTGCTACATCTGGAGTAGCAGTGGCATTTCAGCAATGTTTTGAGCAGCATGGATGGCTGACGCTTGATCTTCCAGAGATGCGAGCAGAGTGGTAGAGCCAGGAGGTGGCCGGAGGGAGTCAGACACAGTCTGTGGTCAGACGGATTGAGCAAGCTATACGAGATAGGTATCTTGAGCTTTGAGAGACTCAGCTCAGGGCGGATAGGGCTCAAGAGGAGTTGGCCACTCGCATCCCTGCATTGGAGACAGAGTTAGAGCAGCAGCGCACCCATGCTAGGAGTACAGATGAGATCCTTGCCACCGTGAGAGGAGAATTGAGTGTCGTGAAGGCAGAGTTGGCAGTGCAGTCAAATGAGAGAGCTTCAACAGAATCAAGAGTTGCTACCCTGGCAGCCGAGTTGGAGGCGAAGCATCAGGAATTGATGGAGGCAATGTTTCGAGTGAGGAGTTCCCAGGAGCGGCAATTGCAGGCTAAGCAGGACCTTCGATACCGGACCGACTAGGTGGTACAGCTTCGGGAGCAGTTGGTAGTAGCAGCCCCAGCCCCTCCACCATCAGGGACGCCTCCCTTACCCCCTCAGTAGTCTGTGTGTAGTTGTTATTTTGTGGGGTTCGTAGTTGTTATCTGTTGTAGGCATATCATTCCCATTTTGTTGTCTGTCGTCCGGAGATGACATTTCTTTTTGGGGGGGGATGATGTTGTCAGGTAATTAAGCAATAAGACATTTAATGTAATTAGAGTTAATGACGGCAGTTAACCCGTCGGTTGTCGATAGTTGACACTGGGTAACTGACCAGTCACCTTTATATATTAGCGAGTCCTTGGTCATGGAGACAGGGTTAGTATGGTCATTGTCATTGTACTGACATTATTATGAATCAATGAAGATCTGAGTTTCTTTATATTCTGTCATGTCTATTATTTCTGCAATGCATTGAATTACACTTTATGGGCAAAACAAACTCAATATCTTTGACATTCTTTTCAGCCAATTTGAGGTCAAATTTTTTGGATTTGGGGTATTGTCTTGTCTATGGAAAGCTTGGAATTAGGTGAGAGGTCTGATTGTTAATGGGTCTGCAAAGGGCAAATCCCCTCCATATGTTGTGCGTAGTAGATATCTTTCGCGGGGCATCAATGCTAACAATAAAGTGTTGGCATTAACACAAGGGTGTTCTGCAAAGTTATGGTATTCTCTAGTTCTTAGGGCCTTGAAGGACATCATGATTGATGGGAGGCTGGGGTCATGAGATCAAATGTGTTGTAAGTTTGGGATCCCAATCTCTCATAAGAAGACTTAACTATGATTTCCAATGCCCTTGGGGGTTGCTTCCCTAGTAAAATCATTGATGATACAAAATTTCTTCAATAGATTAGATGGAATGATGGCTCTAATTTTCTTGATGATTTTGTCAAAAAAATTTATAGTATGTTGGCTAGCTCAGAGAAAGCATATGATTGGTGGAATAAAGCACAAAACCTTAACTGGTAAGGCTCCAAATGGTTTAAAACCCTTACTCACATGTGGCACAGTCCTTTTGAACCTTAAAAAACTTTATTTTGGTTGGCTTTTAATGCTTAAAAACTTTCTATGGATGATATTTTGCATGTTTATGGTCTCCCTACCCATACTTGTGACCAATGTGGTGGTCTTGAATCTTTTGAGAATGTTTTTTTTTTATGTAATTATGTTGTTGCTCTTTGGTCTTTACTATTGGGACTGCCTATTTGTTGGAAGAATAATGATGGTTTCTCTTGGATTGAGATTCTAGCCAGTTATGTTGACAAATTTGATGCATCTTTGAATAAATTTTGGTTTGTCTTTACTAATGAAGTTTTGTGGTTCTTATGCAGAAGGATAAATGTAGATCTTTTTCAATCCAAACGAAAGCACCTTACTGAGATTGAATGTGAACTCACCTATTTCATGATTAAGCTACAGGTATCAAACAAGATGGAGATTCCCAAGGATAGATTCATGTTGCTGCTCAAGGAAGGAATGATGATTGTGTACAAGGTCGATATTCAGTCTATCCATCTCTTTCCTCATGGAAAGAATAAGTTGAACCCAGAGGAATTGGACATGCTAAACAAATATTTGGAGGAAAAGGAAATCACTAAGCAAGAAACTAAAGATAAGAATAGGGATCCCAAGATTAGGCATGAAGCTTCTTGGTGTAATACATTTGATCTTGACAATGGCCCACCCTTGGGTACTTATGATTGCGATGGTGTTGAGAGTACTAAAATGTAATATGATCTTGGGACTATTTGTCTCCATTATTAATTATTGTACGAACTTGCTCTTTCATGTTTTGATTTCTTTTGGAATTGGTGAACGGTTCAAGTCTTGTTAGGGGTTGAAGCTCCTCATATTGTATCAATTTTTGTACACTATCCTTAATATAAAAAAAATATCTTCCAAAAATTCATCATGGTTGTAACGAAGGCATTGTGTTGGAGTTATTGACAACGATCAATTACATGCTAGACAAGGTATTTTTAGTCATTTCTTTTATAGTTGGATAATTATTCTTAAATGACTAGGAGGTTTATCTCAAGACATGATATATTTGGTCAAGACCTATTTCAAGATTTCTTGTTTTAAATAATTTGTATTTTAAGCTTGCTTGGTTCAAAAGCGAACTAACTTTAGCATAGGAACTCTATTATTTTTTTGTTTATCTTGAATAGGTTAGATGCAAAAATATTGCACAAAAAACCTATATATATGTATTAGCACTTCGATTCAGAGGAATGATCATTTTTACATCTTGTTTTTGTTATAATTGTTCAATCTTCTTGTGTTGTCTTATGTGTTGATTTAGTTTATGCATTTGAAAGCAATTATTGCTACAAGAATTATATTGAAGTTTTTATCAACATGATGTAGTAGCTTTATAAGCAAATATTGTTTTCAATCCAATTCAATTATTGTGTTGTACTCGTTCTTTTTGGTCTCTACTTTTGGTGAAATTGTGCGCTATCATGTTGTTCACATCACTCAAAAGATATAAAAAATCTCTAGACCCAAGTAGAAGTGTTGATAAGTTGTGTGCTCTTGCCAAATAACCAAAAAGGTGGGGATTTCTTTAAATTTATTTTTATTTATACTAAAAACTACATAGTATTTGGAGTTCTAGGGCTTAGTTTTATTACAAGAGAGCATCCCCTTCTAATTCAAAGAAAAGGACTATCTTTACAAGTCCCATTTTGAGTTGTCCTTATAGAGATAACTAAAAATACTAACATAAAAGTCAAAGAGGGGGGAAAATATGCAGGTGAAAAATGCATCACTCGTATTTTTCCCCAATTATTTTAGACTGAATTTGACCCTTTTGTCCCTAGCAATAGTTTAGTATTCAAATAATGTACTTGCATGCAAGAGTTGACATTCATCTTGAACTTGAGTCCCATTCCCTAGCAGATCTAGATCTCATTCTAAATTTATTTGTCATCAATCTTAGTTCAAGACCACAAGTGCAGCCCTAAACTTGGTCCAAGTGCCCAAGTATGGCCTTGAACCTTTTTGTTTCCAAAGTCGAATCTAATCTTGAGCCCTAGTTGACCTAACTCCAACCATTCATTACCCAAATAAAATCAAATTTGGATGCTAGGGTTTTGTATAAAAAGGACAAGACCCTAGGACATTTTGACAAGTGATCCATCGTCTCATAGGATTATAATTCAATCAATAGAGAATTCCTAAAAAGAGCATTACATCAATATCTACAATCATAAGAACAAATGCATTGGTATTTACATTATATCTGGCTGGTCTTCAAATTGTTAAACATCAGTGAATTAGTACAAATGGTTTGACTTCAATAAAGACGAGACATGGATTCCCCACTCTTGATAGCAAGCTCTAACGGTGCTTCTGTGCGTCGCTGATCCCAAGTACACAGGTGAATAGGTTTCAAAGATCATAAATTCACAATTCAAGGGTGCACAACAAATTCAAGGTTATGAATATCCAAGTTCAAGGTCACACATACTTTTGAACCTTCACAAAGCATGTACTATTTTGGCAAAGAGTTGACTATACTACATACACACTTGACAAGGAGTAACAGTATATCTAGAACTGGCCAAAAAAATTCACGTCAGCTCAAGAAACGGTTTATACTTGATTCTGATTGTTTTCTGCTAACTTATGACTACTCGAGCCACTTGTAAGTACTTATCTAGGTTTGCAGTAATAAATTTAAATAAAAATTCACCTCAAAATGCTACCAAATCCCATTAAGAAATTTCATTATGCAAAATCATGAGAACTTTATTAGCCAATTCAGATGCAGAAAAATAATTTCAAGAATAAATGTAATTATTAGGGAGATTTCCCATCGTTAACCACATATTTGCCAATTCAATGAAAATCCCATACTACCTCAAATTAATGGTTCACTGACCATTAGGTTCCACAAGACCTGTACTTTATGAAGATACAGCAGAGTGCAGACCAAATAAATAAGAAGAAAGTTGGCCACAATGTCAAACCAAGATATCTGTATGTGTCATCTTGAGAATGTTCTTGAAAGCCTTTAAGAATGCTAACATATTTCATCATAAGTTTGGAAATGCTCTCCAGGGCCTCAAAAAAACCTCAAGGCTTAAACACATCCAACATAATGCTACAAGCTTGATAATGTTTATTCAATCAGTAAGAAGAACTATAATCCTGCAGAAGTGAGGCCGCATATATATTGTTCTAAGGCCAAGAGAAAGATGTACTCAAGATTTGCTAACATGAAACTGAAAATCACAATCCAAACTGTTTGCAATAAAGCTCCTCTTTCACGGTAACTTATCCTTCTAACTTTAACATCCACGTGACAGCTTTTCTGTTTAAGTTCCAACTTGAATATATCAATGGAGCTCCAATCCAAAGGAAGAAACTAGAAATGCACGTGCAGAAAATTTTTATTAATAACAGAAAATCAAAAATCAAAAGTTTTGTATTAAAGAGAAATAGTATAGAATCCAAAATTCTGCTCAACTCATTACAGACATTCTCATTTGAAAAAAAAAAAATCTGCACTAATCATGTCCAGTCCTTGATCAACAACATCATATAGAGTGGAAGATTGACAGCTGCAAGGACTGCAATGTTATGGAGTGTTCGAAATAACCGTTGAACAATGTAGCTCATCTTTCCTTTAGTCATTCTTGGGCCTTTTGGGATCTGCTCCAAATTTGTTTCTGACTCAATTTGTACACAAGAGGAATCAGATTCTGGCGTTGTTTGCTTCTTTGCAGCTGGCCGTGCTACAACTGTGCCTCTGCCAACAAATAATCTCAACTGAAATTAGTAAAAGGACAAAGCATCCAACAAATAGTTCATCTGCAAGAACTCAAATCCTTGAAGATAAGCCTCTCCATTAATAGTTAATTTCTGAAATGTGTGTGTGTGTGCGCGCGTGTGCATGTGTGTATGTGAGAGACAGACAGACAGACAGAGAGGAGAGTCTTCAAATCATATGTAGTAAGACTATAAAAATTCATTTTCCTCTGCACTTTATGCTAAATGCCTCCACAGAGACAAAATTTTATAAATTTGAAAAAATAGATCATTGGTTTTCTGGTCATTTCATAGACATTTACCGATATGTAGTGTAACATGTAACATAAACAAGTAGGGACAAACTAAGGAAGTTGGCACATGCAACATTAAATAAAATTTGTAGGTCTTGTAATGAATGAAGTTAAGTTATCAGGTTCGCCTGCCTAGAGCCCCTAACACGGACCGGGTCCGCGTGGGTCCTGGTTCACATTGGGTTCATGACTGGTTCGGTTCACGTTGGGTTCATGACTGGTTCGGACAGGGTTTACCCCAGGGGCCCTCGGTTCCCTGTGGGGCCCCTGGGGTGAACCCTATACGGACCCGGGGGAACCCAGGCGCGAACCCAGGTTTGCTGGCTGGGTTAAGTGACTTTTAAACATTAAAATTTTTAATTTTTTTGCCTTTTTAAATGCAAAAATTTAAATATATGCAATAATTAAGTCTAAACTTATCATTTAGAAACTTTGGAAATTGTTGGAGAAATCTTTGAAAACTTTTGCATATAATATATATATACACACACACACACATGTATGGATGAACCCAACCCATGAACCCAAAAGGCAAAAAAATATTGCCCGAACCCATGAACCGGGTTTGCATCCTTGAACTCGAACAGGTAACTTAGGAATGAAGACAATGCAGCAAACATTGAAATCGGCAAATCCAATGGGACTTCGACACTAAATTTTTTTCGGTTTTAAGAAAAACTTGCTGAAAACTTGGCAAGTCCAATGATTTATTCGTCACACCAGCACCATGGGGAAAAAATAAGGGTTAAACACTCCAAAAACTTGCTTTTTTTAAATTATGAAAATGGTGTGTGCCATGAAAGTCCATGTGGTTTTGAAGGTCTTAATTGGTGCTGCCCCTCAACCCCACTGAGGGCACTGCCCCCACACCCTCACAAGGGGCATTGCCCCTAGGATCCCCACCAAAATCATTTGATACATTTTGTAGCTGTATTTTGCATAAAATTTATGTATTTTTTTAAACTTAAGTGTTTTTAAGTTGCTGAGTTTTCACAAAGACCAGAATTTTTCGGCTTGCTGAGTACTTTCCAAATCCAAGTCTGAACTATGCACTGAACCACAAGGCATAGATGACATGCTTATCTCAAACACATACACAAAGAAAGCATATATCAGAGCAAGTGCACACAGCTTCAAATTCAAAAAGTCATGCTGACACAAAATTACATGCAGAAGATGTGCCAGCATAGATGTTTTGTAAGTTTATTTTTGCAAGCGCAGATTGTTCAAGTAGCACTCAACAGCATTGTTTCAACATAAAGTTACCAACCTTGCAGAGGATCTAACTTCGCCATGATTGGCATTTGAAAGTTTCGAGTATCCTTTCCGGATCAGATGCATGACACCTTCTGCATCCCAAACCATGTCATATTCATAATTTGCATCCTCATCCTTTACTTTTACGCCACCTTTTGATGTGGTTCTAATTGCTGTTGCTGCAAGTTCTGTCAATTTTCTGAAACAATATGACAAGTCCACACCACTTGTTGGCCAAGAAAGGAGAAGAAAAACAGTTATAATGAACAAACTTGCATACCTGCAAAGAAAACTGATTTATTAGTGACAACTTTGAAATAAGGTAACAATTCTGTAGGAAAGGAACCAATATATTGCTGAAGTGTTTTATTAAATCAGTCCAGAAATGAGCTTTATAAATGTCAAGATACTGAAATTACCACAAATATATGTGTGTTTGCATAGGAAGAAAGCACAAATTAGTTGATACAATTCCCTCGGGGTTGCTTGTTGTAGAAGATGATAGTGCACTCACAGATAACAACATGAATGATGGGTACAAGTTACCCTGCTGCCAACTGAAGGTCCCAACTGTATGCTGTACATGAAATCCACCACACAATGAGATTTAGGAAACTGCGTCACATTCTTTGTCAAAGGTATACTGCCAGTAACTTGCTGCATCACATTCTTTTCTGAATGTATACTGTCACTAACTTTTGTAGACATGAGGTAGACAAAGAGGAATGGAAGATGAGAGATGCTTGATGAGTTTATTTTGGTTGATTAAAAAATATAACAGAATTACAACATTGCCATCAAAATTATAAGTACCTCTATAACAGGCCCATTTGGTGTTGGATGAGATACTGTACATTGGTCATGATCGTGGCCTGAAAGAACAAGAATCTAGAACAAATAATGCAAATAAGATTAGTAAAATAATATACAGATCCATATTATGTGAGAATCCACACTTCTTAAGAGAATTGAAAAAAGAAACATAAAAAGAGAAAAAAAGCTCATTGTGAAACTGGCAAGTCAGCCAGTGGTAGAGCACCTCACGAACCAGGAGGAGGGCAAGGTATCAAGTTCTATATTGCCCAAAATTTCAAAGCAGATATTGGAAATTAGACTGGAAAACAGCTAGATGCCCCAAGAAATTGCGGGTTGGCTGGGGATGATAGAATTGACAACCAACACTTCTATAGAGAATGAGAAAGAAGAAGAGATGTGGACATGTAGTTTATGGTGGAGCATTTCACCAGTAGGTAGTATTTTCCTGGGTTCAAATCCTAGATTGTTCTAATTTTCAACAATATGTGTACTGAAATCTCTGACATCTTTTACTTTCATTATCATGTAGCCTTGATCATGTTCCTTATTTCTTGATGGTGATGCCTATCTAAATGATGAAAATAATTGATTACAAAGAACTTAATAAGAAAGAACTATAACCAGCAATATCGTACAGGCTTTATAAGATCCAAAAGGCGAGCTGATGTATCCTCACTCAGATAGTTCTGATACCTGTGCCAACACAACCAAGAAATTGAAGATTTTATAAGAGATAGTATCTGTTATTGGGTTTCTTCTTTGCCACTTACTTTCCTCATGCTTTTCCTATCCCTTTACCATCTAATTAAATATTGATATTAAGCTTCAACTTTCATCTTGACTCCATAATTTAAAAAAAATAGAACAGGAAAATTGTGTTAGATTAGCAAATAGCAGATAAGATAAAACATACGGTTGTGTTCCATGAACACCAAAGGGTTAGTCAAAACCATATAAACAGCAATGAAGATGTATATTATTCTGAACAATAAATTTTCAATGTTAATGCTAGCAGAAAGAGATATATCTTATTACATAGATCTGACGCTCTGAAAAGGTTGAAATTTAAGCAAATGGAAAACAAAAAGTGACACATTTGAAGAAAATTGCTGAATAAAATAACAAAGGTGTGAAACAAGATGCAAGGATAACTTTACACAAAACTTAGGCCAAAATATATAAAATACTCTTTACAATTCTGAAGTTATCTTTACCAAGAGTCCAGCATTCATTTTAGCTTTAGGGCACTTTTCATCCACTTTAATATCCACTAAGTTACTTATTGATAATTTGAAATCCAAACAACAGGAAAATTTGATTTAGAAGTATGCAGTTTTAATCAACAGGAAGTAAACAAACCATGCAGCAACTTAGAAAAAAAAATTGATTGTAATTAGATGGATGTAGTTACTAGTTCCCCTTAACCATAATTAAAGCTCAAAATTACTCAACTTAGATGACAAAGCAGAAACCATAATGAAACTGCTAGTAAGAAGTGGTCCTTAGCAAACAAAAAAATCCATATGAGGAAGCTGTTGCGTCCAAATACAGTCAGACCCATATGGACCAGATTCTTAATCTGCATACTTTAAAAGATAAATTAGTCAACATTGTTAGGTCATGTGCACATGCCAACATATTGAAGTGGGGTAACTTTCAAAAATATGGGGCTCGGTCTGAATATTCATTTTCTTTCCTCGTAAACTGATGCAGTCCTGAAATTTAAAGGTTTTATTGGCTTGTAGGGTTTCAGTAAGGTGGCTTTGCAAAAGCTCAACATAGAGGGATGTTTAAAAATTCATTGAAGAGATGAGTGTAGTCAATGTCCGATGCTTTCAAGCATCAGCAAGTATGATTTTCACATGCACATCATGTTGAACACAAACTAGCAGATACCTTGTTCTTTCTGTCAACCCACTAGGTGCTTCCACATGATCTGCCTTAATTTTAACAGCAACCCTCTCTAAATTTATATATCCCCTTTTTGATGCCCCAAGCTTTCCCTTAAGACATTAACAAACAAGACATGACCAAACAAATTTTTCACTATACAATAGTGGCATTAAGCAAGTTACGGAACACTACTACATGCACAAAGTGTTATGACAACATATGATGACACAATTAACATGCACACCAATGCATGGTGACACAAGCGGAAGACTAAACTCTACCTTGGGACAAGACACCAACGTTGACACAAAAAATGAGGTGTGGAAGAGAGACAAGGTGCCCAAAACCATTGAAACACCCTCCTAACCTCTCTACTAGACCACCCTCTAAATTTCGTTGGATTACAACAATCGAAAAGGCCAAAACAACCATTTTGGGCTTCAAAGAGAAACTACCTATAGGTCAAACTTTGGGATCTAATGTGGACTTGGAACTTAGTTTTGAGTCGCAATTCCCTTTTGACATCTGCCCTCCACCAAACAGAACAAACTAGACCCAACTACTCACAAATCCTAGGCCCGTGCTCGCACTTGGGACTTTTTGCAAGTCCTACCTAGGTTTTGCTCAACCTTTGAGTCCCACAACATCAAAACAATCATTTGCAAGCCTCTGGTTCATGTGTAGACATGAGACCTATTCCCAAGTCCCTAATTCCTTCCACCCTTTGTGACTCACAACACAACATGAAGCTCCTTCACTAAGTTGCAAGTGTCGAACCTCTCCCAAGACTTGGAACCTTAGGCTCTGAGTCCTTAATCTAACTTGATTACCACAACCTACCACACAAACCCCTTTTAAACAAGTGGAATTGAGACTCTGCATATACTTGGAACTTGGGACCCAATTTGTCTCGACATCCACAACCCATTAAGCATCTTCATAGAGCAAGACTCACGTAAACTCAAACCTAGAAATAATTTGAAGTCCGAAGTCCACTTTGACACCTATGGCTTGACAATGTAAAACTCTTTAAAGGGCACGATTGAGATTTCCTCACAAAATTGGAACCTTTTTGAGTTCCAAGTCTTGATTTCGACCAAACACAATAGAGAAAGGAAACCAAGGAAACTTGCAAGGAGTAGTTTCTTCACTCAATGAGGCATAACTTCCTCGATTTACAAGCTGAGGCAAAACAATTTGAGGAAAACACTCAAAGGAAATGGTTCCTAAGGAACGAGGAAAAAAGAAACACTAACTCCTTAACACAAGACTACAAGCAAAACATGACAAAAGTGCTACAATGGATTATGCATATTTGACACCTATATCAACACATGCCAAAAGCAAAGATGGAACAACTTTCCATTATGATAATAAAATATAGATTCACCTATAAATATCCATAATCATAAATGCAACCTTAATTAATTTAATCCAAACATACACAATAATCATGATTTCAGCCTTACAAACATGCCAACACCCTCACAAGATGAAATGTGGAAAAATACCAAATAATAGCAATAATTGATTTTCCTTATGGCATTTCATCCTAAACATGAATGAATCATTGCCAACATCACAAATTACATCAAAGTACAACTATGCACTAAATATAAAGATCTCACAAGCCTCATTTACAAAGATTGTAATAAACAATTAAATGAGATCATAACATAATATCCAAGTAGAGGCTACTTCCTGTTGTGACCTTTTCACACATCACCCCATTGCAAATGGGGACCCTCCTTGTTTCCTGCTTTCTCGGGTTTTTGTTAGAGCCTTGCAACCTTCCTAGCACCATTTTGTCAATTTTGAAAGGTCTGAGTTTTGGAAGTCATAAGTCAGTTTGTGCAAACCATGGTCTGAACAGAGTCTAGACATTGTCAATGTGCCTAGAAAGTCCAAAGGACGAAGATTGCAATTGATTTGGGTCAATTTGGACAACTTTCTATTTTTGGAAAGTTTTGCTTTTTTGTTTTTTCCTATTTTTTAGGAAGTTGGCGTATTGGCACTTTAAGCACGATCCCCAAAATGACTATTTTTAGAAAGTTTTTCTTATTTTTTAGGGATGCTTGCTTTTTCTATTTTTGGAAAGGGGATCTAGGGTTTGCACTGTTGGCTCTAAGTTACACTGAAAATGATCGACAAATTCCTTCAAAATTAAAGTTTTGTCTGAAAAAGGCAGGTTCCTAAATTTTAGGCATCCAAAGGAATTCGAAGGATAAATGGAGTATCAATTCCAAATTTTAAGAAGATCCGAGTTGAAATGCATAAGTTATGAGGATTTTGAGTCTGGATTCCATGGAGATCATCTCTTTCCAAGTCCGTCTACCCTTGGTGCATAAGTATCTTGAACTCTGCCCTTGATTGAGGTAGAAGGTGCACATGTTTCATCAAGTCTGCCTATAAGGTGCATAAGTTTGGTGAACCCCACCCAAGGTAAAGAAGTGCACGAGGCAAGGAAAGTCCACCTAAGGATGTGTGAGCATGGTCAAGGCATCAAACAAGTCCGCCCTCACCTTGGAGAAAAGAAGTCATGAAGTCTGCTTTGGAAGGGACTTACCTTGGCATGAAGAGGGGAACAAGATGAGCAAAGTCCGCCCTGTGGTGTATAAGTCTCTTGAAGTCCGCCCTCACCTTTGTGCAAAGAATGAGTGAAGTCCCCCTAGAGGTGTAGGAAGTGCACAACCTTGATAAAGTCCGCCCAACATCACAAGCAATGGGGCATCAAATCCATGAAGTCCGTTGACATAAGGTGCCCAACTCAAGCAAAGTCCACCCAATCTACAAGTTGAGGTGCATGACTTCAATGAAGTCCGCCCAAGAGCATGGTATATGGTGCCTAACTTAAGACAAGTCCGCCCTACCTCAAGTGTAAGTAGAAACATTTCAATGAAGTCCGCTTTCCTACATGGAGTGCACAACCTTGATAAAGTCTGCCCCATGACATGATATGTGGTGCACAGATCTCATAAAGTCCGCCTTAGGAAGGGGATAGAAGGTGCATGAAGTTGATGAAGTCCGCCTAAAACATGAGAAATGGTGCACAACTCAAGTGAAGTCCGCCCTTTATCACTTGCAACATGGAATAAATCACATGAAGTCCACCCTGCTCATTGGAAAAACAATTGCTGAAGTCCACCTAGGACTACTTTGAATTGGGAATGAAAAGCATGAAGTCCGCCTTCCTATTTGGGAAGAGAATCAACCAAGTCTGCCAAAATCATGAATAATGGAAACAGATTCATCAAGTTCGCCTCATGTAAAACTTGCTAATTTTGGAATGAAAGAATATTCCCACACGCTGTCGGCAAGGTATCTCGATCAAGTTCGAACTAAAGGCAAATTTAGAAAGTTTTTGAAAGAGGAATATTGAAGATTGAGTTCGAATCATGGACTGAAAACTAAATTAGAAACTTTCATTTAAGACTAAGATTTACAATTCGAACTTGGCAAGGAGATGACAACTCAACTAAGATTCAATTTAGAAACTTTCTCTTACAACTCAAAAGACTAAAGAGTGAATAGAAACAAATTTTAAGAGATCTTTTGTGTTTCTAATTGAGAATTCAAACTTCATTACAAATACAATCATGGAGATAAAAATCCCTCTAGCGGGGATGCGGGGGATCGAGATGGGGCATACCATACTACAAATTCTAGCCGGCCGCCATTTCCCATACTCGGGCGAGGCCTAGGCCCGCGCATAGGCGGAGCATAAATGAGTGAGGTAGTTGTGCAGGCGAAGCGTATACATCAAGCAGGATTTTCTCATATGAAGTTCGAACTTTGGAGAGCAAGTAGAGAGAGTTTTTGAGAGAAGTTTTCTGCAGGTTGAAGAGATTTTGAAGGAGATTTTGTGCAGGTCTGAGGATTTTCAACAATATTTTAAAGGTTCATACACAGTTTGGAGAAGAATTTTTGACTGTTTTGAAGAGCAAATTCACAAATTTTTGGAGATCAACCTCTGATTTTCCATCTTAAACAGCATTTCTTCTCTCCTTTCTCATTCTTTTGAAGATTTGGATGACCTCGGAAATTGGACCATCTCGCAAAGTCCAGATGAATTTCCAAGTTGATAAGGATTCCCCTCTGGAATCGAAAATGAATTCCAAATGGAAGCAAGTGGGAGATAGAAACCTCGGGCACATAAACCTTCGAGAATTCAAGAAGAGGATGCATGGCACAGATACCTAGTTACCCACAACAATTGCACAGAGAATGATGCAAAATGGAATAGTGCAAGCCACTAGTTTCCTTCCAGCAGCTCAATGTACCGAATTAATCGTAGAATGTTTCAAACATTATAACCCAGAGAACAGAGAGATAGTTGCTCCTAATTGAAGGATACTTGCAAATATTGGTGAAGTAGCAATCAGAGAGGCCTTCTGCATCCCTGAGTACCACAACATGGTCTATAATATATATGACCAAGGATGAAGCAACCCAATTATATCAGGATAATATGGAAGAGTATGAGGCTAACATCAACCATTCATGGTTGGAGAAGCCTAGAAAAAGTGTTTCGAAGATGCCTAAGACCCTCATCAGGTCTTATTTCAAAGAGGACTATAGAGACCTCATAGTCTTGTTAAACAGAGTTATGGGCAGTCAGCAAGGTGCTCCCTTTGAGCCATGGATGTACTATTTCATCCATGAGGTGACTGTTGGAGTTAAGATGATTAACTGGGCAAAGATCATAAATGACAATTTAGATGATTAGTTGAGAAACCTGGAGAAGAACAAAATGTTTTATATGAGTTCCTATTTGATCTATTCTTTAGCCCGAACATACAAATATAGAGGCCTTGTGTGTAGAGGAGCTGTTGGAAATAAAGAGAACTAGTTCACTATCTACGATTGCTATCCACAACTGCACTTGGAGGAGAAGTTTCATTTGAAAAGGGTCAATGATGCATTTCGTATGCATATCACAAGAACCCTTCAGGGAGGTCTTCATCAAAGATTATCTCAAGAGTCAAAAGATTTGATCAGCAGCTTTGGTTATTGGTTTATCCAATATCCCAGGTTCACCTACTTGATAATCCAAGGATTCTCTGGACAACCGTACAAACTGCCCATGTTCCCTACAAACAGAATGATACTACTTGAGTTAGTAAGACAATTAGAAAATTTTGTAATTGTGCAAAGAGGAAAACAAAAGACAGGAGCATCTTTTCCTCTCACTATCAGAAATGGATTAGAGACTTGTCCATCAACCCAAGCTGCCACACATGCTGACAAGAAGATTCAATGGTACCCATTCTTTCAATATCAAGCAAGGAGTCATTTTGATCCTTTTCATCAAATGGAAAAAGTGAATGAAGTAAAGTTTGAGCACAAGCTGGACCTCGAGGACTATTGGGCTGACGCTGCTAATAACTTTGATGTGAGAAGGAGACTGTGGTCAAGAATTCCATTGAACCTGATCAGGGCATCCGAGGTATTCCGAGTGGCTGACCAAATTGAAGAAGAAAATGAATTCAAGCAGCCATTATGCCACCCTGAAGAATGAACCTCTTGCTCTAGTTGATTGGATAGATTCTGAAAGATCTGACCTGGGTGATCTTATGAGACCCGTGATCGAATACTCCAAATGGTGGGCAGCTCAGAGAACAAAAGAGCTCAAAGAAAGGAACGTTGCCTTCACCTATGATCTCATGGGGACTGATGAGTCCATGTCTTCGAATCACTATGTTACATCCAGCGGTTCAAGGAATCTAGAAAGTGTTGGATCGAGGAAGAGGAAGGAGCCCACTAAGAACTCAATAAGAGCAAAAGGAAAGAAGATTACTGGAGAAGTAGATGTAAGTAGACGACAGAAGTCAAGTGAAGTCATTAAACTATAAGTGCTTCATCCACCGCTCCAGTTAGAGTTTTAATTGATGAGCAAGAGTTGGACAATGAAATGGGAGGCAACGAAATGGGGGTTCCTTCTCCCATAATTGAAGAAATCGTGGAGGAACCAATTCAGGAATCCATTATCACCAAGGTTGTAGAGGTTGAGAACCCTGAACCTAAGACAAAATTCCTAGATGGCATAGTCACTGCGCCAAAAGGAGTTGAAGATAATTTTGATGAAAGTGGTATGGAACAATCAACCATCCCTGATTGGTTGAAAGAGAGGATGAAAGCCAAGGTTCCTGAGAAAGTTCGCCAAGTAGATAACATAGTGGCACTCTTGGCTGAATTAGATGCAACAAGTAAAGCGAGACCACCCAAGCCGGCCAAGAAGTTTTCTTTAATTCAAAGGAACAGTGTAGGATTCAGATTAGTTCAGGTAGCAGTGCCAAGAGTAGATAAAACTCAAGACAATATTACTCTTGAGGAATATGAGGTCACTACCATTAGCTTGGGTAAGACCACTAGGATAGAGGTCCAGGAATTTGATGACTCCTGCAATACATGAAGGAGAGGATAAAGAAGGAAGTAGAAAAGAGAAAGAAGTTTGAGGCTGAGTATGAGCAATGGAAGAAATATGTCCAACACCTAACAAATCCTATTGATTGGGAGAAGGTAGCAGTTACTCCACTCATGCCCCTTCCACGGGAATCAATGAAAAATTATGAAGACATGAAGGCCACTTTCAGAGAAGTCAAAGGATGGATTTCTGATGCCTTGGAGCGTGCTGACGTACTTGTTGAGAACTTAGTATCAGCATATGACTCCACCTCTTCCTTATTGAGCAGAATACAGGACATAGCTGAAGCTTGGCAGGATATTGAAGAAATACAAAACAAAATAATCCCATGCTTGAAGACCATCAGAGGGCTTTCCCAACAAGATCTAGTAGATGGAAAAGTCATTCAACCCGATGACATATATGATTTCAGCACTTGGTACTTTGCTTTGACAACCAGGGTTGAATCTTTAAGGAAACTGGAAGCTAAGTGTTTGGAGATAGAAAAAACTATCAGAAGTATCCAGGACAAGGTCTTCCTCGTGGCAGCCGAGATATTGCAAGAAGATGAAGTGAGAGAGGAACATTTGCGTGCAAAGAATCTGAGGGCCAAGATTCAAGGGAACTTCTTCAAAGTTTCAGGGCCGATTCTCAAGGATGATCTCACCAAGATTTCAAGATTCTTACTCGTTGATGAGAACTTCCTAACACATGCAGCTGACTGGGAGAATACTCTCGCCACATGTACTGATGACATGGACATGGTTGATTACCAAATTGGCAGCTTGCCACATGTCACCATGGAGGTTCGACCACTTGTGTCTAGATACATTGAATTTGCAGCTTCCCAAAAAAGAAACTAGATACCTACTTCACTCATATTAGCAGTTGTGTCACTTGTCCTATTTTCTTTTGTTCAAACTAATTGAGTTTTTGGAAACCTTAATTAGGGTTTTGATCTTTCAATCTGGGCCCTTCATCACTATTCGATCTCGGTCGTTCAAAACTTTTCTATGCCTATATAAGGTTTCCTCCTCTCATTTGGAGAGTGAGAGGTTTTTGAAACATTGTTGTGAGAAGGTCATTTTGGATAATATATTGCTTGTGTGCTTTTTAGGCTTTGTAATCTCTATTATCTGAATGATTGGCAAGGTTTTCAATTCCTTCGACACAATAGATTAGAATTTACTTCAAGTTGTTAAATTGAATGCAAGATTTGATAAGTATTGATTTGTGGTGTATCTTCGCTCATACTTTTGATGGGCAGATGATTTTTGTTCATTGTGTAAAGTTAGTCTGAGCTTTCCTTTGTGTATGCTTAACTTCCAATCATAAGCACATCCCATGAAGATTGCATCCGCTTTGTGTAGTTGTCCTAAGCGAGCCGAAACAAAGTACGGTTATTGAGTTCAACTGGTCAATGCCGTCTCTTGAATTCCTAGGAGTAGAGTAGACCTTATAAACCCTTATCCTTTTGTCCTTTCTTCTTGAAAGTCTAAACCTGAAAATCCAAAAAAAACAAAAAAAAAAGAGAGAAAAGAGAGAGAAGAAAGAACATCTATTGTCAAATTTGTCTGAGTCCTAGATTCATGAACCATTCTATGTAAGTCCCCCTTGTATTTCAGCAATACAACACCAAGGTAGCTACCTAACACAAAGTCGCTCGTTCGCATATATAAACCTTGGAGTTGCCGTATGGTCCTTCTCATGCAATCTTGGCATACGTAGTGATTTTGATCAAGAGAGGGTAGAATGTCCTAGACATTTTGTTCTAATGTTCGGTGAATGATAAAACGTACACCAACACTTCCCAAACATGGAAGGATCACACTCGGATATATAAATGATACAATAAACATTATTACATCAATAATGAACCACCTCCAAGGTGCTTCAATAGTCACAAAGCATAACATAAAATGCTGAACTGGAAACTCTTTCATCTCCCAATGGATCTTCCAGAATGGACCAATGGAGGAACGGTACTCACCTCCCAACAATATTACCATTGTCGAGCACAATATACATCTATGCCACACTAGGCAACCTTCAAGTTATGGAGAAGATCATAGATACACTGCTATCAAAGTCAAGGCCCACACACATACAAAACATATATGGCAACACTCACATCAACCAAGCACATGACATCACATGTGGCAACCCACACCAAAACAAGCACACATAAGACAATGCATGGCATACATGCCAATCAATGCACATATGCATAAATGGTCACAAATCATGTCAAATACCAAAATCCAACAACAAGAAAAGGATGAGAATCTTAGGCATAAGACAAGGAGTGTCAACATAGTCACCCAATGGTATATTGGGCAATTTGCAAGACAAGCTTCCTCAATGAGGATACTCATGGCATTCACCAATTCCCAAAGTTGTGACATGTCCTTTGTCACTAGATTGAACCTCCAAGAGTGTTATAATCCTAGCACAAAAAAATCTTATTAATTAATTAACCAACTCAATGTGTCATCATCACTTAATTAAACTCAAATACCATGTTTGTTCATGAGGTCCCTTTGTAATATAGCAAACAAGGAGAGTCGCTCCTTTCCTATCCTAAACCTCCTTAATCCTAAAATTCCAATCCTCCAATTTTACAAATTGAACATGGCATTTAAACCAATTTTTATAATTTTTTTGACATCATACTCAACATGTGCGAAATCCTAAAATACTAGGGAGACTAAATACCCTACAAAATTATTCACTCCATAATCATTTAAAATGCAATTTCTCTTTCCATTCAAACATAAAAACCATAAAATATCTTAAATCCTCCATTAAAGAAATTCAACCAAACCCTTTGAATTTTTTAATGGAAAAAAATTTCAAAACTCTAATTATAACCATGTTCCAAAAATGTACATCAACAATATCCTCAAATTAAATTTGGAAAATTAAATTTATTACAATTGTTAGCCATAGATGATGCCTCTATCTTAGACATTTTAAAAATCAATTATTAAATCTATAAATTTCAATTCTAATTCAATCTTTATATCAAGGAGACCATATGCAACCACCTATTGTGGACATGGCAATGAAGAAAATTCATTTCAATTCAAATTTTAAAATGATTAACAAAGAGGGAAAAATACATCCCAATACACAAATAAGGAATGGAGAAGAATATTGGAAAAGCCAACAAATTAGTCACACTCCCTCTGTAATGTCCCATTTTTTAAATGGGATTGGAATAATAAATATATATATATATATATATATAATATAATATAATTATAAAATAACCCCAAATGATAAAAGGGGAGAATAAAAAAATGGAGAGAGAAACGCAAAAGGCTGCATGCGAAAAGCAGAATGGAGATGCAGAGGACGCAAGTCTGAGAAAGCCTATTAAATGGCGAATACTGGAAGTTGATTGGGATGAGCATGGCGTTAAGAAGGCAGAGTCTGAAGAAAGCATTGACAACATCGATGGAAATTTGAATCATCGCCAGTATACAAGAAAGGATGCCTCATCCTGCGGTATTGAAATTGACCTAACCAAAAACATCGAAAGTGAAAACTAATCTTCGATCGACATGCGATTATTGCAAAAATTATAGGGCCAAAATTATCAAGAAAAGATATTCGCGCCTGGGTTGTGAATCATTGGGGGAAGCACATAATGATAAAATTCTTACCCAAGGGCTTCTTCGTTGTGGTTTTTCCCAAAGAAGAAGATAGAGATCACATCATCAGCCTTCAAAACTGGTTCCTGGATGAGCACCCACTGTATATTCAGCCCTAGGTTCCGAACTTTGACCCTACATCGCTGGCGGTTTATGATAAACCAGTATGGATCCGATTATACAACCTTCCGATAGAATATTGGAGCGAGGCGTGTTTGGAAACAATCGGAAGATCCCTCGATACTTTATTGGAAATTGACGAAGAGATCGTTAAGGGAGATTTATACACATATGGTAGACTCAAATTAGCAGCCGTAAAGACAATCCCCTCTTCGATTATGTTACTCACTGCGTATGGTGGTTGGGAACAGCACATAGAAATTGAAAAAGAAATTGGCGCTTGCACTCGATGTGGAAGTAAATTTCACAGTATCGACAAATGCAGATTGTTTATAAGAAAGGCCTTTAAGCACCCACATAAAAAACCAAAACAGGTATGGAGGGCAAAAGAGAAAAATCGGGAACCTGAAACCCTGCTTTAAGAAGGCCCTAAATACATTCAAAGCGGTGCAAACCAAGATGTAAGCACGGAGATTCCCACACAGGACATCCCATTGGATTGTAACATCATCCCAAGTAATGACACAATGGTGTATCCAATTGAATACCCCTCAGCAGAGGAGGTTTTGCAAGAGTCGGATTCAGAAACATCTGAGTCGGTTAGTGATGGTGATGTTCTGAATACAATGGATCCAAGATACATCAGTCAGTCTGCAAATATCATCCTTGGAAGATGTTGTGACCGTTTCACACATCGCCCCATTAGAATGGGGACCCCCTCTTTTTGCTTTTGTCTTCCTTTCTCTCTGCTTGTTCTTCTCTCTACTTTAGGGTTTTGAGTGAGTGAGTGGTTGTCGGTCTGGGTTAGGGCTAAACCTTAAGGGTTCTTTTTTGGCATCATTCAAGCTAAGTCTAGTCAAGTTTTGGAATTGTTAAGTGTCTCCCTGAAGAATTGAGATTGTTGGAATGAGGTAAACCTTTCAGGGGAGTCAAATAGGTCTCAGGTTAGGTCTAGATTTAGTAGGGGTTTTTAGGGTAAGGTCCAGTTTGTCTCTAAGTCTGAGTTAGCTAAACATGGTCAATGAGGAAAGTGAGTCTAGTCGGCCAAGTGGAATAGGGAATGAAATAGATCCAGAGCCTGAAACTGTCAAATTTGCTCCTGGCCCTTGCTGAGGGTCCAAGGCGAAGTTCCTTGTAGACTGGATTTCCTTCACAATTTTGACTAAGTATTGACATGCTTGAGGGTGAAATTGTGTGTTCTTGCGGGGAGAAGTTTTGATCAATTTTTGGAAAGTAAGATGATGCCTGAAATGCCAAATTTGCTCCTGACCCTTGCTAAGGGTCCAGGGCGAACTTCATCCTAAACACAATTTCTTGTTTTCTGATGGATTTGCTAAGTGGTTCCTGGCCTTGAAAATGACCTGACTCTGCCTTGTGAAGTGGTTTGAGACTTCAAATTTTGAGCAGTTTAGCCTAAAATGAGGATTTCGCTCCTGACCCTTGCTGAGGGTCCAGGGTGAAAATGTTGTTTAAAGCTTATTTATCACTAACTTTGGCTAACTTGTTTTGTGCAGGGTCTACCGAAAGGAGGATTGGACGTCACTTGAGGCAATTGAAGGTTTGAAGACATGAAAAATAATGAATTTTGGGGACTAAGGGCAAATTTGCTCTTGACCCTTGCTGAGGGCCCAAGGCGAAATTTTGATTTTCCTCATTTTGCAGTGAAGAAAGACCAAGTTTTGATCATGAATGAAAAATGAACAACTCCCTCCACCCGCCTGAAAGAGTTTTAACTTGAAGTGATGAAGGACTTTTTTGAAAACCTCAAAATCGCTCCTGACCCTTGCTGAGGGTCCAGGGCGAAAATTCTTATTAGAGTCATTTCTGGCCTTGTTTGGTCAAATTGAGATATCAAAGGTATGATGAATGATGAAATAAGCATGATGAAGCCTCCAAACTTGTTTGAAGATGAAGAGATGAAGGAGTTTTGCCCAGGAAAGGTAAATTCGCTCCTGACCCTCTCTGAGGGTCCAGAGCAAAATTCTTTATGAACACATTTTTTGACTTTTCTTGGGCATGAAAACCTATTCGTAGCACAATACAAGACGACATCGTCCTTAGCAAAGAGGTTTTAAGGTGAAAAGTGAAGCATTTTGGTCTAGATGGCAAAGTTCGCTCCTGACCCTTGGAGAGGGTCCAGGGCGAAATTCTAAAAAGCACATTTTTATTGCAAAGTCAAAATGATTCTTATGGTTGGAATGGATGAGAAAAGGCATGTTTTACCCATTGAAGATAATTTGGATGATCAATGAAGAAGCAATCAGGCTAAATAGGGAAAATCGCTCCTGACCCTTGCTGAGGGCCCAGGGCGAAAAACCTAATATTGGACCTTTTTTCTCCAAGTTTGAACGAAGCTAAGCCTAGACACGAGCTTGAAATGATGTTTGAATTGCCTTGATGTGAAGAAGGATTGTTGAGAGTGAAAGTTTTGAAGGCAATTATCAAAATCGCTCCTGACCCTTGCTGAGGGTCGAGCGAATTTCCAAGGTTCTCTCCTTTTTTTAAGAATCAAGACAAAATCTTGCTTGGATAGGAGAAGGGCGTGATGTGTTATGCCTTAGAGGCGATTTGAAGTCTAAAGAATGAAGGGATATATCTAAAACCAAAAAGTCGCTCCTGACCCTTGGAGAGGGTCCAGGGCGAAAATCATAAAACCAACATATTTCCTTCAAGATTGTGCTAAGGCAAGGTTAGGCTAAAGTAGAAAAGACCTTCAAAAACATGATGAATGATGATTTGCCTCGAAAAATTGATGATTCTAAGCCAGGGAACAAAAATCGCACCTGACCCTTGCTGAGGATCCAGGGCGAAAAACTTGGAAAGAGGATTTTCTTGCTTGGTTTGGAGGCATAAACATAATCTTGCTTGGTGAAGAAGTTTTTGATAAGGAAATGAGGATTTTTAGTCAAAATTAAAAAAAAATCGCTCCTGACCCTTGCTGAGGGTCCAGGGCAAAAAACACCAAAATCACACTTTTTCTTCTAAGTTGGATAGAGCTAAGTCTGGAACCCAGTGAGAAGACCTATTTGAGATGTCTGGAAGAGATTTTGAACTTTGAAAAATGCCAATTTTGAGCCAATTTTGGAAAATCACTCCTGACCCTTGCTGAGGGTCCAAGGCGAAATTCCTCTAAAAGCATTATTTCCTTCAAGATTTTTGTGAAGTAACTTGGTAGTGCAAGGGAATAGATCTTGGAAACTACGTTGGGAGTTCAACAATCAAAGCCAAGGTGGATTACAACCTAAAATGAAAAAATCGCTCCTAACCCTTGGAGAGGACCCAGGGCGAAATCCACATTTCCACCTAAATTCCTCATGCAGAATGCCAAAATTTGAAATGCAAGACCTAAACTGGATATGAATTCACCCTCCAAGAGATTTTAGAGTCAAGGTATGAAATATTCAAGGCTAAAATTGGAAAATCGCTCCTGACCCTTAGAGAGGGTCCAGGGCGAAATTATTTGCAAACTTCATTGAGACCTTGATCAAGAAATTAATATTCTCCAGTTTGCACTAAATCGCCAAAATTGCTAAATTTGAGGCATTTGGAAAATTAAATTTAAATTCGCATTAATTTCAAAGCATCTTGCATTTAATAAATTAATTTTAAGCCTTGAAAAAAATCGAAATTTTACTTTGGAGGCATCTAAAATTAATTTTTATTAAATTAAAATTTATTAATGAGCGCTCAAGGCATTATTTTGCCTTTATTTTGCAAGTCGGCCACCCCTTTTTGGAGATTTTATTTATATTTTACTCCTTTTTTGCCAAGTCGGCCTTGAAGGGAGTAGGGTGAGCACTCTATATAGTGGAGGAGTGTTGCTTCACATTTTAAATCATTCAATCATTCCTTCTAAGTGCGAAAGTGGAGAGCAAATTGGAGGAGCGAAATATAGCTTGTTTGGAGCGAATTTCTACTAAATGTTGAAGGCTAAGGAAGGTGGAATTTATTCTTTTTGAAGCTAGAGGAGGTGCAATTCATCCAAGAGAGGGCTATGATTTAAACTTTGCCTAGCGAAATCCATTTTTCTTGCATCATTTTTCAAAGGTCTTAGAGTTTAGTACTCAAGAGGAGGTATGGTGAAATTATCCTACTATCCTTGGTCAAGACTTGATTTTTGGACACTTTTTTTAGAAAAGCCTAAGTGTTGATTGGTTAATTGGGAAATGATAACTCTAGATTTATCATTAAGTTTCCTAATTAATATCTTAAATCTTCCTTTTGAGTCTTATTTTCTACCCTTTAATGCTCAAGGACTAATTTTGAAATGTTGTGTAGGTGTCAAGATGGCGACTCCAAAGGCAGGAGCATCTACTAGTTGCCCGACTCTCATCAAGGAAGATCAGAAGAATGACGAATTGGAGACCAGGATCATGTCCAAATGGAGTAATATCGGAGATACTAACCTAGGAAACTTCAATGTGAAGAAGTTTCGAGAGGTCCCCTACATTGGCAAGCCATCACCTGTTGCGAAGAAGATAATTGAAAGTGGCATCATCAAGGCGGCAGGTTTCCCTCCAGCAGTCAGGTGTCATGAGCTAATGATCGAGTGTGCCCGTCACTATGACTCACAATCAAAGTCAATCGTATCCAAGGAGGGGAACACCTTAGCTTACCTTTCAGAGGAAGCTATAAGTGAAGCTCTTCATCTTCCAGAGCATAAAGATATGATTTACAAAAGCTTAGAAGGAGCCAGATCAATGTATGAAGATGATCCCGACACTTGTCTGAATCTCATCAATAAGAATTGGTTGCTCAAAAGTCGTCCTCGCCTGAACAAGATTCCCAACACACCGCATAGGATCCACTTCCAGGAGGAGTACAGCGATTTGATAACTTTGCTCAATCGAGTTACAGGGGCTCCTCAAGCCTTCTACTTCGAAAAGTGGATGTTCTTCTTCATTCAAGTGATAGTCCAAGGAAAAGGAACGCTTCATTGGGCCAGAATTATTAGCAATAATCTGGATATGCAGTTGAGAAGGCTAAGACCTACCAAATCATTCCACATGAGCTCATACGTTATATATGCCTTAATCAGGAGTTTCGAGTATGCAGGGCTACCTCACAGAGGAGTGATCGGAAGAGGACCCGGAGAAGTGAGAGTTTGTGACTCTTATGTTCATCTGCATCATCCGCCTAGAAGTGACTACAAGTTAGTCAATGATACCTTCACAATGAACATCACTAGGATATTGCAAGGTGGGATTCATAATCGACTATCTCCGGATGCACAAGAACTTGTGAAGAAGTATGGTGCATGGTTCATCCAGTTTCAAAAGTTTACATACATCAGAGTTCATGGGTGTCCTTCACCTCCCTACATGTTGCCGAGGTATCCGACAGACAGGATAGTGCTACTTGAGGTGACTAGACAGTTGGCAGCTTATGCAAAGGCATCCAGACACAAGCATGGAAATGGAATTCCCGTGCCCATCATACTAGGGAATTCACTTGAAGTATGTCCTAACACCCAAGCCTTGGAAGATGCAGAGAAGGAATTAGCCTTATATTCATTCACATCTTTTGCCTCGCGGGAGAATTTTGACCCTCACGGTTATATGAAGGAGACAATTGGAAGTACAAACATGAGTTTCAGGTGGAGGACTTTTGGATGAATCTCTCAAGTGATTTAGAGGTTAAAAGAAAGATGCATTCCAGGCTACCTTTAGATTTCATCAAGAAATGCAAAGTTTATAGAGTAGCTGATCAAGCCCAAGATAATGGCAGATACCTCCAATCGTCCTATGACAAAAAAGATAAAAGAGTGAAGATAGATTGGAATGAGCCCGAGGTTTTAGACTTGAGAGCTTTGATGGCTCCTGTTTTATCATGTACTCACAAATGGGTGGATGTACAACATCAGAAGTTGAGAGAGCAGAATGTATCAATGACTTTTACTTTAGAGGCAAGACCAGAAGAAGGAGAAGCAAGCGTGAGTGAGAACACTTCTCATCCTAGAGGTGCAAAGAGGAAAGAAAGACCTAAGAAAAGGGAATCTTCTAAGAAGAAGCAAGAGGCCAATCGTGATCACCCATCAAGCACATCTTCTCGACATGAAAAGAAGGCAAGCCAAGGGGAAGGTCAAGAGAAGATGGTACCTGAAGTTGATGAGTCTATGGAATCTATGGTACAAAATGACAAGCCAGAGAAGGGACAGACGCCTCAACATTCATCAAGTCAATCTCCCCAAGTTGATGCTAATGAGCTACATGAAGAGAAGAATGATGATGAAGTGACATCTCCTCTCCGAGAAGATGAACCACTGCCTAAAGAAATACAAGAGAAACAAGGTCTGCCATCCCGGATTGGTTAAAAGAGAGACTGACAAGGGTGATTGTGGTTGAAGAGGAAGAGGATGTATTTGATTTAGAAAGCCTTATAGGAAATTCTCAAGAAGTAATGGAAAGGAAGAAGGCCACAAAGATGTCCAAGGTGATAAGGGATGAGACAGGATCCAGGAAATTGCAAATAGCTACACCAGTAGTAGACAAGTATGAAGGTGAGATTCTTGCAGATGAGTATGACTTAGAAACATTTGAGCTTGGTCCACTTACCACCGAACAAGCGATGGAAGAGGCAACCGATTCATTTGAAGCACTTAAAGACAAACTTAAGGAAGAAATGGAAAAGAATAGGAAGCTTGAGAGGGAAGTCGGTGCTTGGAGAGGCTATTTTAGTCATCTCAATCAGCCCTTGAGATGTCAGGATCCAGCAGTATCTCCTTTACAAGCACTTCCTCTTGAATTAGTTGGCGAAGCAGAAAGGGTCAAGAGCCTGGTTCAGCTTATGAGCTCTTGGATTGATAAATCCCACACAGTAGCCGTTGAATTTGCAACAAGGATGATGAAGACAATTCACCGAGCTATCCAGGTCCTTGAGATTGTCCATAATCTAATGATAACTATAGCTGCTTTCACTCACACTAGAGATGTTATCATTCCTGTCCTGCAAGTAATAAGACAAACACCAAGACGAATCTTGGCACAAGAAAAGATAATGGATGGAGGAACTCATAACCTCCTACAGTGGTCAGCTCTGCTCTAGATGAAAGAGGTCCTCTTTGAAGACATCAGCACTAAGTGCAGTCAAGTTGAAGGTATCATCCATCCAATTCAAGATAAGGTGTTCGAGGTGTTGTGTACCATTCTTGGCAGGCGGATCGAGATTGAGACAGATGTGGACATCCAAGAGTTGGAGGAGAGAGTCAAGGTCATCTTTTGCAAAGAGGAGAATGTCATCACAGATGAGCAACGAGATCTGATGTTCACTACCATGCTCCTGATTGAGAAGATCAAAGAACTTGAACTTGGATGGGAAACAGCTCTTCTCACTACCTTTGATCAAGTCATTCACTTGGAAGAACGGATGAAGAATCTTCCTGAGATTCCCATTGCTGAGATTGAAGGAATTGTGTCCAGATTCGTTGGATATGCTAAGAAAGAGCATAGGAAAGGGAACAAGGTTCTAGAAGAGAAGTTGTTATAGGATGATGTGGCAGCTTAATTCCTATTGGTCTATGTTTCCTCGACATTTGTGCCAATTAAATATTGGCTATGCATTTAATAATGTTTATTTAAATGGGGATTTTTTTGTAACAAACCCTAATTAGGGTTTAGGTGTCAGAATCTCAGCCATTGATCTTCTTTCGATCTGGGCCATTCATTGTATTTAAGGATGCTATATATATACCCTCACTCATTTTCATTTTGATATTAGATGATAGATAATAGTTAGAGCTTAGAGAGAAGAAAGTTATTGTGTAGCAAGATTGAGTAGTGAAGAAAGAATTTTGAACAACTGTTGTCTATTTGGCTTTGAGATCAATAAAATATTGAAGTTATGGTGTTTTATTGCAATACTTGTGGCCATCTTCATGATTGTTTATCTTCTTGAATCATTCTCAGTCGAAGTAGTATTTAAGTTTGAAGGGCTAAGTGTTGTGCTTGATCTTTGGTGAGATTCACATTCCAAACCACTAGCTTCTTACTGATTGTAAGGACGCCTTGTGTGGTCAACTGGAGATATTGAGATTGCTTAAACATTCAATCATTATCGAAATATTGATATGTATCTTTATGATAGTGTCTATAATCCTTAATGATTTGAAAATCACTAATCACCTTAGAAGATCGCATCAATTCCAATAGAGTTGTAATTCCTTGGCAATACTGAAATTGGTAGAATCTTACCAAGTCTAGCCTACATCGAGTCATTCTTAAGATCAGATTAGTATTCATCTCCTGAAACCCTTATCTTTTGATCTTTTTTGGAGAGTCTGTTAGTATTAGAAAAATCCTATTCCTGCAGTCAAACGAGAGTAACACAGACCAGGTTTCTCAGAAAGTGCGTAAGACCCCTTGAAGAAACAGCATTAACAACGACCACTGGTGCTTATCTGCACGTAGAGATCCTACAACGAAGAACCTTGAAGTCACCCTGATTGATCCTTTTCGCGATATCTTCAGCATTCAGAGGCTTTAATCAAGAGAGGATAAGGTACCATTCGGGTATTTTATTCTGTGTTTGGTTGTGTACAAAATACACGTCAACAGAAGAGCAAGAGGCACAAGAGGTAGGAAAAGTCACAAGACGGTTAGGGAGCAGAGGGCAAATGAGAAGGGCATTATAAGTATGTTGAAGTTCTTGAATCTTGTCAAGGGAGGTAAGCCCTCCCTTGGGGGAAGATGAGGCTCACTTCATGGAATGTCAAGGCCCCTGACAAAAAACGCCTGGTCAAAAGAACTTTGGCCAAGCTTGATCCAGAAGTTTATATTCTACAGGAAACCAAGCTAAGTAAGGAAAAGGCGGTGGAGTTCATCAAATATTGTTATAAGTGGGAAGGAATTTTTCAAGACGACAGAGGCTTGGCTGGGGGCTTGGGAATCATGTAGAACCCCTCCAAAATTGATGTGCATCGCATTGCCTCATTTGATCACTAGATGGCGTGTATCATTGTCTACAAGCAATCCAATATCTCCTATCCGTTATTTAACATCTATGGACCCCTTAAGACTGAGGAAAAACTAAGAGTTTGGAATGAGGTCTCCAATCAAGCTAGTCAGTTGGATAGTGGTAAGGTCATTGTTGCTGGTGACTTCAATGCTCTTTTGGACATTGATGAGAAGGTGGGTGGTCTCCGGAAACCTTCAAAGCTGATGGATGATTTTAGAGAGTTTGTATCTAATTGCAGATTGGTCGATATCATATCGAAGAATGGAAGATTCACTTGGACTAATAGAAAACTAAACTTTGCCAATATATCAGAAAGACTGGACCGTTTCCTAGTGGGGGAATGGTGGATAAATGGCAACTACTCTCTAGAAACTGAAATTGTGCCTCAAATTGGTTAGGATCATCTACCACTTTCTTTATCCACTGCTCAGGATATTCGTAGTCATAAGAACTACTTCAAATTCTTAAGCATGTGGTGGAGGGATGAGAAATTCCTTGACAATCTGAAAAACTGGTGGAAGGAAGGCAACATATACTCTAGCTCCCCTAGCTTTAAATTTCTCAAAAGAATTCAGTTCCTGAAAAACAAAATTAAGGATTGGAACAAGATCTCATTCAAAAATGTTTTTGCTGAGAAATGTAGAATCGAGGAAAAACTAGATGAGGTGGGCAATTGGGTAATGTGATTTGGCATGACCAATGTGGAGTTCGAATTAGAGAAAACACTTAAAGCCTAGTATTTGGAAATTTTGAAGAGGGAGGAACTATATTGGAAAGATAAATCTAGGGAACTTTGGATAGCCGAGGGGGATCTCAATACCAATTTTTTTCATACTTCCTCTAAAGCTAGAAGGATCAATAATAAGATATGCTCAATTAAGGATGAGAATGGGATTTTGAAAACTTCGGCTACAGATATGGAGCGAGTTGCTCTCAATTACTTTGAGGAAATATTGGGCAACACTGAGGAAGAAAATTCGGGCGCAATACCAATTGTTGAGGAAGTCATTAACCCCCTGATTACCTGCTCTGATTGCGATATGCTACTTGCTCCTTATTCGTTGGAGGAAATTAAAAAGGCCACATTCTCACTTCATCCCCATAAGGCGCCTAGACTTGATGGCATTACAGAAGAGCATTTTTCAAAAATGTTGGGATTTCATGGGCAAGGATATTTGGAATGTGGTTGAAGAATTCCGGAAAAAGCATAGGTTTGTGAAAGAGATCAACCACACCATTATCAGCCTTATTCCTAAGAAACAGGATTGTGACTCCATGTCTGATTATCGCCCAATATCATTATGCAACACCATCTACAAAATAATATCCAAGGCAATGGCTGAAAGATTGAAGTTGTTACTACCAAAGCTAGTATCTGAAAATCAGAATGGATTTACTCCGGGTAAGGAAATTGCGGATAGCATCATCCTGGTATCGGAAGTCATACACTCACTCCATAAAGAAAAACTAATTGGTATGATTATTAAACTTGATGTTGCCAAAGCCTATGATAAGGTGATTTGGAATTTTCTTTTGCATGTCCTTGCCAGATTTGGTTTCCCAATGAAATCGATTGAATGCATAAAATTCTGCATTAGCATAGTTAAATTTTCAATTCTTGTCAATGGTAATTTGAGTGGGTTTTTTGGAGCCACAAATGGTCTGCGACAAGGGGATCCATTATCTCCTTCACTATTTGTTCTCATGGCAGAAGTCTTAGGGAGGCTAATAAGAAAGAGGCATAATGAAGGCATTTGGAAAGGAATCAAAGTTCATGAGCAATTCAAGGCAATTACAAAACTCTGCCCTTGGTGCTAAGCTCTCCTGGAAGATGTGCAAAGAACCTCAAAAAATGTGGTGCAGGTTGTTCCAAAAGAAATATCTAGACTCGGAGGACCCTAATCAAATTCTCACAATGGCCAATACTGAAAGGGGCTCGGCTACGTGGAATTTCTTATGGGATTGCAGACACATCATCACAGAGCATATTTCATGGCAGATTGGCAATGGTAGAATAGCGTTGTTTTGGAGAGACTCATGGGACCGGTTTCCATCTCTCTTTGAATCATTTGAAGATAAGGGGTGGATAGATATGGTTGAAAATTGCATAGGGCAACATGTATGCAATTACATGGAAAACCACGTGGACATGAATGGTCTGAGAATATGGAAGAAAATCAATATTGGCAATCCTTCATTATGTGAAAAACTTTGGAAAGCAATAAAAGACAGGAAAATACCGGCCTCTTGTGAAGATGACAACATCGTTTGGTGTGCATCGAAATCTGGGGTGTACAGCTCCAAACTTGGGTATGAAGTTCAAAGACAAAGGGGCTCCTATGATACCTGGCCGCATAAATTATGTTGGAATCGTAAAATACTTCCAAAAGCAAGGGTTTTTTTGTGGATTGCTTTACATGGTAGAATCCTCACTGGTGATAGACTTAAAATTATTGGCATCTTGGGTCCCAATTGCTGTGTTATGTGCTGTGCAGATGAAGAAACTGCCAACCATCTACTATTCAGTTGTCCAGTGGCAAAATTTTGTTGGAACTGGTTCCTTGACCATATCAATTGGGCTACGGTTAAAAACGAAAGACTTTTTGACTTCCTTCTTTCCTAGCCAATCAGATAGAAGTCAAAATGGAGTGATCTATGGATGATTGGTCCATCCACCAGACTGTATACTCCTTTCCTGGCCAATCAGGAAGATGAGATTCCTGCCACCAGACTGTATCTGAACAGTGCCTCTACCAACAACTGTATACTCCTCACCTCCGCCGAATACAACGGAATCACTAAAAGATGAGAAGTCTATAAACCAATCACGCCGATGAGAAAAGTGACGTGACGCACCAGAGTCGATGTACCAAGCAGAAGACCTGGCATGATCTGAAGACCTCTTAGCCATAAAGGCATAAAAGGCAGACTCCTTCTGCTCGGAATGTTCAGCAACATGCGCCTTCTGGTGTGACCCTCCCTGCTTATTTTGTTCAGAAGCAAGCCTCTGACGGCAATCTTTCTTCATGTGGCAGTACTTGTGACAGTAATTGCACTGCACATTCTTCTTCTTAGCAGCATCTTGTGTCTGAGAAGAGCCTTTCTGCTGAAAAGGCTGAGAGGACTGAAATTTGCCGGTATCCTTGTGAAAGGATTTGGCTGTAAAAGCATTTTTCGAGGAGGTTGACGTAGTACTACTACCAAACTGCTACTACCAAACTGTTGTTTCCAGCGATCCTGCTACAGAAGTTTGGTGCACAATTCTGAAAACTTCAGGTCAACATTAGTTGAAGTAATATTGAGGGTCTCAATGAAGTGTTCATACGATTTTGGAAGACTTTTCAGAGTGATTACTACCATGTCTTCTTCCTCCATAGTCCGACCAATAGCTTCGAGCTGATCTCGAATGTCCTTAATCCTCGTGAGGTGTTCCTGTAAGGACATGCGTTCGTCCATCATAATGGAAAACAGCTAATTCTTCAGAAAGAATGCTCGGCTCTTGTCGGATGTTTCATGCAATTCCTTCAGATGCTTCCAGATGTCGAAAGCTATCTTGCCGGAAGGAATCTGTGGTAACTGATCATCAGTCACGGAGAGTTTGAGAAGCATAACTGCCTCCCGATTGCGTTCATCAAACTTATCTTGATCTGCACCAGGTGTACCAGGACTGAGCTCTTTGCCCAAAACAAGTTGGTCAATACGCCTATATTCAAAAATGGTCAACATACGCTGTTTCTAGATGTAATTGTTGCCATTAAAGCGTTGACTGCCTTCTAACATCAGGTTGGTTAGAGAAGCCATTTGCACATTTCCCAATGCACTGAAAACGAAAAAAACTGAGAAGAGGCGCTGGCACAAAATTCAAAAATTTTGAATCCCACTGCAGAAATAGAGGCAGATGCAAGTACAGACTTCAAAAAATGAAGTACGACTGGCACGAATTTCAAGAAAAAATTTCCGACTGACCCAGAAAAATCTGAAGACAACCCAGAAATCCTTGCGAAAAACCCAAAAGGAATCTGCTGTCAAAATCTGGATCTGCTGGCTCAAAAATCAAGGCACCCAGAAAATTCTAACGACGACCCAGATGAGATCTCGAAAAACCAACCAAGAATCTGCAATTAGAAAAAAAATTTGACTAAATCTGGAGGGTCAAAACCCTAGCCGAAAATGCAGATTTCCGTCCAAAAATGGCAGAAAAAAATCTGCAGGCGGGAAAAAACGTGATCACAAATAAACCCGCACGCACAGGCACAGGAAACAAAGTCAAGCGGCCAAGGATGAAAATCGCGATTTTTTTTTTTACACAGCAAATGCAGGCACCTGGAAAACACGCGAACCGAAAATCCGCGGTTTCAAAAAAATCCGAACAGGCTGAAACAAATCCGCGATTTTGTGGAAGAAAATTCCCAAAAGAAAATTCGAACAAAAAAAAAAATCCTTTGATTTTGTTTTTCAAAACAATAGAACAAAAAAAAATTCACACTGAATTTTTTGCTTTGAAAAAATTTCGAGTTTTTAAGGAACCAGGCTCTGATACCATAAAACAGTGCGAGACACGCAATGGATTTCAAAGAATTGATTGATTTACAGAATGAGCAAGACGCTCATAAATAATACAAGAGTATTTACAAGAATAGCAAGTTTCTAATAAGAAACTACCGAGAAGATCGTAGAAGATCTTACTAAAATAGAATATACACTATTGAGCATTAATACTAAAATTAACATTATTTTAATATTCTAATATAAAGTAAAGAATGATTGATTATGATGTGTAATATCCCCTTTTTAGCTCGTTCTTGTCTAGATGGTTTAGCCTATTATTTTGACCCTCGTAGGCTGATAAGGTTGGATAGAGGGTCCTTTGAGGCAGAGACTTGGTCAGGGAATGGGTAATTATTCTCCTCCAGAGCTTGGTAGTTTTAGACTTGGCATTTGTGTGGGCTATAGGGCTTAATTTCTCATACTTAATGTTTATAGTAAGTCAGGGGATCCTGGAGAGGCACCCTTACTATTTTTAGTAAGGCAGTTGGATGAATAGTGAATGCAGTAGTTGACCCCCTGGTTCAGGCGGAATTGGGAAATAATGAATATTCGAGAAGTTATTAATGTTTAATTTGCCTAGATGATAATTATTTATTAAAAGGTGATAATATAAGTTATAACTTAATGTTATAACTTGAGGGTCAATACATCATGAAAAAGGGGCCATTTGAGGAATTAATTATGAATGCCAAACTTAATGAAATATAAAATGTTTTCCCTAAGTCTTAATGAAATAACATTTTAAATGTTATTAATCTGTCTTTTATGGGAAATCGAGCCCTAAGGGGGAATTATAAATACTCCCTCAATGAAATTGATTTCATTCTATTGTGCATCTTATTTCATGAATTTTCTTTGCGAGAAAAAGCCAAGGGTTTCTGTCTTCAGCCAACCATTGGAGAATGATAAATTCTTCAGTGCTGCAGCCATATTGAGGTGGTGAGATACCCATTGAAAGTGGCATTCCAAAGGACTTCACACAGAGATTCTATTTGTGCTAAATTTGTAAGAATTTATAAAAGTTTCAGCCAGAATTGGAGGAGCTTAATGTTATGATTAAAGAGCAGAACAAGAGCAGCCTTTGCAAGGTTTTGATCATCTTTCCCAGGCCATACAGCTGCAGATTGCACATGGCAAACTTCCCTTGAGCTGAGCGCCCTAGGGTTACTGCAATTTTGAGGAAGGAGGCTTTAAAAAAATCTGAATTTAATTTAGAGTGGCCTTGGAGGGTCATGGAAGCTAGCGCAGACCTTCAGAAGTCCATGCAAGCTCTTCAAAGAGAAAATCAAACAAGATTATGTCTGCTGCAACATTATACCAGGTTTACAATTCAACATTGTAGTTGCTTTTTTCAATCAATAATCTAGTAGAACTATATAATTTGGCTAGTCCAGCATATTAGCATTGTAATCAATGTTCTTAAATGCAATCAAGTTGATTTTATTAGTTTCCAGCACTGACTCTGTTTCCTATGCATTTAATATTCTTGCAAAAAAAAATCAAAAAGCACCAAAAATTCAGAAAACCATACAAAAACTCAGTGATACATTCCAGAAGGTTACAGTTGAAAGCCTTGGGGTCTTCACATGATGAAACATAAGGCAATTTACAATTACAAACAACTGTAAATATAGAGATCAAGATCATAGATCATAACTTACTAATTGATTACAAGGTTACTTAACTAACTAAAGGAACCCCAATCATAGCAAGGTAGGATGGGTAACTTGATAGGGTGTCTTTACAACTGTTCCCCCTCAATCAAGCCACCTTCTCCTACTCACATGATTCCATCCATCACCATGGTAGAGAGGATATGGATTTACCCCATTAGGGTGCCCTAATTCTAACCCTCCTAAGCCCAAAGGCAGAGCACCTTCGCCCCCCTTTGGCCTCATTTGGACCCAGCCATACATATGAGGTGGTATGCTTAGGGGTTGTGTGTGTGTGTGTGTGTGTACATATGTATATGTATATATATATATGTATGTGTATACATACATATATATGTATATGTATATATATGTATGTGTATATCTATACATACATATAGATGTATACGTATATGTATGTATGTGTATATCTATATATATGTGTGTGTATATATATGTATATATATGTATGTGTGTATATATATATATATATGTATGTGTGTCTGTTTGTGTATATATGTACATGCATATACACACACACACACACATACATACATACTTATATATATATGCTGTAAGAGTATGGGTACAAGAACTTATACAGAGAATGATGTTTTTCTCAGTATTAATACGTGAGTATGAGACCAATCCAAAGGGGTCTCTTTTATGTTGTTTCCTAGTCTTTTCCTTCTGCCGATCTGATATTATTTTCTTATCCCCCTTTTGATTGTTGGGTTGATCTTTATATCTCCTTTTTTGGGAGTCAATGAGTCACACCCTTTCCTTATGGATGTCTTGAGTTTTTAATTAAGTGTCCTTTGCTGATCGGTGCCTCCTCTTAACTAATCAGTTAATCCTTCCATTTCACCCTCTCAATCATATTTCATTATTAATGATATTGCTGTTAATAAACATCGATCATTATGTATAATTATCTCCTATCCACCTAGCTTGCTACCCATTTGAAGACGTCATAACTAGTGCCGATATCTGAGGGGAATTGTGAAGTCTTAGGTTGTAAGACAATTCCCAAAATGATCAAGGTTGACTGGCATCATGACTGGGACATGACAGTCCCCATGCATACCACCAAGAACAAGGGTGTTACTGCCTGTAACTTAATAACAGTTCTGATCTGATCTGATCAATGGTAATCCCACTAGATGCTTTTGATTCCTTTCCTTTATATCTCTCAATGTGAGGGAGGGGTCACACCTCTTCATCATGTATGCCCTTTGGCAAGAGACACACCCTTTCACTATTGGCAATTTGGAACCCTTTGAAAGAGTGCATCTCTTCATTATTTCTGCCCTTTGAAAGGGGCACAACCTTTCACAATCAGATTTGCCCTTCTTATTTAAATTAGATTTGCACTTCTGATTTCCAAATTATCCTCCCTTCGAATGAGTTCTCTTCTTCCTATTATACCTCATATTTGGGGGGGTCACAACTTATCATTTCATGCCTTTTGACCATTCATTAACTTAATTAAACTTTAATTATATTTAGTTATATTCTTTTATATTTTACTTAAAATTTTATTTTTATTCTTTTGTATTTTAATTTTATTATTATTATTTATTATTAAATTCTATTTCAGAGTGGGAACATTACACTATGTGGTATAAATCATAACATGATACCCTATCATCACATCTATTGTAAATCATCTACAACTAGCATGATCCAAGAAAAATATGCATAAATAACAATAACACATCATTCTAAAACACTAAAATGATCTAACATGCACAAGCACGACATAAGCACCCCATAATACATAGTCAGGAAACCAATGCCAAAACATAACCTCATCAGAAACATCTCATTGCCACAACAGACCTCATAAAAAAGTTTGGTGCAATGGATCATAACACATGAATCACATAATGCACTGATAAAACACTCAAAACTTGAAAACAAAATTCAATATATGAATTGGAAAGCAAGAAAGGCAAACGCAAGAGTGAGAATTACACCTTTTCCCATCATAAAAATTACATTCTTAATAAAAACCATGACATCCATTTCAGCCCAATAAATCCTGCCAAGTGGTACAACAGTCAGTGATCATCCAGGTTTAATTATGTTTATCACTGCCACTACATCCATTCCACAATGAATACTGCCTTAGAATATTTCTCAAGGATGATAATTCAGTGCAAAGCTTCACTCTCCAAAGTACAGACATACTCACTCCCTTCTCAATCTACTTCCATTGGCTCCATCTGATCATCTCATTGTTGATTTATGTGCTCATAATATTTAGACATGCTTAGCTGAAAAATTTAGCCTAAGTATTTTTTATTAAAATGGAAAACCAATTAATTTTTTATGTCCGAGCCAAAAGTATCTTGTCGTATATCGACATGTCAAAACAAGCAAACCAACATCAAGAAGAAAGAAGAAAACTTTCTGGGAAAATATTTTATTTGATTACTCACTATACCCAGGGAAAGGATGCAGATGTCGGTCCATGTATCCTTTTTTATATGGCAAACATTAGTTGAAATGTTCCCCAAATAAAATGGCCTCTATATATAGATTTTCAATTAAAAAATCTAGGGGAACAATTTGTAGCATATGGTGTTTATGACTTTGAAATCATTTCTATTGTTCATTTGGTCTGGGAAATGTTTAGGAAAGTGAAGCTGAAAAAATAGAATCTACATTTATGATTTCAATCTTGTGTCCATATGTTCTATAATTTAGACTTCTTGATCTACAAGACACCAGAAAAATTGAATTGTAGACAAAGGGTTATGAGAATTCCATGTACGATTCTGATCTTAAGATGAAACTTTTTTGCTCCAGTCTAAAAGAGAGAAATTTCAAGAATACATTTGCAGTAGGAAGTCAAAAACAAAGATCTACAATCCAGGATAAACTAGGTACGTTTTAATTGAAAATACTGGCCATTTCAATTGAGAATTTTACAGATAAAACACACATGGAACTTCAAAATATAATACAAGTGAGAGCATTAAAAAGCTTGGATACTAGTCGATGATAAAGCACATACAGATCCATACATATTTACTGAATGGAAACATAGAGATGAAAAAGCATGGAAAGTCCAAACACAATTCAAGCTAGTACATTTAGTAAATTAATGGGCTCCTCTTGCACATGAAAAGTTAACCCATCTCAACCACATCCATAAAACAAATTGTGTGCTAGTTAACAATAAAAAACCTATAGATCTAGATAAATTTACAAAATGGAAACATTGAAATTGAAGCAAAATATATTGAAGGATTAAATACATCTGACTGATAACTACATCTCCTTAGTTTATAACAAGCTTCCAAAGATTTGGATACAGTAAAAAAAGATGTTCAAGTTGCTAGCACAAAGTGCAACTTTTTTGTTAAAACAATAGTTCTCTCACTAAAATGACCAATATAGAACAATTTCAAGTTTATAAATATATTAAATATTTCTTACTTTCTGCATTTGGCTGTACTTTAGTAAACTGAGATAAAGAAGCTAGAAACATTACTTATGAACTATTCTGATCCAATTGGATTGAGAAAATGTTTGAGAACAGAAAAATTTGAACAGAAGACTGAATTCAGATGCAAGGAAAGGTGTTGGACGGTGCTCCAGAGCTGCAAAACACAAGGAATTATCCCTATTTATTGAAGGATCCTAAACTGTGCTGCATTTTTGGAAATGCCCACCTATAGTACGCATCATAGTTTTAAGACTCGCGGACTCGCCACGGACTCGCAAGTCCATGGGAGCCACGAGTCGACTTGCCAAGGATTCGCGAGGTGAGTCCTGGCGAGTCCATATGAAAGACTCGCGAGTCTTTTGCTCGGACTCGCGCGAGTCTTTTGCTCAAACTCGCGAGTCTTTCATATGGACTCGCATAGCCCAGAAAACATGCCATTCGAGCAATAAAACTAAGTTTGTTTGTTTTTTCCCTCATTTGGCATTTTTGCTTGGTTATAACAGGTTTGTAGGGTTTGAAGGAGGAGAGGAAAGAAGATAAAATCAGAAAAATTGAGCTATATTAGGAGAAATACAAAGAGGAAGATGTAGTCTTCTCTTTAGTTTGTTCATTGTTGTTTTTCACATTTGGAGTTGGACATATCATTATATGTAATTTTGTAAACATTTATAAACTTATGCTGCTATTATACATTTTAGAGTTGAAACTATGAGTATGAATGATGATTTATTTCCAATATTGCCTATTTGTAGATCATATGACATGTGTAATGTTTCAATTATGGCTCTTATGTTCTCTAAATGCATTAATTTCTTTATGTTTTTTTTGCAAAACTACGGGTTTTTTTTTTGCCGAGTCTTTCACGAGTCCGAGTCCGAGTCCAAATTTTTGGTTTGCCGAGTCTGTGGCGAGTCCGAGTTTTAAAACTTTGGTACGCATACCATAACCCATAATCTGAATCAATGGGCATCTATACAACTTCTGGTGGTGGTAGAATTCCTCCTTGAGCCCAGGAAGACTCTGCTGTCATTGGAAAAATCTATAAATAGCCATGTAATGCAAGCACCAAAGCATGTCTACTAGTTGAAGAATTTTGTGAATCATTATATAATTCAGGTTCTGTTCACAGTAGGGAGAAATAAGTAGAAGGTAAGATTGCCCACTTGTCATAATTCTCTATTTCCAAGTTAATGAAGGTAGTAAAGAAAATTGCAACTACAATGAGACTAATTTTTCCTCTACACCAAGGGTTTTCCAAGATAAAATCAGCATGTTGTGAGTTTAAATTTATTTCTGTTTTAAGCACAACGATTCCCTCTCTAGGTGAATCCGAACTTTCATTTGTAAGGGAAGTAGGAAAAAAATTTAAATTGTGGTTGTTTTCTAAATTCTTATATAAATAAGTTGAAGTGAAGCGCGAATGGAGGAGCTCTAAGAACTGCTGAGGAAGATGAAGAGTCATCCTCAAATGATATTCTTGGATGCTCCATTCCTTGTTAACATCAACTTTGATTAGTATACTTCACCATTCTTGGTTAGACTTTGTCTGACTCAAACTCTCTCCAATATGTAATATTTTTTGTTTTTGGTGTGAATGTTTGATGTTGTGTTAGTTAAATTACTAAGTTTATTTCAATCTTATCTTTCATTTGTGTGATTTCACAATCTTTCTAGGGTGTTTGCTGCCTCATTTTCTATGTTAATTGCCCAACTCCTTCCAAGGTTGTAGGTGAGTTAAGTTATGGTAAGTACCTCTAGTTGTCATGCTTAGCAAAGCACAAAAATCATGGAGGCTGCAAAAAATGTCAAACAGAATAGTGATAACAAAGATAGCGAGAATGAAGTGGATACCAATAATGAAAATAGAAACAAGAGAGAAGGAATTTTTGGAGGGCAGCCCTTAAGGTCCTTGAAACAAAGGTGGTGCCAGAGATTGCAGCCTTTAAAATTAACAATGGAGATAACGGATGAGGGAACTACAACATTGGTAGTGAAGAAACTAGATGAGGAGAAAATGGCAAGGCTTCATCTCTTCCTAAAATACTTTACATTAAACCAAATCTCGATATGATAGAAGTAGTTAAAAAGCTAAGTTACTAGTCCCAGGACTAGTTCAGGCTCGGCTTTGGGTTTGAGGGTTTAGTTCGTGGATTTGGTCGAAAAAAATTTGGGGTTGGGTTCCTTTTGGGTTCATACACACAAAGACATATAAAAATCAGATATATGTATTATACACACACATGCATATGCAGCAATTAATTAATTTCAAAATTCAAATATGCCACACATAGCATCTTATATTATATAATAAACAAAACCACCATAAAAATGAAAAATATTACAATGTCAATCAAACTCGAATGTCATGATTATATTAAAATTATAAAATAATAATGTTAGTGTCAACAATCAGCTATCATTGATAAACAATCATCATATGGGTCTTCCAAATTATCATCATCACCATCCATATTGGATGATGAATGTATTCATAAATTAGAATGACAAAAAGTGCCACTAGCATTGGCACTAGCACTCTCATCCTCACTAGTTGGCTCATTGTCAACATCAAGAGAAGCAAAGTGGGAAGTGGAGCCATCCAAGTCAATATGCTTTGGCTCAATATCGCACTTCCTTGTATCCCCTTCCTTTTAGCCACTTTGTGTGTAAGGAGCCACAACTTTGAATGCACATACACCAAGTCATCTGCCTCTTCTAAGTGTGGTTGATTGCACTTTACTAAGTGCATGGAGTATGTGCTCCAATTCCTCTCAAATGCAGATGAAATAGCAACCTATTATAACAAAATTAGAGAGTTACAAAATTTAAAAATTATTATTATAATATTAAAATATAAATAGAACTTAAACAATAAAAGAATTTTTTTATGAAACTTGCAATAAAATTTTGATCGCAAGAGGTTGTAGGTGTGTGATTGATTGGCCATGGAAGTACCACCAATTATAAGAATCAACCTTATATTTGTTCCAAATGCATCAACACTAAAGTCATTAAAGCTTGTAGACTCCATGAACTCGAGCCTCACTGCATCCTGCATGTCACAATCAATGAAGAGTCTACGACATGTTGCTTTGAACCCTTGACTAACTTCAACATCTCTATATGAGGCAACTCTTATTGACATAGAAAGGAGCTCAGCACTATAATATTTGGGACTCAATGCAAAGGCAAGAAGATATAGGGGAGTGGTCATTTTGTTTCATAGCTCTTCAATGATTTCGTGTAGTTGTTTTAAGAAAGCTTCGTCAAGATATTACTTTTTCACATTTATGTTGGATTTCATCTTCTCAATCATTGAGTCAATGCCATCATATATCTCACTCAAACAAAACAAAAACAAAAACAAAACTTCAAAATAAAACAAGAGAGTTCATTTGTACCAAAAAAATAGGAAACTAGAAAAAAACCTACCTCTTTTGAAAAAATATTCACCCACAATCTCCTTGGCAACAAATGAACTCTTGCAAATGAATAGGAATAGCAATCCAACCAATTTCACATTTTGGTGTATACAAAGAAAGGAAAAATTAAAATTGGAATTGCAAAAATTCTTTGCTTGGATGCATGTACCCACCAAATTCACCTCACGTTTGCCTGAGACAAACCCGCAAGTGAAATGCGAGCCCTCGGGTGGCCCCATAGGCAAACCAAATCCGAACTTGAACCCAAGACCTCCACCCAGCTATGTTACTAGTTCGCTGCCTGTAGCCCCTAGGTCCCAGTTCAATCTAGCTCAGGTTTGGCGTATGTTGATGACATGATGTGTTTTTTACGCACATGCGAACACAGAATAAAATACCATAAGTATCTTATCCTCCCTTGAACAAAATCTCTCGGATGCTGAAGATTAGCTTGAGGATCATTCGAGACGACTCCAAGGTTCATGAATGTAGGGTCACTATGTGTGGATAAGCTCATTGGTTGATGTGATTACACTGGAATCACAAGGGGACTTACATCCGAATGCCTGAATGCTTGATTTGCTGGAACTTGATCATCTAATATTTCAATTGGGTGATGCTCTTTGTCCTAGACTAACTTGAATTGAAAAAATAGCAAAAGACGAAGGATTGAGAGAATCTATTCTAATCCTAAGAATGTAGGAAGATGAGTGAATGATTAGATGGAATCCTACTGAGCGAGGTCTCACCATCAAAATGAACAGTTTGACACAAGCTCAATGCAATCTTCTAAGGACGTTTCTGAGATGTTCGAATCAATACCATCAAACTGTGATATATCCCCTATCCAAATGGTGACTGAAAACAAGGGATATTTACTGCTAAATCTGTGTATTATGCTGTTCGCTACTGTTGCGTGTTATGCGGACTGTTGTCTCAGAAGTTTTCAGTTTGGTATAGAGGTGAATCACATATTTCTCATAAATGTACAACTACAATTGACTGCAAGTGAAAGAATGATAGCTAAGAATGCATATACAATCAAATTATGATGATCTAACACCAAATTAGACTCAAAATCAGAATGTTTAGCTTGCTGACATTATGTCAAACAATTGGCATGAGTCCTCAAAAAATGGGCGTATGATGATGCAACCTCAAATTCCTCTTATTTCATATGAAGATTAAACAAATGCCTCATTGACAGTCATAAATACATGTTATAGGCAGCTAATGTAAAATTACATGGACTGTCACAATAATGTCCAAAATCAGACTTCACTACATCATTGACATTTCGTCAAACATGTGCCATACATACCTCAGACTTACAATTCAATAACCAGGTCTGTTACAATTGGTTTCAGACTTTATTTCAGACCTTATTGTGATAAGATAACCTTCTTCTACAATGATCACACGACTATCTAATTACTGCCCTAAGTCTGAAAACATTAACCTCAGAAATGAACCAAAAAGCAAGACAAATAAATGCCAAAAACCTGATTGGAAGCTGCCGAACTGAAGGAGATGGCTGAGTGATGATGCTTGATTTATTTGGTGATTTTTAGTGGTCTCTAAACATAAAATCGCCCCTACTGGAGTGTGCCGCCTAACCTCAGAAAGTTGTAGGTTGAAGGCATAAATAATATCAGCTTCTAAGGCATCATAAGTATCCTCAAAATGATCGCCTAAACAAGGCGATTTAATTCAGCTATTACCCACAAATTGATCAACCTCCAATCAGCAGTAGTGAGTGAAAATGTGAGTTCCAGGTGGTCTGATGCAAATTATGATAACCACTGATTTGAATCTGAGTGGTGGCCGAAATACCTCCAAATTGCACCTAAAAAGATAGCCCAACCCTGCTCTTCAATTTGCCTCTAACATATGTGAAGTTCGAAGTCTCCTTAGATGGCAATGAGCAAAATCGATGGATAAGGGTACAGCAGCACAGTAGTTTTCAGACTTAGCAATGATGGATCTGCCAGCTATATCCCTCCAATAGCCTTCTTAACCAAATCGGCCTCTCTTCCTTAAATGATTTGATTAGCTATGATAACCTATTCGCCATCTCTGAAAAATCTTCAAGATAATCACCATGGCTGCAATCAACTTCCTTAATAGGCTCAAATTGGAAGACTGAAAATGTCTCCCACTCTTATGCAAATTTGTCTTCAAAGAAGACTTAACAAATTAGGCACCAATGTAGATCCCATCATGAACCTACTCCCAAAAGAAGAAACTAGGGTTTCGTCCAGCCCTTCTATCCAATCTGCTGAAGGTTTGCGTCCTCAGAGATTCCACCAATGCAACGCATCAATCACTTCATCAAATCAATCTCCAATCTTCGTCCCTTTCCATCTCTTGCCCTCCTCTATTTATCTTTTTCCATAACCCATCATGAGATTCTTCTAGAAGAGGGGAGGTACACTTTATTATTTATTGACTTTAATTATTTAATTTTATACTTTAGTCACTATTTAATTAAATTAATTAAATATAAAGTCACTTTTTAATTTTTAATTTATTTAATGACTTTATAAGAAATTAATTTAATTAATTTCTCATTATTTCTCCACTTAGCCAAAAGGCTAAAATTAGGGACATTACACAAACATTGATCACCATTCATGTTAATGCATAAGCAATGAGTGTAGGACGATTCGGAGTTAAGCTCATATCATTCTAGTTGACCACACAAGGCGCACTTACAAGCAGCAAGAGGCTAGTGGTATGGATTAAGCGGATTCCACATGAATACATTCAACAACTTCTTCCATTCAATCTAATCAACATGAAAATAAATTGAGAAGTAGAACCATGAGGCTTGTTGAAATAACAAATTTCACCATAACTTCAATGAAAAGAGTATCTCATTTACAAGTCATACCAACAATTATTCCTTCTCCTAATCTACTTCTATTCTAATTGCTATTCTAATTATTAGCTATTCTCTATTTATTCTCTCACTATTAGCTATCAACTATTAGCCTTTACAAATGAAGAGCCTGAGCTTTATATAGAGAGCTCATTTACAATGAATGGCCAGGATTGGATTTCCATCAACGGCCAAGATTTTAAAATAAAAATCCTAATTAGGGTTTGTTACAACAAACTTTTCCTTAGCCAATAAGAAAATTACATTCAGAAAGTGTGGACCAATAGATATCAGGGGTAGGTGCCTCGGAGTTTGTGTCGTAACTGGTGAGCTTGATTCATTGAACTTGGATGCGTTGATGTGGACTTCATTGATTGGAGGAATGGTGACTGGAATGCCATCTGGGATGCCACTTCACTCTTGCACTTTATAGACTTGAGTTGATTCATCATGATGAAGGGATGTTGAGAGATATCTCTTGATACTCAACATTATCTAGCTCGCTCAAAGTAGTTGTGATGGGAATTATTGATGTAGCTGAATCTTTCGCACTCCTTTGATCTCTTCATGTCTCCATGGTTCAGTGAAGATTGAAATTCCTCTTGGGCACAAAGTTTCTCTTCTTGCATGGTGGTGTAGATCTCACAATTTTCCTCCTTTTTGCTTTGCAATCACCATCCTCTCCCATCTGCAAAACAAAACAAACATGATATCAAATACATAATATATAACTTTGATAGTTCTTCTTAGCTTGGTATATCTCTTGATTTTATGTGTTTCGGAGGTTTGATAATAAGATCTAGAGGAATTTGCCTTCATGAAGGAGCACTTGAAGTTGATTTTCGCTCTTAGAGAGGAGCTCGTTAAGTGTATTCCATCCTTGGTGTTCATTAAGTTTCTCCTCGCCTTCATCTTCTTCATTTCCTTGAACTTCGCTCATACCCTTCAAATTGTGAAGTTTGCTCATGTCTTAATTCTTGAAATTCATTTGTATCCCTTGGTTTGTAAAGTTGGAATTTTCCATTGAAACCCCCCTATATGAAGCTCACTTGTCTCAAACATGAAGTTAAAATTCGCTCATGAAGTTGACATTCACTCTTATTTCTCAATGTATGAATTATAACTTCGCTTCACTTCTTCAATTCATGAAGTAACATTTCACTCAAAAACCTTCTAGGATGAAGTTCGCTTCTTCACTTTAATTCATGAAGTTGTAAGATCGCTCCAAATCGGTAGTTCATGAAGTAACAACTTTGCTCCAAATCGGTGATCCATGAAGTGAAAACTTCGCTCTAAATTAGTGAAACATGAAGTTGCTTCTCTTAATTATTTCTCTTATTTATATCCAACTTCATTCTTAAAAATTGCTCCACTTAGCAAGATCATGAACTTCGCTCCTTATCCCAAACACATGAAGTAGTAAACTTCGCTCTAAAACCTCAACTCATGAAGTTCACTTCAAAACCTAAACTCATGAAGTAACAATTTCGCTCCTCCTTAGCAATTCGTGAAGTGGAGGATTTTGCTTGAAGCTTGCAGCTGCTAAAGTTATCAACATCACTCATCTCTTTTGATACATGAAGTATGAATTTCGCTCCTAGTTGCTTGAACCCGAAGTTCGCTCCTATCTCCTTGAAGTTGAAGTTGTAAAATCACTCTACTTCGCTCCTCTTGATGAGATCATGAAGTTCATTTGGCATTGAGTCCTCTTTAGGTGATTATCCTTCTCTTATTCAATTTCGCTCATGCTTATGAAATTCGCTCTCCTTGGTGTAAACATGAAATTCGCTCTCTTTCCCCAATGCATGAAGTTATCTACTTCGCTCACCTCCTTCAACTCATGAAGTAGCATTTCGCTCACCTCCTTCAATTCATGAAGTTGGGAATTTCGCTCACTTTCTTCAATGCATGAAGTAAAAAAAACCTTCGCTCATCTCCTTTTAAGTACCGAAGTTGATTTATTTCACCTATTTATATCCAACTTCACTCTCAAGATCGCTTCATTTTTCTAGATCATGAATTCCGCTCCAAAGTGCTCAAGCATGAAGTTGTCAATTTTACTTCAAAATGCAAACTCGTGAAGAAGAAACTTCTCTCTAAAGCGGTGAAACATGAAGTTCGCTCCTATCATCTCCAACATGAAGTTCACTCACCTCTCCTCCAACATGAAGTTCACTCACCTCACGTCTCCTCCAACATGAAGTTCGCTCACCTCTCCTTCAACGTGAAGTTGTTTGACAAGTTAGTCCCACTGTCAGGATTCATATATAGAATATAAAATTTGAGTATAAGTGACTTATACTTTAAGTTATATTCCAAATATATTGTCAGGATGTTTGAGAGTGGTTTCGGACCTCCAGGAGTTATAATGCAAAATCTAATTTTTGGAGGATCCTACAAATTTCCAGACTTAGTCAAATTTCAGGACACTTCAGGATCAAGATGACATTCCAGACTTCTAAGGCAAGTTCTCTCTGACCTTGATGTAAGGGACGGGACCTAGGATGACACTATGCATTCAACCAAGGTTTGATTTAGCAACTTGAAGCGTGACCGAATAGTACACAAAAACCCTAGGAATGATCTAAATAACCCCTAATCACTCAGCTAACCTGACCTCTTTCACACCTTGAGGAGATCCACCTAGCTTGATGACCTTTGAGAAACTCAATTCCTTCAATGCAAAGGCTAAGACACTAAAACGACCAACAAAATAACTAAAAGAGCTAACCCTAGAAAGCAAAAAGTGGGGGTCCCCATTTGTAACAGGGCGATGTGTGAATACCTCACAACAGGGTCCAAATATGATCCCTTGTGGGTTTAGGCAAGGTACTACCCACAACTTGTGGGTACAAAAAAAATAATTAAATTTACAAATGGCAAAATTCATTAGTTGGATGTATGTACCCACCAAATTTACCCTAATTTTGCCAAAGACAAATTTGTAGGTGAAAAGTGGTGGCCCCATCGGCAAACCAAATCTAGACCTAAACCCAATACCTTCACCCAACTACGTTACTAGTTTGCTACATGTAGCCCCTAGGTCTCAGTCTAGTCTGGCTTGGGTTTGAGTTCCAAATACGATCCCCTGTGGATTCGAGTGGGGTCCCGCCCATAGCCTGCAGATCTGTCCTGAGGCAACCAAGGTGAATCCAAGGCGAATTGAAGAGTACTCGTGTCAAACCGTCAAAATTATGACATTTTTTCTTCTTCTATGGCATCAAACCCATGCTTTTCTTTTGTAAATCATTAATCCTTTACTCCCACGTTGACCCATCAAAAGACAAACAAATGATCAATATATTGCAATGTTGGGGAGGTCGAATTGACAGAATTAAATGGAGCTACGGCTGCACAATCCACTCAACCAAAATAGAGAAAATTTTTAAATATGACATCGCAAAAGAGAGGTATGAAAGGCTAATGTTAATATTAACAAGAATTTGACCTTTGAAATTAAATGTCTATTTATTTTTTAATATTAATATTTAATCGTTTAAATAATTTATTTAATATATTTAATTATTTTTATGCATATAATTCATAGTTGTTTTGTTAGTAAATGTATTATTAATAATAAGGTTATTTAAATAAATTATTGATATTACTATTAATTAAGAAAGACTAAGAGTTATATTAATTTTTCCAAAAGGTTCGGCTTTCTGGAATTTTTTGGTTTCATGTAGGATGGTTATTTTACCACATCTATCCTGGGTTGTCAATAATGGGAAGAAAGTCCGGTTTTGGGATGAAGTCTGGAATGGGCACTCTGCCCTTTCAGCTATCCGAGACCGGTCCCCTTTGTCTGGTATTCTATCAGAGTTTTGGGGGCCATTTGTTGCAGATTATTTTGACAATGTCTCCACTGGTCCTTGTGTGATTGCGAAATGGAAGATTATCCCTCCCTTGTCGGTTGATAGTAATCTTATTCTGGCTTTTGTGGAAGAACTTCTCAAAAGACCCCTTGTTTTCCAAAATAAAGAGGACTCTTTGGTTTGGATTAAGAGTGTTGCTGGCTCTTATTCAGTTAAAGATGGTTATAATTCTTTAGTTCAGACTTCACCATCCCCTTGCTGGCCTACTAATCTTTTTTGGCATCCATCTTGTCTTCCTAAAGCAGGGGTGTTTGCTTGGCTGGCAGTCCAAGATAAGGTTCTCACTGGGATGCATTTGGACAGGCTTGGGATTACAGCTATATTTTCTTGTGTTTTTTGTGGTCATTGTATGGAATCCATGGATCATCTTTTCTTGTTTTGTCCATTTGCTTCAAAGTGTTGGTATTGGTTATTTGGCATGCTCGGTTGGTCTTCTGCGATAGGTCCCAATCTACTTTCGCATTTCATGGCCTGGCCCTTGTTGTTTTCCTCATCGTTTTATTCATCCCTTTGGGTTGTGGCCCCATCACTGGTGATTTGGAATCTTTGGCTTGAAAGAAATTCTAGAATTTTTAATCATAAAAACACCAATTTGTCTGAAGTAATTGGTAAAATTCAAACCTCCATCAGTGAGGTGGTACTTTCTTTCATTCATAAAAACTTAGATCATCTTAGTTCTTTCTCTCATTGGGATAATCAGGTTACTTCGAAATGGTCTGCACTTCATTTGATGCCTTCCCATGGGGCTGTATCAGGAGGTTTATCTTCTTTGGTTAAACGAAAATTGGCCAGATGGACTCCTCCCGCATTCCCTTCATTCAAACTTCAGTTTGATGGGGCTTCCAAGGGGAATCCGAGAAAGTCTGGTATTGGAGTAGTTATTTTTTATCATTCTTCAAAAGTCATCAAAGTTGTGGGTAAACAAATTGGGCATGGTACCAATAACATGGCTGAGTTTCAGGCTTTATCCTTTGGGCTTGATCTCGCTCTTTCATTAAACATTAAAGACATTGTTATTGAAGGCGATTCCATGGTGGTGTTTCAAGCGGTTGTAGCTAAGAAATGTCTATCTTGGCATCTTCAATATTTCTTAGATCACATTCTTCAGCAGTTAAAATGCTTTTCCACTTTTTCTATTTCGCATTGTTTTAGGGAGATCAACGTCATTGCGGATTTTTTAGCAAATAAGGTTGTTGTTGAGGGTGTTGATTTCCTGGAGGTCTCTCCCTCGGACATTCCTGCATCTTGCATGAAGATGCTTTTTTAATAGGTGGTTCTCCTTCTTGAAAACCTACTTCACTATCTATGCTTCGTTAGTATATGTAGTAAAGGTGTTGGCCTTCATGACAATTTTGTGCTATTGATATCTTATGTTAGATTTATTCATGGAGTAGGAAATTTGTTGGATTTTCCTCTATTGGTCTGAGATGCCTACTGTATTTGTACCTTCTCATGTCTCGTTGCTTTATGTGGTGATTACTTCCCTATATGGCTATAGGGGGGATGTTGTCCTGCCTTATGGCAACATTATTGTTGTAGTCATATTTGGTAGTTTCTTCGCACAAAGTCTAGGGGTAGGAGGGGTATCTTTGGTTTGGATGGTGGAATTATTCTTTCTCAGTTGAGTGGTTGGCTTTTGGTTATCTTGGTTGGCTTTTTTGAATTCCTTTTGTAAGTTTGGGATCTCTTTGGCTTATGGCAATCATTACATATTATTCAGTATCTATACGGCAGGGGTACTTGTATAATATCTGTTTGATCCTCTGTTTTTGGTAATCATTTTTTGTTGCGACTGGTTGTTTGATGCCTTTTCATCAGGCTTTCGTACCTTAAGCACTTGTTTCTCTCTTCGTTTCACTTGGCATCATGATTTATCGGTGATTCAGGGAGTTGTTCTAATGATTGGGGATATTATGGTATACGTTGGCTTTATCATTGCGGGATCAACTTCATATTAGCAGGTTTCTCTCATGATGGGATAATTATGACATGGCGATCCCGTTCTCTGTTATATTGTTGTTGGTGGGCACTTATGGCTTTCATTCAATCTTTATCTTGCTTTTCACTCTAACATCATGTTCTGTTTTCCATGGAGAATTCTTGCCAAATTCAGTGGATGGTGGCTTTTTCTAAGGAATTGGAAAGAGCAATTAAGGTGGTATTGCAGAGGGTTTCTTATTTTGATATTACTCCTTTGGTTATTGCTTTGGATTATTCTTTGGTTCGGTCTCATCCTTCTTCCTGAGGGTCTTCAATATCCTTCCCTGCTTCTTATTTGGATCTGTCTATGTTTGCTCGCCATATTTGTGATGGCAGGATCTCTTTTTCTTGGTTCTCTCATGGCTTTGAGTTTTGTTTTCTTCAGAGCTTTGGATTCTTGTGGTGTTTAGACAAGTTGGATTTTGGGGTGGTGGCACTGATTTTTGGTGGACATTCTTGACTCCATCTTCAGATTCTCCCTGTTAGACTGATTCTTACAGCTTCCTTTATATCTAATGCGGATGGCAATGTATTGCAATGTATCTGGGGGGTTGGGTATGCCTATGGGCTTTTTGTAATGGGTAGATAGGCTTATGTTTTCTTGAGCAATACTGAAGGGTTTTCTTACTGGTTCTTTCCCTTCAGTGCTCTTTGAACCAGACACATGTAAAAAATATATATAATCAATATAATTTTAGTGGTCTCATCCACTTTTATCAAAAAAAAAAAAAAATAGTTATATAAATTAAATTTTAATATTAATTTAAATATTTCATTATTAATTTTAGTAATTTATAAAATTATGTATTATAAGTTTTATTAAATATTGTATAAAGCTTATAAATATAATTATACATTAAAAATATTAAGAAATATCAAATCTGTATATTATATCTTATATTCTTGAATTTTTTTATTTTTATATGTTTTTGTATGGACGAATCTAAAATGAACCCAACCCCAAGAAAAATTGACCGAACCCACAAACCAAACCCTCAAACCTGTACCAAGACCAGTAACTTAGCCACCCAGCAGACCAGTAACACAATAACAAGCACAAGATTATTCCTAACATTGCAAAATGGAAATTAACAAAATTAGACACCATGCAGCCTGTTTTTGTATGAAACTGAGGTTGGTGCAAGCGAAATATGAGAATGTTAATGGTAAGGAATCTAAGTTTTCCTATGCTACTTGTATTTGGAGAAAGACTATAAGCCTATGGTTTCTTTTTTATCAAGCTCTAATGCAAGTATAACAAGATTAGTTAAAAACGTCTAGTATTGGAAGTTTACTAATAATTGTATAATGTAAAATAAAGAACTAAGAAATAACAATCAAAATTTAAAAGTTATAGTTCAGCATTAGTTATATAAAAGCGCTTAATCTAGGATTCTAGAGTACTTACATTATTCCTTGAATACCAGATCTTCCATTTGAAATTCTCTGGACACAACAAGACATGTCAATGCCAATCAGTTCAATGGTTGTAAAGATCAAAAGTTACATGGCTAATGAGCAACAAGCTTGTCCGAGGATCTAGAATATAAAGTTCAAAATGTAGTCCTAAGAATATGAGCTTCAGCCAGAGAAACAAAAAAAGGTGACTACATTTGACTTATTCGTCCTCTATTCATTGTTCATTAACAAGAAAGCACATCTTGCCTGATCAAGGATTTGCTCAAACAATATAAAAGAAGTCTTTTCCATTCAAATACATATATACAAACAAGTGAAAGTTTTTCCCTAGCTTTACTATTGGAGTGAAACTTTGGAGATTCGCAATCAAAGAAAAATTTCTAAATTATAATTGAAATGATCATCAGTTTAGGATCGACCAGTAAAATATTTAAGCCATCTGATTACATCCAAAGAATGAGAAGCACCCAGAAAAAGGTAACAATTATGAAATATTAAATCTGCTACAACTTTCATATAATACCTGGTTTATAATTGGTGAAGAACGATATGCACCACAAGGTGTGTCATTTGGTCTGTAAAGTGGAATGTGAGTCAAGAGAATTCTTGGGAGTGGATTTGCATCTGTAGCAATTCAACCAATTGGTTACTATCTGTGTAGTCTGTGAAAAACAACAGAACTATGCTTTCATCTGGAATATCAACCAGTAAACTTATGATACCTGCTGATATGTTTTGAATGAAGTTCCATGAACTAGAGGTAGAATTTTCATTCATAGATCCTGTAATATCAAATACACTGATCATTGTTTCCAGGCATAATATTCAAATAATAATAAAAGATTACAAGAACAATGGAAAACCACTCTAACCATTTCAAGCCCCATAATATATCAAGATCAAAATTGTTATTATTTATTACATGTATAAACATTCCTGAAACATTTTACATCCTTTATTCTTTTCTTTGCCAAAAAGGTTTTAATTTTATTTGCTAAAGCGTCAACAAGACTGGTACATTAATTATGTTCTTTATTGAAAATTACTTCTGTAAATTCCCCAATGATAAGGACTCCTTCAATTTCCCATCCTATACTTTTCCAAAGTTACAGATCCAAGGCATATTTATACTCATTTCTCTTCAAACAAGATGTTTGTTGTAGATGCATCTTAAGTATATTCTACCTTGATTTAATCCCTCCCCAATTTTGGGTATTTGTAACTCCCCATCCTCAAATCTCCTTATGATGTAATCATCTTCTGCTAGTACGCTATTACGATATTATCGCAAATTGAGAAACTTGAACTACATATATACTTGTCTTCACCCCAAATAGGGGGGATCATTACTATTAAAAGGAAAGTAGAAAGAGATTAGAAATTATTTATTTTTCTTGCTCGAACTCTTCTTCATGTTGACCTAGATCTATGCAATTATTCCATGTTGTTATGTTTGTTGATCTTTAATCTCTTGATCAACTATCTAGGATAAGCCCAACTTTGAACTTGTAACTTTTCATACTGCTAGAAGTAAGTATTTAACAGCAGTGTTAAATTAACATTCCAGCTCATGAATTTCACTATCTCCTCATTGCTAACATACTCCAAGTCCCCCTTCTTTGCCAAAGTACCAGATTGAAAAGAAAACAAATGGGCACTGTTGTGAGGTATTCACACATTGCCCGACCCCCACTTTTTCGCTTTCTAGGTTGGTCATCTTAGCTTAGTTGGTAGTCGTGTCTTTGCTATTAGCATTTTCATTAGAGATGTATAGACGCTTAAAATGGCTAGGAGTCAGGTGAATAGCCCTATGTGAAATGTGAAGTAAGTGAGTAAGTTTGTAGGGTTTGCATGTCATGCCGGTTAATCAGGAGTCTAGCTAAAGAGTTGAATAAAATTGCTAATAGTGTCAATCCAAGAGTTCAAGGTTGTAGGTAAGCTCCAATTGTTTTAATTTTCCCTTGAGTCTTTTGCTTAAGAATTGGTGTAAGTATGAGTTTGAGGCTTGAGCAATTGATTGAATGGAAATCTTGTGCAATAAAGTGATTAATAAGCTCATTTGTAATCCACCTCATCTCTAAGTCTTCTCTAGGTTTTAACTTCATGACTCACACTTTTGGAGCGAACTTCATGTTTGAAGGATATGGAGCGAACTTCATGCTTGAAAGATTTGGAATGAGCTTCTTCATGTTGGAAATGGAACAATGAGGTAAATTGCATACTTCATGATCAAACACTCAAGAGAAAGCTTCATGAGTTCACCTTTTGAAGCGAAATTCTCAACTTCAGGAGTTGCCATTTTGAAGCGAACTTCATAAGTTGGGGTATTGGAGCGAATTTCACCTTCAAGGCTTCACAAGCGAAATGGAAGAAAGGGGATGAAAGAAATTTGGAATCACTCACTTCATGTTGAAGCAAATGCAAGCGAACTTCATGACTTCATGTTTTGGAGCGAACTTCATGACTTTGTGTTTTGGAGCGAACTTCATGACTTTGTGTTTTGGAGCGAGCTTCATGACTTTGTAGTTTGGAGCGAACTTCATGATTTCACCCCTTGGAGCGAAGTTGAACTTCATGAGTTGGGCTTTGGGAGCGAAATTCATGAATAAAGAGATTGGGCCGATTTACATCTTCAAGTCTTCATGAGTAACGTTGGGAATAAAAGGATGAAGCAAATTAGACAACATGAACTTCATGAGTTGCCATATTGAAGTGAAATTCCAACCTCATGACTTTGCACTTTGGAGCGAAATTTATACTTCATGAGTTGGGTTTTGCAAGCGAACTTCATGATCTCACAAGTTGGAGCGAATTTCACACATGAAGCAACTTCATGAGTTAAAGAATTGGAGCGAACTTCAGGTTTGAGAGTTTTGGAGCAGATTTCATGTTTGGAAAAGACCAGCAAGCCTAGCAAGCAAGACAATGGAAATGAGACTTCATGTGCATACCCCTTAGATCAAAATTTACAACTTCATTTGGAGCAGATTTTTGCAACTTCATGAGTTGCCATCTTGGAGCGAATTTCACTTTTGAGAAAACTTCATGAGTTGGAGTATTGGAGCGGATTTTGCAACTTCATGAGTTGGAGTATTGGAGCGGATTTTGTAACTTCATGAGTTGGAGTATTGCAGCGAACTTCATGTTTGAGTGATTAGGAGCGAACTTCATGTTTTGAGGAAATGGAGCGAATTTCACACAAGCAAACTTCATACAAATGAACTTCGTGAGTTAGAGATCATGAGCAAATTTCATAAGATTGGAGAGGGAGAACAAACTTGATGAGCAAGATGAAAGAAACAAACTTCATGTGCACACCAATTAGAGCGACCTTCATCCTCAAAGGCTTCATGAGTGAATATCAACATCATGAATCAAGCTACATAAGCGAATTTTAACTTCATGTTTGAGATAAGCAAACTTCATGTAGAGAGCTTCAAGAGCAAATTTCTACTTCCTAACCCAAGGTATATGAGCGATTTTTACATTTTGAGGACGAATGAACTTCATAAAATGGTGTATAAGAGCGAACTTCATGAACTCACCCGCATGAGTGAATATTATGATTTGATCTACATTAGCAACTTCATAATCTCAGTAAGGTGAGCGACTTCAAAAGTCAAGGTATATGAGCGAGGTTCAAGAAAATGAATGGAATTGAGTTCAAAGACAAGTCAAGCACAACTTTATGAATATCAAGGGTGAAGTAAACTTCAAGAGCTCCTCTCCACAAGCAAAAAGCAACTTCAAGTGTTGCTTCATGATGACGAATCCTCTTTATATGCTTTAATTAAACCTATATATCAAGTGTATTTAATACTTGCTTGTTTGTTTTGCAGGAAATAAAGAAAGAAATAAGGAGATCACACAGAAAACATTCAACGACATGAAGGGAGTCACAAGAGGAGGAGTTTGAAATTCCGAAGGAGAGAGACAATGGTGAGATCAGAAGGTCATCAATACTTCAAAACTAAGATTTATACCTTGCACTTCCATGATCAAGGCATTCGAGAAGCAAATAGTTTCAGAAGAGTTAATCAAAGTTTGCTTCTCATCATCATCATCATCATCATCATCATATTGAGCAACTGGATAATGTTGAGTATCAAGAGATATCTCTCAACATCTCTTCATGATGATGAATCAAATCAAGTCTACAAAGTGCAAGTTGGAGGTAGCGTCCCAATCATCATCTCAGTCAATATCTCTACCAATCAGGGAACGTCTACCTCAGCATGTCTTGATTCAATGAATCAAGCTCACCAGTGATGGCACAAACTCTAAGGCACCTACCCCTGATATCTATTGGTCCACATTCTCTGAATGCAATTTTCTCATTGGCTCAAGAGAGTTTGTTGTAACAAACCTGTTGATGTGTTTTTTATGCACATGCAAACACAAAATAAAATACCATAAGTATCTTATCCTCCTTGAACAAAATGTCTCAAATGTTGAAGATTAGCTTAAGGATCATTTGAGAAGACTCCAAGGTTCATGAATGTAGGGTCACTACGTGTGGATAAGCTCAATTGGTTGATGTGATTATGCTGGAATCACAACGGGACTTACATTCGAATGCCCGAATGCTTGATTCGCTAGAACTCGATCATCTGATGTTATAATGTGGTGATGCTCTTTGTCCTAGACTAACTTGAATTGAAAAAAAGGGGCAAAAGGAAAGGGTTAAGAGAATCTATTCTAAGACCTAGAATGTAAGAACATGGATGAATGACTATATGGAATCCTACCGAGCGAGGTCTCACCATCAATTTGAACAATTTGACACAAGCTCAGTGCGATCTTCTAAGGATATTTCAAAGATATTCGAATCAATACCATCAAACATTGATCACCATTCAAGTTAATGCATAAGCAATGAATATAGAACAATTCGAAGTTAATCTCATATCACTCCATTTGACCACACAAGGCGCACTTACAAGCAGCAAGAGACTAGTGGTATGGATTAGACGGATTCCAAATGAATACATTCAACAAATTCCTCCACTCAATCTAATTAACATGATAATAATTGAGAAGTAGAATCATGAGGCTTGTTGAAATAAACAATTTCACCATAACTTCAATGAAAGAGTATCTCATTTACAAGTCATACCAACAATTCTTCCTTCTAATCTACTTCTATTCTAATTGTTATTCTTCTATTATTCTATTCTACTAACTATTCTCCAACTATTCACTAATAGCTATTAGCCCACTATTCACTATTAACTATTAGCCTTTACAAATGAAGAGCCTGAGCTTTTATAGAGAGCTCATTTACAATGAATGGCCATGATCGATTCTCCATCAATGGCCAGGATTCTACAATGAAAACCCTAATTAGGGTTTGTTACAACAAACTTTTCCTTAGCCAATGAGAAAATTACATTCAGATAGTGTGGACCAATAGATATCAGGGGTAGGTGCCTCGGAGTTTGTGCCATCACTGGTGAGCTTGATTCATTGAACTTGGATGCATCGATGTGGACTTCATTGACTGGAGGAAAGGTGACTGGAACGCCATCTGGGATGCCACTTCACTCTTGCACTTTGTAGACTTGAGTTGATTCATCATGATGAAGGGATGTTGAGAGGTATATCTTGATACTCAACATTTATCTAGCTCACTCAAAGTAGTTGTGATGGGAATTATTGATGTAGCTGAATCTTTGCTTGCTTGCTTTTGAGTGATTGTGTAACTTCTCTTTCATACTCCTTTGATCTCTTCATGTCTCCATGGTGCGGTGAAGGTTGAAATTCCTCTTGGGCATGAAGTTTCTCCTCTTGCATGGTGGTGTAGGTCTTACAATTTGCCTTCTTTTTGCTTTGCAATCACCATCCCCTCCCATCTGCAAAACAAAAATAAACATGATATCAAATACAAATATATAACTTTTATAGTTCTTCTTAGCTTGATATATCCCTTGATTTTATGTGTTTTGCAGGTTTGATAAGAAGATCTAGAGGAATTCGTCTTCACAAAGGAGCTTCTTGAAGTTGATTTTCGCTCTTAGAGAGGAACTCTTTAAGTGTATTCCATCCTTGGTGTTCATTAAGCTTTCCTCGCCTTAATCTTCTTCATTTTCTTGAACTTAGCTCATACCCTTCAAATTATGAAGTTTTCTCATGTAGGTCAAATCATGAAGTTTACTCTTACATGTTGAGTTTGTGAAGCTCATGAAGTTGAGATTTGCTTGTGTAGGCTTGAAGATGAAGATTGCTCTAGATGGTGTACTTGCAACTTGTTTCAATCGCCTTGCTTATTCATGAATTTCGCTCCAATCTTCTAAGTCATGAAGTTTACCATTGTAGAAAATTCTCCCCAAACCTTGAACTTATGAAGTTCGCTCCCATCCTACAACTCATGAAGTAGTAAAATCTTTTCAAACCAGCAGCTCATGAAGTTGCAAAATCCACTCCAAAGGGGGTGCACTTGAAGTTTGTTTCTCTTATCTTGCTCATCAAATTTGTTCTTCCTCTCCAAACTATGAAATTCACTCATGATCTCAAACTCACGAAGTTCATTGTGCTTGTGTGAAATCCACTCCATTCCCTCTAGACATGAAGTTCGCTCTTAATCCCTTAAACATGAAGTTGCAAACTTCGCTTCAAACATCTTGAACCTAAAGTTCGCTCCAAAAGCTTCAAACCTAAAGTATGAACTTCGCTCCTATCACTCAACTACCGAAGTAAGAACTTTGCTCCAATGTGTCTTAGCATGAAGTAGAAATTTCGCTTGCAACTGCTGAAGTAGGGAATTTCGCTCCTAAAGGTGAACTCCTGAAGTTATCTCAGACCTGAAGTTCGCTCCAAAATAGTAAATCATGAAGTTTGCTCTAACATCCCAACTCATGAAGTAGGTCATCCGCTCCACTATGCAAGTCATGAAGTTAGGAACTTCACTCTAAAAGCCTCCAACATGAAGTTCGCTCCAAAGGGCTCCAACATGAAGTTCAACTTCGCTCCAAAACAGCAGTTCATGAAGTTAGGAACTTCGCTTTAATCATTCAATTCATGAAATATGAATTTCACTTCAAAGGCTTAAGTCATGAAGATGTTGAATCTCACTCTCATCCAACTTGTGAAATTCACTTGAGAAGTGCAACTCATGAAGCAATGATTTTGCTCCAAAACCTTTGAACCTGAAGTTTGCTCCAATCTCCTTGAAGCTGAAGTTGTAAAATCGCTCTACTTCGCTCCTCTTGGTGAGATCATGAAGTTCATTTGGCATGTGTCTTCTTAAGGCGATCATCCTTCTTCTTTTATTCAATTTCGCTCATGTTTGTGTTTGTTCATAAATGAAATTCGCTCCTCTTGGTGAGATCATTAAGTTCGCTCTCCTTGGTGAGATCATGAAGTTCGCTCTTTGCTCCATTGCCTCAGCTACTAAAGTTATCAACTTCGCTCACCTCTTGCAACACCCGAAGCTATCAACTTCGCTCACCTCTTGCAACTCCCGAAGTTATCAACTTCGCTCCTCTTGGTCAAGTCATGAAGTTGTTTGACAAGTTAGCCTCTCCGTCAGGATTCATATATGGAATATAACATTTTAAGTATATATTTTCAGGATGTTTGAGAGTGGTTTCAGACCTCCAGGAGTTATAATGCAAAATCTAGTTTTTGGAAGATCCTTCAAATTTCCAAACTTGGTCAAATTTCAGGCCATTTCAGGATCAGGATGACATTCTAGACTTCTAAGGCGAGTTCGCTCTAACCTTGATGTAAGGGACGGGACCTAGGAGGACACTATGCATTCAACCAAGGTTTGATTAAGCAACTTGAAGCGTGACCAGATAATACACAAAAACCCTAGGAATGATCTAAATAACCCCTAATCACTCAACTGACCTGACCTCCTGGCCATTTAAGCACCTATATATCTCTAATGCAAAGGCTAATAGCAAAAGACACGATTACTAACTAAGCTAAGACGACCAACCCAAAAAGCGAAAAAGTGGGGGTCCCCATTTGCAATGGGGCAATGTGTGAGTACCTCACAACAAAACCCTAATTAGGGTTTCCATTGTAAAATCTTGGCCATTGATGGAGATTCAATCCTGGCCATTCATTGTAAATGAGCTCTCTATAAACGCTCAAACTCTTCAGTTGTAAAGGTTAATAGTCAGCAAATAATAGTTGGCTAATAGTGAGTAGAATAGTGAATAGCTAGAATAGCAATTAGAATAGAATTTAGATTAGGAGAAGGCAAAGATTGTTGCCAAACCTTGTTGTAGAGAACAATTGATTTCATTGAAGTTATAGTGAATTTGATTTGTTGCTTCAACAACTCGCATGGTCTTTACTTCTTGATTTACTTTCATGTTAATTAGATTGAATGGAGGAATTTGTTGAATACATTCATGTGGAATCCGTTTATTCCATACCACTAGCCTCTTGCTGATTGTAAGTGTGCCTTGCGTAGTCAACTAGAGTGATATGAGCTTAACTACAAATTGTTATACGTCCATTGCTTATGCATTAACTTGAATGGTGATCAATGTTCGATGGTAATGATTTGAATATCTTTGAATGGTCCTTAGAAGATTGCACTAAGCTTGTGTCAAGTTGTTCAAGTTGATGGTGAGACCTCGCTTAGTAGGATTCCACCAAGTCATTCATCTATATTCTTACATTCTAGGTCCTAGAATAGACTCTCTCAACCCTTTCCTTTTGCCCTTTTTTCCAATTCAAAATAGTTTAGGATCAAAAAGCATCACCGTATTGTAATATCAGATGACCTAAGTTCCAGCAAATCAAGCATTCGAATGTAAGCCCCCTTGTGATTCCAACATAATCACATCAAACCAACGAGCTTATCCACACGTAGTGACCCTACATTCATGAACCTTGGAGTCTTCTCAAGTGATCCTTAAGCTAATCTTCAGCATTTGAGAGATTTTGTTCAAGAGAGGATAAGATAATTTTGGGTATTTTATTCTGTGTTCGCATGTGCCTAAAAAACACATCAACAGGTACTAATCTTGATTGTTTCTCTAATTGAAATTAAGCAAAACAAATATTAGATTCAACTACAACATAGTACATTTTATCTTTGACTTGGGATGAAACCAAATTAACTATCCATCTCAGCTTTTGTAATGTCCCATTTTTTGATCATTCATGCAAATGTGTTAGCTCCAATTTTCTTGGAGGGAGAGATCCTTATCAATTTGGAGTTGGTTATTGATAGTGAATTCTGGAGATCATATTGAGTCCATTGTTTCTTTTCGAGAGCAATTTAGTCATTTTTGGTGCGCTCCAAACATCTTGGAGGAAAATGCTATTTTTTGAAACGGTCTATTTTTAGTAAGTTGGATCTCCAATGAGCTCCTAAGTTCATTGGCGCTTTCAGTTTTCAGTTCTGGACCTTTTCGACAATTTCTGTACTTCCAGCTGGTTGTGAAGGAAATATTTAATAATTAAAAAATTAATTGTAAGTTGTCAGAAAAGCATATTAAAAGATGACTTAAATTAATTATTTTTTAAAGTGAATTTAGTGCCAAAAATATTAAATAATTAAATAAAGTCACTAATAAGGAGCAATAAGGATTAATATTTTAATAGGTGACTTAAATTATAATTTCCGGAAAGTTCTTGAGAGGATTATAAAAAGGGCTAAAGGGTCTCATTTGAGGCATTTTGGATTTTGATATTTGCTAAGAAACCACAGTTGTGGAGATTGAACAGGTTTGTTCAATTACAACCCTAGGACGGAAACCCTACGATGAAGACTGCGATCGGTGGTGAAAGATCCTCCCTATCCAATATGGTGAAATCCATTAAGGGTTTCAGTTTCCACGGAAAAATTTATAGATGATTTGAACGATCAAAATGCAAATTGTGAAGTCTTGCAAGCCAGACAATTTGATGAATATTGTATAAATTTTTCCAGCATTTGACGTCATCCTTGAATATTGAAGTTGGGCAATTGGGAAGTTTTATTATCGACCACTAATCTTTCTATGAATGGGGTGTGGGAGTTAGGACTGATTGGAGGCGATTTTTCTAAGTTTCTTGGCCGACATTGTTTACTTGGTTGGACATTAGACTAAAGGAGCAGGTTGAAGAACTTGAGTCAGCTATCGGAGGTATCTGGAAGATATTGTTAGTCATCCATCCTTCGTTGGAGGTTGTTGGATATTGTAGGGTCGAAATGTCCTTTTTGCCTAGGTGTGGGAGGTTGCTCGCATGAGGATCATCTACAACATTAACATCTTTTGGGGCCAGTTTGAGGCATTGAGTTCAGACTATTGAGGTCAACTTTGTTGGTTGAAAATTTTGTGCACTTGGGGGAAATATACAAAATTGTGGTTTCAACCACAGCACACGAGTAAAAACTCTCCTAATTAAGGGAAGGCTCCCCCTATCTAACTAAAACTGAAATAAAAACAGGATGGGACAGCAGTCTTCCTTCTTTTTTCAAGAAAGACAATATCCTTTTCTCTTCACAGAAAAGGATAGCGATTGAAAACGAACAACAGTAACTACTTTCAAGTGAAATGAGAGAAAGGAAATGAAGTTTCCTGAAAGCGCAAAGACTTCCGTCACTTCCTTCGGGACGGGACAGCAATATCAAGTTCAAAGACTTTACTATTGGAAGTCCTATCTACCCTTTGCTATACTAAATTTTACAACGAATAAAAGATAACAGCTCAAAGACTGAAATAATCTATTCTTTTAACACAAAGACAAGAACTAATGCAAGCTCAAAGACTTGCTGCTATTTCTTATCAAACAGTAATTTTTCCTCAAGAATAGACGCAAGCTCAAAGACTTGCTGCTCCTTCAAGAGGGTTTCCTATTTTAATTAATCTTCTCTACTTGCAGCTCAAAGACTTCAAATCAGATTGAACTAAGCTCCTTTAGAAACACTTTGCATAGAAAAAATAAAAAGATTCAAACTCAAACATGTAGTTCAAAGACTCAAAACTTGAGTAATCCTTCTTTATTATTCTTCAAAAACTTTCAATCCACATACATAAGCTCAAAGACTTCTTGCTGTAAATTTGGCAGAGTTTTTGCTTGCTTTCCAAAAGATATATTTACAATGGACCTCTCAAGTATTTATAGAAGAGGAGCCTTGAGAAAAAGGTGGGAGGATCCTAACTAACTTGAGAGATTCTCTCAACCACCAAGACTCCTTCAATAAATAACTGAGACTTCATTAATTAACTAAGAGTTACTCTAACTAACTAAGACTTATTCCAACTACAATCCTAATCGGACATAACTTGTAGTTGCCTTACATGTAATTAAAAAAGTACAAGTAATGTGTAACTTGTATTTTACAAAAATTACTTTTACATGTAACTTGTCAAAACGAAATTACAACTAAAGATTACAAAAGAGAGAAAATTCAACTAAGTGTTGAAAAACACTTAAGTTGCCTTTTGTGAAGACATGAATCCTTGAAATTTCCTAATGCTCACTTGTAGTTCCTCGGGATTCGGTTCATGGGTGTTCTTAGCAACAACCATAGTCTTCACAATAGTGTCGTGACAACGGAGGAGGGCAGAATTGTCTTTATCCAGGATAGACTGGATCTCACGCAGAAAGGCTTGGTGTTTCATCAATGCTTGAATTGAAGATGCCGAGAATTGTTCACTCCTCCATTCATTATGAATCCTCATCTGTAAATCAGCAAGAACTTCTTCTTCTGGAATCAGCTCTCCATCCTGACTTACTATATTGCAAGAGGCCCTTTCACAATGTGAGACAATACCTTGATAGACTTCATCCCGGAATCTCCTTGCATCACTGATCTCCTCAATGAGGGATTTAAGAACAAGGGTTTTGTTTTCCATAAGTTCCTCAAATTCCAAGTACATGACCCTGGAAGAGATGATGGCGTGATCCTGCAAAATACTCAGCTGTTGTTGGGGCATAGTACGCCAAATTGCCAGACTTTTCTCAACACTTTCCAGATTCTTTTTGAAAGTGTTAGAAGTCTGATCCAATTTCTCCTCAATGGTTTCTAGCGTAGACATTATTTGAAAAGTGTCTTTTACCACTTGCATACATTGATCATGAAGCTGATCAATCCAGGAATCCAGTGCTTGTACTTTTTGAGCAGCCCTTTCCACTCCACGAATCGATTCTTGGGAACCGGAAGAACCTATGGAGTTACTCCCTTCAGCAGCAGGTTTTGTGATTTTATGGATGGCTGCCATGAGCTGTCGGTTTTCTTCTTCTAGCTTGTCTTTCTTTGCAAGAAGATCGTCACACCTTTGCACTAGTGAAGCAACAGAAAACTAAGCATCATGTTTAATGACCTCATGTGTTTGCTTGCCCAATTCTACCCTTGTAACCTTATAATCAGCAGCTGACATTTCATCAAGTGGTTTATCTGCAATAGGTTCCACAATTTCAGCTACTTTCATCTTGTTGCTATCAACAGTTACCCTAGAGATAGTCTTTGCCTTCTTAGCAACTTTTGATCTGGACTGTTTGAGTTGCTGGTAGTCAAAGGTATCAGGTGAAATCTCTTGCTTCTTTCTTTTCGGGGTGAAAGAACTAAGCCATGGAGGCAAAGTCATCAACTGACTTCCAGTAGTAGCTGTAGGCAAAGGAGAAGCAGTTTCTGTTTGAATTACCGTGGTCACCCTGGGAGGAATATCTGTTTGAATAGCGACCACGGTTTGCTCAGTTACCAATGGGCATGAAGATTGCCTCATGAATTCTTCAAAACCAGAAGTGGAAGTATCAATTTCTGATAACTGAATGCAAGTGGGATTATCTTCAGGAACTTCCAACACACTTTCTCGTTGTTGATCAGGAGAAGGCCCGTATGCTGAAATGGGAACTGCATTCTGAGGAGACTCATCAATCAGCAAATCAGGAGGAGAAAGAGGCGTCTCAATAGAAACTGGAGGAATGACCTCATGAGGCGTGTCTGAAACTGGAGACTTAGGCGCATCATCAGATTGCTGCCCCTCTTCTGGATTATCCAGATCGATCACCCGAACATGGAACCGTGATTTCTTCTTCCCACGAGTAGTTGTCTCCTCAGGAGGAAGCACTACTGCACGACTAACTCGTAACTTGATCCTTGTGCCTGAAGATGAAGCACCCTCCTTATTATCAATCTGAATCTCAGACTTCCGTCCAAGAGGCCTTGTAGAATCATCTTCTTTACCAACCTTGATTTTGATAAGTCTAACAGCATTACTTTTCAACCATGCGTTAGTGTTGGCCAAGATAGGCTGAAATCTGTCAAGGATGGAGACGCACTCCTTGTGTGACCATTGGATCAAAGGAAGTGGAACTTCCTCAACCCTTCGTGAAGTGTATTCAGGATCAAGTATATGCCCGTCATCGATCATCCCTTGTGGGATATCCGCCAAGTTCAAGTCAACAATTTGCTCAACAGTGAGCCTGCAATAATCCATCTTCAGAACTTCGACTTCCGTGCGGAGATCTACCCAGATGTCTTCAATGCGATGAACATGCACAAAGGATTTCTTGATCTTCTCCTTCATACCTCTATAATCAAAATCAACTCTAGGTTTGAACCTCTTAAGCTTGATTTCCTGCAATTCAACCTCCATGGCCTTAGCCTTCACAGATGTGACAAGGGAGTATCGACCAATTTTCAATGGATTTGTACTGGAGATCCCCATTCCAACCTTGTGTCTAGCAGACTGAAGAGTATGAACAGCCATAATCTGTCTTCCCAACTCCATAAGAATTATCTTATCGGTTGGGTATCTTGGAAGCATGTATGGCTGTCCATCATAGCACCCAATCCTCATGTAGGTGAAGGTGGGAAATTGCAGGAATAAACACCCATACTCAGACACCTTGACCCATGCCTCATCTGATACTCTTTTATTTCTGAGATCTCTATCAAACTGACACATGAAATATCTGAAGAATGCATCTTGGACTCTTCTAAAATGTAGCCTGCTAGGTTTCAATGGCAACTGGTCATAATATTCCCAAACTAGTATAAGCGAGCGATCACCCTTGGTAGAAAGACCTGGAAAGTGTCTAAGTGACGCTGCTAAATATACCAAATAAGAATTCATGAAGGTCATAGTGGTAGGAACTGCTGCAAGTTGTTCGCACAAAGCATCGCTGATGATTTCACCCCATGAAATGTGATGCGACTGCCGTATGAACATGATGAATTGATACATCCATGGCTCAAAGACATTGGAGTGCTCAAGGCCCAACATTCTGCTGAGAAGAGTGATGGTGTCTCCTATCTCCCACTTGAAATCACAACGGTACAACTTTGCCCATCTTGAGAAGGAAGGACGTGGCTCTTGAATCCATCTATTGATGTGTCGCTTGCAATCTTTTTCCCTTTTCACATAATACTCTGCTGCACTTTCTTTGGTGATTTCCATATAAACAGGTGCAGGAGGTATTTTGAAGACCTTCTCGATTGTATCCGCATCAAGACGAATTATAGCTTCACCATCATCATTTTTTATGACTCTTGACTCTTTGTCAAAATGATGGGCGCATGCAAAAACAAACTCAGGTTCTAGGGCAGCTACTGGGAAAGAAGATGCATGGTGGATATGGCTGTCCAACAGCCGCTGCAAGTTGTTATCTTGTGGATCTTCTACCCTGTGAATGAATTCTGCCATATCAACGTGCCCTATTTCTGTGTCCCTGATGCGATCCAATGGAGAAGATACCTGGGAAGGGGTAACCTCATTCTGGTATTTGTCATATTTGTATTTCATTTTCTTTGGAGTTGGTGATGCCGGCAAATCTAACATTGATTGTGAACCTGGAATGCTTTCTTTAAAAATGCAAAATGTTTCTCCAATAATGCAACAATTCTTCAAAAGGAGAAGCAAAACCGGACTATCAAACCCTTAACACGTTTTTTTGTAAAAATGTCCCAAATATGGCAGCAATCTTAAACTTGGAGGAGCAAAATGCCAATGAAAGTGTGCATTTCAAGTTTATTGGAGCAAAACGCCTTAGGTATTTGTTGGAGCAATGACGCCAAAGGTTTTTGTTGGAGGTAATGACGCCAAAGAGAATCACGTTGCCAAAGAGAATCACATTTTTGCAAAAAACGTGGTATTCAATACACCATTAATGGATCATTAAATGTCTTGAAACCTATCCCATACTCCACGCCTAGGTGGGAGAGGGCAAAACGCCTTAGGAGATTGCATATTTATGAGGTAAAAAGCGCCCAAAATGTGGATTGGATAAACCACATTTTTGCTGATTTAGCTCCAAAAACCAGTAATAATAAACTCTAAATGGCGAAAAGTGCGTTTGAAAATGCTTGAGAATAGGATACAATCCTAAACGCCTTGCATCTCTAGCAAATCTCCCCAAAAAATCGCTTTGACATCTTCAAAAAATCCATTTTCCTTGCAAATTGGGTTTTGGGAGACAAACAACAAGTTCGAAATACCCAAAATCATGCAAATCGGGTTTTAGAAAGAAAACAACAAGTTCGATTTTCACTTTTTCCATTTACAAGCCAAAATCGGGTTTTAAAAGACAAATGACAAGTTTAATTTATCACTTTTTCACTCATCAAGCCAAAATCGGGTTTTAAAAGACAAATGACAAGTTTAAATTTGTCAAAAATGCACTTTTATGCCAAAATCGGGTTTTAAAAGACAAACTGCAAGTTTTAAAAATACTTGTAAAAGGGAAATAAAATCCCTACAACAAGTTAAAAACACTTGCACATATGTAATGGGGATTTAAAATCCCTATTACATGTGAAAACCATTAAAGTAGGGATTTTTTGAACAAACTGCAAGTTTACTTGCAGTTGAGCCAAAAAACCCCTATTTTAACTAAAAATGACCAAAAAACAATAAAAAGATAAAAACATTAAAGGGAAAACTTAAAATAAATTACAAGTGACATATTTAGAACAAAAGTGCACATGTAATTGATCAAAAATTCCCCTACAAAGACCATAACAATGAATATCATTAAAACTTGCAGTTTGAAGAAAATTCTCCACCTGCAGTCTGGGTTTTAAAACCCGAAATTGAAGGAAAGGCATAGCAAACGAACCCAGAATTGGACGAAATTCGAAACGTAGTTCGAGAATGGACTGAGGATCAAGCTAGTCCAAGGATTAGTCGAAATTCTGCCTCGGGAAGCGTACCATAGAGTAAAAATTTCAAATTTTTCATAAAAATTTCACTGTAGTGGTCCTTCATTTTTGAAAACAAAAATGAGGACAACAAACTTGCCTAGAAGCTGGGGCATGGATTAAATGAGAAAAATCGGAGACACATTGGTGAGAAGCAAACCATATCTTGCTACTCATTTATCCTTGCCTAGGTGTGCAAGTTAATTATTGGTGGGTGGGTTCATTTTGCAAATCTTGGGACTTGTGTTGCCCGGTGTGAAGATGTATGTGTTGGCATAGGCATCAATAATGTTGGGTGTATGAATCAGAGGCACTTAAACTGATTTGTATGTCACCTTCAGCTCACACGGATAGGCGTCTACTGCAATCATAGAGGTCAGCACTGAAGAAGAGAGATATGAAGTATGGTCAGCCAAGAAGAGTTATACAGCCTACTAGGAAATGTACGGTCAGCAATAATCTGCAGACAATTTCCCAAATCCCTCAATTGCGGTCCTCAATAATCTGATGTGCACTAAAATTTGAAGAAAACTAACAATGAAGCTTCACAATTAAGTCCAACTATGATTCCAAAATGAAATCACCAAATAATCCTCCAGATCAGATCTCTCACTAACGTGGAAGATGTTGCCTGTGAGGGATTTCGTCCTCACAAACCCACAGAAAGAACAAGTTCAACCAGCAAATTAGAATACCAAAATATCAAAACCAAGTGTGAAGAAATGAGATCCAAACTTCACTTTTATATCCTCCAAAACCCACGTCCAGCCATGGTTGCATTTAATTTTTATTTTAAATTCCTTGTCTCTCCAAAGTGACCCAAACCCAAAAAGGGGCCTTTTTAAAATATTTGCACTTAACTTTATTAACCAAAGTAGAATACCAAAATATCAAAACCAAGCATGAAGAAATGCGCTCCCAAACTTCACTTTTATATCCTCCAAAACCCCACACCCAGTCGTAGTTGCATTTAATTTTTATTTTAAATTCCTTATGTCTCCAAAAAGGGGCCTTTTTAAACTATTTGCAGTCAACTTTATTAACTAGGCATCCAAAAAGTCCTTTCAAAAAAAATTATAATAACGATAAAATTAAATATTTAATTTAATTTTATAACTTAGTAATCTATCATTGCTAAAATTTAAAACATGGGACTGTATCAAAAATCAAGATAATTGCATCCACTGACACATCTAATAATAGTAACACTAACAACTAACTTAGTCGGTGCCCAAAGTTGACTTACTAAAAATAGTAAGTATTGGAGGACTCAACTAAAACCACTCTAGAAAAGGGCATTACACACGTCTCAAACCCCAGAGTTCAAATAAACACATGTTACTACCAAACTACTAGATCAAGCTGTCATCATGAGTTCCATATCCCTAACTCATTAGCCTACAGGAACCCACTAAATACGCTAATTATAATAGTCCTCTAAACTAAAGTCTTTAGGAAGGGGACATTACAAATTCATTCACATCCACTCATAATGTTAAGTTCATCCTCATCCACATTTCTTACATTGTCAAAGTGAAGGTCCTCCACTTCCTTCTTCCTATCTTTATCAGTCAACTGTCTAAAACAAAATGGTGGGGGTCACTCTCTACCCTTATTTAAACACTTTGGAATAGTCTTCAACTTGGAGCCTCCATTTCCAACAATGGTTGAGCGCGCGCTTAAGCCATGATTGATGACCCCTTAAACAAGGATAGAGAGCTCACTTCAGTCAAGATCTATGTACCAACAACTTCTTATAAATAAAATATTGTCAACTATATCCATTGATTAGTAGAAATAACAGCAAGTCAACAACAGCACTAACACTTATGATGAAACAATAATGACAAGTCAAAAGATAGCATAATCATTTGAAAGCTTTGGCTGGTAATGATTATGCTCACAAATCATGAATAATGACAGCAATGTTTGTTGTTATCAAATGAAACAATCATAATCACTAATCACAATAATGATAATCATGTTCGCTATTCACAAGGTTTTCAAACCCAGTTATACCAAGCGTCTTCACAATTGTAGGTAACCATGTTCATCTTTCAAATACTGAGAACAATAATTGTTGTCCTTTTGCAACAATTCTAACTAGTACTCAATAATGGCAGCTTGAAATCTTATGTACTTACATCATTCAAGGTGTATAGCCCATTTATAAAAGTTCTAGAGTAGAATTACCAAAAACTTATAGTTTTGATGCTTATATAGAAAAAGAAAACTAATTTATTGTGATGTTACCAATGACATAACACCAATAAATTATATTGATGAAAATTTCAATCAAAGATATTTTAAAATAGTTGCAATATTTTCAAGACAATGTCAGGAACCCTGCCAAGAAAAGATACATTGGAATCTATCGCACTATATTCAATTTTTGTTCTAGGTTACTTTATGTTATAGTGTTTTGAATAGGGGTCAACTTAAATGTTTAATTAAAGCCCACTCTCACATTTAAATAAACTAATATTTATTTAAATCCCCAAAAGCTAATCCCTCACATTTAAATAGATAAATATTTATTTAAAATCCTAAAACCCTCACCCACTTGCACTTTCTAGAAAATGCAAGTTGCACACTAACCCTTATTCTAATCATGTCTAAACCCCTAATTATTAGCCTAATCCCCCTCTAAGTGTTTGCACATTCCTAAACTAAGGGATTAGTGAATAGTCACTTCTCAAAAATATCTAAGGCTCTTACAAAGCCTTAAAGGCCTTCTCCCTTCCACAAGTTAACCCACATGGGTCTTTGACCAAACTAACCCACCTTTGACCCTTGGTTAGAGACTTATCCATTAACCCAGCCATCCATGGTAACCCTCAAGTCTCTTCAAGCATTTAATGCTTTGACCAACCTAACTCACCTTTAACCCTTGCACATTCCCCCAACCCTTGGTTAAAGGCTTATCCCTTAACCTAACCATCCATGGTAACCCTCAAGTCCCCTCAAGCCTTAAAGGCTTTGACCAATCTAGCCCTTTAACCCTTGCACATTCCTTTACCCCTTGGATACAATCTTTATCCATTAACCTAACAACCCATGGTAACCATCATGTCTCTTCAAGAATTTAATGCTTTGTCCCTCTCCTCTCAAGCCTTCCCTTGTTCACACTTGTCAACATGGAATTGGCTTGAAGAGGAGCACATGGATTGAGGATCACCACTTCCTCGGGCAATCCTAACCCTTCCTCAATCCACTCAATCACAACCCTTCATTTGCCCATTTCCTCTATAAATAGGACTCATTCCTTCTTTGTTGAGGGCCACACACACACAAGAGTTATCCATGCAACATGTATTCTTACTTAGAATTTGAATGTTTTGTAGGAAGCCATTGTATTATGCTTTAGTTCTTCCACTAGTTGGAATTACTATTTAGCCTCTAATACCTCATTTGCATCCTCATTCAAACACTTGACATAATCAATCATCTCCCATCCTCCATTTGGCATCCCATTGTGCTAAGTCCTCAAACTGAGGGCATACTCCACATAACAGCAGGATCTTGGAGAGGAGGAAGACAAGGAAGAGCTAACGCAAGGGAGCATCATGGGGAAGTTTTGTATTCATTTCCTTTTGTTTATTTCTTAACTTCTTGTTTAACAATCTTCCTTGATAATGCTTTTAAATGGTTTTAGCTTTATGTTGATGACTAATCTCAACTAACCGTTTTATTGCGTTTCAAGTGGTTATTCCACTTTTGACTGCTAAATCCGAACTTGGAGGTGTTTTGGTAAATGTTCAGCCTCAAACTTGATATTAGGAATGTTTTAGAGAATAGTGCTTAATCCAAATTTGTGTGCAAGTACCGAACTTTAGATACTTTGGGTGGAAATTTGATGTTAGGACATGTTTTGGGAATAAGGGGCATTTTCTTCTTTGGGGTTCAAAACACAGAATTTTTGAGTTGATACACTTGCTTGCTCATGGAAAACCCTAATACTTCCCACAATTAACTTGGATTTCCTTATCTTGGATAGAACATGAAATGTCATGGAGTCGCAAGCTTTGATCTAGACCTTATCCTCAGTTCATCCTGCAAACTCGGCATTAGGAAGACATTTAGGAATAATGCATGTTCCCATATGGGCTGCAATCATCGAATTTGAAGAGAAAAATCCAAATTTTGGTCTCAAACTTGGCATGAGGAAGACAATTAGGAATAAGGGCTATTCCCACTTTGAATGCGAAAACCGAGTTTTGGAGAATGCTAGTCAGAAGTTCGGTGGTAGAACTTTTTGGAATAAGGTCTATTCTTCATTTAACTGCTAATACTGAAATTGCAGGTGTTCTTGGGCACAATTTTAGTAGTTGGAAAGGTTTTAGGATTAGGAACTTATTCTGATTATGATTCCAAATACCGAATTTTGAAGGAAAACCTTGGGACAAGTCCAGCCTTGGTCAATGCTTTGGGTATTTTGCCTTTGCTCTTTGTCCACCTTAGGATCAAATTTGGTTGTTAAAGGCTCCTCTCCTCCTCTTTATTTACTTTATTCCCCTTAATGATGCAAAGAGATCCTTGAAAGGGCATGGCATTGGTCTATTATAGGTTGGGTGGAAGTTTTGACATTGCCTTAAACTTGAATCCTTGATTTTTCCCGAGTCCCTAAACATTTCAAAGTTATCAAGCTCTTTGTTGGACGTCAGACTTGGGTTAGTCTTGAGCCCCTAGGCTTACACCTTATCTCCGCATTCTACTTGTTTATAGGCTTTCTCAATGAGCTTTGTGCAAGGTGACCAATCCTAAAGTATCCTCATACAATACTCCACGGCTCGCCTCCGATCCCTATCAAACCCGTGTGATTGAATGGCTTACCTTAATCTATCCTCTCTCATCCTAGCAACCACATTTAATTTAGTTTTTATATATAATTTGTCATATGAAAAGATTTGAGGCATTTTTAATATAGTTTTTAAATATAATTTTTAACATAATTTTTTGATATAGTTTGTAAAAACAGTCTTTTAAAAACTATATTAAAAATATTAAAAAACTGTTTAAAAACTATATTAAAAAATTATATTAAAAACTATATTAAAATCTATTTTAAAAACTACATTAAAAATTATATTAAAGAACTATTTAAATACTATATTAAAAAATTATACTAAAAATCTATATTAGAAAACTATATTAAAAATCTATATTAAAGAACTGTTTTTATGAAATTCTCAAAAAGGAAAAACACATTAAAAAATTTCCCTAAACAAAGACAAAGAGGCAAATATGGAATCACCAAAAATTGCTGCTTTAGAACTGTTGAAAATCAACAATGAAAATGGCAGTCGGGCTAGGGTTTTAATGCCAAAACGTGTCAAAATTGAATCAAAAATCGCATCCAACTTGTCTTTTTCCTGGGTACAAGCCTCTGCATGATTTTTTGGTGAGTTTTCGCGAGTTTTTAGCGAGTTGCAGGTGATTTTCCTGTGAGTTTTCTCCATGAATATCAGTGCGATTTAACCCATGAGTTGCTCACTAGGGCTTCCGGGCTGCAAGTTTTTACAGACCCAGCGAGTACTCCTCGAGTCTGTAAACTATTGTTGAGTATTTATGCAAGTGTAAAAACAATGAGCATAGATTTTCGGATCAAAGCCATCAGCTCATGAGACCATGGGACCCGGGTGAAGTATGCAATGTTTGAATCTAGCTGAAGCATTGTTGAGTATTTATGCAAGTGGTCACCATCCAGACAGATTGGAGAGTAGTGGTATACCTTGGAGGATTATGGATCATAATTTCAATCTTAGTATTGATGTCATCATGCAAATCAGCCATCACTCGAGCTCAATTGCATATATACAGGTGGATTGGCAAGATAAATGTGATTTGATAGGTGAAGGACTTAGACTGTACAGGCATCACAGGATGGTTCTTAATCTTCAATCTATCGCCTCCCATAATTCTAGCTCCTTCTGCATTCTCTTTGAATAGAAGGATTTTTGACTGATGGTGGAGTTGCCAGCCTATCACCATTGTTGAAGTTAGTGTAGGGTGGTTTTCAGCTTTTGCATGCCAAAATTTTGAGCAATGGAATTCAATCAAGTAGCCATAGATATATGATCATACAAAGGTGTGAGATATGGGAATTTGTATGATTATTGGATTACTTCATAAGGTAAGGCAAAATGATAGATTTGTCAGTTTTCAATTGTATCAAAGTGGAGCAAGGGGTTCATGGTGGAGCATTCATAAGATTGATTTGGGATCCTGTATTGGCATACAAGTACAGATTGCTTGGGGACAAGCAATCTTTGGGAAAGGAGGATTGTAATGTCCCCATTTTTTGGCCCAAGTTTCCAAAGAAGAAATAATTTAATTAGTTAAATTAAGTTGTTTTATTAATATTTTGGACAACTTGTATTTAAGTAATTATATTTATAAGTTGAATATTTTATTTTAATTGACTTTTCCTTGTGCCAAGAAATAAAAACAAAATAAAATATTATAAATTTACTTTATGAGCAAAACAAAATTAATATTTTAAAAAGTGATTTTATAATTATTTTCTAGAAAGTTCCATAGAAGGCTATGACAGAAGGTTGAGGAGAACGAAGGAGTTCATTCTGAATATAGTTTATTTCTCTTTTGGAGATTTGTGCTTGTGGCCAGATTTCTCACTGGAGGGACGAAAATGAAATGGTTTCCTAATGGACAAAAACCCAAAAGGCAATGCAGTTTCAATCAAGAATCAACAATGTGCTGAAGATTTGGGATTTGGGGATGAAAACCATTGGATTCCATTTAGAAATTTCATACAGGAGTTGCCTTTGCGCTAAATGTTTGCGATAATGGTTTTGGGAGAAAATCGATTTATCTTTCCAAGTTTGCAGATATAAAATTTATTGAGATTTGTAAACAAATTATAAAATTATGTAAGCTCATGGTGTGAAAGTATAAAGTATAAATAATTATCAGCGAATGACTTGGATGATAAAATAATATTATATTCAGCTAAGTCTTTCCTAGTCGTACCACACATCACATGGAAGAAGGGTAATTGAAGCCTTAAGTCTGGTTATTGAATACCTTTGATTTCCAACGTGGGGCTCAATAAGTCCAACACGGTTATCAAGAGAGCTAATGGAGCACATAAGTCATTCCAAAAGGGATCAATTGTTATCATTTGTGGCTTAAAAGTTAAAACACATATTGGAGTCAAAAGAGTGGGGACATAGCATGTCAGACCTGCCACAGCTTTGGAGGAGGAGTTGCAACACATTCAAGGTGTTGTCAATACATTAAAAGTTGCCATACAGCCATAAACTTGTCGTACACTCTTTATGGTATGCAAAGGAAGGGTGATATAACTATGTAAGGTTTTCTTTCAAGAATATGTAATCTGCTGCAGCCGCTAGAGGACAAGAAAGGTCAGCAATGAAATACTGGAAGGAAATGCCACTTCATTGCAGCCGTACAAGTCATTTGGGTGCCATACCTTTGTCAAGGCAGCCATACCCATGGAAAGGAATGCCGTACTTCCTTGAGAAAGAATAGGGGAGTCTTTAAAATGCTGAATGGGATATTGGAATATATCAAAAGGTCAGCAACAATAATCACATTAAAATTTGCTATTATCTCAGTTCTGAAATTATTTCTTTGTAACAGCAGTACAAGGTTTTATATATAAAATGTTATCTGTTGCATTGTATTTCTGTGAATGAAATGAGTTGCTCTCAATATCAGAAATTGTGGAGTTAATTTTATGAAGTTTTTCTATCACATGACTCCCAATAAATTGTAAAATTTAACCAAACCATCTGACATGCCAATTGTTTGACAAAATGCCTATGTCAAATGAAGATAGTTTCAGCTGTTCATAAAACATTAATTCAAGAATACGTATCAGTTTGCTATTCTGGCAAGTGTTTGACGAAATGTCTAAGCACTGAAAGTTGAAGAACATGCAAGTTTATTAAATTATTTGGTACGGGTTCTTCCAATATGGAGATTTTTCCTCAATGAATTCCAAGCCTTTTTCTGTTTGAAAAAGAATTTATGTTCAATATATACTTATTGCATGTGAACAATTTTTTATTCCTTTTCAAAATATGCAGGATAAAGAGCTGGTTCCAAGCCTTCACATGAGATAAGAACTCCGAGCTCCTCTCCTTCCACTTACTAAAGCATGCAGAACCACAGCCAAGAAAAAGCCAACTGCTCCATCAATGATTCAATATAATTGGTTTACTGTTAGCATAATCTTCTAGTGACATGATTAACAGATTAATTGTGTTGTCAACACATGTTCCTAAACAAAGATGGAATACCCGCAGAGTACTTGGTGAGTTTTGAAAAACTCGCAAGTTTTTTTGTTTGGCAAGAATTTACGCCATTAACTCTCACAAAAAAATCGCAAAGTTTTTGGGAAAAACTCAGCAAAAACTTGGCGAGTTTTTCCACAAAAACTCGGCAAGTCTCTGGCAAAAACTCAGCTACAAATTAAAAAAAAGAAGAGGCCCAAACACATCAAAAAATTATCTAAATTTTTTTTTCAAGTCAGTCTCATTCTCTTCATCAGAATATATACATGAAATATAACATTTAAGTATAAGAAAGGAAAACTTATACTTTGTTATATTTCATGTATATATTGACAGGATGTTTGAGAGTGGTTTCAGATCTCTAGAAGTCATAATGCAAATTCTAGGTTTTAGAAGATCTTTTAAATTTTCAGACTATCAAATTTCAGTAATCAGTAGGCTCCTATTAGCATGCTCTCGCTCTCTCTATCTCACTCACTTTAACTGCCCCAAATTTTAGACCTATGTCCCTATCACTCTTCCTCTATCCCCTCTCTCTAACATTCTCTATCTCACTCTCTCCTCTCTCCCCCAAGATCTAGACCTATCTCTCTACCCCTCTATCTCTCACCCTTAAACCCCCGTGAGGGGTGCTACCCTCAACCTCATTTTGGCGAGGTGCAAGGGCCACATCGGAGTCCTGGGACTAGACCCTCTAGTTCTATCTCTCCCCTGGTTTTCACTGGAGTTGGGAAGAGGAAGATGCAAAATGTTTTGATGTAGTATTTACTTTTAGTTTTACAAAAACAATTTGCTATTTCATTTTGTTTCAATCTATCAGCCATCAACATTCCATAAGACGATGTCATTTTGTACCCAATTTTTTTTTAAATCAATCAAATATATCTAGACGGCTTGTTTCTTTTGTGTACTCATTTATTGACTCATTGGATGCATCTCCTCATTGAATTTTGCAAAAAAAAAATGCATTTCTAATTAAATTTAAGCAATTTTTTAAGTTGTCGAGTTTTCAACAAAAAAAAATTTCAGGCCTTGGCGAGGTTTTGCTTTTGGTGAGTAGTTCAACTATGTTCCTAAAGTTCATTTTTTCAGGATCCATGTGTTTGGCCAGCACTCATGTCCTAATTACTTAGCCTTGCTGCAAAATCAGTAAGAGCGAATCTCAAACTTTACTTTCATGTGAATTGACTAGCTATTTGTCTTAAAATTGTTCTAATTACAGTTTATTGTTGCACTTACATTTGGAAAAACTGACGATATGAAGCACAAAGAAATGTTACCATCAAGAGTCTGAGCATTAACGATAACAAATTCCACACTTCCAATCTTCATCCGATAATTAGTCTCTCCATACACTTTCTCAAATCGTTCAATAACCTGTTGAGTTAAGATAAGGAACACTGGAGATCAGTACATGATAGGATTCTCCAAAAACAAATATAAACATGGTAAATCAGATAACAACTACAAATAAAAAATGCTCCCTCATATTTGTCATTTCTTGTAGTGCATGTAATCATAAGATGAGAGATTCTTGCAAGATAAAAAGATTAACTACCATTAAAACATATAAGAAGATCCTTAATTTCAAAATTGATGCCTAAAACTTTTAAATTAAACTGTTAGTGAATAGAAATTCAAAAACATTATACCTCAGATACAGTGGGTACAACCATTCAAAGAAGACAAAGTTTGAACTCAAATAAACACACCTCTCGTTTGTGGGAATGAAACCCCGCATAACCAATATCATGGTTCCCTGAGAGATAGTGAACTGGAATGCCAGTCAATCTTGATTTTGAGCCTCTTTGAGTCTGATCAAACACATGTTCAAAACGTTCTGCAGATTCTTTCCATCTGTAAATTAAAAAAAAATTGAAATCAACAAAGAAATATGTTGCGAATCTGACATAAAACTGGAAAGAGAACTACCAATAGTCTTTTTTTATCCTTTCCTTTCATGATGACACGAAATGGTTGCATTAAAATTTTTAAGTAACTATCTATAATTGCTCTAAATCTCTCGATCAGATAGGATTACAAGAATAGATTCCAAAAGTTAATAATTAAGCTTAGGTGAGCATGTAGAATAGTTGGACAAATTGATCTGGGCTAAAACCTAGTCAATTTAGTGTTATAATGAGAGCATATAACACAAGTATTATTTTTTCTTCTTGAAAGTTAAAACAAGATGTATAAGTTCAATAAATAACAAATACAAAGAGGTCTTGCCAAGCAATAAAACATTCTAACATAAAGTGGTGCTAAAAACTTCATATTACAACTGGGCTTCCTGACCTAAGAAAATTGATCAGACAAAATATGATTGCATCCTGGTGAATCTCCACTGATAAGTTTGTCCAAGTGATTTAATAGTCTGATTTTTCTTGTTCCTTTTTCTATCTAGATTAAGGAAAACTTCCTTAGTTTACCAATTCCAAATCAAGGCCCTAAATCACTAGCTCTGAATTTCAATTCGAACAGTAAATGCCTCTGATAAAATCTTCAGATAGAAGAGTACATTAGGCAGGTAAATCCAATTTTTAATCCAGGTGAAGGAAAATGGACTCAAAGAAGTTCTCCTGCAGCATGCCTACATATGCTTTTTTGATGAAGCAGCTGTGGTTATTTGTAGTCCTTGAAAATTTGAAATGCATATCCCTTCTCACCTACTCAATCAGTACTACAGGTATTGGCAATCCTTAGATAGTGAGAAACATTTTACCAGGTTCACAGCCTTCCTCATCCAGCACAAACTCAAATCCTTTAAAGGAGAAAGATGGTGCAGGTAATGGCCCTGAAACAGACCTTCCCAGAATTGTGTCTAGCAGCTTCAGAGCATGGTACTTGTCAAGAAACTTTTCAAAATTCTAGATAGAAGTAAAAAAATGTGCCCAATATTTGCTAAAATTAGGAATGAAACTTCTCCTGCATTCAACCCTGCTCTTCATATGGCCTTACAAAGATCAAAATTGCAATCTAAAAATACCTTAATTACATATGGACAGCTAAAATCTCTTTTAAAAAGTTTTTTATATCATTCTTTTTCTTGAGAAACCATTAATGTTTTATTTGAAATGTTGCAGAATTGAAGACTAATGAAAATGGGTGAAATCAATTGAAAACCAAAGGCAGCCTTTTGAATTGTGGCAAGCTATGGCATCATGTCTTTAGTGTCTTTAGTAGTTTGACGTCTGCGACTTGCTGAAAGATGAATCCATAATTTGTTTACCAAATTACTCAGTATGAAAAGGTTCAATTTTGTAAGGGTCAATAATGCCTAATTGTGACTGTAGCTGCAAATCAAAGGAGAACAATAATTATAGGATTGTGGCTTCTCATGATGTTGATAATGATTTATACAAATTAGTTAGCCATAGGTATATGGCTGCCATAGTGCATGTGCTTCTTGTCCATGATGATGATACTAGAAGATTACAACATGAGAAACTAGGAACTACCAATTATTGCAATCTTTATTCAAGTTGTCACGTTGAATATGATTTGTGGTCTCTCAGATATTTATTTGAACCAGGGTGTTTGTGAAGGATATGTTTGTCTGACAAGGGAACAAAATAAAGAGTAAATCATCCACTTCATTTGATGCATGGTAAACTCATAGACCCATGGACAAGTCAAACTCTTATTGGTGAAATATCTATGTTGACCATTATTGATGCTATTTTCAAAATAATAAAGATGATATGTTTGATAATTTGAGAATTTACAGTCGTTGAGAAAGTGAGTGGTAAGTTCCTAAAAATGTTCTGGGAAAATAAAGGAAAGAGTACGTTAGTGATGCCTTTGGCAACTTTATTGACAGAGTAGCATTAAGAGACTATATATTGATTTCTAGACAACAAAACAGAAAGCCATTGTTAAGAGAAGGGACAAAACTCTTATAGAGATGGCTAATGCTTCATAGTATGAACATGCAAATATTTAGTGTGGGCTAAATTTTGAATACTACTACTTATTTTCCAAATGGAACTCCTACTAAACTGTTAGGAATGTCATCAAAGAAGATTAGAATGGCAACAAGCTTACTATTAATCATATTAGAGGTTGTGATGTGTTCTCCCATAACATCAATGATAAAAGAAGGATGTCATTTGAATTGTTCTTCCTATTGTTGCTTGATGAAGACATCTAATTGTATTGAACAAATCTAACATTAAAGCTGTTAGTTTTACTTTCAGATTAACAGAAAAACTCAGAAAATAGATTTAGTAACTAGAATTAGATTATTTTAGTTATAGATTTCAACTTAGTAAATGACAAAAGCAAACAAAATGAGACAAGACAACATTACCCTGTGAAAACCCCAGCAAGAAGAGATCCTCAGATCTGATTATGAATTATACACAATATTTTGATTACAACACTTACCTCTTTAAGAGGTCTGATATGGCCACACTTAGGGCTGATGTAGTTGACTAATCAATATCAGATCTGCACTTTTGACTTCACCAACCAGTAACTTGGTCTACACTTTTGGACGCCTCATACTTGACAGTAGTTCACACCTTTCCCTGGAGATAATCACACTTAAAGTTTACACCTTGGCAGCAGATGTAATTCGCATTCAAGCACAGCAGACAACTGACTATTTTCGCTTCAACTTGAGAGCTAATTCGCATGATGTGTAGAATGATATGATATCCGAATGAGGTCAAGTAGTTGTTTATTTATATGAGGCACGAGGACCTATTTGAGGTCGGCTTGGTGCTGATTCTTTTTATTTATTTTATTACTTTTGTTTTATAGGGTCGGCCCTATTAGAGGGAACATGTTTCCCTTTTGAGTGGCATGTGTCTTTTAGTTATAGGGTCGGCCCTATTAGAGGGAACATGTTTCCCCTTTAGTGTGGCGTGTGAGAGGGGAGAGAGAAGGGCCCAGCCTTTGGCGGATTCCAATGTTGCCTTAAGGCAATTGGAATCCGCATTCTACCTAGTTACAATCAACAAAAGCCATGTCCCTTCATTGGTAGGATTTATTCTCAATAATCACATCCTTCACTAAATGATATTAATTTACTTGTCAAACTAACCAAATCGCATCTCTCGTTTGTATATCTCACGTCCTTCCCTTAATTACATGCTGCCTTTGGTCAGGTTGTGTGATTATTAAAAATCACATTATTATGAAATTGCATTTCCTCCACTCACTTTATCCTCAGCATGACTTATATCGTATCTCCTTTATGAATAATCAATCAGTAATTATTATTATTTTTAGATATATTAAATTAAATAAATAATTAATCAACTACTATATCAAGTATATTAAATAAATAATCAACTATCAAAACATCACCATATCAATTGATACGGGGGGGCATGACAGATTGTAAATAATTTATGTAATATAATATTAATTTAAATATTTCAAGAATATTATTATTGATAAATGATTATTAATTAAAAAATTAATATTTAATAATTTCAAATAAACATTCGTTGATAAATATTATATTAATTAATAAATAATAGTTACTCCATTTAGGTTATATATAACAATCAAGGAGGGGACATGACACTAATGCTGTTAATAAGTTAAATATTGTTGTTTGTTAGTTGTATAATATTTATAAGACGAACTAACCATTCCCATGTTGCCCACCCTCTTCATAAGCATAGTAGTCAAAAGGTTCTTCACTAGAACCTATAGACTGCTCAAGCATTTTTGCTGTCTAATAATAATGATTCTTTTCTCTAGAGCTTTGCTTACCTAACTTGTAAACAACATACAAGCTAAAGATCCCAATGTGTCATAGATGTGTTGTTCAAGCAAAGAGGATATCCAAGGACTTATCATTCCAAAATGTTGTCAAAACCCAAGCTAAATTACAACACCTATGACAAGAAATACTATACTTTGGTCCAAATGCTCATGTATTGGTGCTCTTATCTTCTTGATAGGGAGGTAATTGTGCACACTAACTACCAACGATTTAGTTTTTAAAATCTTAAGTCTTAGATTCAGGAACATCAAGATTTGAACAGATCTTAGAGTCAATGATTTGAGTTGGTCAAGTTAAAGAACCATCACCAACAAAAAGGTAGATCTTCATAGTCAACTTCATTCCCAGGTACTTACTATTTTGTGTAATCATTGTGCCTCCTATAATGAGTGGAAAGATCTCTAATCTAGGGATACTTAGTTTGGTCCAATTGTTGAAGCTTTCCAACAACCAACAATGATGAACCAGAACCTTCCCTCAATTACAATTTTACTAGATGAGCGTACAAATTCACTAGCATTCTCATAGCCCCTTATCTACAATTTTTTCTTGAGGAAGTCACTCATATTCCTGTGGTGGGCATTTTAGCATAGATAAAACCTTGCAAAAATCACAAAAATTATTTTATTGGCCTTCAATGTATAAGAAAGTTGAGAATTGTCTCCAAAAGATCTATCTAGATGTGAACCTTAGAAGACTCTAGGCGGAGGAACTTTGAAAATCTTGTATCCAAGTTGTAGCTGCCAAGAAAGAGAACAAGTAGGTTGTTACACAGAACAATAGAGCAATCATTGTGACCCCCCCCCCACTTCCCTGCCTCTAGGTGGTCACACTCTCGATTGTCAACATGAAAAGCTCCTTGGGTCTCAGCAAGACACAATGGCATCTCCATTACCTATTGGAACTACAATGGTACTCTATAGTCTTCTTTAGTACTTTTCAGGATTCAATTGCTTCCCATGAGCTCATCTTCTTCATTGAGACTCATGAGAGCTCTAAATGGGCTCTCCCTCCTATTAATAGTTAATTTAGGATCTTGACCTTTTGTCATGAGACTCATAGGTTTAGTGGTGTTTGTGGTTCTTGATGGCTGGCCTATCTCATCCAAAATAATCTCATATTTAGGGTTTCATTAGTTGCTTCTAATGTCTACTCCAAATACATGTGGCTCTAGATTCATTGGGGCCTCTTCCCATTTGGGATGTCTTCATTGTGGTGTGTTACTTCTCCCTATCTCATCTCCTTTTGTTGTTCACATTGATAGGGACTCCTACCTAGATCTCTATCAAGAGATATGCAAATACTCCATAGCAAGAGAGATCATCTTTTGGGTGACTTTAATGCCCACACTAGGATCCTCCAAACACCAATTCACGATCTTGCAAAGGATGAGCTATGTCTTCATGAGATGGATCTTGAGGAGTTTGAATTACAAAGAAATTTTATTGATGAGATACTATTATCATGGCCTACAAGAGACTTCTTCAATTGAAAGAATCTTCAAACTTCCATGTTCTCAATGGGCTCCTCTGATAGATTCACCTACTTTCCTCAAGTGGCGATGCAAGTGTCAAGGACGATGTTCTTACATGCAGATCCCACATCCAAGGTTTCCTTGTTTCACATCGGCTCTCACTTATTGATCATGCCACAATGACCTTCATCTTTCTTGTTGATTCTCACCTCTTACATCTAGCCCCTCCCACAACATTCCTTATCACTAAACATACAACTATTCACTTTGTTGGTGATTGTACCTTGAATATTTAACCTGTCTCTCCCTTCTCTTGATGGATTTCTACTCCCTCCCTCTTCCTACCATATTTATTATGTTAGTGCTCCAATTTATAGGCCTCAAAGTTTGCAAAAATTGGTCCATGTCCTTGACTTTAGTGCCCTTATCCTATTTTCCCATCAATTATACCTAATCCAAGAGAGCTAGAATGGGTCCCAATGTCCAATTGCCTTCTTTTTGTTGTGATGTTTTCCCCCTTATACTTTAATCATTCATCTAAGTTGTCAAAATCCAAAGTTGCAAAAGTCAAGAAGTTCACAAATTTTCGAAGTCCCCAAAACCCTAACAAAAAGAACAAGTTAAGTCACCAAGTTCATGATGTCATAGGATTCAAAAGTTCACAAACTATGTTGCACCCAATTCTAAATTTCAAAAAGTTCACAAGTTCACAAACTCTACAAAAGTGTGACTTTGTTCACCAAAGTGAGAAACGTGCAACATGCCTAAGAGAAAGAAAAGAAACAAATAGTGACAAGTGGCCAAGTTCGAAATTTCAACAAGTTTGCAAGTTCACGAACTTGCCGAAAGTGCAACATTGTTCATGAAAGACCAAAAAACTCTGACATAACAAATAACAAGACAAATATAATGAATTTTACATTGTAGTGAAGGACAAGAATGGAAATATCACAATGCTTTATGTGCCAAACACTTGTAGCATTCCACTATTTCACATACCCACCTGCAACTCTAAGACATTTTACCTACCAAGTTAATGGCACATGCCCTTTCAAGGTTGTTATTGTAGGTTTCACTAGCATTTGTAAAGACCTTTGCAAGTCCCGAAAAAACATTCCTCCATGAATTGCAAGTACACACCGACATGTTTGGGTGTAATTTTAGGCATAATTCAGGGAGAAAAAATGCCCAAGAGGAATGGGCATCCTCTGTAGCGTGCCATTTCAAGGGCTTCTAAGTTTAACACAAATTTGCAAACCCTCAAACATTGGTCACAGATTTCACCTACATGAAAAATATAAATATGGGTTTATTCTATATTCAACAAGTTGGTTACCAAGCCAATTTTCTAGGCTAGGAAGGTCTACAATTTATTCTAGGGCATTAAATGTTGAATGGCTAAGCTGCAAATGAAGGAATGCAATCTAGTGAAGGGTAAGGGTTTGTAACAACTAACAACAAATCTCTATATAATGTTATGTCTCAATGACAACTTGTAATGACTCAAGGGAATGTATAATTGCAATTGTGTGTTTTTTCTCATCAAATTTGTTGGTGTGATTGTAATAGGAATTAGATATAAGTGCCACAATCTCTACTGCATTACAAATGCTTTGTAATGGTCTTTATGTTGTTTGTATTTAGGAAAGAGGGTTCAGATTGCCTAAAGGCAACATCCGAACCCCTATCGGACTGGGGCCTTCCCTTAAGGTAACATGTAGGACTGGACCTAAAAGGGTAACGTGCCCCTAAACAGGACCAGCCCTATATTAATCACGCCACACTAAATTAACTTGGCGCCAAAATACATATATTTAATCAGGGCCGACTTGGGGTTATATGCTCATATAAATAAAGATCAATTGCCAAACTCAAATCAATTCATTCATACTTCATGCAATCAGCGAAATTCTTCTGCTACTAAGTGTGCGAAATTGAGAAGAGAATTGGGCGAATTTATTCAAGGAGATCAAAGGCATTTGGTGTTCCTAATTTCTGTTAGAGAGCAGACTTGATGCAGACTTGGTGTAATTAGAAGGGCAGATCTGATATGATAAAAGGTGCAGATCTGATAAGAGGTTGAAGAGTCCAGTTAAGTATTGTATTGGTACAATTAAGATTGAATACATAATCTGACCTGTGGGTCTTTAGTGCTACGTTTTTCCTCCTTGGAGGTTTTCCCAGGGTATTTGTGTTGGTCTCTTGTGCACTTGCTTTCATTCTTTCATTTACTTGTTTATAGTTTACTTAATGTTAGCAAACAATTAAATATTGAAAATCTGATTACTAATCTGGGTCACAAAATTAAACATGGTATCAGAGCTAAGGTGTTACTAACTTCAGATTTCAGTAAATCATTTGTTGCATCTAGTTGTTGTTTGTTTTCAGATTAAAATGTCAGGTTTGAGGGCTGAAAATAGACTTGATGGAGCCCTTGATTTTGCTGCTTGGAAAGTCCGTATTCTATTGATCCTGGAAGAGAATGAACTGCTTAAATTCGTAGAAGAAGAAAGGTTGTCCCCTCCTGAAGATGTTGAAGAACTGAAGCAGTTCAAGAAAGACTCCCTCAAGGCTAGGAAGATCATAATTGAGTCTATCAAGAATCATCTTGTCACTGTCATATCAAAATTTGCTTCTGCCAGGGAAATGATCAAACACTTGGAAGGGATGTATGAAGTCAAAAACCTCAGCAGGGCTCTTGCTCTAAGGCAGCAGCTACTTCACATCAAAATGAAAGAAGAAGACTCAATCATGGCCTACTTCATGAAGATCAATGAACTAAAGGACAAGCTAAGTACTCTTGATTGCCAAATTTCAGATAAAGATCTTGTCATGATTGCATTAAATGGTCTACCTGATGAATGGAACCATTCATTCGTAGCATTGGTGGAAGAGCTGATCGTCCCAACTTTGAGCGTCTTCAATCCGATTGCATTGAAGAGGAATCTCAAATTGAGGTAAGAGGAAAACTCAAGAACTCTCACAAAGATGATAATCATGTTCTCATAGCTAAGTCTAGGAAAGGTGGACATTGGAAGAAAGAAAAGAGAAGCAAAGATTTTAGATCCTCCTCCTATGATCCAAGGAAGAAGTCAAGAGATTCCTCCCACATTCATTGTTTCAGATGTGATAAGTATGGTCACTATGCAAGAGATTGTTAGAATGATCCTAAGGAAAGGGAAGTCAATTTAAATGAAGTTGTTGAACAAAATGAGGACTATCTTCTTATCTCTGCTCTATAAAGCAACGTTCCTACGGACAGTGATACTTGGATAATTGACAGTGGTGCCTCTAGACACATCTCAGGTTTTCGTGAGCATCTTTCAGATCTGATAGAAAAGGATACCAACCTTCATGTGGTAATCGGTGATGATGCTCAATACTTGGTAAAAGGTTCTGGTACTACCTCTTTAAAACTAGATTCTGGTATTTCTTTACAACTCTGTGATATCCTTTTTGTACCCAGTATTAAAAGAAATCTTATTTCCATTTCTGCTTTAAAAGATAAGGGTTTGCAAATAGCATTTTCTGAAGGGAAAGTACTTGCTTGGTCTAAGAAATCTAATTTCAAAACTGCTTGTGTTATTGGAAATAGATGTGATAGTTTATATAAGCTTGCAGCTAATCCAATTCAAGCTCTCATTCATGAGGCCCCTGAATCATGCGAGCTATGGCATAGAAGACTTGGACATCTACACTTTCAAGCTCTTCCCACTCTCGGTAAAATGGTTAAAGGTATGCCTAAGCTTAGTTTATCTCATGATGATGCTTGTAAAGGTTGTGCAATGGGTAAGAATGTGAAAAATCCTTTTCATAAAAGTGAAAGTAGGGCTAAAGAAAAGTTAGAACTTATTCATTCAGATTTATGTGGTCCTATGTCTGTAGCATCTCCTAGCGGCTTCCTTTATTATGTTTCTTCATAGATGATTTCTCTAGGAAAACATGGATTTACTTTCTTAAATCTAAAGAGTTTGAAGAAGTCCTAAACAGATTTAAAGAATTCAAAGCCTTGGTTGAAAACACTACTGGAAATCGAATTAAATGTTTAAGGTCTGACAATGGAGGTGAGTACACCTCAGGTAGTTTTTATGATTTTTGTAATAAGACAGAGTTTTGTGTTCCCTACAATCCTCAACAAAATGGAGTTGTTGAATGAAAGAACAGGACCATTGTTGAAGCTGCAAGAGCCATGATTCATGATCAAGACCTTCAACCTTTCCTATGGGCGGAAACATCCAAAACAGGAGTTTACATTCAGAATAGATGTCCTCATCGTGCTCTAAAGAATGTAACCCCTAAAGAACCTTTTACAAGAATCAAACCTGACATCAGCCACCTAAGGATATTCGGGAGCCCTGTGTATGTTCATGTGCCTAAAGAAAAACGAACCAAGTTGGATCCCTCTGGAAAGAAAGGCATCTTAGTGGGATACAGTGAATCTTCCAAAGCCTTCAGGATGTACATTTCAGGTCAAAGGTATGTTGACGTAAGTAGAGATGTAACTCTTGAAGAAGATATTGCTTTCGAAAGATCTAAAGGTTCATCATCTCATAATGATGATATGGTGATTGAAAATCAAGATTCAAATGTTGATGCTAACCCTGAGATACAAAAGGAGTCTATTGACCTCCCAGATCAGGAAGTTCAAGATGATCCAGCAGAACCCATGGACTCTACAGATATACCTAAGGATATTGTGGTTAGCAAGAAGAGGCCACTTTGGGTTAGAAACACTATTCAAGATGCTGAAGGATTTGCTGCTCCCAGAGGAACCTTTAGAGATAGCAAGAGACCTCAAAATCACGCCAACTACATTTCTGTAATGTGTAACATCATTGAGTCTAAACCTCACCATGTCGAAGAAGCTATGTCTCATCATGCTTGGAAATTAGCCATGGATGAAGAGTATGGGTCTATCATCAAGAATGATGTTTGGGACATTGTACCCAGACCCAAAGGTAAGTCTGTTGTTTCTTCTAAATGGTTGTTTAAAATTAAGCATAATGTTGATGCTAGTATTGAAAAATATAAAGCTAGATTTGTAGTTCGTGGTTTTTCTTAAAAGGAAGGAATAGATTATGAGGAAACATTCGCTCTTGTTGCTAGATATACTTCTATTAGATCTATAATAGCTATTGCTCTAGCCAAAGGTTGGGAGCTACATCAAATGGACGTTAAGACAGCCTTCCTCAATGTTGTCATTGAGGAAGAAGTCTATATTGAACAACCAAAAGGTTATGTAATCCATAAAAGAGATTCTCATGTTTGCAGGTTGAAGAAAGCCTTATATGGGCTCAAACAAGCTCCTCGTGCTTGGTATGAAAGAATTGATAAGTACTTACTAAGCTTAGGATTTTGTAAGAATGATGTTGATGCTAACATTTACTTGAAGATATATAATGATGATATGCTTATTCTGGTTTTGTATGTGGAAGATTTATTTCTCACTGGTGAAAATAAATTAATCATAAGATGTAAGAAAGAATTAGCCTCATAATTTGAAATGAAAGATTTAGGCCTAATGCATTACTTCCTAGGGTTAGAAGTATGGCAAAAACCCAATGAAATTTTTCTAAGTCAAGGAAAGTACACTATTGATATTCTGAAAAGATTTAGAATGATGGCCTATAAACCTATGTCTACTCCTATGGAATCTAACTTAAAGAAGTTAAGTGTTTCTGCAGCTAACTCTGATTTTGCAGATCCATCTGAGTACAGGCAGTTGATTGGATCCTTGATGTATCTAGTCAATACTAGACCAGATATTTGTTATGCTGTGAATGCCCTCAGTCAGTTCATGAGCTTGCCTAAACTTGTTCACCTGGCTGCTGCCAAGCACATTCTAAGATACCTGCGTGGCACTATTGGTTATGGGCTGAAGTATTCATTTAATACCTCAATCTTCTTGGAAGGCTATTCAAATTCAGATTGGGCAAGAAGTGTCAAGGACAATAAAATTACTTCGGGTATCTGCTTCAACTTGGGCTCTGCAGTAATCTCTTGGGCATGTAGAAAGCAATCTTCGGTAGCATTGAGCACTGCAGAAGCTAAGTACATTGCAGCATTTGTTGCATCTAGAGAAGCAGTGTGGTTTCGCAAACTTCTTGTTGGATTATTTGGTCAACCTAGTGGTCCTACCACTATTCATTGTGATAATCAAAGCTGTATAAAGATGTCGGTAAATCCTGTGTTCCATGACCGGTCCAAACATGTGGAAACGCATTATCACTTCATTCAGGATATGGTGCAAAGAGGCACCATTCAGCTGAAGTATATTAGCACAGATGAACAGGTTGCAGATACTCTTACCAAACCCTTATCCAAAGTGAAGTTCGAATACTTCAGAGACAGACTTGGTATTGTGGAAAATGAAACCCTGGTTGAGAGGAAGTTTCAATCTCAGTGATTCTATCTACAGCGTTTTGATCATTCTTTGCTTGTGTGCAAGAATGAAAGGATCCACTCTATGCTTGTGTGCTAGATGGAACTCTAAAGGTTCAGATTATGTATTCTCTTCTTCCCTAGTTAAGAGGGAGTGTTGTTTGTAACTAGGAAACAGGGTTCAGATTGCCTAAAGGCAACATCCGAACCCCTATTGGACTGGGGCCTTCCCTTAAGGTAACGTGTAGGACTAGACCTAAAAGGGTAACGTGCCCCTAAACAGGACCAACCCTATATTAATCACGCCACACTAAATTAACTTGGCGCCAAAATACATATATTCAATCAAGGCCGACTTGGGGTTATATGCTCATATAAATAAAGATCAATTGCCAAACTCAAATCAATTCACTCATACTTCATGCAATCAGTGAAATTCTTCTGCTACTAAGTGTGCGAAATTGAGAAGAGAATTGGGCGAATTTATTCAAGGAGATCAAAGGCATTTGGTGTTCCTAATTTCTGTTAGAGAGCAGACTTGATGCAAACTTGGTGTAATTAGAAGGGCAGATCTGATATGATAAAAGGTGCAGATCTGATAAGAGGTTGAAGAGTCCAGCTAAGTATTGTATTGGTACAATTAAGATTGAATACATAATCTAACCTGTGGGTCTTTAGTGCTAGGTTTTTCCTCCTTGGAGGTTTTCTCAGGGTATTTGTGTTGGTCTCTTGTGCACTTGCTTTCATTCTTTCATTTACTTGTTCATAGTTCACTTAATGTTAACAAACAATTAAATACTGAAAATCTGACTACTGATCTGGGTCACAAAATTAAACACTTTCCTCTTTTGCATATGGGTTATTGTAGTTCTAAGATGGAATATTAAGTATGTCCATCAAATGGAATGTAATCTTTGAATTGCATGTAAATGAAATCTAGTTTTGTTAATATTTTACTGGATGGCACCTCTTTCCCCTTTGTTGTTCACGACTTTGTTGCCCAATGGAGTAGGCACCAATCCACAATGGTGAAGGGTCAAAAATCCATCATTTAAACAACCTCCATCCTTGATAGATAAGGAGTAGATTAGAAGTTGATTAGAATATGCTTGTTGTTCATGGTTCAATGTTACAAATCAAAGAACAATCTCAGCAACCCTAACAGCCAATCTGCATGCTTGCCATTCTATAAAAAATGTTAAGTGAAATCACCTAAAGGGATTAAAAAGTTGGTTTTATCTACAAGTGCTTGCGTAAGGTGTTATCAGCTATATTAAAGGTTTTATGTAGCTAGTTTGTCTTCAACTAGTGACAAATATGGTGGAAAAGTGTACATTAGGTATAGCTACTAATTGTTGCAGCCATGCTACGTCTTAATTGGTTCAAAACCCTATTAAGGATACCTCTAAGAATACCCTCCCAATTCTAGCTAATCACAAAGTGCAAAAGAGACTTACTGACTCATTTGTTGGCATTTAATCCTCCTCAGTATGTTGATGAACCCCTATTTTACCTTCTTGATGACAAACTCCTGGCCCTAAAGGTAAGAATAAGTTCTAGGATTGTCAAATAGTAGTTTTGGAAACCAATAGATTCTACATATAAATTCCTTCATCAAGCCTTTTGGGTTGCTACCCTTAAATGTTGTCCTCGCACTTTACATTATCCTCGACCTCCTCACCCCCAGAGATCCTATGGTTTGAGGATGAATGCAAATCTCTCCATCAAAGGCTTCGATTTTTGCTTTCACATGCCAATCCTTTGTGTCCTCCATCTATGGGGATTATCATTGTATTTGTGTTGCAAGAAGCAAGAGTTTCTTACTTCTCAATGGCTTGCCCTCTTTGAACTTCACCACTCCCTAAAACACTTTAGGCACACTCTTCTTCCAATGAACTTACAAAAATGGCCTCTCACATTGGCCCCACTACATGGGTTCCTTATGCTAGCTCTCTTTATGATGTGCTCAACCAACCTACTGCCATGGTCCCCACTTCACCAACAAGTTCTACCAGTTTCTCCACTAGTAATGTTAGGAGGGCTATTCTAAGGTTACATACCAACAAGGCAATAGATTCCATTGGCCTCCAAGTTGAGTATATCAAATATGGTGTGGATTCCCTAGCCTCACCTTCGACAAAGATTTTCGATGAAGTTGTTTGCTTAGGCTTTCCTCAATCTTAGTCTCTACATATAATTCATCTTATTCATAATTCTAGGGATCTCTCTACTCTTGACAACTACGAGACTATCATGATTGGGCATACATTCGCCAAACTTTATGCCACAATGTTGGATATGCAATTTTCCAAGTACCTAGATTAAGGTAATCTTCATGCTCATGGGAAGGCTCGTTTTAGAGATGATTATCAAACCATTGACCACATCTTTACACTTCAAGATTTTTATTGAGGAGGCTCAACACTAGCCTTTCAAAATCTTTTCTTGTTTCATATACTTCAAGAAGGCCTTTGACTTGGTTTTTCTTACACCTGTTTTTTCAACAGATGCATGATATTGGCATTATTATTCTCTCATTACCACTACTTGGAGGATTTATGAGACTATCAAAAACAGAAAATTTTTGATGCAATTGCATGAATATTATTAACAGAATGTAATGTACATATAGCAATTACAAGGTCGATGTTTCCTTAACAAAACAATCGTCAAAATTAGAAACAATCTAATTGAGCTAATATTACATGTAAAATACATTATTGACCATTAAATAAGATATAATAATATTATTCTAATACCCTCCCTTAATTGCCAATCTATCAACTATACCATGTTGCCCTCTAAATTTTACAAACTTGTTCGGGCTCAGAGACTTGGTGAGGATGTCTGCAATCTGATCCTCAGTTGGAACATACTACAATTGAATTAATCCATCTTCAACAAGTTGTCTAATGAAATGACAATGAAGCTCAACATGCTTGGTTCTTTCATGGAAGACTGGATTTTTGGCCAGTTTGAGCACCCCTTGATTGTCACAGTAGAGGGGTGAAGGGCATACTTGAGACATTTGCATGTTCGAAAGCATCCTTCGAAGCCGAACTGCCTCACAAGTTGCTTTAACAACTCCCCAGTATTTGGCTTCGATCGAGGAAAGAGCTACCACGTGTTGCTTCTTGCTGGTCCATGTGACTGCACCAGTTCCTTGAGTGTTTTTGTCATCAACAGAACCTGCCCAATCTGAATCTATAAAACCAATGAGTCTAGGATCTTTGCTTCTGCCATATACAATTCTAAAGTTAGAAGTGCCCTTCACATATCTCAACACACGCTTCACTGCAACCCAATGTTCAGAGGTAGGGGTTGTCATGAAGCAAGAGAGGTAACTCGCAGCATAACTCAGGTCAGGTCTAGTGGCGGTGAGATAGATGAGACTGCCCACTAGTTGCCTGAACAATCATTCATCCACCACGGGTGAATCTGATTTGGCTAACAACTTTAGCCCTTTCTCCATAGGTGTAGAGATAGGTTTGCAATCCTACATATGAAACTTATCAAGCAAACTCCTCGCATACTTCGACTGAGAGATACAGATACTACTATCAGTCTGCCAAACCTAAACATCTAAATAGTAATGCAGAAGTCCCAAGTCTGTCATGTCAAAAGACTGGCACAAACTCTATTTGATTTGCTCAATCAAAAGTGTTGAACTACTAGTGATAATCAAATCATCAACATAGATAACAAGCAAAAGAATATCACCACCAGTAGTTTTGATATACAAATTGGAATCGGAAGGACTCCTCTAAAAGCCTTGATCACTGAGGTACTTATCAATTTTTATGTACCAAGCCCGAGTAGCCTGTTTCAGGCCATAGAGTGCTTTCACCAGTTTGCATACCTAGTGTTCTTTACTAGCAACCTTGAAACCAGGAGGTTGCATCATATAGACTTCTTCCTACAACTCATCGTTGAGAAATGCATTCTTGACATCCATTTAATGGACTTTCCAACCTGTTGTGACCATTTCACACATCGCCCCATCGCAAATGGGGACCCCCTCATTTTGCTTGCCTTTTGCTTCGTTTTTTTAGGATTTTGTTAGTCAGTTAGTTGTCTAGATTTAGGGTCAAGCCTTAGGGTTTTTATTTTTGTCTTTTCAGGCCAAAATCCAGTCGTTTTTGAGAGCTTTTGAGCTTCCTTTTCTAGGATGCAAATTTTGAATGCAATGAATTCGCCAGAATGGTTTAATGTTCAATTGAAATGTTGATGCAGAGCTTAAATTTGTCTAAGTGTTGAGAGTGAAGTGTGAATTTTTGTCCGATTGAATATTTTGACTAAATTTTGACTTTTTTGATTTTGGTCCTGGGCATTGGAGATGATTTGTTTTTGCCTTGTGAAGTGTTAAAATGTGAAAAATCATGTTATTTTGGCCTATAGGAGCAAAATCGCTCCTGTCCCTCAGTGAAGGACGGGAGCTCATTTTCAAATATTTCACTATTCCTGCAGAGTCAAGACGAATTTCAAATTGGAAGTGATGGAGAACGGCGAGATCTTTCCATTGAATATAAATTGAAGATTTTCATGAGCACCGAAACGCCTCTAGGAGAAAAATCGCTCCTGTCCCTCAGTGAAGGACCGGAGCTACAAATCAAATTTTGCCTTGTCCTTGCAAGATTTCGTTGACTTGATGATTTGAAGAGGTCCAAAGGAAGATGCTTTACCAAATGAATATAATTTGAAGTGCTATCACAAAGGAGAATGGTCCAGAATGCAAAGTTCGCTCCTGTCCCTCTCCAAGGGACCAGGGCGAAGTACCTTATAGCTCCTGTCCCTCTCCCAAGGACTAGAGCGATGTCCTTCATTGGGCAAAATCCAGGCAAAAATCAAGACAAGTTTACGTCCAAAGGCAAGGAAGAACGTGAGATGAACTCATTGAATACGAATTGAAGATTTTTAAACGTCCACAAGGGTCCCAAAATGTCCAGTTCGCTCCTGTCCCTCAGGAAGGGACCAGAGCGATTTTTGTTATAATTAATTTTCTTGCCAAGTTGCAGACGATATCAAGGCATGGATGAATGGAGTGGAGCATGACGAATCCGTTGAATATAAATTTGGAACCTGACAAAATGAAATGAAGGCCACAAGAGATGGATCGCTCCTGTCCCTCTCCAAGGGACCAGGGCGATACAGTGGTTATGTTGCTTCTCACTCAAGTTTAAAACCGATCCAAGTCAAGACAAAGGGTGGCAAAGACATTTCAAGACATCTTCATCGAGCACAAGCACTTAAAGGTCATCACAATGAAGAGATTTACACTCTAAGACCCAGATCGCTCCTGTCCCTCAGGAAGGGACCAGAGCGATATCTCCATAATGGCATAAAATTCAAAGGACAAACAAGTTTCGAGCAACCAAGAGGGTCGAAAGGACATCATTTCACGTAATGAAGATGATTGCAAGTTGAAATAAACAAGAATAAGCTTAAAATGATGAAGTTCGCTCCTGTCCCTCAGGAAGGGACCAGAGCGATATTAGGTATATTGGCCACTTCATGCAAGATTTACGTAAGGTCAAGATTTTGCAAGATCTTAGAGGGTCCATGGTATGATAGGGAGGTGATGCATGAAGATTTCAAACGTAAAATAATCACCAAGATGAACGTATGGACCATATCGCTCCTGTCCCTCTCCAAGGGACCAGGGCGATTTGCCTTGGACTCTCTATTTTGCTTCAAATGCGTGCTAAGTCAAGACTTCATAAGATTATACATGGTCCAAGGCGTTCTTTGAAGATCACGTGCAAGAGTCTTGAACGTCCAAACATCGTCAAACATGCTAAAGAGCTCATATCGCTCCTGTCCTTTGGACAAGGACCAAGGCGATCCCATCAAAAACACTCATATTCCTTCAAAGTTGAGGCAAGGCGAAGATGAACAAGGTAAAGGACGGCGTTTGGAAGACATCACAATAAAGATCGAAGTTTAAAGTTGCTAAGATTAAAGAGAAAGACATGGATCGCTCCTGTCCCTCTCCAAGGGACAAGGGCGATGATCCTCTCAAATGTCCGAACACTTCATGAAAACAAATGGAACAAGCGTAGAAGAAACAAGCAATGAAGTTGTTCGCTCTACAATGAAGGATCGAAGATCAAAAACGCAAGGTCTACGTGAAAACATGGAGATCGCTCCTGTCCTTTGGACAAGGACCAGGGCGATGAACACCCAAAGGCACTTATGCGCACATGCAAGGCAATCAAATTCGAAGGACCCATCAAAATGATCGGTATTGAACATGGAAAGGAAGGAGATGAACGTTGAAGTTGCAAGAATCAAGACAAAAAATCATGAATCGCTCCTGTCCCTCTCCAAGGGACCAGGGCGATGAGGTACGTCCCTTTCATTTTCATAATTTTGGCGCCAAATAAACATTTCAAATTTTCCTTAAATGCTAAGTTCGATAAAATTGAAAATCCTATTTAAATTAGCATTTAATATGGCGTTGATCATTTATTAATTATTTTGCCTTTATTTAAAAATCGAAATTTATAAATTAAAACGAAAGGCATTTAATAATTAATTAATTAATAAAAAATCGAATTTGAGCGCTCATATATGGAGGTCGGCCTTGCTATTTAATTAAAAAATCATTTTAAAAAAATTGTTTTATCTCCAAGTCGGCCTAAGGGCATGGAGAGGTGCAAGCGCTATATATGGAGGGTGAAAACTATTGTTTTCACATCATTATTTTTATCCCTCTACATGCGAATTAAGGAGAAGGAAGGAAGTGCGAAGTGTGGGGTGCGAATTCCATTCAAATCCAAGGTAGCGCTATTACATCAAAGGTGGTGCGATACTTCATTTGAGCGAATTTGAAGACCACGCCAAAGGTGAACTTGAAGATCACGTTCAATCCAAAGGTGGCGAAGTTGATCTTTTGAGGAGATAACTTTGAAGATCATTTATATACATCAATTTTGCCTAAGCGATCTTTTGTCTTTTGCATTCTAGAGCTAGCTCTCTATTGAGGTATGGCGATTTGATTTTATTGCTTTATTCATTCATCGTCATATTTTAAGTTTTGAAGTTTTGAATTTTGAATTTCATTGCTCAATCTTTTGTTTTTAGGAAATGATAACTCTAGAGACTTATCATGAGGTTTCCTAAAAACTTTATCTCTCTAATCTATGTTATTTATTGCAAAATCAAGTTCTTATAATGAAATGGTGTGTAGGTATGGCGACTCCGAAGACGGGAGCATCCACCAGCCGTCCAGCTCTCATGAAAGAAGATCAGAAGACCGAAGAAGTGGAGACCAAGATCGTGTCGAAGTGGAGCAACATTGGAGATACAAACTTGGGGAACTTTAGCACGAAGAAGTTTCGAGAGGTCCCTTACATTGGCAAGCCATCACCTGTCGCCCGGAGAATAATAGAGAGTGGCATCATCAAGGCGGCCGGTTTTCCTCCAGCTATTCAGTGCCACGAGTTGATGATCGAGTGTGCCCATCACTACAATCCACAGTCCAGGACAATTGTGTCCAATGAGGGAAACACTTTGGCGTACCTTTCAGAGGAAGCTATAAGTGAAGCTTTCCATCTTCCAGAGCACAGGGACATGATATACAAGAGCATTGAAGGAGCCAGATCAGTGTACGATGATGATCCAAATGCTTGCTTAAGCATAATCAATAAGAACTGGCTACTTAAGAGTCGTCCCCGTCTAAGCAAGGTACCGAACACACCGCACAGGATTGATTTCCAGGAGGAGTACAGAGATTTGATTACTATGCTCAACAAAGTTACAGGAGCACCTCATGCCTTCTATTTTGAGAAGTGGATGTTTTACTTCATCCAGGTGATTGTTCAAGGAAAGGGTACAATACATTGGGCTAGGATAATTAGCCATTGCTTAGACGTACAGTTGAGGAGACTCAGGGCTACTAAGTCCTTCCACATGAGTTCATACGTCATCTATGCTTTGATCAGGAGTGTTGAGTACGCAGGACTACCTCACAGAGGAGTGATTGGAAGAGGACCCGGCGAGGTCAGAGCTTGTGAATCCTATACCTACTTGCATCATCCGCCAGGGAAAAACTACAAGTTAGTCAATGATACCTTCACGATGAACATCACGAGGACGTTGCAAGGAGGGATTCACAATAGATTATCTCAGGACGCCCAGGAATTCATCAAGAGGTACGGTGCTTGGTTCATTCAGTTTCCCAAGTTTACTTACATTAGAGTGCATGGATGTCCTTTACCACCATACATGTTGCCGAGATATCCGACAGACAGAATTGTGTTACTTGAAGTAACAAGGCAGTTGGCAGCATATGTGAAGGCATTCAGACACAGACATCAGAATGGAGTCCAAGTACCTATTATTTTGGGTAATTCAGTTGAGGTATGTCCTAATGTCTTAGCCATGGATGACGCAGAGAAGGAGTTAGCCTTGTATTCTTTTTCATCTTTTGCTTGGAGAGAGAGTTTTGATCCACATGGACATTTAGAGGAGACGGTCGGTAGAAGATTTAGACATGAGCATCAAATTGAAGATTTTATGATGAACCTCCTAGATGATCTTGAAGTGAAACGAAAGATACATTCGAGATTGCCTTTGGATTTCATCAGGAAATGCAAGATTTACAGAGTGGCCGACCAAGCTCAGGACAATGGCAGGCATATCCAGTCTTCCTATGATAGAGAAAGCAAAACAATAAGGTTGGATTGGAATGAGCCCGAGGTCGTGGATTTAGATGCTTTGATGGCACCAGTTTTGTCTTGTACTCGCAGATGGGTAGACGTTCAGCATCAGAAGTTGAGAGAACAAGGCATAGCTATGTCTTTTACTTTGGAAGAGAAGCCAGCCGAAGGTGGAGCAAGTGTGAGTGAAGGCAATCCTAATCCTAGGAATTCAGGTGAAGGTAACCTTCGATGTGCCAGTGAGGGCAATCTCCATCCGAGAGGTTCGAAGAGAAAGGAAAGATCAGAAAAGAAAGAGCCTTCCAAGAAAAAGCAAGGTGCCAACAAAGATCGAACACCAGGTACTTCTTCCAGAGCAGAGGATAGAACAATTCGAGTGGAAGAGTCCATGGAGTCGATGGTACAGAATGACAGGCAGGAGGAAGGACAGGCACAGCATGTTTCATCGGATGGATCTCTCCAAGACTATGATTTAGAAGAAGATAATGAAATAACATCTCCTCCCAGACAAGAAGAAATAGTACATAAAGAAATTCAAGTTCAAGAAACAAGATCAAATATTCCAGATTGGTTGAAGGAAAGATTGACCAAGGTGATCGTAGTAGAGGACGAGGACAATGCAATTGATTTAGAGAGCCTTGTTGGACGTTCACATGTGATAACAGAGAAGAAGAAGGCTACAAAGATGTCCAAGATGATTCGAGATGAGACTGGATCTAGAAAACTGCAGATAGCTACACCGACAGCAGATAAATATGAGGGTGAGATCCTAGCAGAGGATTATGATATACAGACTATTGAGTTAGGACCATCCACAGCAGAGCAGACTTTAGATGATGCCACCGACACATTTGAGGCATTGAAGGACAAGCTTAGAGAAGAAGTGGAAAAGAATAGAAAGCTTGAGAGAGAGGTCGGTGCATGGAGGACATATTTCAGTCACATCAATGAACCTTTAGGACGTCAGGATCCAGTTAGATCACCAGTGCAGGCATTGCCCCTTCAATCGATCAATGAAGCAGAAAGATTCAGGAACCTGGTCCAGCGTACATGTAGTTGGATGGATAGATCTCATACAGTGGCCATAGAGTTTGTTACAAGGATGACGAAGATCATTCATCAGGCTATCCAAGTTCTTGAGATAATCCACAGATTGATGGTAACAGTAGCTGCATTTGCCCATACCAAGGACGTTATCATCCCTGTCTTGAAAGTAATAAGACATACATCCAGAAGAATTTTAGCGCAGGAGAGGATCTTGGAAGGTGATTCTCACAGTTTATTTCAGTGGTCAACCTTACTCCATATAAAGAGTGTTCTCTTCGAGGACATCAGTGTTAGATGTAGTCAAGTTGAGTAGGTGATCAATCCGATCCAGGACAGAGTATTTGAGGTACTTCGTACCATTCTTGGCAGAAGGATCGAGGTCGAGACAGATGTGGATATGCAGGAATTTGAGGATAGAATCAAGATCATCTTTCGCAAGGACGCAGATGTTACAGATGAGCAGTATGATCAGATGTTTGCCACCATGCTCCTGATTGATAGAACGAAGGAACTTGAACCTACTTGGGACGCAGCTCTTCTAGATGCATTCGATCAGGTCATCCACTTGGAAGAGAGTATCAAGAATCTTCCCGAGATTCCAATCATAGAAATCGAAGGAATCGTGACAAAATTCATTGCATATGCTAAGAAAGAGAATTGGAAAGGGAATAAGATTCTAGATGAAAGGTTGTTGCAGATGACATGACATCTTATTTCTCATTGGTTGATACCTCCTAGGTTTTTGTGCCGAATTTAATATTTGGCTATGTATTTAATATTGTTCAGTAAAAAGGAGGTCATTTGTAACAAACCCTAATTAGGGTTTAGGTGTCATAATCTTGTCCGTTGATTTACTTTCAATCTGGACCTTTCATTGTAACTGGGGATGCTATTTATACCCCCATTTTTCATTTCATTGGGTAATAGATAATAGAGTAACAGTCAGATAATAGTCAATAGTTGATGTAAGAGAGATTAGAGTTAGAAGCAACTTTATTTTGTAGCAAGATTGAGTCTTGAAGAGAGAAATTCGAGCAATTGTTGTACATGATGACTTGGAAATCAATAAAATATTGAAGTTATGGTGTTTTGTTGCAAATTTCTTGAGTTATCTTCATGGTTGTTTGATACACTTGAATCGTGCTCAATCGAAGTAGTTTGTTAATTTGAAAGACTAAGTGTGAGATTTGATATTTGGTAGGATTCGTAATCCAAACCACTAGCTTCTTGCTGATTGTAGGAACGCCTTGAGTGGTCGACTGGAGAACACTTTGAGTCCTTAATCTTCAATTATCATTGTGTCTTGGATATGTACCTTCGTAGTAGTGTCCTTGATCTTTGATGCATTGAATACCATTATATTACCTTAGAAGATCGCATTAATTTCAATTGAGTTGTTATCTTATGACAAAATTGAAGTTGGTTGAATCTTGCCAAGTCTCGTCCATACTAAGTCATTCATAGGGTTAGGCTAGATTAGACCTCTTTAAACCCTATCTGTTTGCTATTTTTTGAAAGTTCCTTTTAGTTTAGTAAAATCTTCGAGCTTTAGAATGCGTAAGACCCCTTGGAGGAAACAGCAAATCACATCATACCACTAAAAAAGCTTGTCCACACGTAGAGACCCTACTAAAAAGAACCTTGGAGTCTACCTAACTGATCCTTTTTTTGCAGATCTTCAGCAGTTAGAGACTATTTTCTCAAGAGAGGATAAGATGCCTATTGGTATTTTATTCTGTGTATGATTGTGTATAAAATACACGTCAACACAACCAAACTGGACTGACATGGCAAGAACGAGCCGAATGGTACTCACTTTGGCTGTAGGAGAAAAAGTCTCCTCATAGTCAATGCCTTCTTTCTGTGAGAACCCTCGGGCAACTAGTCGATCCTTGTTCTTATCAAGGGTTCCATCAGCCTTATACATAACTTTATACACCCATTTTCAGCCAATGGACTTATTCCTAGGTGGAAGATCAGAGGGGACCCAAGTGTTGTTCTTTAGAATACTAAGTTGTTCAGCTTCCATAGCCTATTCCCACTCAAGTATACCTTTAGCCTCTACATATGTTTGAGGCTCACAAATGTTGTATGTTGTTGTTTGCTCTTGTTTCGAAACGATCTACCCTAAATGAGCTCACCATCATGAAGGTCATGAATAGTCTTCGCCCACCACTTAGGCCAGAGAGTATAAGTACCAACATCTAAAACAGGTTGATCAACATCACCAAGAATGTCAATAACAAAGTCATCAGGATGCTGCTCAAGATTTTCCTGAGGAAAGTTGGGTGGTGCAACTGCCTATCTAGGAGACCCTGCAGCAGAAGAGACAGGTGAAGAGCCTGGAACAACTGTATCACTCCTGTCAGGTGAACCTAATAGAAAACAAACACCCAAATCGCTAGCCTTCGGAGGCTGATCCTCAGGGCTAAAAACAAGAGAAGAGAGCTGAAAAGGCCCTCGTTCTTCATCAAAAATATCCCGACTAAATATGAAACGATCAGTGTCTACATCAATCAGCCAGTAAGCTTTGTGATTATCACTGTACTTGGTGAACATGAGTTTCTAACTCTTAGAATCCAGCTTTGTGTGCTTGGCATCTGGGGTCCAAACATATGCAAAAGAGCTAAATACTTTCAAGTGACTAATGTTGAGCTTCATGGTAGACTAGGCTTCCTCAGGAGTCTTCTTCTTAATGGCCTTTTTAGAGACCGGTTCAGAAGATAGACAGCAGTGTAGATTGCTTCTACCCAAAACTTCTTTGGAACATTTCTATGTTCCATCATAGACCAAGCCATCTAAGTTATTATGCAGTTTCTCCGCTCAACAACATCGTTCTGCTAAGGGGTGTAAGTTGTAGTAATATGACGCTTAATGCCATATTTCGCACAGAAGTCGAAGAAAGTAGAAGAACAAAATTCCCCCCCCCCCCTTATCTGACCTAAGAGTGATTATTTATTGACCAAACTCATTTTCTACTAAGGCCTTAAACTACTGAAACATGCTAAACACCTTTGATTTTGTTTAAGAAAATACACCCACATTTTGCGACTAAAATCATCAACAAATAATAGAAAATACATGAACCCAATAACTAAAGGAGTGTTCATCGAACCACAAATGTCAGCATGAACCAATTGCACTACCTTAGAAGCTCACCAAGAATCACCAACTATGAATGGAGTCTGATGATGCTTTCCAACCTAGCAAGCTCCGCAAACTACCTGATTATGAGTTTGCATCTCAGGTAAGCCATGAACCAGATCCTCCCGAACAAGCTGAGAGAGATAGAGTATGTTAAGATGGCCATACCGTTGATGCCATAGATTGTTGATTGAAGAGCTTTTGGCAGCCATGGCATGCTCCTGAGAATCACTAATATCCACAAGTCTATAAAGACCAGGACCCTCAATACCCACAACAACTATAAAGTGAGTCTCCCTATCAACAATGTTGCATTTGTGCGAAGTGAATACCCCATCAAGCCGAGGAGAGTGTCTCATAATCTGACTAATAGAGAGAAGGTTGAGTTCCATTACTGGAACATAGTATACATTGAGGAAAATTAGATTCCTCCCACAAGATGAAATCTATACGTTGCCCTTGCCAACAACAGTATACTCTTCTCTTCCTCCAAAGATCACGGAATCGGTGAAAGATTGATATTATGTGAACCAATCACATCGATGAGTGAAGTGTCGCAAAGCACCTGAATTAATATACCAGGCAGAGGACTTCACATGATATGCGGGTCTTTTAGCCATAAAGGCATAAAAGGTAGATTCCTTTTGCTCAGTGTGCTCGGCAACATTCGCTTTTGGCTAAGACCCTCCCTATTTTTGTTCAAAAGCCAAATGTGACCGACAATCTTTCTTCATGTGACCATATTTGTGGCAATAATTGCACTGAATGTTCTTCAAGCCTTTTGATGACGAAGCAGAGTTCTTCTGCTAAGAAGACTGAGATTTGTCCTTATCCTTGTGAAAGGATTTGGCTGTGAAAGCTTGTTTTGTGCAGGACGAACTAGCACCATTGCTGAACTGCTATTTCCACCGATCTTGCTGCAGAAATTTGTTGCGCAGCTCTGGAAACTTCAAGTAAACATTAATCGAGGTAATGTTGAGCGTCTCAATAAAGTGCTCATAAACTTTGGTAGACTTTTCATAGTGATGACTACCATGTCTTCTTCCTCCATCTTTCAGCCAGTCGCTTCCAACTGATCACGAATGTCCTTGATTTTCATGAGATGCTCCTGCAAAGACAGTTGTTCAAGCATCATGATGGAAAACAACTAGTTCTGCAGATTGAATGCACGACTCTTGTCTGATTTTTCATGGAGATCCTTCAAATGAGTCCAGATCTCTGCAGCTATCTTGCCTGACGACACTTGAGGCAGTTGATCATCAGTAACTGAAAGCTTGATAAGCATCACAGCCTCTCGGTTGCGCTCGTCAAATTTGTCTTGGTCCTATCCGAGTGTTGTAGGACGAGTTTCTGTACCCAAAACGAATACATCAAGGCGGTGATATTCAAAGATTGCCATCATTCGCTGCTTCCAGGTGTTGTAATTGTTGTTATAAGTAGCTAGGTCGGAGCCCTTTCTAGGGCCGACCTAGCACAACTAGTGTGTGTATAGCCATGTCGGCCTTTAGAAGGCTCAAACATCTTGTGTTTAACGTGCCCTAAGTGAGGCGGTTCATGTAACTTGTGGATTAACCCTGCCCTATCCTAACGTGTGGGGTTATTTGATTTTGGCGCCACTTTATGTCTTGCATTGTAATTAGACTCCTAGCCGACCTAAAGCAAATTGATGGCTAGAGTCTCATATATATATATATATATTATGCTAATGTCATTGACACACACATTCAGGAAATACAATCCCTATCTTCTCTGTGATCAGCGAATTATACTCAGAGGTTAGCAAATTACATTTAGAGGACAGTGAACCTTATCAAGGCACAGCGAACTCCCTTGAAGAACTGCGAACTGGTCTAAAGGGGGCAGCGAACATCATCTGAGGGTCAGCGAAACATCATCCTTGTGACAGCAGATAAATCTTGTAGACAGCAACCTCAATCTGCCATCCTCCTTGTCACAGCAACAGTTGTATTGCAGATAAGTTTATGATTGCTATCTACCCTAGGGTTCTATGCATATTTGCTGACAGCTTCATGTGTTGAAGCTCATTGTAAACTCAATTGGTTATTGCCTAGTCTAGATATTTGGTTGCTGGGTTTTTCCTCCAAGAGGGAGGTTTTCCCAAGGTACATGTGTGTTATGTGTATGATTTACTTTGAATTCTGATTTTCCATTCTATATTACTAATCTGATTACTTTAAATCAACATGGTATCAGAGCCAGGTTCAGGCTAGGAGCCCCAAGCACATGAGAGGTGTGGCTTAAGGGGGGTGTTGGTGTTGGAAAAAAGCCACACTCGGACCAACGATGGACTGGTCCAAGAGGGGCCAGTAGCTCAGTGGTAGAGCACTCCAACAGCGTATGGAAGGTCCTAGGTTCGAGTCCTAGTTGGTCCATGTCTCAACATGGTTTCAGAGCTTGGTTCGAATTAGGATTAATCAGATTAATTGTAGTTGTTCCTCCTCTACCTATTTGCTCTCATCACTCCACTCGAAATGTTGAACTATCTCAGGGTTGAAGATAGACTGGATGGTGCATCCAACTTCACGTCATGGAGATTTTGAATCATGCTTGCATTGAATGGAAGTGATCTTGCAGACTTTGCGGAGAGATCATCCACTGAACTTGAGGCAGAAGAGGAAAAGACTTCATGGAGGAAGAAAGATTTTCAAGCTCAGAGAATGTTGGTTGACTCCGTGAAGGATCATATTGTACCTATCATCTCCAAGCTGAAGACTGCCATCAAAATGTTCAAGACATTGGAAGAGATGTACGAAATCAACAACACCAGCCGTGCCCTTGCCTTGAAGCAGCGGCTTCATCACATCAAGATGATGAAAGGTGAATCCGTCATAGCATACTTCATGAGGATTTCTGATTTGAGAGATCAGCTCTCATCCATTGGGAAGGTTGTTGATGATAGTGACTTGACCATGCTTGCTCTCAATGGACTTCCGGCATCTTGGGAGTCTTACATTCAAGGAATTAGTGCAAGATCAGAACTTCCCAAGTTCGATCATTTGAGAGCAGATTACATACAAGAAGAATCACGGTTGATAGCAAGAGGAATTGAGCATGATCATTATGATGTAGAAAATCAAGTCCTTGCTTCGCATATGGTTAAAGACAAAGGAAGGAGGTGGGATAGAGACAGAGACTCAGATCCTGCCCCTAAATCAAAAAGGAAGAAGAACTTATCTCACATCCAATGCTTTAAGTGTGACAAGTATGGTCATTTTGCTTGGGATTGCAAATTCAGGTCTACTCCTCTTGCTTCTTCTGCCGAAGTTGGTATAGGGACATCTCAAGAAAAGCAAAGGTCAAATGAAGACTTCCTTTTCTAAAAGGAGGAAATGCTAGAGGGAGCTTGACATCTTTAGCTTCAGAGGGAGCTTGTCAAGCTCAAAGGGAGCCAGTTTCTTTCAACTTCAGAGGAAGCTACATCTTTTGGGAATGCATTCTTCTCTAGGAGAAGTTTGAGGTGAAAGCCCTCATTCCACCCTCTACGAGTAGGTATGGTGGATTCACCCTCTGCGAGTAGGTATGGTGGATCCATCCTCTACGAGTAGGCATGGTGGTGATGCACTCTTCTCTGGGAGAATTTTAAGGTGAAAGCCCTCCTCCATCCTCTGTGAGTAGGCATGATGAATGTCAAGGAAGAAATTCCATGATGCACTTGTGCTTGTTCACCCTCTGGGAGTAGCTATGGTGAACGTCATCCATGGGAGTAGTCATGATGATTGTATTCATTTGCATTGTTCATAGGAGCAGCCATGAATCTCAGATCTTGTGAAGGTCTCCTCCCTAGCTAAGAGGGAGTGTTGTTATAAGTAGCTAGGTCGGAGCCCTTTCTAGGACCGACCTAGCACACCTAGCGTGTGTATAGCCCTGCCGGCCTTTAGAAGGCTCAAACATCTTATGTTTAATGTGCCCTAAGTGAGGCGGTTCATGTAACGTGTGGATTAACCCTGCCCTATCCTAACGTTGGGGTTATTTGATTTTGGCGCCACTTTATGTCTTGCATTGTAATTAAACTCCTAGCCGACCTATAGCAAATTGATGGCTAGAGTCTCATATATATATATATATAATGCTAATGTCATTGACACACATTTAGGAAATACAATCCCTATCTTCTCTGTGATCAGCGAATTATACTCAGAGGTTAGCAAATTACATTTAGAGGACAGTGAACCTTATCAAGGCACAGCGAACTCCCTTGAAGGACTGCGAACTGGTCTAAAGGGGGCAGCGAACATCATCTGAGGGTCAGCGAAACATCATCCTTGTGACAGCAGATAAATCTTGTAGACAGCAACCTCAATCTGCCATCCTCCTTGTCATAGCAACAGTTGTATTGCAGATAAGTTTATGATTGCTATCTGCCCTAGGGTTCTGTGCACATTTGCTGACAGCTTCATGTTTTGAAGCTCATTGTAAACTCAATTGGTTATTGCCTAATCTATCTCTTTGGTTGCTGGGTTTTTCCTCCAAGAGGGAGGTTTTCCCTGGGTACATGTGTGTTATGTGTATGATTTACTTTGAATTCTGATTTTCCATTCTATATTGCTAATCTGATTACTTAAAATCAACAGTAATTTTTGCCATTGAACCTCTGACTGCCTTCCAACATTATGTTGGTCAAAGACGCCATCTTTCATAATTTTCGAGGCATAAAATGAGGTAAACAGAAAAGGCAAAAAACTGATTAAAAAATTGAGTGCACAAATCCCTAGGCACAAATCCCAATGCACAAAAAGCTGAGGCAGATTCAGACACAAATCCTAATGTATGGAATTCTAAAAACCCAAAAAAAGTTAATTAAGACCCAGAAATATTCTTGAAAAACCCAAAAAGATTTGATGCACAAAATTGATGGGTTCAGAGAAAACCTAGTTTGTAAAAACCACATAGCACTGAAATTTGTCGTTGAAGACAAACTTCCATGATTATGCAAAGAAAATTTGTGATTTGAGAAACAAGAAACATCAACGCCTGCATCAAATCTCGAGCAAGGAAACACCAAAACTCACAGCAAAGAGGGATCATGATTTGAAACGAATAGAGGGCATGAAATTGCGAACACAGAGATGAAAGAAAACACAAAGCCCGAAAAATACCAACACAGATTGGAAAAGTCCCACATACTAAAAACAAACTAGAGACTTTGCCCTACCAGAATGACGTGCACGAGCACTCAAAATGTTGCACGCAGGTGCACAGGATCGAACATGCAAACAAGACAGGAGTGCACAGTAAAAAACGCAAGCATGAAAAATCATGTCAGTAGGTTTGCAAAGATGCAAGCTACAGGAAGACGAAAATTCCAACGTGATTTTTAAAAATTGTGAATCACTGAAGAATAAGGTGCTAAAAAAAATCTCACATGAAATTTTTCATGAATTACAATTTTTTTTAAAATCACCCAAGATTTTCTTATGGCTCTAATACCATGAAACAGAAAGTTTTGATGTAATTGCATGAATATTGTTAACAAAATGTGATGTACATATAGCCTAAGTCACCGCATTCGCCGAATTTCCGGCTTCAAGTTCGGAATTTGGCGAATCTGTGAAAAAATAATAAAATTCTGAAAAAATTGCTAGAAATTCGTACGACAATATGCAGGGTTTTTTTTTCATCGCGTTGACGTTGTTTGTGGTCAATTCTGCCATTGATGTTGTGCCCAGCCGCTGTCGTGCCACGATTCTTCCCTCGTCCATCGGATTACTATTTTTCGTATTAGAGATATGACTACCAAAAATTTGTTATTTTTTATTAAGACTAAGAGTTCCAACTAATATTAAAGGAGCCATCGGATTTTTATTTTTCGTATTAGAGATAAGGCTACCAAATAATATTAAAGTAGTTTTTCGTATAGGATTTTTATTTTTATTTTTTAGGTTTTATTTTTCATTCCTTCCGGTAGGATTAATGTTATTTTAATATGCTTTTAGTTATTAATGTTAAATATATTTAGTTTTATTTATTGTTTTATAATTTAATTTATATTAAATTTTTATTAAAAATTTGATATTTATTATATTTAATTTATTATTATTTTAATTTATTTTTTAATTTTTAATAATGTTTTCAAATCTATTTTGCAATCTTAAATTATTTTGATAATTTATTAGATATATTACTTATATTTAAAAAATAAATTATATAAGGTGAATTTGATGTCGAATTTTTTTTCCGAATTTTTTGCCTTTGCCAAATTTCATCCGAATTTTATGGTTGCTGAACTCGAATTCGAATTCGAACGCGGTGACTTAGCATATAGCAATTACAAGCACAATGTTTCCTTAACGAAACAATTGTCAAAATTGGAAACAATCTAATTGAGCAAATATTATATGTAAAATACATTATTGACCATTAAATAAGATATAATAATATTATTCTAATAACTATCATTGGGAAGTTTCATACCTCTCACAGTATATCCAACTTTGTGAGTACCATAGGGTCAAACAAGGATGTTCTCCCTCTTGGACCCTTTTCAACATCTACATTGATGAGTTGGTGGTATTTCTTGAACAACATACTCATCCGGATGATGGTTGCACTTCACATGAGGTGATTATTGCCATTGCATTTTTTTCTGATGATGTTACTGTCCTCTCTCATTCTGTTGAAGGGTTACAACAACTTGATGTCCTCCTCACTTTTTTAAGGAAGACATTTCATATGGCAAACCTTTGGTTTCTTGCAATACTTCCTCGGTTTGCAGGTTTGCTTGAAAGGGGGCAGAATTTCCTATTACAACCCAAGTATCTTTTAATCATGGTTAAATTATGATAGAAGATGTAAGCCTGCTCATATTGCATTGAATAAAGATACTAAGTTGAACCCTAACTATGATTCTGAGAAAATAGATAACTACTTGGACAGCCATTTGATTACTAGCCTTCTTTGCATAAAAAAGTTGAACACTGGTGTTTTTGGAGTGCAGTTTCTAAAATCATGCAGAACCATTGACTGGTTGTGGGGGATGATAGATTATCCTCTAATAAAGAAGACATTACTAAGGGATATCAAATATGTATGACAAATTCTGCAGTTGATTTATTGATAGGACTTTCATAATATACATGTATTATTCATAGACTTAATAAATATTTTATTGTTAGTACTTTTTCTTTTTCTTTTTCTCTTTGATAGTGCTTTTTTACTTTCTTTTATTATTCATATATTTATGTGAGTCTTTTTATAGTTATTATTTTTTAGTTTTATTTTGTTTGTGGTTATCTTTTAGTTTTGTATTATTATTATATTGTTTGATTTCTTTTATTTTGCACTCCTTTTCTTTCTCTGACTTGTCTTCTTCTATTCCCTAGTAGTTACTTAGCACTGAGTTATTATTTATTTTTTATCTTTTGGGATTTTAATTTTTGTTTGTTTATTTATTTTCCTTGATTCTTGGGCTTCCTTTCTCCTCTTTTTATTTAGCCCAGGTCTGAAACAAACTATCTTACATCTCCTTTGAACTCTTTTCATCCTGATGATGAATCACGGAGTGTGATTCGAAACATTGATGATAAAAAAATTTCTTACACAATCTAATCTAGATGTCACAAGTCAATTTAGCATGGATTGTGGAAATCTGATAGCATTGATTTAAAGTCTGCAGTTTCGAACTAGGTTGGTGATCAAGAGGAAGCCCACTTCTAGTTCTACATATGGTTTTGAGTCAAGTTTTGTTGCCTGTTACACAAACAAGCAACCTATCATTGCACTTTTGACAACAGAGACAACTGAGAGTTGAAGTAATTGTAGACCAACAGGCAATTTGGAACTCTGGAGAATTGAGATTCCTTTGGAAACAAGCTGCCTTATTATATGTGATAGATATATTGCTATTCAGTTGGCCACAAATCTAATTTTAGCATGAGAACCACAAACGTTCAATCCCATTGTTAGCAATAAAGTCTGCAGTTTCTAACTGGGTTGGTGATCACTAGGAAGCCCACTTCTAGTTCTACAATAGTTTTAAGCAACCTATCATTGCACTTTTAACAACAGAGATGCTCGTTGAACTAATTGTAGACCAGGAGGCAATTCGGAAGTCTGAAAAATTGAGACTCCTTTGAAAACAAGCTGCATTATTATATGTGATAAACATAGTGCTATTCAGTTGGCCACAAATCTAATTTTAGCATGAGAACCACAAACATTCAATCCCATTGTTAGCTATATAACAAATGGCTAAGTGAGAAGGGTACCCTCCAATTGGAGTTGTACTAAAGGTCAAGAGGTAGACATCTTCAATGTTGTCCTCATTTTTGTAAATCAAAAATGAGGCAACTCATGCAAATTTTTCTTCAAAAATTCAGTGTTGCTTCTCAATGCACGCATCCCAATGTAAAATTTTGCCTTAATTCGTGTTTGGTTGTTTGTGCAAGTTTTGGCTTTCTTTTCATTTGTGTGTTTTGTCTCCCTTGGTGCAATTTAGGGTTTGAAGGCTTGGGGTGCACGTAGGGGGTCTTTTCCTCTAAGTTACAAGTTATTAAGACCTTGTTATTTTAAATATAGTTACTTGTAATCGAGGGTTCAAAGCCCAATTACAAGTGTTTCTTTTTGCTTGTAAATGCAAGTTAGTCTTTAACTTGCAATCGGGTCTTTATGACCTGATTGCAAGAAGATGAATTGTCAATAAAAGTATGTTCTTTTATTTACTTACACTTCCATGCTTGAAACCCGAACTTTGTTTTTATTTATTTCTAACTTGTAGGTGGGTGTCAAAAGCCAGATTATAAGTGTCTTCTCTTCTCAAAAGTAATCTTCATCTCCTTGTAGTCAGGGGTTTATCATCCAACCACAAGTTCTTGTGAAAGGAGCTTTTATCTGTTGCATATATCTTATTGAACCCTATTTCTTTGGGAGGAGTGGTCTTGCATTTATGTGTGTTAAGTGTTTGCATCCAAGGAGGAGTCTTTCTTCCATATCGGCTATAAGAGTCCTTGAGAAGTTCATCTCAAAATTTCATTACTCTTTCTAGTCGTGTTTCTTGGCTAGGGCGGCTTTCTCTTTTCAGGTATGGTCTTTCTCTTGATATTTCTTTGTTGTTTTGATGTTAGGGTTTCTGCATTTTAATCTTTGTGTTTTGAATGCTAGCCGCATTCCTTGCTCCATTTTTATCTTTCCTTGTGCATATTCCAAGCCGGGATTCGCATCTTTCCCACGACTTGCATTCATCCTTGTGCTTTAAATAAGTTACTTGCAATTGGCTATTGATAACCCAATTTCAAGTGTCTTCCCTTCTATAGTATTGATGGATATTTTCATTGGTGTCGCCAAGATTGCGATGGAGAGTTTGGAGATTACAATTGCAAGTTGTATTTTACTTGCAATCGGTCTAAGAGACCCGATTGCAAGCTTATTCGTGAGCAAAATCCTTCCCCATTTCGCCTAAAGTGTATTCGGGTCTTCCTTTCATAAGTGCAAGTCATAGTGTTCTCAATGGAAATAGACTCTCACTTGCAGTCGAGTCTTCAAGACCCAACTACAAATATAAATTGTATCATTCTACCCTATTTGCACACTTGTAATCGGATCTCCAAGACCCGACTGCAAGTGTGAATTTTATCATTAAATCTCAACTTGGCAAACTTATTCCATTTGCAGTCATATCCCTCCATGCTCAAAATGCTTTCCAAGAGACTATATCGCATATTAGTCACTTGTAATCGGATCTCCAAAACCCGATGACAAGTATCCATTATCAATTGCCTTCAAATTATACACTTACACTTGCAGGTGGGTCTTGGAGACCCGATTACAAGTGCAAGTTGTAAAGGTTCATTTTACTTGCAGTCATCTCCCTGAGATCCAATTTCCTCCCTATCGCTGTCCAAACTTATCCACAAAGCATCTTTGAGTCGGTCCAAGTTGTTTCATGATAAAAACCCACCCAAGTCTTGGTATGAGTATTGGTTTTCAAAGGTTTGAGGATTATGGAACCCCCAATAGATGTTGAAGATGTTCGTATCCTCTTGAGTTTTCATCATAGTGTTGCAGAATCCTGTTCGATGACAGAAGAGCCAACATCACCTTCAAACAAGAAGACAAAGTATAAGTATGATAAATATCAGAATGAGATCGCTCCCGCTCAGGTGGTCTCTCTCATTGATGAGATCTGAGACACAAAGATCCGACATGTTGATATGTCTAAGTTCTTGGAAAGAAGAGGGATCACCAATGCATGGTATGCAGTTGCTCTTGAACAACCATATCCATTTGGTCTCTTCTTTCCCAGTGGCTGCCCTGGAACCTAAGTTCGTACTTGCATGTGCCTCTCATTTTAATAAGGAGACTAGAACAATCAGAGATGATGATGGGAACGTCATAATCAAGTTAGATGCAGAGACCTAAGTTACCGGTTCGGGTTCGGATTCGGGTACGGATTCGTGGGTTCGGCAAAATTTTTTTTTTCTTGGGTATGGGTACGGGTTCGTCCGTACATATATACATATATTAATTATAAATTTATATATATACACATATATTATATATATTTTCAATATATACAATCCATACAAAAATAATTTTTTATTGTTTTTTGACCTGTAGGCCCTGTTTTTGGGAACCCACGGGCCTGGGTTCACCCAGGTCCTCCTGGATTCACCCGGGTCCTCCTGGGTTCGACCTGGGTTCCACCCAGGTCCTTCCCAGGTGGCCAGGTTCCCTATGGGTCCTGCATCGCAGGACCCACATGGCAGGACCCACATGGAACCCGGCCACCAGGGAAGGACCCAGGTCGAACCCGGGTCGGACCAGGACCCAGACCCAAGCCAAAACCACAAGAACCGGTAACTTAGGCAAAGACCATTGACAAGATCTTCAAAGTTCCCGCAGATCCTATGTATGCAAACATCACTATGAAGAGTGCTCTAGATTATTATAACCAGAGAAGATCTAACTGCATTAGACACAACAATGCTAAGTGGCTTAATACTCGCAGGACTTGCTTTTCAAGATAGCCTAAGTTGTATCGTTGTGCCTTCATTGAAGAAGTTGGCGACATGATCACTCTTCTCAATAGAATAATGGGTTTGAGACACTCTAATGTGTTTGAAATCTGGATGTACAAGTATATTGTGATCATGAGGAAAGGGCAATCTCATATTTTCTGGGGAGAAGTCATCAGAGACAATCTGTGTGAGCAGCTGTCACAAGTTCCCACCACCCTCACTTTCTATATGAATTCATACTTGGTGTATATTGCAACATCACTCAAAACAGTTTCGTGGTCTTTCTACCAAGGGTGACGGATCATTGGTGCCAGTATGGAAATATTATGAGCAGTTGACTTTGAGACCCAACAGAATTCATTACAGGAGGGTGTAGGATGTGTTCTTTGATCAATTCATGTGCCTTTTTGACAAAATACTCAAGAATAGAAGAGTTTCTGAGGCAGCTTGGAGAAAAGTGAATGAGTATGGGTGTTTATTTCTACAGTTCCCAACTTTCACTTATATGAGAGTTGGATGCTTTGAGGACCAACCATACATGCTGCCAAGGTATCCTATCGACAAAATCATCCTGATGGAGTTGGCCCAGCAACTGATGGCAGTTCATGCAATACAACTTGCCAATCACAAGTTAGGTATCAATATTTCCTTTCTAAATCCATTGCAGATTGGTCGATATTCTTTGACCACCTCAGCAAGAGCCAAGGCAATGGAAACTGAACTTCAAGAAATCAAATTGAGGAAGTTCAAGGAGAGGAAAGATTTTGATTATCGAGAGATGAAGGACAAAATCAAGAGGGCCTTCACTCATGTTCATCACCTCGAAGATATATGGGTTGATCTTTGTACTAAAGAAGATATCAAAAGAATGGACTACAACAGGCTTACCTTGGAACAGATTGTAGATCTTGATTTAACCAAGATCCCAGAAGGAATGGTAGATGATGGAAAGATCCTTGACCCAAAATACATAGAACAAAGAATTGCAAAATCTCCTTTTCCTTCTCCTCAATGGTCAAAGAAGGAGTGTGATTCTATTTTCGACAGATTTCAGCCTATTCTTGCTAACACCAACACTTGGTTGAACAATAATAATGTCAAGACCATCGAGATTAAAGGTGGAGCAGAAGGTGATTCAGCTAGACCTGTTGGGCGAAAATCTGAGGTCAAGATCAAGTCCGCAGAAGGTGCTTCCTCTTCTAGCACTAGAATCAAGTTAAGGGTCAACAAGGCTTTTAGTTACTCCTCCACCAAAAGTGTCATTGAAAGGAAAGGAGAAACCATAGATGCAAATTCATGTTATTGATCCAGATGGTGATGAGGATGAAGAGAATACAACAAGATCACCCCCTTCTATAGGCTTAGATTCTCCTTGTACAGTTGTTCCCCAATTATCATTGGATGTACCCATGTCTCCAATTGATACTGATGTGGACTCTTTCTCCACCATTCATGTGGAACCTGTGGAACCAAGCAGGTCTGCTTGTGCTAGCACAGAAGTACCTGTTGAGACCTCTCATGGTGGCTTGGAGAATATCTTCGATGTAAATCCCTCATATGCCATCTTGTCCAACGTATCTTTTCCTGAGGTTGATACTTCTGCTATGAATTTTGATAAGTTCATGGCAGAAGCTAGTCATGATTTCTCGTTTGAACAGACGCTTGTGATTGTCCAGATAGAAGCTCCTCCTAGAGTGACAGTTGTGGTACAGGCTGAACTTGTTTCTTCACAAACCACGGTGTTGATGTGTTTTTTACGCACAAAACATTTCAGAATAAAATACCAAGGTAATTTACCCTCTCTTGAACAAAATCACCTCAGATGCTAAGAATTTGATCAACTAAAATGATTCCAAGGTTTCTACATGTCAGGTCTTGAAGAGTGGGTAACTCAATGGTCGATGTGAATTGTTGTGTTCACTTGAGGACTTACGCAAATGTTTGGACTATCATGAATGATGCGGAATAGGTGTGCTGACAACTTAAGATTTATCAATGTGGCTCTGGATTTTACTTACTAAAAAATGGGCAAAAGGAATAGGGTTCAGGAAATCTATTCTTAGCCTAAGAATGTAGGAAATGATGAATGGATTTAGTGGAATCAAACCAGGCAAGGTCTCACAATCAGGTATTGACACAAGCTTAGTGCAATCGTCTAAGGTATACTTAAGGATTTCCAAGCTATCACCATCAAATGTTGACACCATCCAAGTTGATGCTTGTCAAGGGACGCGTAATAGTTGAAGTTAAGCTTACTTAAAATTCCAATTGACCACACAAGGCACAATTACCAGCGGCAAGAGGCTAGTGGTATGGATTAAGGATTCCACACAAATGAATTCAACAAATCTTCCACTCAATCTAACATACATGAAAATAAATTCTAATCTAACTTGGAGGAATTGAGAACCATGAATGCAAATACAACACTTGAAGAGCAAAATCACCAACAATTGAACAATGATTATGATTCAAATAGCTGCAGCATATACGAACAATTCTACAAAAACTCTCTCTTACAAATGAGAGACAAGGAGACATATATAGAGTCTCTTACAAAATGGATGGCCAAGATTGATCTAAGATCAACGGCCGAGATCATGCCAACAAAACCCTAGAATTGCCCTAATTAGGGTTTACATCAAAAATGGTGCCACCAACATATGGCCCAATGAAAAGATACCTAGTCATCAAATAGGGAATCTTTTAAAAGATTCCTCCCTACATCTCTCTCTCTCTCTCCTAGCATACTCCAAGAATCTAGCTAATACTGAAACTAACTCCTCCATGGAAATGCTAGGCAAGGTATCATGTTGTAAATCAATCACGTCCAGTGAATCCAAGCAAGCATTCAAAGTGTTCTCCCATTCTGGCATGAGCTTCTGCAAACTATGAACGTGAATCAACAAAGAGACCAAGTCATCTATCTGACTCTTCTTCAAAGAGTCCAACTGGCAAAAATACATAAATTTTATCTTGTCTCTTAATTCGGCTAAGTGTAAACCACTAGCATCACTAACATCAACACCCAAAAATTCCTCAATCGAGGCAAGGATCTTCATCTAAATGTCCTGAATTAATCCTTCCATCTCCATACAACTCGACTGGGCGTTTTCATAAGTTGATTTCTTCACGGCTAATGAACAATACCAACCATGGAAATCATATCTGTATCCACTGTGCACAATATTCTCGCTGACCAAGGTGGAATTAGGAATCCTTTTCAAAGCCTGGAGGCGTGGAATAGTCTTGTCTTGAATAGGCCGGAATTCTTCCCAAACTCCCTCCAAATACTGGATTCTAAATACGAGCCCTGTTGTCCTATCATATGCATGGACAAACTGAGTAAGGATTTCATCTACCCGCTTTCTTGCGCTCTCGATCCATTTTTCCACCTCCGAGAGTGTACCTTTCGCTGCCTCACAGTGTGAATGCATTCCATGGTCAGCTGCAATAGGGGAAATAAGGGTGGGATCTTCATGCCTTGTCCCTACAATATACTCCCTAAGTCTGATATTCTCTTCTCTGTACCTTTCTTTCCACGCAATCTCTTTGTCTAACCTTGCATTGATCGCCTTGAGGTTTTCACCAACCTCCTGAAATTCTTGCTTTCTGGATGTACGACCAAGGGCAACTGAAGTGATCTGGAAATCCATAGGAGTAGCAATGTCCGTTGTCACGCCTGCAATAGGAACAACAATCTGCATTTTTGTCTCATCTCTAGCTATGTGCGACAAAATCTCCGCTCTCTTGGGCTCTTTCTCCTTAGCACTCCTAGCTAGGTAGTCATCAATGTCGTCAATAGGCTGTAACTCTATCATTTGTTTACTTTTCTCCATACTTCTCATCGGCCATTCAAGAATAGCGGCCATCTCCATACCATCATCGAGACATATTTCTCGATCAAGTCCCTCAATGCCGAGATAACATCATCATTATCATCAAGAATATTCCTAGTCCAATCATATACTTCATTTCCCAAACTAACTTCCAAAAGGACAGTAGGGGATCCCGGTTGATCATCATTCTCATTAGGAGGTGCAGATGTCGTTGTGGCATGAAATTCCTGAGTATTCCCTGGTAGTATCACTGTATTGGAACACTACTGAGTCTCCTTGTTCTGTTATGTTACATCAATCACTTCGATTGATGAGACACTGGGAGGGGGTGAAGGAATGATAAGTGGAGGAATGATAGTCTTCTGTTTCTTCTTCACCTCCTCAATCCTCTTCCCTCTGGCCTTGACTTCTCCTGGCGTGTTCTTCCTTATCTTGGAAGCTTGACTCTCTTCGTCTACATGAATCCTGACATCACTGATAGTCCTCTGATCATCCTCGAAAATAGGTTCTACTGGCTTCATCCTTTCATAAGTGAAGGGAACACCCATGTCAACTAACTTATTCATCTGTATATCTACCCATGTACAACAGAAACTCAAGACCTCTTTCATCAATACATTCAGGTCAATTCAGGTCAATTCAGGTCAATCTCTTTTGACTCTGACCAATTAGGCAATAGGATTGCCTTCTTCATTTCACTCTCATACTGTGGATGTGTATGATCTCTATCATCTAATACTTGATCAGGAATGAGGAAAAGTCCACACTTCCTCATGAAATCCACTGACATTTTGGACCACATTCTTCTCTTCACTGCTTGCTCGTCCATCAGGTTAGCCCAATAATCTTCTATGTCAACTTTGTGAATGAACTTCTCTCCCCTGATCCTTCCTACTTTCTTGTTTGGATCGAATCTTTCTCTTTTCTTGTATGTAGCAAATCGATAGAATGCAAGCTCCTCACTCGCAGTGTTGGCGGCTATGGTAGACTGGCAAACCTCTAACGTCTTCCCAACTGAAATAGGGAATGTCATGCATGTCCTGTGCTTCTCTCTCTGAATGACATCGAACTCTAGAAGTTGTCTCACCACTTCCAACAAGATCATTCTGTCAATCGGATACCTAGGAAGTCTATAGGGTTCAAATTGAAACCCATGAATCTTGAGGTATGTGAAAGTGGGAAACTGTATATACCACGATCCATATTTCTCTATTAACTCTGTTGCCTTCTTGGACAATCTTCTGTGGATTTCGCCTTGCAGCATCCGTGTGATGTACATAGTGAATGCATCATTCACTCTCTTATAGTCTTCAATTCTATACATGCTCAGTTGGGGGTAGCATTCATGACTCCGGAATTGTCCTTGCCCATTCCTAAATTCACCTTTGCATATTAATCCTCTGTATGAAACAAACCATGCAAGCAAGTATACCAGGTAAGAAGTCATGGCAAATGACTTGGACTAATCTACATTCCTCAGCTGAAAATCCAAGTTGTCACTTATAATCTTGGACCAATTTACTAGTGTTCCTCTAAGACAATCCTAGATGAAATAGAACATCCATCCATCGAATATTGCTCCCTGTGGCATCCCCATCACTCTGTTGAGTAGGAATATTAAATCACTATACTCCTCCTTGAAGTCTACGCACATGAGTGTCTTGGGAGCCTTGGAATGATGAGACCTAGGTTCAATCATCCACTCCTTGTTAATTAAATTCTTGCATATACCCATATTCTTCGTGTATCTTTTTGCATATTCATCCTTGGTCACATCCTTCATGTCTGTTCCGCGTGGAATTCCGAACACCTCTGCAATAGCATCCTCAGCAAGGTAGGCAATGACAATGCCCTTAGGAGTCTTGATCATTCTTGTGAGTGGAACGTAACATCGTGGACACTCCAAGATAAGCTCACTGCATTGTATGGACTGTGGGAATCCAGTGGCATGGAAAATGCCACTCTTCATAATATTCGCATATGCTGGGGAAGGAACTTGATCTCCGATTCCGAACATCCGCCGCTGCATCTAGTCGAAGTCTAGGAAATGCATGTTTGTATCTGTGATCTCCTTCCATCTCAATGAAATCTTGAGCTCTGGATAAAATCCAGTCTCCAGCATCTTCAATAGTTCTTTCCTTTCCTTATATCCAAACATTGACATCGCACATGTACGAAGCTCGAAGTTAGACTTAGGAAAATAAATAATGCTCTTAGTAAAATTCCTGACTTTCTAAATATTTAGCTAATTAGAGCATGGAGTCAGGAAAATAATCCATACACTTGGTAAATTTTAACAATTAAGTTCAAAGTGTGACAACACTAAGGCATGGAAACCTTCCATAAAATTCATTGGTACCTCCTTATGCTTAGAAAATATGCAAGCTAAAATGCAAAGGAGTATACCGGATCAATGATGACTAAGTAAAGATGTGAAAGGTTGTGTTTTCACACAAAGTATGTCTGAAGACACCTTCTGCAGTCAACAATGGAGGTCAACAATTATGAAGACAACCTAAAAATCATACTTTTAAAACATGTTGTAATCTTCAAAAATGTGCATAAACTTGATAAAAATCAATTTTAATGATGAATACAATCATATTCAAGAATGTAAGTGTGGCTGGTAAAAAATTAATTTCTGAGAACAAGTTTGAAAATTGATTACTTCAGACTTACCAGCACCTTGCAAAGTAGTTAAAAATCCCTGAAAATGATGAAAAATAGCTAAGGAATCAGCTCCAAGCAAAATCGCCAAAGTGGTTAGGTGGCTGGAAATGAAAATTTTTGAAGACAACCGCCTAACAATGGAGTTTTCAGACCTGTAACAGCGATAAGATGGTCTGAAAATGCACAGAAAACTCCATAAAACACCTCCAAATGCAAATCGCCTAAGTTGGAATTGGCTGGGCAATAAAAACTTAAGTCTGAAAATTAATGGGCAGCCATTAATGGAGGTCAAATCTAAAGCAAACCTCAAATCTGAAGCGAATCAATGAGCTGGAAATGATGGCAGCCACCAAGCATGCATGGAAATCATCAAAATATGGCACCAAACACTTCTCCAAACAAAATCGAAATTTTCCCAACTATGGCACCATACTAAATTTCTGAAAATATCATCTCAATGGCAGCCCGGATCTGCACCAATGGAGGTCTGGAACAGCAAGCAAAAAATGGAGGAAAATATCGCCCAAGTCTCCAAAGACAAAATCGCCACCCTTCACCAAAAATCACCAAATTTGCAAAAAATCACCGAACTTGAAAAAATCGAAAAATCTGGAAATGGTCTTCAATGGCAGCAAGGAGAATGGATCAGCAAGCTGGAAAAAATGGAGGAAGGAATCCTCAACCCAACACTTCACTTCAATCACTTGCTAAACTTCGCCCAACTTGGAGAAAAATCACCTTTCATGGAGACACCTGGCAGATTTAATAATAAAATAATGCTAAGGCTCCTCTCTTATACTTGCTTTTACCTCTCACTTTCACCACACAAGCAATGTGGGATAAAACACTTGCTTATATACTTGTTTGGTAAAAACTAACTTGCTTCTAGAAGGTTCAAAATATTAAATGATTATTGCAAGTTATTAAATTTTGCTTTTAAAATTTTAAATAATCATTAATAATTATTTAAAAGCAATTAAAAATGGGGCTCATTTATTAAAATATTGCAATTTAAGTCCAAATTAAGCCTCCAGGGGAAAATCAACTTGGGTTGGGATTGATAAATCCCTTTAAAAATCATTAAAATTGTCAAAAATTCTCCACAAGGGAAAAATCGACCCTAACTTGGATAAAAATCCATGCATAACTTCATCAAAATGCACACAAAACTCCCTAGGGGAAAATCGATGGTTGTCTGGATGAAAATCCAGACTCAAAATTCACTTTACTTGTAAAAATTAGTCCCTGGTGGAAATTCGACCTCAGTCTGGATGAAAATCCGGACTTAAAACTCGTTAAAATGCTCTCAGTGGAAAATCAACCTCCGTCTGGATGAAAATCTGGACAAAAATCCGTAGTATCTTGTCACAAAACATTCTGGTGGAAAATCGACCCAAGCATGGAATCATCCTCAACATTGTTTGCACTATAATCTGCACTCCAGTCCGCACTCCTGGTGGAAAATCAATGGCAGTCTAGAAAAATCCTGACACTTAGCCAAATTTTAGCACTTCTAGGAAAAAATAGATCCAGGTATGGATAAACAGTGGTGGAAAATAATAGCCAGTATGGATTTCAGAGGAAACCCATGTGTAGTGTGGATTTTGAGTGCGGGAAAGGGGTGGGTAGTCTGGAATGTGAGAGGAAAAGCACCTCTAGCATGGAATTTGACCCTCTAACCCTTGGAATATGGATATCCCTTAGGAATTTAACAATTTAACCACTCAAAATCACTTAGAAACTTTAAATTTAGACTGGACTTAGGCAAATTTTCCAAAAATATGAGCGAAACGCTAGGAAAATATTGGGATAAAGTGTGAAATCAACTTAAATAATACCTTAGGAGCAAGAAAACAACTCCAAAAGGTCTTGGAATACCTTGGCACTTTAAAATCATTGATGCACGTGTTTAAAAATACGTTAACGCTCAAAAAGTTCAACACTTAGACAAAATTTAAGATCATTAAAATATCAACGTTTGCAACTTGATCCTATAACTTTCAAAAACCCTAGACAACACTAGGCATGATCAAAACTTTGAGACTCGGGCACGAGAAACGCAAAATTGCCCACTAAGCAACCAAAACCCTAACCTAACAACGCAGAAAGCAGGAAAAGAGGGGGTCCTCGTTAGCAATGGGGCGATGTGTGAAAAGGTCACAACACACGGTTGCAATCTCAAATGTGAACTCATTAGAACTACCCCCTTGGTGGAGTTCAATCATGCCCAAAAGGAAAAAGCAAGAGATTTCTCTTAACATATTTGATTTCTAGCAGCTCAGGAAACCTAAGCCCAGAGCTACCAAGAAGGCAAAAACAATCTCGCGAGTGGTGGTAGATAGCAATAAAATAAAATATGTGGAAGTGGCAAAGCCTTTAGTTGAGAAACCGCCAGAAGAAATGCAGTTGTCAGACTACAAGCTCACTGGGATAGAACTTGGAAAGCAAACGCATATAGGTATCATGTATGATGCTACGGATTCAGTGGCTTCATTGGTCCAAAGTTATGATGAGCTATTGGCAAAGAAGAATGAGCTCAAAGAGAAAAATTCACAGCTCATTATGGTGATCCAGAAGATCACTATTTCTTTAGAAAAGGTTGATCCTTTGACCTCCTACACATCTAAAGAATCTATTAAACAATTGGAGAAAGCTGCTCAAAAGGCCAAAGCAGTTGATTCTTGGGTAGATCAACTGATTGATCAAAGCACTCAAGTGTTAAGGAAAGCATTACACGTGTTGAGCATTGTAAGAGCAGCAAAGTTAAAGATGAATCAGATTTTGGAGGCTTTTGACCAAAGTTTGGTCTCAATTGAGAAAGATCTGAAAATCTGGCATGAGATGGATCAGATCAAGCTGATAATTTTGTGCAACAATATGGTAATTCCAAGCAGGGAGAAATACATAGAGTTTGATGAGCTTATGACAAATAAGTCTTTGGTTATCAAAGATCTCCTCAAAGATGTGCAAGCTACTCTTGAAATGAGTGATGAAGCTGAGCAGGATATCCTCTCCAGTTTTGACAAAATATCTTGCAAGATTTTAAGTCATGATGGAGAGTTGCTCGCTGAAAATTTGATACTTGCTGACTTAGTGTCGAGCCTTCACCATGAACTAGAATCGGAGTAGTTTGTTGTAACTTCAATTCACAACTTAGTGAATTACCAAGTGTTCTTTGATAAGATGCAAACACTCTTGAGGAACTCAGAGAGGCAACCGTTAGATATTTTGATGTTATCATTAAAACTGTTGTGGTTGCCAAGAATACAACAAGTCCTGATCCTAATGAGTTGCAGAAATCCATCAACAATTTCCAATCCCTCATGGCCAGAGATGGAAAAGAATGAAAAGTGTCTTTTAACCCTTGCTTTTGTGTTTATGCATTTTGTTTTCGACAAGTTACATGTAGTGTCAAGATTCATGATTGCTAGTGGATTTTCACTTGTATCTTTGTAAATTGTAATTACATGTAAACAAATTACAAGTTGATTAGCAATAGAACTGTAATTTGATTAAGTCACAGTTAGCTGGTTAGTTGTGGAAAAAGTCTTAGTTAGTTACACTTCTCCCACATTTTGCTCTCAGCCCTTCTCCTATATATACACGAGGGTGCCTTTGTAATTTTTATCTTTTGGCAATGCAACAAAATTCTATCAGTTTGTATGTGCACTCTAAGACTTTGAGCTTAGATGTAAATCAAATTGCTTTCAATAAAAGAGGCAAGTTGTGTTGAGACTTTGTGCCAATTCAAGTTGTTATGTGACGACATTTTCTGGAATTGATTGAGATTTTTGTTCTATTGTTCAAGAGGGATTTAAATTCAATCTTGCAGACTTTGAGCTGCTAATTGTATTTAGAGTCATAGGTTTGGTTTTCAGATTTGGTCTTGCAGACTTTAAGCTGCTATCATGTTTGAAGCTAGTGTAGAAAGCTCAAGTAAGGGGATAACTTGTAAACTTTGTGCTGCTTTTATTTTTTAAGACTTGTGCATGTAAGGTGAAGTGCATCATATAGACAGACTTTGAGTTGTTGTGTGTTGTACACTGTTATCATTTTGAGAAGGTTGATAGGACAATAGAAGTGTTGAAGAATTTGTGCTTTCATTTCTATTTTCTCGTCCTAGGGAAGTGACAGAAGTCTTTGTGCTTTCATGGAAACTTTGCTTCCCTTTATGTTCTAAAATTCCTACAAAAAGTTTCATTTTTGTATTTACTGTTGTTACTGTAACTTCTTTTCTGAAATAAGAGAAAGAATATCATCTGTTTTGAAGAAAGAGAATAAGATGTTATCCCACCCAAATTAGATTAGTGTTAGTAGTAGTAGAGGGGGAGCCTTCCCTAAATTAGGAGAGTTTTATACTCATACACTGTGGCTGAAACCACAATTTTGCACATCCTTTCTAGTGTACAAAATTTTCAACCAACATTCAGGAATGCCTTAGCAAAGGGTAAATAAAAATTTTGCAACTTCAGAGATGTAAAAATCAAGGAAGTTTAATGGCCGATGTTAGATGTAATTTTGACTTCCTCCAATCCATGTTATCCAACCTGTGGTTTTAGAATACTGGTGGTTGGTCCTCATGTTGGTCATAAGTTGATATGTGCCTCTCAAACACAGAGGAGAAACTAGGAAATAAGAACACAAGAAGTAAAAATAGTAACAAATGAGGTAGCCATCAAAATTGATTACTTTCTACCCTTCATTTGTGTGGATCAAATAGATGTACAAAGATGAGGGTGCACACTCACAAGATAAGTCCAATCACATACAATGAAACAAATAATATATGTCTTAGTTTATCTTGACTTCACTTGATCCATGATGTGTGTTATGAATCTATGATGTTATCCAAAATATGCAGCTTGAGGATTTATAATTTTGGTGGTTGGGCCTTGTGTTGATCATAAGTTGACATGTACCGTGAAAAACACAAAGGAGAAACCGAGTAGGAAAACACAAGATCATCAAAGAGAAAACAAAGAAGATAGACACCAGGATTCATTGCTTTACACGATTCATTTGTGTGCATTAAATATATGTACAAAGATGAGGGTGGAGGCTCACAAGATAAGTCTGATCACATATGAAAAAACTAATAACACATTTCTTAATTATTCTTACATGCAATTAGAAGAGGCTCCAGTGACCTAGATCATGTAAATGGAAAAGATAATTACAAAAGCAATCCGGAAAAACCACAAAATAAAATTATAAGTTTGACCCAGTAAATAGTGAATTTTTCTCTTGATTTGTATGATTTTGAAATTCAATCAAAGTATCATCAGCCAATTGTTGTTGAAATTATGAAATGGTAGGCTCTAGATGAATGGTAGAAACCCCTCCCTTCAAGTTGGGTGGCTCACGTAGCTTGAGCCAGCATTGTTAACAGATCAACGTAGATGACAAATTCTAAACTATTCACACATAATGATAGCTAACCCTCTGATAAAGAATACAATCATTGGCAGTGATATTCATTTGACAAAGTACATAGATTCCAACTAGCTGGGTGATCAAGACAATAAAAAGTCCACTTTTAACTCTGTTGGCGGCAATATTGTACACGGAAATAAAACTAGTTAATTAAGTTGTAATCGTGTTGGTTAGTTGGCAACCGAGGGGTGGCAGTTGCGGTGCGACGGTTGGCGCTCGCACCCCCTCGGCATCTTTATATACTTCCGAATGTAACTTGTGGACAACAACGACAATTAGGAGTGGAATAACATCTGATATATTGCATCTGATATCTATGGCATTATTGTTCTGCATTACGTACTTCATGCTTTAAGTATTCACCCGAGAGGGCAAACATTTGGCGCTGTTGCCTAGACGTACTCAGGAACGGAAGACGCGGATGGCGCACGGACGCGATGGGCCTACCCATCGGTGAGATGAACCCAAAGGCCGACGACGCGCCCGCATAACAATCGACGAAGGGGAAATTGAACCTTGTAATAATCCCGGCACAATGTTGAGATAAATTGTGGCCGAAAGGAAAAATAATAAAAGTTTTTTTTACATGGCGTGTGCTTGTTATGTACGGAAGTGATTTATGCCCAATATATTAAATAAAGATAGAAAAAAAAAAGCAGAAACGGACGAGTGGGAGGCCGCGCAGAGGGCCTTGATTCTGGAGCAGCAAGTAGAACGAAGGCGTAGGCTAAGGCAGCTTGCCGAGGGACGACCGGCCGAGGGGTTGCTCGAAGGGAACCTTGGAGTTGTCACGGAGGTTGCGGAGGCAGAGATAGACGGAGAGAAGTACACTCTCTACACTGTCGTAGGGTTGCCCGAAGGGAACCTAGGAGTCACGGAGGGTGCCGAAGGCGACCTCTACAGTTCGCCTGAATACCACCACCGTAGGGTAAGAAGTCGCGAAGAGTTGGTGGAACAAACAAGGCGAAATCTAAACTTGATCGACGCTACCAAAGACCTACTAAAGAATTTGTCCATTTCGGAGGACAACCGGAGGGAGACAACCGAAGGTGACGGTACGGCCGACGGTGCCGAGGGAGCACAAGGGTACCGTACGAGAGGCAATTTGTTCGGTTCGGGGTCAACAACCTTCTCTGGAGGACCCACGAGTGGAGGGTCAGGTGCAAGAGGTGGAGGCGGAGGATCACCAGGTACAAGCACACAAGGCACCAGAGGAGCGAGACCGAGCAGTGGGATGGCCAGTAAACAGAAGTTGCCAAAGTTGAACGGCGAGGGGAAGGAAGATCCCGTCCGCCATTGTCGAACATGCGAAACCATATGGTCAACGAACGGTGTTACTAACCAAAACGAATGGGTAACGCAGTTCCCAGCCACGTTACGTGGAGTTGCCATAGATTGGTACTTCGACATGGACAAGCAAAAAGTGGCCACGTGGGCCAACCTACAGAAGGAATTCACGGAGGAGTTTCGGTTGCTCCGTGATGACAATGAAATTGTAACGGAGATATACAGTACCAAACAAGGTACCAAGGAGACAGTACGGGCATACAGCAGGAGGCTAAAGGAATTGCTCGGTAAAATGGAAAGCCAACCAGCAGAGGGATTGAAGAAACGATGGTTCGTCGAAGGATTGAAATCCTCCCTACAAAAAAAGATGAAAATTGTACCCTCGACATCATATGACGACGCCTATAATAGGGCGATGGACCTAGAGAGCGAATACAAAACATCAAGGAAGAAGAAAAGTAATAAATATTCATCTAACGATGATGAAGACTCTGACGGGGAAAGCAGCAGCGGTGGCGAATCAAGTAAAAAGGTGCACGCTCTCCAAAAGGACATGGAACGAATGCTGAAAGAACTCAAAGCCATGAAAGGGAGTACAAGTAAGACGGAAGCAAATGACGTGTGGTGTATCGACTGTAGGAGTGACGGACACACCAAGGGTTCCTGTCAGAGTCCCCAAACTCGCCGCGAGTCAGGCGAGTTCGCCGAGTTGGCGAGTCGAGCCAACCTCGGCGAGTTTTGCCGACTCGCCGCTCGGACTCGGCGAGTTTTGGGCAAAACTCGCCTGACTCGCGAGTCAGGCGAGTTTTGCCAAAACTCGCCGAGTCCGAGGTCCAGGACTCGGCCGCGCGATAGGCATAATTCGAACTTAAAAAAAAAAAAAAAAAAAGAGCTTTTTCATTTGTTTTTTTTTTCGATTCTCTTTGGTATAACCCTAAAAGGTCTTTTAATTGTTATTTGTGAGAAGAAGAGAGGAAAAGTGAGAGAGAGGAAGGAAAACAAGAGGCCATAGGTTTGCAATCAGCAAGGAAGAAGAGCATCAAGGAGACCACAAATCACATTGGGGAGGCCATAGGCTTGCATTGAGAGCATCAAGGAGTCCAAAGCAAGACTTCTCAACTCATTTGAAAGAGGTAAGGTAGATTTTGCTTGTTTTTTTAAGTATGTTAATGGATTTTTTTCATTTGTTTGTTAATTTTTTTTTAGTTTAACAGTTAACTTTCCAAATCTTGAATGTTTTTATTTTTTTAGCTTAATTACAATGAGAGAAGTAGAATAATGGCAAAGTGCAAACCCTACATTTTTTTAGAAAAAAATTGTAAACATGTATTTACAATTTTATTTTTTTTTAAAGTAGGGTTTCCTGATTTTTTCTATTAGTTTATAACTTTATTAAATTTTCTTATTGCAGCAGCTTTCACGTTTAAAAAACATTCATTTTTCACAATGCCTAAAAAGGATGAGGCTTGGAAATATACTGAAGACTTTATTGGCAGACAAAAAAATCAAACAAAATGTTTTTTTTGTAAAGAAATTAATTTTGGTGGCATCAATAGATTTAAATACCATATTGCCGGCATACCTGGCCATGATATTGAGGTATGCAAATTACAAACTCCTGAGGCAAAACGTTTCTGTTATGTCCAATTAGAAACACATGAACAAGAAAAGTTAACTAAGAAGAGGCAATTGGAAGAGTTAAGTGCTATTGGCTCCCATGCACCCACATCCGCATCTGCATCCGCATCCGCATCCGCATCCACATCCGTAGGCTGTGTTGGAGAGGGTTCTTCCATGCCTCCCTTTCACCCTAGTGCTTTTGCTAGTGCTAGTGCTTCTACTTCTACTCCTCCTGGTGGCACTATTACCTTTGGCCCTAGAGTTCGGAAATCCAGGTTGGATAGTTATTTTGTGCCGCGTAGTACTCCTGGGGCACAACCCTCGCTTGAGGGTATGGGTTGGAACAAGGAGGTTCATGATGCTGCAAGAAAACAAATTTGCAAGTTTTGGTACTTTTGCAACATTCCATTTATTGCAGCCAGGTAATTCTTTTTGATTTGATTGCTTTAAGTTTAAAAGTAAATTTATAGTTTGAAGTTGAATTTTACTTTGTCTAATCATAATCTATTTGTGACAGGTCTCCTTATTGGCAAGGCATGGTAGATTCCATAACCATTTGTGGTGCGGGGTTTAAAGCCCCTACCGATGCTGAGTTAAGTGGCCCCCTCTTGTTACAAATGGTTGAGGATATGAAAGTTGAGCTAGAGGACCACCGACAGTCTTGGAGAGAAAAGGGTTGCACCATCATGACAGATGGTTGGACGGATAGGAGGAATAGAACACTCCTAAATTTTCTTGTTTCCTGCGGAGGTGATTGATTATGATTCATTCTAATTTGTACTTCCCTAAATGCATTGAATAAATTAAATTTTGATTTGTTGAAAGTTTGAAACTCTATTTTCAGGATCTACCATGTTCTTGAAATCTATTGATGCTTCCTCACATGTGAAAAATGCCACATACTTATGTGAGGCTATTGAGGAAGTCATACAAGAGGTGGGGGAAGAAAATGTGGTGCAGGTGGTGACAGATAATGCAGCAAGTTATGTTGCTGCAGGTAAATTTTGAACTTTTCAAGTCTTGATGGAGAGGCATCTATGATTATTTAAAATTTTCTTAACACATCAAAATTTCTAATTAACTTAAAATTGCTGCAGGTAAACTTTTGATGGAGAGGCACCCGAAAATTTTTTGGTCTCCTTGTGCGGCCCATTGCCTTGACCTCATGTTGGAGGATATTGGTAAGCTTGAATGGGTGAAATCAATAGTTGAAAGGGCCAAATATATCAGCAAGTTTATCTACAATCATGCATTGGTCCTTAGCATTATGAGGCAATACACGGGGCAAAAGGAGTTGGCTCGTCCAGGCATCACGAGGTTTGCCTCAAACTTCCTCACACTGAAATCCTTGATAAAATCAAAGGCGGCTTTGAGGCGTATGTTTGTTGGTGAGGAGTGGACTTCCTCATCCTATGCTACAACCACTGCAGGGATAGATGTGGTAAATTGCATTTTTGATGAGTCAGGTTTTTGGACCCCCTGTGGAGAAACCGTGCAGGTAAATTTATTACAATTTAACATTTAGTATCTACTATCTAGTATCTACTATTTAGTAATTTAATTTTAATTTATTAACAATTTAACTTTGCAATTTTTCTTTTTTTTTAATTTAATTTGTGACTTAATTGTTTTTGTTTAACATTATGTGTAGGTCACTGAGCCCCTCGTAGTTCTCCTACGAGTTGTTGATGGGGAGAAGCCCTCTATGGGCTATATATATGAGGGTATGGATAGGGCCAAGGAGGCCATTAGGTCCATATATGCAGGAGATGAGGATAAGTATGGCCCCATTTGGGAGATTATTGATAGGAGATGGCAGAACCAGCTTCACAGGCCCATCCATGCAGCAGCCTATTACCTCAATCCGGCATTTCGATTCCGTGATGACTTCAAGGCAGATGAGGAGGTTCTTAGTGGCCTGTATACAGTGGTTCAAAAGTTGTGTACTGATGGCACAGCCTCAAGAACAACGCTCCAGCTGGATAAATATAATAATCGAGAAGGGGCAATCTTCTCAAGCAGCATGTGCATAGAGGCTCGAACACAATTGCAGCCAGGTAGAAATATATGTAAACTTAAGATTCTTAAGTTTATGGCTTATGCATTTTAATTTTTGATTTTATAATCTAGCCTTAAAGTTGGAAATGAGTTTGATTTTTTTTTCTTTTTCGTTATTTCAGATAGATGGTGGCAAATGTTTGGGCCCTCAACCCCAAACCTTCAAAAAATTGCCATCCGTATTTTGAGCCAGCCATGCAGTGCTTCTGGATGTGAGCGCAATTGGTCAATGTTCGAGCACATCCATTCGAAGAGGCGTAATAGATTGTCTGTGGAGAGGTTGAATGATCTTGTTTTTGTTCATTACAACCTCCGTCTTAGGACCAGACAGATTTTGGACACTGACTCCTCTCCGATCACTTTAGCGGAGATCGATCCAGAGTCTGAGTGGATCACTGAGTCTACCGATCCCGTCTTCACTGAGGAGGACCATGAGTGGGTTGACCAGGCAGACAGAGAGGCTGAGGCTGTGGCTATGGCAGAGGAGGAGGATAGAGCACGATCCGGCACAGGCACCTCACAGGCGGAGACTATGGCTTCTCAGTCATCCAGGACCTACCTTAGACGCATTTGTAGGAGGCAGACAGACTACTCTGAGGCTCAGGATTAGCTAGAGCCTGAGCCATAGACTTGTTTTTGTTTACAGTTATATATATGTTTGGGAACATTTGATGTCATGGTTTTATATACATTTGACAACATTTATAACTCTATATATCTATGTTTTCTATTTCCTTCAGCTACAATTTACATTTCTACGCATGTGATGGATGTATGTTTATGTATGTGATCAAATCAGCTTCTATTTGATGATGTTATAGTGTCTTTAAGCTTTATTCAATAATGGGTGCATGAAACAAGTTTTAAATCGTTAAAAATCTCTAAATTTCAAGGGTTTTTTATTTTGCCGAGTCATAGCCGAGTCGTCGCCGAGTCATAGCCGAGTCACGAGTCGAGTCGGCCTTGCCGAGTCCGAGCCGAGTCCGAGTCTGGGAACTTTGGTTCCTGTCCCAAGAAGGCTTTCTGCGACATTTGTCAGATTACGAGACATTTGACAAAGGAATGTCCCTACAATATGAAAACCGGGAACCAACAAGTTCTCTTCACGCAAGAGTAGCCGGCCGTCGGAACTTCGCAAACCAACACAACAGCATCATCTGGAGGTTACCGGGACAACAGACGCGGTGGCGGAAGGAATAGCAACAATAACAATAACGGAAGCCGTCTCCAGTATGACACCAAGGGCCGGCCAATTATCCAACGTAGGGCCTGTAATCAGTGGGGGCACTTCGCCCGTGATTGCATGAAGGAAGCCACCCCTCAACACCTCTGCCGATGGTGTGGGCCAGGCGACCATGAGGACGCAAATTGCCCACAGGCAGGGGTTAATCTCCTCAACATTGAGAAGGCTGAGAAAACTGGTGAGAAAGAAGTACTGGCGATCACCCACACCCAGACGAAAAAAACCACTTATCCCGACCCCCGTACGGAGAAGGAGAGATTACGGGAGGCAAAGGCCAATATTGAACATGAGATGACAGCCGAACGACGGGACAACGAAGTGGGGAGTACATCATCCCGTACAGAAGCGGAAAATAACATCATTGGGCAAGTATTGCAGATGGAAGTACCTATAAGGGTAAAGGACCTTCTAGAAACAATGCCACAGTTAAGAACCACCATTTTTAATTCCATACAAACCACTGCGCAGGCACCTTTGCGTGCCACACAAGCGAAAGTTCCGGTCAGCCCCTCGGCTGACCCAATGTTGTTGACCTTAAATAGTGGTCGGCATCCTGCTGTAGTAGAGATGGGAATTCTCGGGGCTATCCTCAAAGACACCATCGTGGACAGAGGTTCGGGGGTGAATGTACTGCCAGAGGATACGTGGAAGAAGCTAGGGAAGCCAAAACTATGGCCACCCACGTTCAACTTGGTAGGTGCAGACCAGCACGGCATCAAGCCACTCGGCACCCTGATGGCCCAGTCGGTCACCATCGGCACGCAACCTTTCATACTAGATTTTGTGGTAATCCCACTCAAGAAGAAGGGGTACGACGCCATCTTAGGCAGAGGGTGGTTGGTTACAGCAAAGGTGAACCACGACTGGAAAAAGAACACCCTTTCTATGGAGAAAGGGGGGCGGAAGTACACCATTGATCTGAGGACCCAGGTTGTTGACGAGGAACTGGCATCATCTTCGGAATCGGAGGATGAAGGAAAAGGCAACCTGAGGGCTGAAGGACGGGGCTGCAGGGAGCCCAATGACGAAGGGATTCTCGAACTAGGAGAGTGCTCCGAGGATGAGACAGGGTCATTGAACGGACTCTTCCATTGGCAGATGGAGGATTATGAAATGTTCCAGAGCTACAAGCTCGAAATAGAGGAACCAGAGCAAGTAACAGAGGAGGTGTACCTGCCAGAATACATAGAATATTGGAAGGGAGACGCCCCAAACCTCAATGACATAGATAATCCGAAGAACAATTGTGTCGACAACGATTGGAACCGTGTGTGGAAGGCCGCAGCCTTCAAAATCTTTATTATTCTTCTTCTTATGTACGGGAAGGAGACCATGGTCCCTGTAGAATTTGTGGTTCCAGGTCTTCGGATGGCCATGGGAAATAAACTTGCCACCAACAGGTTCAAATTGAAACCCTACCACGAGAAGCGCGCAGGGGACCCGAGAGGCCGGAAGGACACCCGAGAGTCCAGAGGGGGACCCGAGAGGATGGAAGGGGACCCAAGAGGCCGGGCAGGCGACTCGCCAGGCACAGGACCAAAACGGGAGACTCTCGGACGAGGCAAACCGAGAAGGATGAAGGGCGATCCCAGAGACAGGGGACCCGAGCCGAAGACTCTCTAGACAACTAAATTAGGAAATCGAATTTTAAAAAAAAAAAAAAAAAAACCCCGTACGGTCGTACGACGGGCGACCGTACGATCAAAAAAAAAATTTTAAAAAAGGAACAGACCACCGTGCGGTGGGCCACCGGCGGTGGCACCCGCAACTACAAAGCCCGCACAGCCCCACGCAGCACCGCACAAATCGGAACAATCCCGCACCACGCAGCCCACGCAAAGGAAGAAAAGAGGCTAACGGAAAAAACAAGATGCAGCCGCACAAACACACACGCAGCCGCTTCGTCGTCAGTGGTCACTGTACGGTTGAATTGCGTTGGGCGTGCGGAAGGAGGACCGTACGATGTGCACAGTTGAGCATGTTGTCCGTATGCTGGAGGTGTGTCCGTACGGTAAGGAGAGTGTCGACCGCACGATTGGAGGTGTCAGTGTTGTTGACTGTACGGGAAGGTTGTAAAAAAGAAGAAAAAAAACGACGACGACCTGATTGAAAAATGATTCGATGACATCTGGAGCCTGGACACTGAAAATATTGGAGTGTAGAAGAAGGGTTTTGACATCATAAAATATCACATAAATGATGCGCGCCATGGACTTTCGTGGGGTTCTGAAGGTTGTAAATTGGTGTTGGCGGCGGGGGTGCTGCCCCTCGACCCCGCCCTGTATTGCGACAAGGAGCGCACCTAGGGCACTGCCCCCGGACCCCGCAAGGGGCGCTACCCCTCGACCCTGTTGGGGCACTGCCCCAGACCCCGCGAGGGGTGCTGCCCCTCGACCCCATTGGGGCACTGCCCTAGACCCCGCGGGGGCGCTACCCCTCGACCCCGCTGGGGGCGTTGCACCCGGACCCCCAGTTTATTTTTGAGCTACAGAATACCACAGGAAGTGTTGTGGTTGTCCGTACTGTGAGAAAGAAGCCTGCAGCTAAGCATTGGCGAGGAAGCCATAAGCCGTAGAGGGAGACGGATTTGGAGGTTGCGAACAAACAGAGTTTGAGGGAAGGCATTGCAGGTCTGCGCGACACCAGGGAGTTATTCAGTTCAGTTATCAGCTCGTAGCCTTTGTGCCAGCGGGTTGTGGCCACCTCCAGGAAGGAATGGTATGCTTTGAGGAACTTGGAGTATGTCTCAGCTGGATGTGAGGTTGCCTTGGTGGATGCAAAGAGGGCTCGGGAGGAGCCGACCACTAGGTTGGAGGCAGTACTAGCGTGAGACTTAGCTCAGCGTACCCAGGAGTTGGATGCCGAGAGGGCAACGTCGGTGGCTATCGAGGACAAATTGGCTAGGGAGAGTGTCATTTGAGTAGCAGTTGGTGGAGGCTGAGACTGAAAAGCGTGTTTTGCAGACAAGTTTGGTTTAGGCACAGGAGGACTTTGATGTCAAAAGAAGCAATAATGGTGAAATCCGCACTTGAGCATCGGATGGTAGCAGAAAAGGGTTTTTCAAGCGAGGACGCAACAAGTGTATAAGTTCTGGGCTCGACTGGCGTCAACAGTTCTGTTTAATGTCATCTCTATTTTGTATTAAGTCGTCCGGAGACGACTTCTTTTCTTTTGGGGGGGATGATGTTGGCGGCAATATTGTACATGGAAATAAAACTAGTTAATTAAGTTGTAATCGTGTTGGTTAGTTGGCAACCGAGGGGTGGCAGTTGCGGTGCGACGGTTGGCGCTCGCACCCCCTCGGCATCTTTATATACTTCCGAATGTAACTTGTGGACAACAATGACAATTAGGAGTGGAATAACATCTGATATATTGCATCTGATATCTATGGCATTATTGTTCTGCATTACGTACTTCATGCTTTAAGTATTCACCCGAGAGGGCAAACAAACTCTACTTTCAATCTCAAGTCAAGTGCTATTGCTTAGAATAGAAACAACCTACCAACGCCATTTCAACAACAACAACAATATAGGGGTGGAATGATTGTCAATCATGACACAATATGGAAGAGTGGGGTCTTCAAAGAATTGGGACTTCATAGACAACAAGCTGCATTATTTAAATGTGATAACCATGGGGCTATTTACTCAGAAACAAATCTAACTTTAATACGGAAGCACACACATTCAGTCTCATCCTTGTCTATATTAAATGGTTTATTAATAAGTATACCCCTCCACTTAGACTACTAAAAAAGGCCAAGAGGTAGACATCTACATGAAGGCCTAGAGGCTAAGTTCATCAACTTAGACACATGTTTGAATAAAGGAAGTTGAACAGAGAATATTAGATGTAATTTTGACTTCCTTTGATCCATAATATGCAGCATACATTTGGTAGTTTGGCCTAATGTTGATCATAAGTTGAAACACTCTCTCAAAACATAATCAAAAAACTTGGAAAGAAAACATAAAACAACAAAGAGAAGCTAATGAGATAGCCCCCAAAATTGATTGTTTTAAACTTGTACAGTCTTCATTTGCATGAATTAAGGAGATGTACAAAGATCCTTACAGTAGCATTGAGAAAAGGGAGAATCTTTCCTTCACATTAGTGCCAAGGAAATAGGATGATTACAAAATCCCTTTGAGATAATACTTTGCCATAAGCTTATTGAAACACTATCATCTGATTCAATTTTTGGTCTGACCTCATCACAGTTAAGTTTTGTTTTTTTTCTTTTCTATCTTGGTGGGAGGTAGCATGACTAGTGTCAGATTTTAAATTCAATTCCCCCTTGTTCCTTCAAGGATTTTGACACTTTTACTATGCATATTTTTATGAATCAAGCAAAGAATCTAACACAAAACAACATTTTTTTCATTTTGATTAGTTTGTCGTTCTTCTCCTGTTCATGAAAATATTAGAGTTTACATGACAGAAAATTAGCATTCTAGATTATTTTCATGGCATTTTAAATAAATATTCACAGAAGTTATGTATTGGCATCCAATATTCATATTTTTACGAATGTGATAAGAAGAGAAATTTAGTTCCTATCATGAATCCATTTACATATGAAGAGTACCAAATAATGTTTTAAATAGACCTGAAACAGACAAATCTATTGAAACTCGACACTAATACAAAAAACCTTCACTGTTTTATCTGCAGATCAAAAAAATAAGGCACACTAACTGTAAGGAATACACAAAAATCAAAAGAACACAATCTGCAAATAGCCTTAGAACAGTAAAACCCATTAAATAAAAACTATTTTCTTTTGATAGCCTTTCCAGTAAGGAATACTTAATAATATGGTGAGCAATATCAAATAAAATCATATATTATGAGATAAATGTAGAAGCTTCTCTTTTCTTACTCCTTGTCTGAAAGGTAAGGTCCGCCATCAAAAAGATCCCCTAAAAATATAATCTCATCTGGTTCAAAAGATAGCAAAGAGGTGCGGAACGAACGTCGCATGTAAATATCAGTGAAAAACTGTATAGCTTTAACTGCAAATGATCCTGGAGTAAGTCCATGAGAAGTATAGTCTGTAAGCTGTCATAAACAACAAATAATAATTCAATGTCATAAAGTGTCAGTCTCGGTGTACAAGAAACTTTTTAAAAATGGAAAGAAGATAAATGGTATAAGATAATCTAAATATGTGTAAAGGATTATGAATATAAGGACAAAAAAGCAGAACAAAATAGATATATCATTAATAATACACCAGAAAAGTTTAGCAGCCCATGAAGAGATCTGAGGACAACAATGCAAAGAATACAGGTGTGTGGCTTGTCCAAATCGAGCAATAAAGATTGACGGACACCATGGCTTGATGTGCACCCCTTGGATGCACTCAGAATTGCTAACATTATAGCAGAGGCAAATCACTAGAAATAATGAGCCCACAGACTACAAAAGCTCTGGTCTGAACTGATATAGACAAACATAAATGACAAAGAACAATATAAGAAATAGCCACCAAAATTTCTTGTTGTATACTCATCACTAGTTATAGAGATTCACAAGCTAGGATTTGTCAGGACAAGGCCAAATGCCAAGCAAAGTGCGCAAGAACTAGGCATGAAAATGAAATCCCTGTTACTTTAGTGTAAAGTAAGCATTCAATTAGGAGACTTGGGCAAACTGAGTGGTGTATACAATTAGCCACTTACAAGGTGAAGTAAACTGCACGAAGTGACTACCATCAATGAAGCAGCCCATGCTATAGTTCCCTCTAGTTATTTGTAATCCTGCTCAAGTCTCTCGTACACCTTCCATATCTTTTTACAGTCTCATTGGCTTTCTTCATGTTCTTTTTCAGCTCTGAGCTTTGCATCACAATCAAACCTGTAAAAGAAAAATCTAAAAATTCCAGATTTCATTTGTCTTTTCCAAGCCTTCAAATGTTTTTCAGTTTTATACTATTCTTGAACAATTGTTTGCTCCAGGCCTACACTCAGATCCAATCGCATAACATCTTGTCTCCAATCAGTCAAACTTGCTTCATGTTGCCTCTTTTTTTGTGCCATTTGACCTTCCAGCTATCCTACCTTGTTATTCAAATCTACATTTCTATCCTATAACTGATTCACTTTTCTTTCAATTGTCCATGCTTTCAGCATCAACTGGAATTCATTGGCCGCCAACTGTCAGGCTACTTGTCTCTCTGCTGTCAATTTCTCAGCATAATCAGCAAAATTATTGTGAAATATCACTTAAACTTTGTGCAACCTGGCTGAATAAACTAGCTTTGGGACTTTATTGGTAAATAATCCAAGCTGGTCCACAACTTCTTAAATGTGCACATCCTGTACACTTGCATGTTATTTTCCCTTCCTATCTATGTTACCATGCATAAGTATCCCAAGGCCTATTCTTGGGCCTGTATTTCTTTTGGAAATTCTCAACCCACTTAGTTCTGGAGAAATCATGCAATTCATTTACCATTTTGATGTAGAAGAGTGTTTCTGCCAACGTATAGTGTCTATGCAACAACCAATTGTGTATGGCTGCCACTTGTGCAGAGACTGGAAGCTCAATTTCCCTTTCCCACAAATCTGTCAAAACGTTCCTGTTTTGCTCCACCTACACACCCACATCTTAAGCAGTCGTGATGATAGTGGAAGAAGACAATCGTACTGGTTGTAACATCAAGCAACATTATTAATTATTACAGACCATAATTAAAAAACCAGCAATTCTCGCTTGACGCATGAGTTTTCCTAGCAGGTGAGTTGCTAGGAATTGCAAGTCTGGTCCTGTCAGAAACCTGCAAGTTTCAGACACAGACTTGGTAAGTTTAAAGTGCAAAGTCAAATTTTCAGAATTGGACTTGGCTGCTGAGGGAAAACAGTGACAGGGATTTGAAAACCTTTTTTTTTTCATTTTTTCTTCATTTTTTACTACAGCAGGTGCAAGCTGAACAAAGCAGATAGCTAAATGGGTGATTAAAGGTCCAATTTGAAGATTGAGTCAACGATTAGAGTGTAGTTGCAAAGGTATTTACTTTCATTTCTTTTCATTTTTTCCCTTTTCCAAAATTTGAAACTCTGAAGTTGAACTTTTATTATGCTGCTGAAATTTTCTATTTTCCCCAACATTCCCTGATGCATTTGTTATTTTTTTTCTTTTTTCTTCTAATGTTTATCCTTTCTTTTATTGAAATTTCATTGTCATCTAAATGAAAACCTTGCTTTATGGTGCCAAATTTTTCAGTTTTTTCAATGTCCAGAATCTAGTGTGTGATCAGCAATGGCAATGCGAGTTGGTGGTAAGAAAGACCCTGCATGAAAGCGTGATGCAAGAGGTGAGATCAAGGGCACAGTGACCTGAATTTTTTGCAGGTTTAGTAATCAAGGAGGTATCAATCAAGTAAAATTTCACCTTGCTTGAACTGATAGCCAAGATGCCAAGTTGTATACCAAAGTGCAAGAAGTGAGAAAAGAAATGAATACCCTACTTTCAAATTATGAAGATAAGAAAAGAAGAGGACAAGGGAAGCAGTGGCATTGGTGATGAATTGTGCATTCCTCCATCAAGGATAATTCAAGCTATCTACAATCTCCACCAAATTTCTTTATTCTTGCAATGTTCTAAGGGTACAATGTTTGCTTGAAGATACTAATTGAAACTAAGAGAAACATCACAAGGCTAAGATGGTAGAGGCAAATTTTGTTACTATAATGATATACCATTTTATGTGGTAAACAATCCATATTCAGAAGGGTTGGTCTGTGCATTAATAGTTGCTAGTATAGAGTTTAAGACTATGTAGTCAATATACAATGCCTATTAATATGTTTTGATAATATTGGTTATCCGACTATTTATCAATTGTTTGTCAACTTTGGGTAGTTATAAGCATCGGTGAGTTGACAATTGTGTTGCTCTTGGCAACCATTGGGTCCTTTAAATAGATTGTGTATCGTCAAAGAAAGTGATATGATCTAGTCAGATCGACCCTAATCCTTGGCTAACCATCTTTGGTCTTCTTCTGTAATAAATTCATGTGCCAATAAAGATATATTTTACTCTTGTATCCAGCATGCATTGTCATCTCTACTATTAATTCATGCATCAGTAAATAGACTCCAACAACAAAGGACTTCCCTATCCCATAGTTAGAGGAAGCTATAAATATACATGGCTAGTAGTAGAAGATTACAAACAATTATGGCAGAAGAACTGCAACATTTTATCAAATGAGTGATTATATGTTAGGAACAAAATGCCGATAAAAATTTTAGTGGCTTCGAATGGTGCATCGGTGCTTTTGAACTTCGTATATGCCTCACATGAATTCAAGAATGCTAATACTTTGGGCAGTTTGTTAGAGTAGATAATCTAGAAGGTTGGAGTGGAAAGTGTTGTCCCAATTATCACAAACAACAAAGTAACATATGTGGTCACAAAAAAGGTTCTTTAGGAAAGGCATACCGCCATTTTTTGGAGCCCTTATATTGCCTGTTTCCTACATTTAATACTCAAGGACATTGGGAAGATTGGATGGATCTAAAGTATGGTTGAAGATGATAGATACATCACCAAATATATCTACAAGCATACTTTGGTCTTTAGTTTGATGCAAGAGCACAGAAAAGGAGCTTATGCAATCAAGAGCAACAAAATTTGCTACAAATTTCATCACTTTGCAAAGCCTTGTAGAGGCAATACCTTCTCTTAAGAAGATATTTGTGAGTAATGTCTAGTTGGATTCTCCATATTCCAAAAACCCAAAAGGGAAGAGGGCCATGAAAATAATTTTTGATGAGGTATTTGCCAAGAGTCAAGAATGTGGAAGAGACGCTCAAGGTAAGTCACAATTACAAGAACTTTGTATATGTTGTTTGTTGCTATTGCTTTTTTTTTGGTCGGTAATAATATTATTTTATTGCTTTAAAATATTCAAAAAAGAAAGTACATTCTGCAAAAAACTCCTTCAGACACACCTTCCCAATAAAAACCATACTATCCAAAACAGCAAAATCACCCCCAAATACCTCAACAATAACAACATACAAACAAACTCAAGTAGCAGTCTAAGAATAAATAGCCCATAACATACGAACCAAAATAGGGCTAGGATCGTTAAACAAATGTACAAAAAACTACTAAGCATATAACTGTCTCATTCGTCTTAAACCAACCACCTAACTATACTCATTTTCTTCTTTGAACCTGGAAAGAATCTTCACCACCTCCTACGTACGAGCTCGAGGTCTCATCTCTCTGCCCAGCTCCACTTGAGCCACTTCATGCGCCGCGTTCAGCACCACCTCGACGCACATCAAATCCACAAATGTTTTGAAAGCCTCCCACCCACACCATGCCATGGCCCTACACCGTGCTTTTTGCTCATCTTCCTGTCCACGAACAAAGGGTGGGATGCTCACAGGTTCCACCTTCCCTCTGTAATGTCAATTCCCACCCCCAGAACTGCCCATTCAAAAATAGACTCCATATTACCCAAATAATCCTCATCAATTAACTCCCTCAAAGTTTGCTTCACTATGTTCATAGAAGTTTCAAACTCCAGTCCCCAAGCAGCAATTAATGAATAAATTTCCATATCGGTTCTATACCTGTGACTTATAGACACAATTTCCTCCCCTAGCATGAGTTTAGCCGCGTCTCTCAATCTGTCATCCTTATACCGAAATAGGCCTTGTAACCACCTCTTCGATACCTTGACCACGAATGGCACAAGCTTCTTCTCCGTCTTGAAGGTAAAATTGGCTTCCATTGATCTCTTTCTAAAAAACTGCCACCTCTAAGAATTCCATCTCTGCTCTCTATGAGCACTCGGTATGTGAACAAATGAGGAGAAAAACCATACAGCAACATTTATCAATAAAACAACCCAATCGATTAATATGCTACACATCAATTTTTAAAGATCGAAATCCACCACCATCACAATATTGTTACATTAATTCTCTGCTCATTGTACACTATCCAATTTTTATTCCCACACTGCCCGCACAGTTTGGCATTTACTCCACCTCTCTAGTGTAACATTCATCATGATATCGATCTTGTGAATCATCTTTCCGATAATCTCGAGATTGCCTAAACGGATTTGCTATCCACCACATCATTAATGGACAGGTTGCAAAAATATTCCACATGTTCTTCTTGAACATTTGTGAAGGACGTTGCCCATTTGGATAGCATGTCAGCCACCTTGTTTGCTGCTCTCCGTACATGGGTGATTTTAAAGTCACTGAAATGATTTAAATCACTTCAAATTTTCTGCACATATTTATTCAGAGCATTTACTATGATTAACGAATCCCATTGCAGATGCAGTCTGTCAAAACCGAATTTCAGCCCCCAGTCCCCCGCCATGAATGCTGCTTGAATCTCAACTTCATTATTCGTGCCCTTCTCCAATCTTTTGGCACCCCATGCAACAATATTTCCCTTCCAATCCCGGAATACCACTCCAGCTCTAGAATCTCCCGAGTTACCTTTTGTCGCACCGTCAAAATTGACCTTAATCCATCCTTCTAAAGGAGGAGTCCATGCACAATTCGTATTCAATAATTCCTTCCCTGACACAGGATCAACCCACCTAGACCCATGTTGCTATTGCTTTTTTAGTTTTCTATTAATTGAGTCTTTAATTTTCAATTGTTTCGGTGACGAGGCCGTTGATCAAGATTCTCTATTTGACTAATGGAAAAAACATGTTGGTGGGTTATCTTTGTGGACCCATGGATAGGGCCAAGGAGGTCAATTATCATTTTTATGGTGGTAACAAAAGAAAATATGAAATCATTTGGTGCATCATTGACCATAGATGGACATCGCATACTAGTTAAACCCAAAATTCCATTTCTCTACGTAGTAGCCCCCCACCAATTTTTATTTTTTTTTAATATAGAAAATGCAAATACAAGTTTGTGCACTTTTTGATCACCAAGTTCCCAATGTGGGCAAAGGTGAGATTTGAGACAACACACAATCTATCTCAATATGCACTGCTGAAATGTAAGGACTACAAGATGACTAGAGATTGCAGGTGACATAGCCGACCCAAATCAACACCTCTTCAACAAACAAGCATGCATAGAGAATGTAGAGACATCGGCAAATTACAATGAAATCCAATAACACCAAAACAGTTGTCTACATGCAGATCCAACCAATGCTAAAACGGGCTTGAAATGCAAAGGAGTCTAGTAGTGAACCAATCAAAACCTTCAATGATAAATGTATTCACCAATGATATAATGTCTGATTTATATTGAGCACTCAATAATACTGAGAGTGGGGGTGAATCAGTATAACAACCTTTTACTTTTCAGAACTTGATTAGTCACAAATGAAATACTTCAAAACTTAATTATCCACTACAGTAATGTAAATGCAAGATCAAGCAATTAAGAAAACACGATTTAAGTGGAAACCCTTGCAGGAGAAAACTACAACCAAATATTTCTTAGATTAGAAACTTCTTACAATCTTCGTAGGCACCAACCCATAAAATACACCAATCCCCTTTAGATGATTTGCAGGCACCAACCCACTGGAAACACCAATCCCCACAACTAAGCACCAACTCAGTAAGAGACACCAATCTATTTTAATGAGAGGCGCCAACATCTAAAGACAAGAATTAGGTCTGCTTAATTCTTCTACAAATCTTCCTTAAATGACTGCTCCAAATAACTTCAAGGTCTGCGTAACTCTCTCAAAAATCTGCTCAAAATATATCAATAGATCTGCAATATTTCTGCTCAAGATCTTGTAATAATTCTTCTTCAAAATCTGCTCTTAGGTCTGCATTAATTCGCCTTCAAAGTTTGCTCATAGGTCTGCAATAATTTATCTTCAAAGTCTGTCCTTAGGTCTGCAATAATTTATCTTCAAAGTCTGGCATTAGGTCCGCAATAATTCTGCCACAAATCGCCTTTGGATCTGCTACCTTTTCTTCACAAAATCTCCTTAAATGCTGCACTTAAATCCTCTTCAGGTCTGCTTTAGATCTGCTATGACTGGGAATGACATTCAATGAAATGCTTGATTGAAAGACCTCAAACGATCTCTTATTTATACCTATCTCATGCACCTCCTCACTAGATCGGACAAGGCAGCAAGCTTAAATATTTTATTTAAATTTTCTTCTGCCTCCTAAAATGGCCCTCAGCTTCACAAGGTCGGCCCAAACTAGGTATCTTTTAATTAATTTAAATGATACTCAAAATAGGGCATACAAGGCAAGGTCAGCCTCATAGAATAATATTTATTTGCCTTACAAGAATTCATCAAAGAAAGGGTGCCAAGAGCCAAGGGTCGGCCTTATTTGAGGATAAATTTCTGGCTTAGAAAACAATAATATTTCGTTTCTTTCTTATGTTGCTGTGCATAAAATATCTGAATTGGTCCTCCTTAAATATGGTGTGCTTAGATTTCTCTTTTGACATCAATGATAAAAAAACATCCATTAATCTTCTTACCTTTTGACATTTCTACTTGACATCATTCTTGGACTGTGAGACCTTTGACATCAATGACAAATAATCCAACATATTGAACATAAAATGCACAACTCTTTAGTGGTACTACCATCCAATGTTACAATAATATGAGTGTAGATGGAATGCACTAAGTACAACTGAGAATGATATTAATAAGAGAAGCTAGTTGCACACACTAATAATGTTATTCAAAATGACAAACACTCTACTGCATATACATAAATTAGTCCATAAAAACATTTGGTGATGGTATATCATTCATGTGGACAAAATAAATCGAAGTGCACTGCCAAAGAGGGCTAGAGAATGTGCAAAATGTTGATTGCAGACCTCCAAACTCACTGAAATATCATTTGGGTCCAAAAAATGCCTTCAAACCACCATAGTTAATATCCCAAACCACTATATGATCACCATTTATCTGTGGGATAACAACACTATCCTACAACCCAATATGCAAAGAAAAATCTCTCCGAAATGACTTTGATTATTGCTGCAGCAAATAATATAGCATGAATTAGGGAACTATGTGTAATGCCTTTTTTCTTGAAATGAGATTTAATAATCAATAATAAAACTAATAAATTAAAATTTAATTAAGTTTAACGAATGGTCAAAGGGCATGAAATGAAGAGTTGTGACTCCCTCAAACATGAGATATAGAAGGGAGATCATTTCATTTGGGAAGGGAAAAAGACAATGGAGCATATGAATCAAGGAAGAATTAATAGAAAGGAATGGGAAGAAAATAAGGAAGTGACTATTTCAAAGGGCAGAAATTATGAAAGGTTATACTCTTTTAAAGGGTGGCAATTGTGAAAGGTTGTGACTCTTGTAAAAGGGCAGACATGATGAAGAGGCGTGACTTCTCTCTTACATTGGAAGATATAAAGGGAAGAAGGTTTCGTTTGAGGACATGCAAGAGAGATCAATTTGGAAAATAATTTATTATTCTCAAAAGGCAGCAATGGTAACTCAATTCTTATGAAAGGTGGTGACCCTTTCACCAAATAAGTATAAAGGAGAAATCATTCCAAGCATTCAAGGATCACTTATCAATCATCACTCACGAATACATCAAATCAGCACACATTCAATCATCACTCATGAATCCATGAAAAGCAATCATCAATTATCAAATCAAGCAAACAATCAATCAGCAAACTCATCATCATAAATCATCAATTCATTCAATTAATCAACCATACAAACATACATCATTCAAACGTCAACCATTCGGGCATCAAATCATTCAAATATTAATCATCCAAGACATCAATCTGAAACTGATATAGAAGTGTTACTAGAGGAGTATATCGAACAGCAGACCCCCAATTTAGAGCAGCTAATCAGAAATACATACAGCTGTAAATATATTTAATCTATATTGAAATCTATTAATAAGTTTTCAAGTCTTACTTGCATGTTAAATTGCCAATCCATCAAGAAATATCAATCAACATTAATCAAGCAAATTCATCAAACAATCAGTTTGAATTTGAGGAAGTAACTTGTAGGAGTAGGAAGGACATAACCCTTTCATGCTCTAGGGCCAGGAGTTGGAAGGACGAAAACCCTTTCACGCTCAGCGGCTAGGAGTTGGAAAGTACGGGTACCCTTTCATGCCCCGGGCAAGTTAATTTCTAAAGAAATCACAATTTGATTGATTTAGAGGATTGTGCTATGATTTGTTGGTCTGATTATTATCTTGGATTTTTTATGTATTGATTTTAATATTATCATAAATTCTTGACACTTAATATTACTAATATCAGTTTTTAGTGATTAATATTGTTTGCAGGTGTAAAATCGGGAATGTCCCAAAAAGGGACATTATAGCATGTTCCTCTCAATGCTCCAAAACATTCCTATATTCAAGCCAAAACTAGAATAGTAGATACCAATAAAAATGCATACCAAAATCTCTCAAAACACATCAAAAATCCCCATTATCAATAACAAATTGAAAAAAAAGTCAACATTCAACACAATGACAATTTCTAGATGAAATCACCAAACAAAAAAAATTTCTAGATGAAATCACTCACCCAACTAGGAGAACTTCCGTTCCCAAAATTGGATTCACCATAGGGTTTTCATCCTTAGGCAAATGGGAAGAACTCAGATTCTTTCACCTAAGCAAATGAAATAAATAAGAAGTACTCTTCATCTAAAGACCCAACCTCTTTTTATAACTTTTTTAGATTTATTTTAGGAAAAACTATTTTTTGTTTTTTTGCTACTTTTTCATTGTGTTTTTGAGAAAAAAAAAACATTTGCTATTTCATTGTTTTTTAAAAAAGCATTTTTCTTTAATAAAATAATATAAAATATCTTTATGACCACTTTTCAACACCTTGAGCCTAGCAAGACTTTATCTACTCACTGAAAACACCTTTCTAAATAATTAAAAATTTAAATGTAAGCTGCCAGTTAAAATATCAATCGAAGGTACCCTTTTTGACAACTCAATTTAATTATTTAGTTTATTTTCCTTTTACCAACACCCAATGGCCCATGGGAAAAACTTAGGAAAATAGGCTAAAGGTCACCAACAACTTACACTCGATAAGGTGACATTACACTCTAATACATTTTAAGGTTGATGAAAAAATCATGGCAAGCCTTATGATATATATAAAGAGGATTACACTAAACAAAGGCAAACAATTCTAGATTAGTTGGAGATCATCAAGGATGTTGTGATGTCCCCATCTTTAACCTAATATTAAGAAGTAATAAACAATTATGTGATCAAGCGTGGCAGCCTTGAAAACACTTTCAATTAGCTAGTAGTTAGGAAATAACAGATTGTACATAGTTCAAGTATGTAGTTGTATATTTATAACAAGAGAGACATTATGGACAATCGTTTTATTCATAAGTCTTCACGATTTTCCTATCAGAGATTCAAGTGAAGCATAGAAGATAAGATGTAGCGAAGACAAGAAGTTGATACGTTATCCACCCATCAAGGAATGAAGGCTTTAAGATCATACAACATACCAAGCTCACATAATGTCCAGTATGGTGACCTTGCTAATAACCCATCTTACACATACATTGATCATGACCCTACCATTAATTACATTGATCAAATATGATCAAAATAACCAACAATAGATCCATAACCTGATATGTTCATAAGTTGGTATTTCAACATCGTCATTAAGACAACATGGAGGAAGTATGATGCATACGGAAGCAGTGATCATAATACTGATGATACACAAGTAATCATGAAGATATCTTATGCAAATCCATATCAGCATAGCAATGGAGATAATGAATAACATATTCCCTCTTCATCATGAAGGTAGCACATATCAATGCCTCATCGACCATATATACATCCATATCAATCATGTTTTATCAAACATCTATTCTTTATTATCGCTACCATAAGGTATCAGGCAGAGTATCATCATGGATCCAAGTGCACATACTATCAAGAAGCATATTGCTGATAAGAAGATTCAGTAATCCAAGAAAAAGGAAGGAGTTTGGGTATATGATCAGATTAAGGCATCAACTAAAATGATCAACACTAAATATTAATTAAGACAGATAAATATATCTAACATCTTCATCATTGCTGCAATAAGAAGGCAGGAAGAAGGTCAATTCCCATGAATCCAATTATTATCAATGCCACCAAAAATAATATATATCGCTGGAGGGAGTTCAAGTGTATGACAACCAAAATATCGATTAAGGGATCTAACCATTCCATTGGTTAGTTAACTCAACAATGATTATGTTTATCATAAAGCAACCAATGCTCATTTAACAAATACTCATGAAGAAGTGCAATTGAGGTAAAACCAATTTTGGAAGGATACAACTCTTTATGAATACACCCCTTCATCGCATACAAAAGGACTTTCATATCATTCCAATGATCATTGATTACTTCTTATTCTTTTTACATCCTTATTGAATCGCTCAAGTGAGCAATTGCCATTGGCAGAACTGGTTGCATATATCTAAAGTAAGAAATCAGGAGGACAACCATTGTTGCAAGTTTATAAAAACAAATCAGAAACAGCACTATATCGCTATAAGCGAAACCATGCATATTTGCATATTCATAAAAATATATCAGGAGCAGCAAATCACCCCATCGTAGTAAGCAATAGGAGTATATTGCAGCATACTTCTCATTGTCATATCAGGGACGGCTACCAATTCAGATTGCACAATTCTGATTACATGATTCATATTGTTTAGCAGAAGTGCAGATTGGATATTTAAATCAAAGATCATCTTTGCATACACCAAATTGCGATATAAGAGAAAGCAGTGATATTTGTTCTCATATATCATATAACATCGTATTATAAATGATATCAATTGTATAGCATAAGGACAATCATTTATAAAGTATCTATCATTCTTGCATTGAGTAGCAACAAATATTATCAATCTAAGTGTTTTAGAATTTTGATTGGAAAGTAGTCTCTTGCAATTGAATTTTTTTCAGAAAGAAGTCTCTTGCAATTGAATTTTTTATAGAAAGAAGTCTCTTGCAATTAATTTGCAAGTCCGTTGTTCCCTAATTTAGTAATTTCCTAGACAATAACATAAGGGGACATTACAGATGCAAAGGGAAGCTCTTTTCTTCACGTTTAGTCATTTGAAAGGGTAGAACTAACAACCAAGTGAAAAAAGTCCTTCAATCACACACTTAATTGATATATGTGATTTTTATTTTTATAATATAATACTAGAAAATTGAAAGTTCTAAGTTTTTTATTTTTACTTTATACTTATAATTTTTTAAATGTTTTATTTGTAGATTCTTGATAGGAGACTTTTGGTGCCACCACTTCAAATCCTACTAGCTATATGTGTTTTGTTGCACCCTTATAAGATTTTTGGGTGTGAGTGCAATTAGAGCCTATTTGCGAACATTCACACCAAGAAGAGAAATAGGCTGACCCAAGCATGCCTCAATGACCTTGTCTTCATCCGATACAACCTTCACCTTCAAACCAAAAATATGGAGGGTTCTTCTTAAGATGCCAATGACTTGGATGACATCAATCCGTTTTTAGATTAGATTCTCACTGATGCAGATATAATGTCCATTAATGAAGATCTTGAATCATTCACTCCTCATGATGATTCAAATGTACCTTCTAATTTGAGGCTAGATAGCACTCGTACTAAGAGGCTAAGTCACAAGGTTCGAATTCGAATTCAAATTCGACAGCCATGAAATTCGGATGAAATTCGACAAGGGAAAAATTTGAAAAAAAATTCGGATAAAATTCACCTTCTATAATTTTGTTTATTTCTAAATATATGTATACTTCTAATAAATTATTAGAATAGCGACCCTTGTTGGAGAAAATCCGAGGGCGACCCAGCAGTTGCAGACACCCATGACCCAATAGATACAAAACATATACAAAGAATACCCACGACCAGCTGAGTTTTGTTTAGAGGCGGATAGCAGTGCTTTATAGAGGAAATTTCATTAAATTCGATTTTTTTAATAGAAGTTTGAAATTCGATTAAATTCGAACCTCATCCATGAAAATCGCCGTATCCTGTGACTTAGCTAAGAGGGGAGAGAAAAATTTGTATATTGTAGTTGGTTGATTAGAACGTATGTTATACAATTACTATTTATAATTTCATACAATGTTTGACTTTGAAATTTTGAATTTTGGATGTTTGAGGATCATATGCATATAACCTTTGAATTTTGGATGTTTGAGGATCATATGCATATGACCTTTGAATTATGAAAACCTGATAATCAAGACAGATTTATCTAAAATTCTAAATTCATCCTTTGTGCTTCTCATGTATGAATTTCTGATTTTTTTTTGCTTAATTATGTTTTGTGTTTTTTTTTTCCGAGTCCTAAGTTTAAGCCGAAATTTTGAGCTGCCGAGTCCAAATTTCCCAACTATGTTAAAGAATATTCTGTAGGTCCAGGTAAACAGGCTGTTCAATGTCAAATTATTTATAAGCATGCATGTCTGAAAGGGTATGAAAATGATGAGAAAATGCAACATAATGACTACAGTCAGAAAAGATACAATATCATTCTCTTTAATCCACTTCATGGTATCACCTAAATGTTAAAACAGAACCGTTGGTTGTTTTCTGAGGGTTGACTGCAATAGACTAAAATCGTGTAAACATGGGACAAGGAGCATGGGCTTCAAGGATGGGTTGACTAGACGACAATTGAACAAATGATGATCTATTTCCAGCATTCTCCTCATCTGAAACATCACACAAAGAACTAGTATCAGAAAAAGCAGGAGGGGAGGAACTATAAGGAATCAAATTCTTCAAGGGGTTGTTGGAGATAGATTGCCTCCTATAGTGGACACGTCATGGTATATGAATATCCTTCTCTTTGTCGGCAGAGATTTCATTGCCATTCCTATCCATTGTCATCCTCACTCACAATTGCCATTTTCTTACATCTTTCTATTTCAAGGTCGGAGATGAGGATAACTCCATACCCAGATGCTCCAATGTATACGTAGAAACTAGATTTACCTTCCAATAAAACCCAAGGCACTTTGTCACAAGGCACATAACATACTCAAATCAAATTGTAATTGGATATCAAATGATAGATTGGTTTTGAGGCTTCTATATAATTTGCATATTGTTGTTGACAAGTTTCACTTCCCTCACTATCATTTCTACCAAAAAATGTTAGCTTTCTGCAAATTTTATTTTTAAAATTGATCCAACTAGCATAAAGATCTTATACCTTATTTGACATCTAGAAAGCACAGTGCACTATATATTACAGAGCTCGGGAGCAAAATTGATCTTAATATAAATCTGTCTGCCCATTCAAGATAATAATAATCTGTTTGCATATTTAACCATACACTTGTTTGCTTTTTGGTTCTCAATATTTATCTCTGTCTAATTTCTCGTCCATAAGTTTCTCTTGACAATTTGGATTTCAACAAAACTATTCTAATTTCGTTGTATAATGGAAAAGAAAATAAATGCACTTACACCATTCTAAAAGCCAAATCCAAAACTGTTACACTGTCATTGTTCTTTATCCGCTTTTCATAAATAAATATTTTCAACAGATAGCGAACACCAAAGTAATCTACCTGTGAATATAAATAGAGAGAACTGACCTGTGGATCAGTTATAACTGCAACCTTGAATCCCTCGTGAGAATGAGGCACTTCCGTTAAGTTCTACATACAAAACAAAATCAGTAGCAAACCGTCAGAATAATACACAAGGAAAGAGGCCCAAACAAGCAGAATATGTTATGACATTTCAAGTAATTTTTTTGTTCCAGCAGAGAAAACTAATAAAAAAAATTGTATCTTCGGGGATTTTCTATATATTTTCAAGTTTTCTTCCCTGTTGTTTGAGTAGTTCAGATTCTTTTTCGAGAAAAATCACACTAGCATATTTTTACAAAACAAGAAACTCAAACTTCAGAATTTCCAGTTCTATTTTCTGGTTTTCTTCCCTGCTGTGTATTCAGATTTTTCTGCTACAGATTTTTAGGGTAGTTTCTACTTTTTGGACTAAAAAATTTCTACAGTTTGGATTCTTGCATTTTCAGATTTTGAGGGGATCTCTTTCAGAGATTTAAAATTCAAAGTCTAAACAAAAATCACTCATCTCTTCTAAAAAATCAATTTTAATATTAATTTTCCAGTTTTCAGGTCATAGCTGCAGATTCTTCGGATCCGAGGAATTTTCAGATCTAAATACCAGATTTGATTTATAACACATAGATTTTAATATTTACTTATGGATACTTATATAAATACAATGTAGCTATCTGAAGAGAAAAGTGAATTTCGCACCTAGTATCAATAGTTTCAATAATCATCTGTGAAATGGCGAATGCCAAAATAAAGAAAGTAGTTCATTTGGAAATAATCCAATTAATTTCGCCTCTTCATTCTAGACAAGAGTTTGTCCTACCCCAATAGAACAGATGTCGATCGAATGTCATGCAATCTAGTATAACTAAGACTCGTGCCTAAATAGTGAAGAGAGTCAACGGCGATCGTCCTGCCTCTCTGAACCAACAACGACAGTCTTGTCTTCTAATGAATTGGGTTTTGCGGGTCAGAATGATCCTTCTGTTATACCTATAAATAAGAAAGCTTGTATACGCTAACCACATGAAGTTCTCTGTCAACTGTACAAGAAGAATCTTGCAAGATTGGAGGTAAGTTTAGTGCTCAGATTTCTAAGACACTTGCGAACCAATCTAAGTTACCCAATAAACAAACCTAACGTTTATGTCTATTGGGGTTGGCTTTAGGATGTGACACTTACCTCAATTATAAACCATGTTCAAAACTCAGCAGGCCCGGTCTCTGCGTTAATGTGGTTTGGTAGAAGTGACAGAGTATGACAAGGTTAGCTTGAGAGAAAAACTCTGAAATAATAAATATAGTGGTAACGAAAGTCCGCTACAGATAACATGCATCAACTGTGTTTTTAGTATTGAATAAATCTTGCTTGACCCATCTTTCCAATTGATCCCCCTTGTGGAACTCCGTCGGTGAATTTGAAAAGGCGTGGTCTAATTTGTTAGAGAAAATTATTTCTAGGACGATTAGATCGGCCAACCCAAACTGTCCATGAGTTACACAAATGTCTAGCGGACGACAGCAAAGAAAATAGAATTTTGAATGAATGTAAATTTAGAAGAGACCTGTTGAAGGGGAGGCCATGAGCATTTCCAATAAGGCCGCCAGAATGCCACCATTTCTCCATACATCAGACTTCCAATCCAAATGCAACACAAAAAGACAGTAAGCCTCTGCATTCTGGATTCAGTAATTCCTTGGATTCACTCAAATTCTACAAGCGTGACTTGTGAGAAGCAGAAAACAGAGCTAATTTGACTGAAGCTTGCATTTCAGCCCTTTCGTGTACTGTGAATCTTTTCCGGGAGTTACAAAAATTATATCTTTGGGTCCAATATACGTGTTAATTGGAATTGTAGCCAGTCAACTATAAGTTGCTCGTATCCTCCTGCAATGTTCTCGTATCCCAGTGAACAGGTTAGCCTTCATTCCGATCTTTTTTTTAAATATTTTTATTATTTAATTTATTTTTAATTAAGAATACAATTGAGTTTGAATAGGTATAATTCAGAATATTTTTATTTTTATTTATTTTAATATTTTTAGAATATGTTAAGTTTTGGTGAATTTGTGAGAATGGATATCTTCCAGTTTTTGGTTCTCAAAGGAAAAGGACAATAAATCCTCTATCACCTTAAAAAAAAATTGTTCAAATTTTTAAATTATTTTCTAATTCTTATTTAGATTGGAAGGTGTATAAAAACTATTGGCTAGATGTGTAATTGTGAAAATAATCTCAAAAAATTGCAAATCATTTGTTTTCATTTGTTAGACTATTGTGTGGCGCCTTATGAAATTGTATGTAAGAATTAACCTTAATTTATTTGAACATCTAAAATTTAAAGTGGATCAAAGAATATATTTTGCTCCATCAAAAAGCATCAAAGTATTTTCCCGAGACATCAACATTGTAGGACATATTGCATGATTGGTCGTTGTTTTTATCTTTATACAAAGTTATTGACATGGTATATGTATATATCACATGGGGGAGATACTATCCTTGAAATGGTTTAAGTTCTAAAGTAGTTCTTAATTTCTAGTTTTACTTTGTAAAATTGAAATAAAGTGTACTTTATTTAAAACTAATATGGAATCAAGGGAAATAATTTCTCTAATACGTCTTAGCTAAATCATATTTTTTCCTCTTCCAAAAGAAGATAAAAGTCCAATTTGATACCTCTCCATAAGTAGTGACTACCTTGATTACATTTATTGGATCCAAAACCAATCATGACATTTCATTAAATGTGGATCTTTCACTTGAATACGTTAAACATGAATTGTATCATTAACATATTGTGGTGAAGCTAAGACATATTGACATCAAGTGTGCCTTGGTTGATAATATTGGTGTAAATATTTCAATGTACCTAGGATAGTTTGCACCTAGTCATTAAGTATATTTAATATATTAGGAATATTTAATTGTTCTTAGCTACGTAGCTAATAATTAAATATGTTCATCTTGTCTTGAGGTACACAAGTACCATCGTTGCCTTATCAATGCTTGATTGATGGTAATTAGGTGTCACCTCTATTTAGTCAAGGCTACCTTGTCTTAGTTAGGCTAAGTTAACTCAACCTCTTAATTAGGAGTGATTAGGAGTTAAACTCTTACCTCTTGGTCGTGTCATCTCCTTGATTCATGGATCCAGTATATCTATGTATGTGTAAAATTCTCTTTGTAATTAAGCTCCATAATATTGAGTGAAATATCTTTATTCATTTTCATAATTTTGTAATTAGAGCGTAGGTATTAGGTCCTAAATAGAATTGTGTTTATTTAAAAAAATTGGCATAGTATCAAAGCTATAATGTCATAAGGTTAGTCAATTTCTTGATTTGTTAGAACATGTGGAGTTATTGCATATCTGATGAATGGTCCAAAACACCTTAATTAACTAACATCTGCTATCATTTTCTCTAGAGTTGTCAATGTGTTATGGTAGGGTTTTGTTTATGAGTGAAAATAGGGTTCACTGGTCTAAACATGCAAACTAGGAATCAAACCCATTCACAACAATGTTACATTAAGGTAAATAAAAATTAATAGGCCCAACCACAAACCTATTGGAAAGGCTTGGGCAAGCTATTAGAATTTGTTCACCTTGTTTGAGTTGAATTGTTGTAATTGGATAAGATGGAACAAGAACTAGGGCTAATGATGCAAAATTAAGAGAAATCAACATGAACAAAGAGTTTCAAAATAAATATGCAAACACTGAGTACAGATCTATTTATGGGAGGCAGAGAGGAACTTGGGCCTAAAATTTGAGCTCAAAAAATGTTAGACTATGAGGCTAGGTGACCTAGTCATAAAGGTGTCAAATTCGAATATTGAAAATAGTTTCAGGATCAGAATGTTGCTCAAAATCTCCTGAAATTTTGTCAAAAAAGTGTTAGGCATTGTACTCTGATTGCTAGCATCTAGGGTTTTATAATTATTCAAAATCTAGTTCAATTCATCTTAGTCTATACTTCCTAGATCTATATTCCTTCTCTTTTGAGCCTATCACCTACACACATAAGAGAGGAAAAATGTTATTGGGTTGATAGGGGTTCGCCTAGGTCAAACCCTAGCTTTGAAATTAACCCTATGATGAATGAAATGGAAAAGAAAGTGTGCCCTTATGGGGTAGAGGCTAGATCTAGGAATGAAATGCTTAATTGAAGTGTTATACTTTCTTTATGAATCTCCTTTGCCTTGAAGTTTTCATAAAAAGGTTGATGTTTTCATGTATGTCTTCATTAGAACTTGATTGTGGATGTCATCTTGAATGCTTGAAATATCCATACTTGACCTCTCCTTCACTTCTAATGATGCTTGATTTCTTTCTCACTTGAATTTGAATGTGGAGTAAATTTCATTGATGAGAGATGTTTCAAATGAGGGGATAAGACTTGCTTTTATACCTAAATGCATGAAATGTGTTGAAAATAATGAAGAAGGTTGACATCAGAAATCATTTCTAGCTCAACATTTTTTGGCTATTAGAGGGTTAAAAAATGGGTCCTTTTGATCTGGACTATGGTGCCTAGCACCTTAGTCCAGGAGGATAACATTCACTATACATACTTGATCAATGAGCATTCCTCGTCAGATCTCTCCTTCAATCTTTGCAATAATGTATAGTAGTCCATCAAGTACATTAATAATATCTCTTGAGTCAAAGGTAATGCAAGGGTCATACTTAGGTTTAGGTTTCTCAATAAAGTTCACATCATAGTTGTTGGCTTCATCACACATATCACTAGGAGTCATAAAGTCGAGTTTCTTAGGCTCAACAACATTGGTGGAAACATAAGGCCAATGACTGGTAAAGGTTTCCAAATTTTGATTAAGAGGTGCCACATATTTATTTCCTTTATCATTCACACCCTCCACAACTATAGTATTAGAATCAATAAGATCTTGAATCGCATGCTTCAATTTATAGCACTTCTCAGTATCATGGCCAACTTGACGATGGTATTGGCAAAAGGCTTTAGGATCAAAGGAAGGTGACAAAGGCTTAAAGGTATATATGGGTTTGATGGTAGGAAGCTTCATCACATTAGAATTAATCAACTTAAGCATGATACTAAGCAATGATTCAGAAAGAGGAGTGAAATTACAACATGTAAAGTTTGATGATGAAGGGGCTAGAACTGGTGTTGCAGTTGCCACTTGAGAATCAATATGATTGGAAAGGTTATTATTGATATTGATATAATTATTACTTTGCTTTTGAAATTTTTGAAAAGTTTGATGAGAATCTTCATTCATATCAACTGGAGCCAATGATGAAGAGGATTAAAGTTGACTCGCTTGAAGCTGATGATTATGAAGTTTTGTGCTTAATTGTTTGAAATATGCATAATCAAAGAACAAAATCTTATCTCTAATATCTTTTTGAAAATTATTAATGAAAATTTTTTGAACATCACCATCAGGCACATGATAAGTAATTTGTGAATGCAAATGTTTAAATTTACCAATGAAAACAGTCACTTTTTCTTTAACTCCTTGTTTACAATGCATCAAATCAATTAAATTAATTTCAGGACCAATATTATTTTGAAAATGTTACACAAATGCATTACAATTTTTGAAAAGAATCAATTAAACAAAGAGGCAAGGAGCAAAACCATTGCAAACCTTCTTTTGTTAAGGTATGAATGAATAGTTTTGCTATTAGTCTATGATTAGTGAGAAGTCACTATGTGAAGTTTGAAATGTTTTCACATGATTTTGGGGGTCACTTTTTCCATTGTATGTCTCCAAACAGGAAAACTCTATGTATCGTGGGACAAGAGTATGAATAGTGTCATCAAAAAGTGGGCTAGCTATATCACATATAGGAAGATTGAATTTGAATTGGGTTATGGAAGCCAATTGTTGTTGCAAAGATGAAATAATTTGGACCAAATTGCTTATAGTGGCTTCGATGGATGAATTGGAATTAGATATGTTAGATTGTGATCTAGAGGTGTATCATTATGATAGGCAGGTGGAGCATTAGGATAGGTGGGTGGAACATTATGATAGGTGGATAAAGCAGAAGGTTGGGAAACAAATGGAAGGCTTTTTGAAGGAGTTATGTAGGAGTATTGATTGATAGGATTCCCCCATGACTAACATGTGTAGCATTAAGATTTTGTGTAGAGGTAGTCATGATGGAAGATGTACATATTAGGCAAAGATGTAGGATGGAATGTGGATGGAATGCTCAACTAGATGATTAAGCAATTCGGCACAATTTTTATTGTCATAACATTATTATCCACAATATGAGAAATGCTACACAACACATTCACTACATGTTCATCACTTTGAATCAATCTTCTTAAACCCTCAATCTGGGAGACTACCTGTCCACCCAAGTGTTCTTGACTCATACATTGTTGAAACTCTCCTAATTTTTGGTCAAGCTTTCCCAATTGTTTAATAGTTACTTGAATTAAAGTGTCATCCTAGTCATGAGAAGCATGAGGGAAATGGTTCTCCATAATATTGGGTGTGTATTGTGTAGGAATAGAGGATTCACCCAAGTTCCCATGGAATAGGTTAGTCAACTTAACCTTAACACCCTTAGAATTTAAACTTTGGGAAGCCATAAGTCTATCACTTCTTCTCACCAATATATTAGATTCAAGATAAAGGATAATGAAATTCATACACAAAGAGGGAAATGCTAATGAAATATATTTGTACCCATAATGCACCTTATACAATTTATAATACAAGAAAAGTAAGTGATTAAACAATGTATGTTTCTAATAGAATGATCAACTAACCACTTATTTAAATATAATGCACTGTGTAAATAACATATTTGAATAATGAATGCTTCTAAATATTACTATGATATGCAATAAAATCATATCTGAAAATATAAATAAAAAATTATACAATGCACAAGTCTAGTTCACCAAAATGTTTATGAGAGAAAATGGGGTTCACCAATCTAAACATTCAAACTAGGAATCAAACCCATTCACAACAACATCATATTAAGGTAAATGGAATTCAGTAGGCCCAACCTCAAACCTATTAGAAAGTGTTGGGAAAGTTATTGGACTTTATTCACCTTGTTTAAGTTGAATTGTTGCAATTGGACAAGATAGAACAATAAATAGGGCTAACAATGCAGAGTTGAGAGAAATCGGCATGAACAAAGAGTTTCATAATAGATATGCACACATTAAGTACAAATCTGGAAATGGGAAGCATAGAGGAACCTAGGCCTATAATTTGAACTCGGAAATGTCAAACTATGGGGCTAGGAGACCTAGTCCTAAAGGTGTCAGATTTGGATATCAAAAATAATTTTGGGATTAGAATATCGCTGAAAAGCTCCTCTTGAAATTTTGCTCAAAAAGTGTCGGACACTATTCGTCAAGATTGCCAATGTCTAGGGTTTTTTTAATTTTTAAAAATCTAGTTCAATTTTTCTTAGCCTATACTTTTTGGATTTGTATTCCTTCTCTTTTGAACCTGTCACCTACACATACAAGAGAAGAAATATGTTATTGGGTTAATAGGGGTTTGTCTATATCAAACCCCGTCTTTAGAATTAACCCTATGATGAATGAAATGGAAAAGAGAGTGTGCCCTTATGGGGTAGAGGCTAGATCTAGAAATGAAAGGCTTAATTGAAATATTATACCTTCTTTATGAATCTACTTTGTGTTGAAGTCTTCATAAAAGGGTTGATATTGTCATGTAGAAATTCATGTGTATATTTATAAGAACTTGATAGTGGATGCCATCTTGAATGCTTAAATTCAAAATATGTGACCTATCCTTCATTGTTCCAATTATGCTTGATTGCTTGGTCACTTGAAATTTAATATGGAGTGATTTTCCTTGATTAAAGATGTTTCAAATGAGGGGGTAAGACTTTCTTTTATACCTAACCTCATGAAACATGTCAAAAATTACGAAGAAGGCTAACATCGAAAATCATTTCCCACTCAACATTTTCTAACCGTTAGAGGGTTCAAAAATAGGCCCTTTTGGTCTAGACTATGGCACCTAGCATCGTGGTCTAGTCCATTTGCGCTAAAAAAAGGTCCAATAATCAGAGTAGAGAATGAAGATTATAGATTTGGCACTAGTTTGAGCAGAATTAGGCATTATTAGGGCATATAAGGCAGAAACACCAAAGGGAGGCCTAAGTGAGTATGAAATTCTACAACGATACAATTTACGACACTATGGGTTTATTTTTTTGTCTTTTACAAGTAGCTAGTTTTTAGAGAACTTTGAAATAAAATATAATGCACCATTGAATATGTAAGAGCCCAAAAATTATAAATAAATATGAAATTTATGAATTTTAGTAAAGTTGTAAAATGTAAAAAAAGTTATAGTTGACGTCATATAGCCTAAGCACTAGAGCAAGTATAGACAATGTCACAATATTTGTTTTATTTCTTTATTTGAAGATTTTTAATTTAAAATAGATAAACAAAATTCATATATATATATATATAGTTGCTTTTGTATTGGTTCTCTACGCATGTTGCAACGGGGATACTCTCATACCTTGTCATGAGCAAGGTGCAAACCCCCTACCCTATTGACACAAATCATTAATGACAATTCTAAAACCCCAATAAGAACTTTCTAACATCCCATACTCTTATTCGTTATTACAACACTAACCCCTCCACCACCCAATCCCTACTCACCTAAGTTACTGAATGCAACCATTCAATCACCAACTTTGTGCATACCAACATAGCACCACTAAGTTACAACCCAAGTTGAATTGCCTATTGCTACCACCATTTTGTCACCAAAGCATTTCCACTAACAATGCCACTAGAACACCACCCACTGGTCACTCACCTACCACTATACTAGGAACCGCCTCACCATTTATTTTTTTGTTTTTTGTAGCAAAAATTCAAGAAGTTTTTTCTTGGGTATACTAAAAGCAGTAATGAATGAATGGGTAACAAAACTGTACTATTTGCAATTATGTAATATGTTTCTACTCATGATCCAATTTTTTTTGAAAATTAGTTTTCTTGTAAACTTTATTATGTACAATCGCATTTTTTAATCTTATAGGCCTGATAACTTAAATCACAAATGAACTTTGATTTGATTCTTAGTTTTTTTAGTGGATTTTTTTTAGCACTATGCATTGATGCTAGCTACTGTGATGTTCCCTGAACGTGCGGTAGTGTAACTAGCAAGGGTGTACGATGTGAAGACAATTGTAAAAGGGAGTGGTCGTACGGTGAAGGGGTCATATGGTGGTGTGAAGAGGGAGTGGTCGTACGGTGAAGAGATTGTATGGTGGTGTGTAGAGGGAGTGGTCGTATGGTGAAGAGGTTGTACGGTGGTGTGGAGAGGGGGTGTTCGTACGGTGAAGATGTTGTACGGTGAAGAGGTTGTATAGTGATGTAACCATACTATGGACTTCAACGTGTGGTAGGAGCGAGGGGAGGGGATCATCCTGTAGTGAAGGAGATTGTAGTCATACGATGGTTTAGTGGACTACTTCGGTTTCAAGGGTTGATGTTCCGCCAGCATATCAAATATTGAACTCTGAATTATAGAAATCCTTGGACAAATTAACATGTATGTATACCAGATATGAAACTAGAAGTAAAATTTGATTCAACAATGATGAGGTTCCAAATTTGCCAGATCCGAAACAAGTACACAGAGCAAAATAGGGTGAGGGATGAATCCCACTGAAACTACGGATACCAAGTAGGGAGGGTCTTCCACTTCTGAAATGGCTGACAACCGAACTCCAACTGGAATTCGCACAAACAAAGAAAAATACCAAATTTGCATGCCTACAACAATGACCATCTCAACCATAAATATGGGCTCCAAGAAATTTCCCGAAGGGTTACAAACGGACCGACATGACCAAAATAAAACTTGACTAATTAAATAAAGGGCCCGAAAGATTTATCATTAAATTTGGGGCCATACAATAAAGTATTTTGATTTTATTATTTAATTATACGGGGACATCACAACTACTTATTCTTATGATATCATTTGATTATACTTCTAGATTTTTAGTCCATATTGGACATTGTAAAATAAAAACTCTACATAATAAGGATTGTCTAAATTGATCTATTTGGTGGAGAGATTAATACAAATGCACTTAACTTATAAAGTGTCATTGCATATTCTATTCTTATGAGCACTTAGTGTTGAATGGTTGAATGGTCTAGAATACCAAGAGGGGGGTGAATCAATATTCCCACAACATACAAAAACTTTCCAAATATTAAATGACCTTAGCAATTAATCTCATCAATATGAATCAGTGAATGCAAAATAAATGAAAAACATAATCACAAGATAAACACTGGATTTTTATACATGGAAAACCCAAATAGGAAAAACCACGAAGAGGGTTAGCTCTCAAGATAATATAACTAGTTATATGGTGTTTATAAAATGGGTGGCTCACTACCGGATGGCTCACTACTCGATTACAAAACGGTTCACTATCGGAATGCTCACTGCAACAAAAATAAATGAATTGAAGAAAATTGCATCTCCAAATGCATGAGGTTGATTCCAAAATAAGCTCAGATATCAAAACCACAACTCACAGTGGATCTAGTAAGGGATCTCTCCAACCTGTCCACAACTGCCTGTAGCAAGTCCGGTAAGGGATTACTCCAATACTATCTTCAATTTGTCAATCCAACTACTTGTAGCTAATCTAGTAAGGGATTACTGCAACACTGTAACTACACTTGAACTTTCCACACACACCTTCGCTCTTACACATATATCATACTCCACTATCCACACCGTACACTTCTCACATGCACTTTGTTATTTTCTCTTCTTACTTCTCTTGAATGCCACACTCACTTACTACCATGTTAATTCACTACTTTGAATATGATCTACTCCTTATCTCTATAGACTTGTTCCTAAGCTAAGTGACCATGAGAAAAAGCATGCTTGGTTAAACTACAATGAAATAGTCTATGAACTAATAAGTCGCAGTTTTTTAGAATATACTACATCACATAGAGCATATTGATTTCCCTATCACTACCATGACCACAATCAAGTATATTTATAGAGATCTTGAATCTTCAATACTCTATGGTGTTTTCTTAGAGAACTTTAAACATGTAGATGAAACTAAATTAACAACTAATCCATTTTATTCCCCATCTACATTAATTTCTACACACCATTGGCGTGAGTGGTTCAAGGGGTGTGTTGTGTAGTCATTCAACATGTACTAAGATTCCAATACCTTTGGCAACTTTACCATGTGTTTATAATAAGGTATCTAATGTGAACTTATTATGTAATGAGAAATGCTCTTAGATGGCATCCATTATGATTCCACCACCAAATCCTATTAACACTATAGAGTTCCAATTTTATTCATCAAGAACTTCTAGAAATTCTTCACAACATGACAATTAATGGGATATGTAGTGTAGTCATATGACATGCATTTAGATTCCACCTTCACATGTTGCTCTTGTAATAGCAAGAATTCAAGTTAACTAAAAGACACTTATTTTCTAAACAAATGGTTCCTAATTACTTATTCTATGATAAAGATTATTTTCAAACAAACTATTCAATGGACAAAAAACAAATATTTTTTATAATTCTATAAATGCTTTAAGATTCATAATGTGTGACTTCTAATCAAGTAAACCATAGAAGAAAAAAATATATCATTTTTTTTTACTAAAAATTAGAAAATAATTCAAAAAATAAATTATAAAACATAAAATAAAATCAAGAGAGGAGCCTAGCACCTAGTATCGAAGCTCGTTACTTAGGACACTAGTATGCCATATGAATGTTTATGCTTCATGTTATCATTTGTACAAACCACAATTCCAAATAGGTTTGATAGTTCACCCAATTTATTTAATCAAACATAGAGACACACCAATAATCTATCCAATGATAAAATTAATAAATAAATATAATAAATGAAAAGGACTTCATTAAATTAATTAAAAAATAGATATGAGAAATAAATATTCAAACACTTACAAACATTTTACAATTAAGTGCTCTCAAACACCTACAATTCAATTCAAGTCCCTATGTTGGTCTTCTAACCTTCATGAATAGTCATATTGAAAAAATCAATAAAATAAAATGTGTGCTCTCTTATTCTATGTGCATCTAGGAATTAAGAGAAATAAGAAAGTAAATAAAACTATAAGTGCCAACCTTGACCTACAAGAAAGACTACCATAGTGTATGCGTTTAATAGAGTAGGTAGTGGTCTACACCAAATAAGTTTCCCTAATAGATAATGGGAGATGTAATATTAAAGAACAATAAAATCATTCAAATAATCAAGAACAATATTTCCCATAATACTAAGCTCCTTAAGGAATTGAGAGATGCGCAGCCCAAGAAATCCTATAAGAGCTTCAAACAACTATGTAGAGCAAGATAATGAAACGAGAATGGAGTCCTTTAGCCATTTAGTAGATTTTATTCAAAATAACCAAGAGAGAGGGATAAGAACTTGAAAATTTTATTTTACAAAGAGAGAATGAGAGTCTTATTTGGGTATGTAAACGTGTAGCATTACATTGCTAAGTGAGCATTAAAATAGGTGGAAATAGATAGCTAATTAAAAAACCAACATTTGAAACTTGAAAACTTTAGGGCGTTGGTACATCACGTGGACATTTGTATTTCACACTCACATCTTAAGGAAATTGCTCAAAATTCTCTCTGTGTTCATAGAATAAAGGCAAGAATGATATTATGGTTCAAAATTTGGGCTAAACTCGGTGAAGAGTAAATAGACTAGGGTCAAAGATCAAATAGACCTATAACATGCACATGCAGTGAGAGTGGAAACTTAATTAGATTCAAAACACTATGTGAAATTATGTGAAATTATAGGGGCATGCAAAAATTTACATTATATTTTTGTCCCCCATTTTAGTAAATTGATGACACTAGGTGATAAGCTAAACTAAAAATAAAATGTTGGAATCAAATAATAAGGATTCTTAAAATGGACATAGTAGAGGACATATAAACTAATATATCTATATTTAAAAAATATATGTAAAATATGTCGAGAGATATCTAATAATAGAAGAGAATCATCTATAAAATAAATGTTCTTCTAAAATACTAAACACCAAGAATACAAATCCATTAAAGTCCTGCATGCAAAAAGTTGTGAATCTAGCTAGAGACAAGTGGTAAGGGTTCTATTTTATTTGGAGTAATAAAATAACACCTCCACAAAAGCTGAAACATGACATATTTCATTCATTTACCCGTCATTTGCATGTCAAATTGTTTCAAAAATAGATTTTTGTTTACGGACATTTTGATGTCATTGTAGATGCCTCTTGACATAATTATTTGGGTACAAGGGTGATTCTCCTAGACCATGAATCTACAAGAACCACAGTGTTAAAAAGACAATCCTATAAAATTGCAATGTTAGAAGAACACATAATCCTACAAGAACAAAAATATATCAGTTCAAAAAGAAAAGTAGTAAATGGAAGAATTAAAAAATGAAAAAAGAATGATATGAAGAAAAAACTATTCAAAAAATATGAAGAAAAAACTATTCAAAAAGAAATAAGGGTGAATGTTTACACCCTCATGTTTTTTGACTGGGTAGTAGGAAGCAAAACAAGAAGGTTGATCAACTAGTATAAGATTCAAAGAGAAGTTATGGAAATACTTTCCAAAGGGTTATTTAAAAATAATAATGACACTATACAAATTGTATCACAATGAAGAGGGCGGGGCTAGGATCCACATGGAGAAAGTGATACAAAAATTTGAGTTCATAAGAAGAATTTATGAAGGTTTTTTGTACACTAAGTGCTTCAAATTTTTCAATGTTTTCTATAAATATATTTTTTAATTTTATTCATTTACACTTTCCATATTTAGAAATTTTGAGCAACCAAAGCATAGAGAGAGACAAATAATCATGCAAATGAGACTTTTGCCACCCTAGACTAAATAATCTCAAAGAGTGACTAGAGTAGAGAGACACAATATGATAGGTGAGTGAATTTAAAATAAAAATAAAAAAAATAATTTATTATTTTCATGCCCAATGGGACCCACACTATAAGTACACATCTTGTGTGGGCACTAGCATTTGATCGATTGCTAGCATGGAAACGACACACATGCATTCTTGGTATGTGTTGTAGTGTCCACCCTTGACCAACCATTATTTTATATCTGATAGACTCATATGGAATTTATTTTATGGATGATGATAGATTAGACATGATTAGACATTACCTGATGCTATGGTTTATACTTGGGCAGTTATGACTTTTACATTATTTAGATGACCTTCCTTGATGATACTTGTTATAGGGATATTATGTAATGATGATGGTATCTTGTGATTGCATGTATGATGCTATGCTTTGATGGTAGATTATGTATTGGTTTATGATACTGATGGTACTAACCCCGATTATATGAGATGATTTCATGATTATTGTGGATTATTGTTTGTATTGTCTTCGTGAGGGAATCAACGTCGCGTCACTCATTGCGAGCGAGATGCGTCATTGCGACATTCCCCCACTTGTCTGTTGTGACATATGTATATTATATGCATGCATGTATCTTCTCTTTGTGGTTGCAGGATCTTGCAGGTACTAGACATTCATTTCCTCCTGGTATCTCTAGGTGCGAGTCCCCCGGCTTGACAGGTGTGAGCATGTCCTTTTTCTCAATGGTAAAATTGTGGTTCGGAGATGACGACAACTCCCTTTGTGTACTTTAGGTTTAATGGTAACACTTGTGTCTTGGTTAGTGTTGGCTTAGTTTGTCATGTTGTGACGGTTGTCTAGTTCCTAGCTTGTGGTTTGATTTCCGTTTGGAGTGCATGTGTGAGTTATGTTAGAATGATTATTGGCAATTTCATGTTAGTTGTATTGTTGATTTTAATGGTCTAGATTTATTTATACTATTTATTGGAATTTTATTTAATTTGATTTATTGGCCTTGGATGATTATTTATTAAATTATTTATTTATTTATTTACTAATGTTTAGTGATTTTATGTTGTTTATTTAATGTTTATGATTATCCATTTTATTTGGATTGATTCAGTATTTAATTATTTATTTGTATTTAATCCATTGCCCTTGGATTATGTTTATTTAATAATTAATATTTTTATTTGGGTCCTTTAGATTATTTTATAAGTCTTTGAGTTATTTATTTAAATTCTCATTTGATTATTTAATTATTGGCGGCTTATGTTTATTTATATAGTTTAATTTTATTTTAGTGGGGTGTATAAATACATATGATATAATAATAATATTTCCCCCACTTGGTTATATAATAAATATATTTTATATATTTTAGTTTTTCTCACCTACCCTTTACCCTCATTGGTTGAAATTGAAATGAGGAGGTAAAAATATTAAATATGGTTTGGTTGGTAAAATATATTCCAAAATGGAATATTTCGATTGGCTGGGAATTTGGTTTGGATTTTGAGTTTTCATGTTTTGTTGATCCACTGATGGTTTTGGGGTTGCTTCTGTGTGGAAAATTCTCTCCAAAATTTCTTGAGCTGAGGTTTGAGACTGGGATTCTAGTTTTGGATTTTTGTTGGATTAGACTGTTGGAGCGCTTCGTCAGTTTCTTTTGCCTTCAGATTGGTCACAGGTTGGAGTTTTATTCCCGTGGCATTTTGATTTTTATGGCTTTTCTGTTTACACTGTGTCTGCAAATGCTTTCTGGGAGTTGGGTAGAAAATAATTTATTTTGCATAGTTCATTGTGGAGAGCTAGGAGGTTGTTTTGTCAATTTCTCCTCCCACACTCGCCCATTCCATCTTTTGTTATTTTCTGAGTTTTCCTATGTCTGGGTGACACTATTCACATTTTGTTTGAATTTATTGACCAAGTATATCATTTCGATTTCATAGCCGTAAAGTCTTATGTGTCGCAACCTGTATTTTATGTTTGTGTTGTAATTGTTGATCTTATGTACAAGTCTGCAACTTTTAGTTGAATGTATCGCAAAAATTATCAACTAGGTTTTCACTAGTTTTATTGGGTTCTTTTGCCTTGACGTTTTCTAAATTCTGTATAAAAATTGTAAAATTTGCAATCTGGGTTTTTAAGTTTGACTAAAACACTACAACTATGTATTTAGAGTTTTCCGATATTTTTGCTTATTTTGTTTTGTTCTCTCAGTCATTTTCTATACCAGAGGCTATGTTAGGATGTTGATTTACTATCTCAAATGTTCTATTACTCAGATTTACTATTGTAATGGCTTTATTGAGTTTTTGTGATTCTCCTTGTTGAATTATATACCTCTCATGTGAAGTGGCCATGAGAGAGGGCTACAAATTGCATTCATATTAGAACCAGCAAGTGTAGGTCCTTGTTGTGATTTTATTATTGTTTTATCAACAACCTTATTGATGCTTGATGTTTATCTTGCTTTGCTTACCAAGAGGTCATGTTGTTATCTTTCCTTCCTTGTTGTAAACTAGATTTCATGTCATGTAATCATGTGTCTCAAATGCGGTATGTATGACCAGCTTGTTGTATGTTTACTTCAGATTTTAATTACTTTCATGTTGGACCTCTTGGGCATTGCTTAGTTTTGTTGATCCATGTTAAGGGGAGTGGGCTTCCTTGTGATGACCAGGATAACGAGAGTTGGGCGGTTGAGTTGATATGCCTTCCGTCTAGATCACCAGGGCACATGAGATATTTCCTTTTGTATTAAACAAGTGATAACATAAAATGAACTTGGGTTGGGTAGTTAGATAACTAATAAGATAATAAATTGTTGAGCCTCATGACTTATGCCTGGGGAGGATGTTTTAGGGTAAGCATGAGAAGACCGAGCTACGGTAAAGCTAATCTCCCTTAGACTCTCATAGGTTGAGATGGCTTCCACATGTTCATCAGGTTTGGGACCCTTGTTAAGTTTTATGGATGGCATGTGATGACACGCCATTCCTACATGAGATCCTTTTTTGTTGATGTTCTTGATTCCTTGCCTTGTTGTTTAGCCTCTAGGAGTTTCTTGATTTCTTATGTGGTCATTTGTTCATGCTTGAGAGTGTTGCTTTAGTGTGTGTCAACCCTTAGACCTAGAGTTGCTTAGGGACCTTCGTCATCTCCTAGCACGAGGGGTGGTTCCTTGCAGGTTCCACATGGTCGGGTGGTTGGTGCTTTTTACCATTGGGTTTTGTTTTCCTTGCTTGATGGTGTTCTTCTCTCTTGCGTGGATGGATCTTCTCTATGATGACAGTTGGATTCTTATGGTAGCGGATTAATGTAAATGGAATCTTGATGTGTCTCTTGTTGTAGTCTTCATTGATGTAAAGAAAATCATAATGTATTCATTGTAGTATATTGTAGGAGATATTGTATAGGTTAGTGGAACTATGTTCATGATGTAGTAGCATGAACATGATATACTCATGATGTGCTATGTAATAGGATGTAGTCATGTTTATAATTGAGTTAGAGGAAGGATCTTGTAATGAATTACTATGGATGTAGTAGCAATGATGGAAAGTTATTCATGTTATTGATTTGGTTTTATGATATTGTATTATGATGTGAATCATGTTCTTGTACAACCATAAATGAATGATGAGACAACTAGACTTAAACCCAATGATTCATGGATTATTAGAGTTGAAAACCTGGAACTAAAACTTAGAAAACTAAATTGAGCGAGTGGCTGAAAATTACTATCATTCTAATGATCAATGACATCCTCCTATAAGTAAATATGATCTCATAAGATGGCTGCAATAAATCAACCCACACATGGTTAAATTAACATTCATGCTCTTTCATTGTCATCTTATAATTTATGCATTTTGTGATAGGATCAATGAATGAGCATATAGGTCTATGCATTATGTTTATGGGCTGCATTACAGACTTAACATAATGGCATTAGAATCTCTTAATGTGAAGGTATTGCATAAGGTATATGTAGTACATAATATGCATCAAGTAGGATGTTAAGTTAGTGATTGAGCATTGCATCATGCATGAGATTTCATGTTAGGAAATGGATATGTTAGATGCATTATTTCTAAGGTGGATGATTGAATATGCATGAGGATTTGGTATGACATAATAGATGCATTGATGCTAAGGAAGAGTAAATATGGGAACTAGGAACATTTGGTTGTTGGAGCTTAAAATGAACCTTAGGTAAGAAGGGGAACCTTACATTAATCATATAGTATATGGTTAAGAATAGCTAGTTGTATCATGATACCTAGGTAAATGGTTAATTTGCATATGTGCATGAATGGGAGTTATCGAATGTCATGTATATGCTTCTTGCATTAACAAGCAATTGGTAGAATGCATTCATGATCATGTAGTTGCATATCATGACAAGAATTTAGATGAGTTGCATTCATACATATGCATTGGTAATAATGAATGAGTAGTATTGTTAAGTAAGTGATGACGTTAAAGTATCCTAAGGATAGAGATGGTATCATTAAGTAATTCTGCCTGTGTAAGTTCTAATCAAGTTAATTACTAGATAAGATGTGTGTGTTATAGAGTTAGTTCATAGTGTAAATCTTGTTAGGAGAAATATTAAATTAAACTTTAAGTGTTTAAACGGAAAAAATTAGCCTATTTAAGGTTAGATTTGTGTAGTTTCTCTAGGGTATTTTGAGTGGGCATTACATGTGTAATTATCCTTCAAGAATGATAGTGCCTAAGGGGTGTGTTAGTGTCCAAGTAGCATGGGAGTCCCTTAGTAAATACAGAAATTTAATGTTCTTAGAATTGGAATAGAACTTTATATGATATGAGATAACTACAAAGATTTTTGTGATTGCAACACACAACTACCATGTGAGAGTACATTGAAGGAAGTGTTCTTGTATTGATGTAGAGGTATCTTGGAGCTCTATCCCACTAGGAGGTTGTATTTCTATTCTATATAGGTGTATAATAGGT